>NC_086286.1:62407525-63030383 GCF_963924245.1 Chroicocephalus ridibundus | reverse complement strand
ATCATGCAGAAAACGTGTTCATAGCTACAACATCCATAGACCTTAGCGAGGCTAAAACCTGTGTTTTCTTCATCTCCTGTGTACTTCATCTCCTGCCTTGGGCCTTTTTTATTTGTGGGATACACCTCTGCAGCACCTCTAGTCTGCTGATCTATCTTTGCATTGTGCGTGTGAAGAAGCACACTTTTTTCTGTATTTTCCTGGTTTTGCCTGAAAACTGTGACAAAGGTGTGCAAGTGAGGTGCTTCCTTTCCTAGGTTAGCCTCAAATGCTGCACCAGATGATAAGAATAAAAATGGCTCCTTCTTTCAGAGCAGTGGCCCATTTAGCCCAACACTGTCTCTCCAACTGTGTCAGAAGGAGATACAATTTTGGGAGAGGCAATATTTTCCAGAAATTTACTACCTACTTCGTAAAGTAGTACTTTTAAAATACACTTTAAACTAAAGTTCTAGCTTCACTGACTGTCCCCTAGTTTTACTATTGTGTCATCTTCATGATTTAAATCATACATCCCTTAACCCTCTTCTTTCATAAGCAAAAATTCCCAGTTTTTTTAGTCTCTTATGAGACAGATGCTCTTTCTCCTAACCATTTTAGCTGCTTTCTCCATGTCTTTTTCTGATTCCACCATGTTTTCTTGAGCTGTGGTGATTGGAGCACTACATAGTAGCTACAATGTGGGTGTACTGACATCTTATAAAATGACAATGTGTTTCTTGTCTTATTTTCAATACCCTTCCTGATGATGTACATGTTATTGGCTTTTTTGGCTGCCACCTCACATTGAACTGATGATGTTAAGGAAATGTCAATGGTAACTCCAAGATCTCTTCTCTGAGTTAAAACTTTTCAGATCACATTGTGCAGGCATGGAGTTTAGATTCTTTTTCCGTAGAGTCTGCACTGAAGCTAGTGTGACACCTGCTTGCCTGCTCACACAACTTAGCAAGTTGTTTCTGGTGTTCCTTATTATTAGCATTGCATTTCATTGCCCAAAAAGAAGTCTTGGAGAATTCACTGCATACATCCTACTACATGTCATTGATGAAGGTGTCGAATAAAACTGGTTAAATTATTGAAACCCCAGTAGCTGATCCCGCCCTTAGTAGCGATCATAAAACTCCTTTGTTTGCCCAATCTTTTCAGCAGCTTTCAGTCCATAAAAGAACATCTCCTCCATCCCCGTGGAAAATTACCTTTTTTAATAACCACTGTTGTGGAATCGTGTCAAAGATATTTTGAAAATCGGAAATATTAAGCCCCCTGAATCATAGAATCTTCATGGTTGGAAAGGACCTTTGAGATCATCGAGTCCAACCATACACACACACAAAAAAAAAAAAAAAAACCAACAAAAAAACCTCAATAACCTACAATGTCTGCCTTTCAGAGCATGCTCTGAAGTGCCACATCTAGACGTTTCTTAAACACCTCTAGGGATGGTGACTCAACCACCTCCCTGGGCAGGCTGTTCCAGTGCCTGACCACTCTTTCAGTAAAGGAATTCTTCCTAATATCTAATCTAAACCTCCCCTGCCACAACTTCAGACCATTTCCTCTGGTCCTGTCATTATTCACCTTGGAGAAGAGGCCAACACCCACCTCTCTACAACCTCCTTTCAGGTAGTTGTAGAGGGCAGTGAGGTCTCCCCTCAGCCTCCTCTTCTCCAAGCTAAACATGAATACCCTTTATCCATGTGCTTGACTGCTCTCACAGAACTTCAGCAGGTGATTGAGATGGCCTTTCCTTTTAAAGAAGCCATGCTGACTTCTTCCCAACAGATGATGTCTATCTATGTGATCAAGAATCTCACTCTGTGGGATATACTCTACTATCTAATCAGGAATGGAGTCAGTCATCGGTCTGCAGTTCCTCAGATCTCTTTTAGAGCCTTTTTTGTAGGTGGAAGTTACACTGGCAGTCTGGCACAGTGGCCGTTCCTATAGATTTGTGAGACAACTTGGCTAGCAGTTCTGCAATCTCACATTTGAGTTCCTTCAAAATATTGGTTGAATGCCAACCTGCCCTGGTGACTTACTGATATCTAATTTGTCTGTTTGGTTTAATTCACTTTGAATCACTGTTGCTACAGCTGAAGGAAATGGGAACGGAGACTTGAAATAACTTGCCTTTGTCCCAGCCACTTGGCCAAAGCAGTAGTGATATGTTAAAATGGAAATCTGTGGAAAGAGATTTCTATCTATATACAGTTATCCACAAGTAATATGTATTGTGCTAAAAACATTGGACAGAGTAGTGATAGCAATCATAAAGGTAGTAGCGAGGCACCTTTTGATTTGCACATCTGTCATAGTAATGCCAGCCTACTTATGTGATGATAAAAATGAGCTAAATTAAGAATGATCAGGGAACCCCATTCGCATTATTGAAGCATCATACAGTAAGCGCAAGAGACAGGTGGCATAAGTGCTAAAACAAGATGGAGAGTCTGTGCTGCAGGGAATCAATCTACTGCATTAACGGCTAATGGCACACTCAGTGTTTATCCATTATTTATCACATAAATGAGTATGTACTGTCTAGACTGCAGAGGTGCTTTCATAACAGAGTGGCACTGATTACTGAAAATTAAAAAATGAGAGCTGATCTTAATAAATGAATTGGAAATTAGCAAATGGTAACAAACTCCACATGGTATATCTGCTTAACCTAATAATACTGGCTTTTGTTTTGGTTTTATGAAAATTATTTGATCCATCACTATAATTTTAGAGAATACTGTAAAACATGGAAAAAAGGCAGAGGACTTAGGATGCAATCACTTCCTGCCACTATCACATACATTCATTTGCATGCACACTTTCCCTCTGAGCTGCTTTTTGTTTTGCTTTAATATTCTGCTCATTTATTTCTTTTCCCTTTCAACTTCCTGGCACATTAGTGAAAACTAAGAATATCTGCTCATACTGAGAGAAGAATGATGTTACTCAAAATGTATTGTGTAGCGGTTGTGCCATAGAAACTACGCTCTATGCATTGGTTTTAATGTTTTAATGATGCCAGAACACTGGCCTTGAATAACTAAGTTACAGGAGCTCAGGCTGGATCGTGTATCATTATCAGTGGAATCTGTATCATTAAAATCCAGAAGAAGAAGGGTCAAATTTTCACCTCAGGCCCACTGAAGGTGTTAAAACTGGACACAAATTTAGATGGTTAGTTGAATGAGGAAACTGTTTATAGACGAATTCTAATAAAAGTAGTACAGGGCTATTTAGGCATGCTGATTTATTCATGAAGAACAGAAGAACTATATCAAATAAGTGGAAAAGATGTAGTGCTTAAGTTTTCCCAGTATATTAAATATCTTAAAAAGATGACTTCTACGTTAAGATGATTGAGTTCATAAGGACTGAGGTAGCCATTTAAAAGATATACGAATGCTGAATGTTAGTAAGTTTGGATTCACCTGCATTATATCTTATCTTCATCGCAGACCAGTAATTCCCAAGAGGAAACATATCATATTGCAGTTGATAAGTTTTTAACTAGGCACGTTGGCCCTGAAAGCAAGCAGTGGACTTCTTCCATCTGAACCCATCATAACTTTTCAGTTCTACCATAAACAGCAAGCTGTTGTCCCAAAGTGAATCCCTTACCAGGATAATAGACACACTTGGACAAGTTTTGAGTGGATAGAATTTGGGTAACCTGGTCTAGTGGGAGGTGTCCCTGCCCATGGCAGGGGGATTGGAAGTAGATGATCTTTAAGGTCCCTTCCAACCCAAACCATATAGTGATGGTTCTGTATATAATAGTGACACTATCACTCTATAGTGATAGTTTTCAGTGAGAAGGTGAAAAATACAAAATTTCCTCAGCTTCTATCAGAAACGTCTGAAATTTTAAAAGTCCCTCTTTCCAATCATGGCTGGAAACATTTATGATATCATTTACTCTGATAAGAAAGACATCTCTTATGTTAGGATGCCAACAACAAACAAACAAACAAACAAACAAACAAAACTCTCTCAAACCTTGAACTGCTTAGGTTCAGCAAACATAAAGACAGGACAGTTTTCTGATTAATTTAAACCAGCCAAAATTAAATGGAGTCTTCCAAAGACTTAGATTTGGTTCTGAATCCCAGTGTGCCATCTGGGCTGCTCATAAATGATAAAGCTGCTAGGTCAGAGGCTGCATAAGTACATGCAAGACTTGAAGATGCTTGAAAATAGGCTGTGTTTTTTGAAAAATGTTCATAAACAGGATTTCTTCCACCCCCATTCACATGAATATTTTGGCAAAAAATTGAAGTCTTGTGCATCTTCAATTATCCCTAGCAATTGCCAATTACTAGAGCAACTAGTCAGATTTACCAGCTAATATACTTCAAAAAGGCACCTAAAACCTTTCAAAGGTATCCTAATTATCATATTTACAGTCACCACGATTACTTCCAGCAAAGACATCCTAATTCATAGGGAAGTGATTGTGCCTCTGTACTCGGCACTGGTGAGGCCTCACCTCGAGTACTGTGTTCAGTTCTGGGCCCCTCTGGACAAGAGGGACATTGAAGTGCTGGAGCGTGTCCAGAGGAGAGCTACCAGGCTGGTGAGGGGTCTGGAGACCAGGTCATACGAGGAGAGGCTGAGGGAGCTGGGCATGTTTAGCTTGGAGAAGAGGAGGCTGAGGGGAGACCTCACTGCCCTCTACAACTACCTGAAAGGAGGTTGTCGAGAGGTGGGTGTTGGTCTCTTCTCCAAGGTGAATAATGACAGGACCAGAGGAAATGGTCTGAAGTTGTGGCAGGGGAGGTTTAGATTAGATATTAGGAAGAATTCCTTTACTGAAAGAGTGGTCAGGCACTGGAACAGCCTGCCCAGGGAGGTGGTTGAGTCACCATCCCTAGAGGTATTTAAGAAACGTCTAGATGTGGCACTTCAGGGCATGCTCTGAAGGGCAGAGAGTGTAGGTTGTTTGGTTGGACTCGATGATCTCAAAGGTCCTTTCCAACCATGAAGATTCTATTCTATAATAATTCAGCCTCTTCTTCTGGTTTATTGGATTGCACTTTTTTAGCTAGTAATCATACTGCTAAGCCTTGTAACAACGCTGCTTCACATCTGCTTAAACTGCAGTGTCTTCATGATGCATCTGTGAAGTGTATACGATTGCGTTCCTTCTATAAGCAGAAAACAATGGCAAAGTGACTTGCTGTTTGTCCAGTCAGTTACTGAATGTGAGATTTGGGGGCAGGAGCTGTGGCAGCCAAACTTTTCCCAAGGATATTGAGTACTAGTTTTTCTTTGCAAACACCCATTTATTCCAGTGCGTCCTCTGCAGTGGTTATGTATATTGTGCAACAGTTCTGTCATTCAGGAAAACAAGGATTATGGCTATCTGATTCACGTGCAGAGAAATTCCCATAATGTAGCCATCTCAAAATATTTGGATTTTTATTTTTGTTCCAGCAAGTGGGTAGCGGTAATCATAATACAGAAAAAAAGGTGGTTGCGAGAAAGTTCAAAGTAATTTCAATGTGTTCGTTTATTCACACGTGCACTTGTGGTGATTCATCTAAGAGCTCAAATCTGCAATAGTGTACAGCTGGTTTCTCTCTGAAGGTTGGTCTAGACCTCCTGCTTCTCCCTCACTTTTCTCCTTTAAAGCATATTATCATTCTATCCTCTGCAATTAATCTCAAATGATCATCAGACTATAAAAATATACAAAGCTGAACAAACAGTAGAGAAAGTTATTCAAGGCTGTTTCCCTAAACCAAATTTGCAATTCAGTTTTTGTATCACATCAGTAAGTGTGTTTGTCTCCCTTTTCACTTACATTTTCAGGGTTTTGTTGTGGATATTTTTTTTCAAGCTGATTTAAAAAGAGGCTTTTAGTTATGGAAATACAGACACATGGCAGATTAATAAGTGAGGAAATTACAGGAATAGTTTTCTGTCTACTATATCCACAGTGGCTTTGTGTGTCTAAGAACAAGATTTGAAAGGAGGCTGGAAGAGTGTCAATGAGCGAAGAAGGAAGGGATTTAATCCATCAGCATAGCCATGGACTGAATCAAAAAGGCAGAAAAGGCAGGAAAAAACCAGATAACTCCAGAGACATTAAGATACCTTACCCAAAGATTTCATGTTCTGCTTTTCCAGAATATGGATCAGCTTTGGCCAAACATTTTTGATACACAGAGGAACAAAAAAAAGCATCAGTATCCAGGACAACCATCCTATGGATCCATCTATAGTGCAATATGACAGTGTGGTAGAGACCCCCTGCCACCGTTAGTCCAGAGAAACGTGAGCCTTCAGCAGAAGATTGTATCAAAGGGAAAGACACATACTGAAAAAGACACAGTTTCTACAAGTTGTGTAAAAGACATTTTGAGGATGAGCACTAGAATAAAAAATTAGCTGAAACAACAGCTTCCAGCTGGTGACAGAGAGAGCCTGGTTACTGCTGTATTGTCTGGCAGATACTAAAAAGCCAGAAGCATGGCGTTCTGCTGAGAGTCACTCCTACCAACACAGGAAGAGTTGGCAACGATAAGCATCTCCTGCAGGGGGGCTAGCAGATGACAGTAGGCACCTCCAGGTTTGCTTGGCAGCCCAAACGCAGTACAAGCTTCTGCAAAGTCATCAAAGCCAAACTAGTTAAAAAAACTGGCTATGCCAAATCTTTGAGATGGGTATTTGGTTACTATCGTCCTTGCTAGTCAAGTGCTGTCTCTCTGCTACTGAATGAAATGCCCTCTGTATTCTGGCTGTTGTATTAGATGCGTATTACTGCTCTCCCTTGATCAGTTAAACCTTAATGCAGCTGAACCAGAAAACTATTTCACCCGTTCACAATAGAAGATACTTCACATTTACTCTTATTTTCCAGCGCTGCCCATTAGTCATTACAGAAAAGAATCTGTTTGTTTAAGAAAATACGGTATTTTTTAATATCTCAGGTTTCCTCAGAAGTCCAAGATGTAACTGGGTGAAGTATAATTACATATTTATAATTTTAAAATAAATTAAAAAGTAGTTCTTGCTGAGATGAACTTTCAGCCAGGACACAAGACAGGAATTTTTACTAGTTCAGTTTTATGAATAAGAATTTGGGGTAGAGAAAGGATGCAGACAAATAATTCTACAACTTTTGGTCAGTGATTTAAGGGTAGAGATTTTTTCCAATTCAGTTCATAAACAACAGGTATTAAGTGTCCAGCACAGATTAACAATAACATAGCTCTTTTACTTAGGAGATTTAAGCCACCAGAGAGCTGATTACCAAGATAATCTATAAAGTTGAGGCAAACTTGGTGAGTTATACATTAGTTGTATATGTAGCTCCATTTCCACTACAGCATCACAGAATTGTTCAGGTTGGAAGGCACCTCCTGAGATCATCAAGTTGATCCCCTGTGCTCAAGCAGAGTCAGCTACTGCAGGTTGCCCAGGACCGTGTCCCAGTCTGGCTTTGAGTATCTCCACAGATACTGCACAGAGTCCATAGCCTCTCCAGGAAACCTGTTCCCATGTTCAACCACCATAAAAAAGCATTTTCTTATGTTTAGATGGAATTTCATGTGTTTCAAAGGTACCTAGTAACAACTGTTGAGTCAGGACTATCTTCTATCAATGGGGTCTAAGAGAAGGCTCAGTAAGCAGTTACATGCAGGGTTAAATTTTCTGGCTCTATAATTGTGGAAATGTTGTTCATCTTCTTTTGCACATTTTTAATGAATAAGGAGCTGACTCACACTTCCCCATGGCAAGCAGTTCTGCTTTTTTACTGTTCACTGATATTCCTAAACAATACTGCATATCCAGCCTGATCAAGAAATTGATGGTAGGCAGATGTAGTGTAAGGCATAAGCTCTTAAAACAGGACAGCAAGTAATTTACAACCATACACTGCATGTACCTAAACCATTTCCCAAAGACTACATCCCTCTGTGGGATTGCACGCTACAGCAGAAGAATGTTTGCTCTGGTTTACAGGGGGCCAGCCACATCACCTGTGGGCTGGTAGAATACTCCTGGTCACTGTTGCTCTTCTGCACCTCAGAGGCCTGTTATCTGCCTTCCCTTCCTGCCCTGATTGATGTAATCAGCAGAAAGCATATAAAATTAAGATATAAAATCCTTACCGTGAAAGAGCTTTGTTGCACACAACATATCTGATCCAAATAGGAAGCAAAGTTAATCTGCTTAAACACTTCACTTACATATTCAGAACTCCCAATTTGTATAATAAAGCTTCTTTCTTTGTAAAATCACCACTTTGGGAAATTCTAGCTTAATAGGGAGGCAGGATGCAGCAAATCTTATCTGCTCATTTCTCCTTTATAGCAAGATAGCTCATGGTCTTTGAGGATAAAGCAAAATTTGACTTGCAGAGAGGATAAAAAAGTTTCCAGCTGCCTCAAACTCTGTTCTGCTGATCTCCTGGTCATCTCTGCTCCAGCTCTATTTCCCATTGTTAAATACATATAGACATATATTGTAGAATACCCAGTACTAAATATGCCCAAGTAGTAACTTCACTGTAATTCTTAAACCTAAACTTGAAACTAAATTGGCAATAATCAGTCATCATACAAACAAGTAGCTCCAGAAGGCTTATGAAAGACACTGCTCTTTATACCTGGTATAAATGTGGTCTTTTCATTTTCATTATCTTTTTTTCTCCATCCTTCAATTTTTATCATTTATATCTCTTCAAAGTAAATGAAGAAATAAAAACTTGCCTAAACTTTATTAGTAGTATTAACAATGGGTCCAGTTTACCAAAGATTTTGAGTTGAATCCTCCTGATATGTGGGGCATTTACTACCAAAATGATAGATCATCCGACTGAAGAGCTGTATGTTAAATATTCTAAACATTTCTAAAAACTCTTTTCTTAGGCATAGGCAAGCTTTTTTTCAATAGTTGCCTGTTGACTTTCAACTTGGCAATGTTTCAGTAATTTCACTTATGTCCATTGCGAGAAAGCTTAGTTTTTGCATGTGTGCTTATGTGGGAGTCACACTCCCACACATCCAAGTACACTTACCTTGGCACAGTTTGTATGCTCTGCCTCAAATATTAGAAATTGCAGTATCAGGTGCATCACCATGAAGACATTTTGATGAGGCAGTATTACCAATTTCCTATGAGTTCAAGCATGCATTATTATGCTTATTATTATTGCTTTGGAGGCAACTGCTTGTGGCATAATTTCTTGTAAACAACTCATTTGCATTTAAAGCAATTGCTTAAGAAAAGGCACCTCATAGGTCTCAAAACATCTCTCACTATGTCACCAATATTCACCAATATCTTTGAAATTCACAAAATACAACGCTGTTCAGAAATTCAAATGTTATACCTTTAAAATAGAAAAAACAACAAAAAAACCCCAACCCCCTAAAACGCCACCGCCAAAAAAACCCTCTTAAGCATTCTCATCTTCTAGCCTGCATAGAAAAGATTAAAACTCAGACTCCAAGTTGTTACATTTTATTCTGTCAAAGTGCCAAGTAGCAAAAACATCATGCCATTCATTTTATACTAACAATTGGATGGGAGAACCCACCTTTTTAATTCTGTTTTCTACTCAGTTCTCTGGCAGATTTTTAGGCATCTTGCTTCCCCCCCTGCAGTAGATAGAGTTTATTAACATCTCCCATCCCAGACATACCAGTGATTTGGACTCCCTCTCCTTTCTAAACCCATTTCTCATCGCTACTGAATGACAAGTATGACCCATCTCAAACTCCCACTTTCAAATAAATGCGCAGTATGTGACTTAGGAAAATGCAGTTGAGGCTTTTCACAATTTGCATACACACAAATATTTAAATATAAATATTTAAATATAAGACCTGAAAAATTACAGCATGGAATATCATATTTTACATGTTTAGTCTACCTAAAATGTTTAGTTTACCTAAAATGTAAACATTTTACAAAGTACAGAAAAGTTGCATTCAAACAGCAATATAAAGGGAAAATTAGTAAACTTCTAATTAACATTAAGACCAAATCCAAATGAAAATAAAATACACTGCAACCCTGTTTCAATCACAGTCACAAGAGACTTTGCTGCTTGTCTCTCAGTAGACAGGGAGTATAAAGTCCACAGTAGCACATGAAGGCTAATGGCAGCCTACAATCTAATTAGCCCTTATTATAATACTGTCCAGAGATTCAACAGCTTGACTGAGCTTGAAATGTTAGTTAGTCTGCCTTGAGATTTTCTTGACTGAAAGAAAAAAAACGGGGAACAAGAGTGTTTATACATTCTGCTTCATTTAGATTTTCACCTTGGCTTACAAGGCTGAGTGAAAGTTTTTCTATGTATGAGGTTAGGATTTTCTGTGAGCTTTGCTGAGATTTCTATGGAAGAGTGGAGAGTAGAACTGAAGAGCATACAAATGGGGCTCCAAAAAGCCTGGGTAGTTTTTCTCTTTTTTTAAAAGTTTTGAGGATGCCGTTACTCTGCAGGATGTTTAAATGCATGTAACTAAAAGGCAAACTGAGAATGGCAGTTATCAAGTTATGTCCAGTGAGTGTTAATGTCTGTGGTGCTGTATTAGTGACACAGAGGTGACCCGAGGAGTGAGTTCCTGTACATCACAGGGGGAGGTGCGGTTAGAAAAGTAGGGGACAAAATGCCTAAGGCTTAGACAGCCCCAAACTCTTCCTGTCAGAGGCTGATCAAGAGACACAAGGGTGTGCATGGGTATGTAATCATCAGTTGTGCTGTGGAGCTCCACACAGAGTAACATGCCTTTGAGCAAGTTACTTGGAGAGCTTACAAAGCTCAAGTCCAGCGAGCCTTGCACACTAAGGTGCCTCTACAGTAGCACTATAGTTCAAACGAAGAGTAAATCTGATCATCTGGACTTATATTGAGCTTTGGTTTATAACTTGACATGGTTTCAGAAAGCAAGCTGGATTCCTTTTGAATAAAACCAAACCAGAAGATATTCTCCAGGGGTTCATTTAACACGCTCCAGACAGTAATAAATATTCAGTCCACAGCTCCAGATAAGAAGTAGTCTGAAGTGAAACCTCCTGCGACACATACAGTACAGACATCAGGTCCTCAGCAGCAACTGTGCTGCTCTGCTTGTATTGGGGTACACCACTAACGTTATTTGTCTGCTCTCCTGCCGCGTTGCAGACATTGGTCTGGTCTCCCGTTGTGTTGCAGACCATTACATTTCACCCAGATACCTCTCACACTGAACCTGGAGACTCCAGTGAGACCAAACCCTTTTAGCATGTAAGACTGAAATACATGCCACAGACAACAGCAGGGTCCGATTGCCCAATGTACTTGCTGGGGCTGTGAATCTGGTTAAGAGAAGGTAAAATAACCTAAAGGATCCAGTGGGAAATTCATGCCCTGTGCTTCTAGATGATTCTTTGTTCATGCCTGACATACAACTCCACTGCATAAGCACAGCTCTTAAACTGTGCTAATTTCATCTAGGATAGCTGCTAGCATGCGTTCTCCTAAACCGCCTTTCGCTTTTGTAGAACATGAGCACAGTGGATACCAGATTAAGAGGCACTGGCTCTATGTAATGGAATAAAAGTAGGGAACATATTGCACAGTCATTGATTCTTTTTGCCTTCCAGTAGCATAACTATGATGAAGCACCTTATTGTTCAAATATTTATTTCAGAAGACAGATGTAGTAGGGACATCGTGTTTATCGAAGTGGTTTGTCCATCCACACCCAGACATCACTGCTGGTGGGTTTTTCCCTTTAAAATAACTTTTCCAGATGGTGGAACAATTTAATATTTACCCTGCAATCAAGCACTTTAAAATCCTTTCCTTTTCAGGGCATAGAAGTCCAATCCTCAACTGCTCCTAGCATCAGGGATCCCTTTGGTGACCAAATGTCTGCTGACAGAAACAGTCATTCATTGCCTTTAAACCAAAGGCTGGAATAAATACTGATCCCACAAATCACACCAGAGCTCACCTACCCATGTATCGTCTTTCACTTGATTTTCCTCCCATGACATTTTTTTTTTAGTGTCCCGCTTTTTTTTTTTTTTTTTTTTTATTCTGCCGGACCAAATAAAAAGGATTTGGTCTCAGGGCCTCCTCAGAGCCAGCATGACCAACACGGAGATTCAAGTGGAGATCGAAGTCTTTCCTGTCACCATGACCAGCTGCTTCTGCTAGCCACCGTGCTGCGTGCCCCCTCAGAGAGCAAGAAGCCACCACTCGTCAGAGCTGAGGGCATGAACCTTCGCGATGACCTCCTGGTCCCTGGGAGGGTATTACCAAGGGGTTAGTTACAACCAGGAACACTTTGTGGCCACCACCATCCACCATCAAGAAAGTATCCTTATAATGATACTCCACCCAGCCTTTTAATCAAGGGATAATGAGATAATCGTCTTACAGTGGTTGCAGGTATTGCAGAGCGCACTTCTACCGATTGACTCTGGTAACACGGAGGCCTTGACCCGGCCTCACAAACACACACGACAGGATGACTGCTCTCCGCGCCGGGACTGCTGTATGGACACCATAGGCCAACTGTGGAGCGGCAACAGGGCTCACAGCCCACGCCCGGGGCTCTGGTTTAGCCCGTCGGCCTCTCACGGCTTCTCGCCTCAGGGACCGCCGCCTCACGGCCTCCCAACCGCCGCACTGGCTGCGGCGCGGTCAGCGGGTGGCGCGAGGGGCTGCCCGCCCCGGGGGCTCCGGTAGGGCCGGTCCGGCGGCCGGGCGCTGCGGCGGGACTGCCGGGGGGCGGGTAGTCGCGGCAGCGTTTTACCACGCACCGATTAAAAACCTGTAACTGCTAACGCAGTGTTGGTTCTTTTTTTGTTTGTTTGTTTTTGTTGTTGAAACTGCGGGCAACCAGGCTCTGCGAGCAACTTACTGCCCGTGCGCGCACTCGTGCCCTCCCGGGGCAGCGCGGCCCGAGGGACGCAGGTCGCGCCGCCGCGGCCCCGACCCCGCACCTGCCAGCCTCCGGAGCGGCGCGGCGGTGGGGCGGGGAGGCCATGCCCCGCGCTCCCTCGGGAACGGCCAGGCCTCCTCCCACCCGCCCCGGTCGCGGAGCTGCGGTTGACGAGCCCGCCCGGCCCGCCGGTCAGGCCGCTACCAGCAGCGCCGGCACCGCCGCCGCCAACCGGCCCTTCAACTCCGCCTGCCCCGCTCCGCTCCGCTCCGCCCCGCCCCGGCCGGGGCTGACTGAAGGCGGTGCGGGGGCGCTCGCAGTCCCGCCCGCACGGCCGCGCACACACAAGGACACACACACACACACACGAACACACACACACACACACGGAAGTGCACCCCGAGCTGGCTCCCAGCCCGCCGCCGAGGCCGCCCCGGCGCAGCGTGCAACATGGCGCTGGTACCCTGCCAGGTGCTGCGCGCCGCCATTCTCCTGTCCTATTGCTCCATCCTGTGCAATTACAAGGCCATTGACATGCCCGCGCATCAGACCTATGGAGGCAGCTGGAAATTTCTGACCTTCATAGACCTGGTAAGTGCCCCCGGGCCCCAGTGGCCCGCCCCCTCCCCTCCCTCCCCCTTTCCCCTCAGGCTGCCCCCGTTGAACGGCCGCGGCCCCGCGCGGGAGCCCCCGGAGGCGGCGGGCCCGCCTCGACAGCAGCGCCATGAGGTGACCTTAAAAGCGGGGACGGCGACATGTTGTGACTGCAGGGCCGGCCGTGAGAGAGGAGCCAGCCGGAGACCGCGGCAGCTGAGCCGGGTGGTTTGAACGGAGGAAGAGACGGACAAAGCCGAGGGGCCGCTGCCTGTGAGCGGCGGTGGGGAAGGCGCGCCTGGCGCCCTGTCACCGCCGTGCTGGTGCTGTGTTTCGCCTTTTGTAATGGCTGACAGTAAACACCAGAACCTGCTGGTCCCAGCATTTGGTTCCTGTGTGCTGTCAAAGTAGAAAACATGTCTTGCTGCCATGGGCCCATCCGAGGAATCTGTCCCCAGCAGGTGCAAGTGTGTGAGGGTTGACACAGAAGGCGTTGGGCAACACAACTTGCCGGATCCAGCTAGCGTTGGTTGCAAATCCATAAACGAGCCTAACAAACAAAAGATGTTTCACTTCACTTTTCTTCATAAGGGTCCAGATCTGGAACAGTCACGAGCATACTGGCCTGCTGGAAAACACCAGGTGCTGGCCAAGGGCTATTTTTGCCCTGCGCTTCCTAGCCTTCCCTGCCTCCTCAACAGCCTTCCCCTTGTGCAGGTGGGAGGAGAGGGGGCGGGAGGAAGAGAGGAGATGGGAGGAGAAACTCAGTTTCAGTTTCTGGTTCAGAAATGTGGTAGCCAATTTACACCTAGTACCCTAGATCAAAATAGTTTTGTTTTTTTTCTTTGAATCAACAGTGCAAATAGGCGAGAAATTTTGCAGTTCCTACTGAGTTACAGAAAAGTCCCAAAATGAAAGTATTTCAGTGCTTCCCAGTGATAAAACCTCTCTCAGAACCTCATTGTAGGTTCACAAGTATTGCTGCTATTGCCTACACACTCCATATCCAGTCAGTAGGTTGAGTTTGTGAGTTTGGAGACCTAACTCAAACACCTAACCTGGCGGGTCAAGTATGCACATTTCTGTATCAAGATTAAGCTAAGGTTCAGTGAGGTCCATGTTTTTGGTCCACATTTCCATTTTGAGAGAAGAAGCACCTACTGTATTTTGCATTTAGCCAGGATAATTTTTGTGTTGGATGCCAAAAATTATCCACAGCCATAACTAGTGCTTTTAGTTCAATTTTAAAAGGGCATCTTAAGGCCTGATGTTTTTCTGAAATGCAAACTAGAGTCTAAATTATCTTTTTTTTTTTTCTTTTCGGCTGCTGGACAGTACCGTTAGCAATACAAATTGATAGAAGTTAGTGCCAAGTCCCAGTAAGTTAGGGGGGAGTTGTTTACTTTAGTGGCAGTTGAATTGGGAGTGAACCAACTAAAGCTAAAAGCCCATCATCTTGCCTTTGAGTCTCCTTCACCTTTTC
Organism: Chroicocephalus ridibundus; assembly: GCF_963924245.1. NCBI lineage: Eukaryota > Metazoa > Chordata > Aves > Charadriiformes > Laridae > Chroicocephalus > Chroicocephalus ridibundus. The sequence continues at coordinate 63,015,410 of NC_086286.1, read as the reverse complement.
CTATGTTCTCCTAGCCCTGACAGTTGCTTGAGGATTAAGTGAACTATGGCTGTCACACAGTGAAAATAACACTTGACAGTACATGATACTCATCATTTCCCAAAAATTACAGCCTGCTGTCTGTGGCAAGTTCATGTGGACTTTCCCATCCAAGCATGCACATAGTTCAGGCTACTTCTGTCATGGCCCAAAAGGTCAAGGTAAATATGTAGTGCTTTCTAAAATGTCTAGAACGGTTAACAACTGCAGCTAGTCATTTCTGTCCTTTACCTAGTAGTTGCCATCTGTTTCTCATAGTTAAGTCCGATAGTTGAGAAAAGGTTAGCAATTGCTAACAGTCTTCAGTCCTTCCAAATAACACACAATTCAACCACTTGAACACCTTTCTTGGTGACTAGCCAGCACATAGACCTCTCCATTTGTTGACAATATTTACTTATGTCCAAATGGCCCTGGCAGCATTTTATTTAAGCAAATCTATCTTTCTGTCTCCTGGGATAACTGGGAAACTAGAAAAACCAAAACCCTTTCCCAAGGAGGATATTGGGAGGCACGCTGGAGGATGTTAGGCACATTTCCGAAATACTGCGTATTGACTAAGTCTTGAAAAGCTCTTCCATAAGTTTCAGCTTCCTCAACCATGTGCAGTGTTCCTGTGTCAGTCACATTCAAAGGCTGTCTAGACAAAATATTATCAATGCCAAAGTCTTGGCAGACGCGTGTTCTTGCTACAGATTGTACCTTCACAAGCAGAGATTTCATCTTTGACATCACAGAAGCACGTAGACATTCGTTCTGTTTCCAAAAACTGCTACTGGTTCTTGAGAAAAGTGAGTTTATGACTTGAATCTGAAAAGTAATTTGGATATTTTTTTCATCTGTCCATTTGTAAAGGGATGATCCTTTCCAGTATCAGCATCATTAAATGTCTTGGAAATTTAGGTAACTGGCTTTGCAGAGGTGCTGTGTAAAATGATTTACAGTTATCTGCAGGTAATATAATTTTGAACTGAATTATGAAAAAGCAGTAGTTTGGACTCTAAAACACAAGACACAGTAAGGTATTCTAAGTGTATGCATTAATCTGATTTACAGCCCTCACACTGTTTACAGAAGCTGAGCATTATGAGGAAGCTATTTAATGCAGAGATAAAGACTGTAATGTCCCTGTCTGTCTGTAATATTTTGGATGTTCATACCTAAGTAAGATTTTCTTGGATGCTAGTATTCAAGCTTAATCTCTCCTGTCCTTGAATTAAGAAAGAAAATAAGTGCAACTGATGACTTATTTTAACCGCTGTCATTCTGATGACTGACACTGTTTTTTTGCAGTTGTGAATGCGGTAGCCACATTCCCTACAACACCTGTGTCAATGGGATAGTTTTCTCATTTCTGAAGCAATGTACTGGCAGTATGTTTTGCCATTACGCTGGTGATGCTCCTCACTGTTGCCACTAACAATCATTTCTCCACTTCAGACTTTCTCCCTTCTATGTAGAGGTGGTAGATACTTATCCCACTTATTCAAAAGATGATAAAGATATCTGCATAGTACCCATGGATTCCAAAACACTTCAGAAATGAAAGCAGTATCTTTTTTGTCATTCATAGACCGGGGAACTGGGGTACAAAGAGGTATAGAGCTGCTGCCAAGATCGGTCATTGGGCCCAGCAGATCAAATTATTGACCTGAGCATTCAGGCTAGTTCAAAGCTACTACATGTTGCTTTCATTTAGCCTCACAACACAAATCAAGCCCCAAAGTTAGTTCATGTGAAAATGGCAAAGAACTGGATTGAGATGGTATATCTCAAGAAATGTGCCTAAAATTTCTTGCGTAGCTGCCTTTGTTAGACTCAGATTCACCATTTTGTGCTTTAGTAGCGGACTGCTGCAGGACTGCACTGTCCTGCACCACAACCCATAAATTCATTGTTGACCCTTGAAAGTTAACTTAGGGTGAAAACTATGCCGTACAAAATGATTCTTTGCAGCAAGTTTCTTAGCTATGTTAGTCTCTCAGAAATCTTCCCGACTTCTAGCACTCTTTGTTCAGTTCTGTAAGTACTTGAAGTAGCTAAATTAAAGATAATAGTACTTGAATTAAGGATAACTAGGTCATCCTTCATACACTGCCATCACACACCTGCCTTTATAAATACACGTTTGTTAAGGGATCCGTTGCACCAACTTGTCTAAAATGGCAGGATCCTTGCTGTTGCAGGGGTTTTATTCTTCAGTTTCTCTTACTGTTGTTGTGAGAGGAGGCAAAAATAAATAGAATTCTGGAATAAAGATTCTGGAGCCTGTGGGTGCCGAAAGAAGACCAGTTCTAGTTTTTGTGTTTGAATGTGTGTGATAATTAGCAGAAAAGTAGCTTAGAGTTAAAATAAGTATATATCTCCTTAGTGAGGAGTGCCCTGGTCTAAATAACTTCTAATTTTTATTGTGCAGTTTCTGTGAAACCCTTATTCCTCAAAGAAGCTAGACTAAACCAAGATACTATTGCACATATATTCCCAGGCATTAACGAAATACCGTTTGGGTTTTATTTTAATCTTAAGGTCTCTCTGATAGGCTGAACAGGGTAGTTATCGAGACCAAAAGCAAGGCTAGATTTTTGGAAGTGTTATGTTTTATGATTATGATTAATGGTCCCATTTTGAATAACAGAATGTTAATGTGGGTATTCATACGACTTGATTCAGGGCAGCCAAAGCTAGAGAGGAATTGATTTTGCTCATATATAAATCTGTCTGGCCTTATACTTTTATTATTCTCTTGAAAGAAATAGCAGGATGTCTGTGTATGAACTTTTATACGTTGTCTGGCAGATTGAGTTCTACAAAGAACAGGTATAAGCTCTGCTTCCAGCATATTTTTTGCTAGTACATGTTGTATTTGTTTTGTGGAAAATTCATTTAAGTTTCGTTTGATTAAGTTTAAATAAGTCATGAGAACTTAGTTTGTTTCTTGTCTTTGGAAAATTTCAGAGGGGCATGTTAACAACAGGACTAGAAAATAGAGTTGGTAGGTTTATCATTTACTTATTTAGTGCATTTAATTAGTTATTAAATTATATGAGATACAGTTACTAGACAACAGAAGAAGATAGCAGCTTAACAAAGCGTGGCTAAAAATTATAGGTGATTTGTGCCCAATTTGGATTTAGTCATGCTGATAGGAAATAAAATGACCAGAAAATGTCAGAGGCCAGATGGTTCAGAATTAAGGAATAATAAACTGTGCTATTGGTGCAATATCTCAACTTGAGTAACTTTCATTGCTAACTGTATGGGTTAAACTTACCATGACACACAAGACAAAAGTGAAAACATGTTCTGCACTCCATGGAATATAACTATGACTCTTTCCAGGATTTCCTTTAGTAAAATGAATTTCACCTTCTGCTTTCCTCTTTCATCATCTGTGAAGTTACCCTTATATTCAAGTGTTTTATGGCTTTTGGGTGAAAAGATTACAGAAGTGTAAAATGCTATTATGTATTATTCCCAGAGGTAATTAATCACCATGTCTAAATATCTCAGTGTTCACACTGTAACAGAGAATACAGTCAATGGGAGTGTTTATCAGTTTACAGAGAAAGGGGTTGTTTTTTGAGGAATAACAAGGTGAGGCTTCTTAATGGTGCTTAATGTATTTGAGCGAAAAGGCAATGATACACGTATGGGAGCCTTTTAATAAGTGTGTGTTTTAGAGCTTTCTTTTTGCCTTTCAGGCTGTAAACATGTCAGAGAAACAGTTATGTATAGTGCCGTCGATGCGGTAATAAAAATGTAATAGTATCGCCGTTTCTTATTCATAGAACTATGTTTTCCGTTTGCTTTTGGTAGCGCTATTAGAAATTGAGTGGAATTTGAGCACCACATTTAAGAGTTCCATTTTCACATTGCATTAGCATGTCTTTATTTTACAATTGGACTTAAATATGTTGAACATTTAATTTGGGAATTCTTAGGAAAGTCATGGCTACCTTGAAATATTTGTGTTGGCAGTAGGGTTGGCAGGGAAAAGGAGAGGAGTGGAAGAGAGGACAAATTGTGAACGCTTACTATGATGATAGATTTAACTCATGTCAGTAATATTATTTTATAACTTGTGAGTCTGTAAGTGATAGGTAACAGTGCTATGTTTTAAACCAGTGTAAAGTCTAGAGTTTTGCCAGAACAATTTTAAATGATGACAACTTCAAGAAGTTGGTTTAGTAGTCTTTCTGTTCCTCTTTGAAAAAAATTGAATTATTTTCTTTATGATTTTATTATAGTGGTAAGGATAACTCAGATAATCTTATATGGTAAAATTGTTAAATATTTTAATAATAATGATAAATATAACAACAACAATAGTAATAATAGTAGTAATAGTAATAGTAGTAGTAATTATTTGCCATAATCCATATGACAAAATTGTTAAATATTTTAAACAAATAGTTTAAACAAGGACAACACATCTAGTGTTCTATGTTAGTGTTCTATGCTGAAATCAAAGTTGGGGTTCTGAGATGTCTTAATTTGTTGTGAATATAAGTCTATAACAAAATATTTCATCGATGTATTTTTAACCCTATAAGTATATTTGTGTTATCTTACTGAGGCCATTTAAGTGTGTACAAGAAAGAAATTTTGAGTGATTGACCTTCTTAAGTTGTAGTAAAGATCTATAAACCTATCAAATAATGTTCTTAAATGAAATAGAAAATTGCAAATTTAGTGTTTCAAATTAAAAATATTTTAATAGGAATCAGATTTCTCCTGAATCTTTGCTTTTATATCAGCCCAAGGATGTACAAAGACTTGTAGGGTAGAAGTCCCTGTGAGTAATTACTTCTTTTGTCCTTAGGCTGAAAAAAAAAAAAGGAACTTGATCACTCTATCTGAAAATGGGGAAACACTCACACGATAAAAATCTTTTATTATTGATGTGATGGAAATTTTGAGTGTGCCAGTATGCCACTGTACAACAAAATATGAAGTTGTTTAAACCTATAAATAGGGAAAAAAAAACCTTAATGAAATTACAAAACCTTGACATTCTGCAGAAGTAAGTTTGCAGATTTGAACAAAGTAAAACCATAATGAAATGTAGTAAAACAAAGTTGAAAAAATAGGCAATTCTGCAGTGTATTAAACGTTATAATGTAGATTCATTCCAAGGGATTATACCGAGTTTGTATTTACCTGAACAAAATAATAAAAGAAAAATACCTCAGATTCCTTCCATTACATGCAGGCTTTTCTGTGCTGCAACTTTCCATATCTAATAATCGGAGTTGTCAGTGCCTGCCCATCCTAATGCAGTATTTAGAAAACATTTTCCTAATTGCGCTGCTTCATTATAGACTCTGATGTTGGGAGGAGCTCAGCATGGGTGGAGAATTCCTTGTCGTTTGGAGTTTGAGTTGCTAATGCAACTCCAGTCAGTAAATGTTAAAAAGATCCACACCGGTGACAGGTTTGTGTGCTTTCTGCAGAATTCAAGGGTGAAACAAGTATTGGTGTGTAATAAATTCACATTGGACATTTCTATATTTGAAACAGAAGTGATGTTATTGCTTACAATGCACACATGAAAGACATCAAGTTCCTCTCAACGTAGTTTTTTTCTTTTAAGTATCTGTATCTGAGGGCTGGTCTTCTCACCTTGCATGTCCAGGTATATGAGTTACAAACAAAATTGATAGTGCCTTGGCTTATTTTGAAGATCAAAGTAAAGTACAGACTCCTTGTTCACTCTTTGAATGGGTGAATATGGGAAGCTTTCTTCCTTCTAATGAAAACTTTTTCGAATTTTGCCTTACTTGCCTGCATTTATTTGAATAGGTACGTTTTCTCTGTACCATATTTTTGAATGCTCTGAATTTGTTATTAGTTTTCAAAGCCTTATGGCATTTGTTCTATTACTCTTACTATGTATGATGCAAGATTTTTGCAACTTGACACAGTTAAATTTGCTACCACTGAAAAAGCTGTGTTTAGCGGATGGAAAAGTAGATCGACATCTGAAGAAAAAACTAATTCAGTTGGAAGCTGAAGTAAAACTTCCAGCCTTTTCAGAGAGGAAGAAACTAAAAGTAAATTAAAATTTATAAGCATGGTTTGGTTAAGACTTGAAAACAAGTCCCTCTCCCAATTAGAACTGTGATTAAGCATTTAGAGGATTTTCATCAGCATTTTGCTGGTTGCCTCAGGATATTTACACTCTCTTGGCATACAGTTGACGTTGCTTGTTGCGTTTTGCAGTATACTGCAAAATTTAGAGATTCTGTTGGTTGGAAACAGGTTAAGCTCATGTGAAATGCTAGGAGAAAATCAGAACCTGTGAAGGCTCCTTCTGGCAACTTCGGTATGTCCATGCGATTTTCCCTCGAGAGTTTGAAAGCAACATTTGAATGCCTCTAGTTGCATTCCTTGAACGTCTTGTTTTGCCACTGCCCTCTCAAGCATCCTGTTTACAGCAGGATTTCCAAACAAATACTTGCCAAAGGGTGCAATTATATAATAATTTCCACTTAGATCTGTGTGCAGCTGGCATTGCTCAGGTATTTTTGCCGCTGTTGTCTGTCAGGTCAGTTGCTTCAAAGTGCATGAGGACTCTCTACAGTATAGCTTAAAACAAAACTACTACAGCTGGATTTTTATGAGCTGAAGATTAGGTGTCTGGGTAAAGGTAAACCAGAGTAGAATGTGCAGAAGTGCAGAATGTCAAATCTTTTGCCAGTTCCTTGCTAACTTGTAAAGCAAAGCACAAGGGATGGTAGGGTTTTGCAATGAATTAGTTTGAGTGAAACAATTGAAGAGGCTGAATCTCACCTCTACGAATGCTGCTAGACACTTCAGACTGTTTGAGTTGGTTGTGCAGGGACTTAGCAAAGTATTTCAGTTTTACTCTGTTAAGAATCAAATGGCTCATTTTTGGTTTTGAGCAGTGCTGTCTGTATATTTTTTTAAACCTAGTTCTTTGTGTACCTGCGGGTAAATTTACTCCTCCCCCCCATTTGCCTATATTTTATCAGGTGCCTTGAAGCCTTCTAGTCCTGGCAGCACATAAGTAACAAATTGTTATTTATTATTTATTATTATTGCTAGTATTATCAGAATTCAGCCAGAGTGGGAGTTCCACATGCAGAGCACAGGTGGCATATGTTCCTGAATGTACTTGATCAGATGCAAAAGGAAGAAAAAGAAGCTGCTGACTTCAAACACTACTATATAAATTGATAAAATGGATGAATGCAAAAGGGATGTTTTTTCTCCAAGATGCTTATCAAGCTTGTTTGTGGCTGAAGTGGTGGGAGCATTTCATACAGCTAACGTTCAGGCTAGCGTCTCTGTGTGATCCTGAGGCACTGCAGTAGGACCCTTGACCCTAGAGAAGATGTAAGTTGTTGATGGCCCGTGCTCACACAGGCTCAGCTCTATGAAGGATGCAAGTGGAGAAGGTGGAAGAGAAAAGGAAGATCCAATAGGTGACAGCACTTTGTACCTGGGGTGTGTAGGTGAGAGCGTGCATAATGTTGATCAGCCTTTTGTTGTGACAAATGGGTATTTAGATATTTGACTGCTGGTTATGAGGACGAAGTGAGGGAAAAAAAGGGGTGGAGGAAAGTGGCTGGTGTTTCTCGGCTAAAATAGCATGTGTTACCTCCCTCAGACTTCCTGCCCTTCCTTGTCCTCTCCCTCGTTTCTTCCTCCCACACACCCCCACGATCTCCCCACACACAACCCCCCTACATGGGTGGCATGGCTCCACTTCCCTGCGCATAACCTGTGTAGCTTCGCACGCTTCTGCTCAGCGGAAGGTGCTTGCAAAATTTTGTCCTTAGTTAGAAGCCATATGCACTGACAGATGCAGAGGTCCCCATTTGCTGTTCACTTAAGCTTACAAACAAATTGAAATTCCATGCTGTGAGAACTTTTTTGACCTGAGTTCACTTGTTATAGCTGTGTTCCAAGAACTGCGAATTTGCGTGTGCATTAGACACAATTATCTGCATTCCTGTAGGTCCTGGGAAGTGTGTCCTAAGAATGTGTGAATCATGAAGGAAACCTCTGCTCTGTGGACCTGCTGCACAGCACTGAGGCTGAAAGGCATTTGGGGTGTTTGGAGGTGGATATGCATCTTTGTGTACGTGTTTGATATAATAGTTATTTACGTACGCTGCACATAATTTGAAAATATCAAACTGTTCATAAAAGCTACTCTGTTCTATACTCTCTCCATACACTGTGCACGTCTAAGAGTAAATTGGCCTGCTACTACTGGAGTCAGTTCAGGTGACCAATTAATGAACCATAGATAGAAGATTACAGTGGTTTGAGGTACCAGATGCTGTTAAGTTTCTGAGTGTCAAAGAACTCTAGCTAACAAGAGAGAGCAGACAGCTTTTGGGTCAGCTGTCTCATGACCTACCATGGCTAGAAAGGGATATTTCTCTATTTATTAAGAAGCTAATGATGTTTCTAATTCTAACATATGATTATAGAAGATTAGTATTCAAATCTCCTTGACTCAATGCCAGTATAATTTCAGAAGCTAAACACCTCTGAATTTCCAGAGATTATAGTCATATGGCATTTCAGGCTAAGTTTTATATTCTTTTTCTCATGGTTGGGGGCAGAAGCTACTAAAATTATATTGCCAAATTAAGTCAAAGCTGTTTTGTTCCCCATTAATTATAAGGGTGAGTTAAAATTATGAGATATGTTTTATGAGGTTGTTTTTTTAGAAAAAGGTGGAGGGACCTCTTTTTACTGTGGGGATTTGAGCCGGTGGGATCTGAACTTCTTGATTTTAAAATACAACCTACAACGTACAGCCAAAACATGAATGTCTTTGAGGGTGTGCAAGGGATGATTCTGTTCATTCACTGCTGGCTTTGTGAATAAAAGTGCTCCCACTTTGCCCTGATCCATTCACACCCGTTATCACCCAGTCAGGCTCCTCAGTTACAGGTTGCTGTTAGCTATCACTATATTTGCTGCCTGTTTTTCCTTATAGGAACCCGTCTGTGTAGTGTTGCTTTCCCTATTCCTTGTAATCTCTTCTTAGCCAGCACAGTCTTCTTGGTCTTTCAACTCTGTATCCCAGTTCCAATTGAGCACCCAGTCCCCTTCCAGAAGCCTGTGTTTTCCTGTCTGGTGCTGCTTTTCTTATCCCCACAATACCCCTTATATTCTTTTCCCACTATTCACACATACTGTCTTTTCTCACAGTGCATTCACGGTCTTATATTGTCTTCTGCATCCTCACCCCATCCTTCCCCAATACCAGACCTACTCACTGTCATTCTCTTGTCTTTCTAAACCACCTTGCGTAGAGCCAAACCAATGAAGAATCAGTAATCTTCCATCAGAAAAGCTTGATTTTGGTGTGGTGATAGCCTTAAAGAAACAGCTTTTGAAATTATGTTACCCAAGGCTCTTAGCTTTGCTTTCTGTTTTCGAACAAGTTTTTAAGCATCCTGGTTACAGGAAAAAACTCCCCTAAGTGTTAAGCATAATGGATCATGATCCTAATGTTTATTCTGGTGTTAAAATCTTGTCACTTTTTGGTAGTCTGCCATTCATTTTTTTTATAATAACTTTCCCAATTCAGAAGCAGGTCCTTGACAGAAATTAATATTTAAGTTAAAAAATTGAAAAAATGTATGGAATCAGCAATCAGAATTTATTCAGACATTTTCCATCTGTTCTTTTTTTGTAATTTGCGTATTTTAACTGAGATGCTGAAATGATTTAAATTATATTTCGTATTTACGAAAAAGAAAACTTATAATAATCATTGTGAGGTTTGAAATCTACTGCATTCAGTGAGATGAACAAAAATATTTTTAAAATTGCATAGTTTGTTGACTATTACTGTAATTAATAAGAGAAGCTTTCTTTTTCCTTTTTTTTTCATGTGAACATATATAACTACTTGTTCCTTGTTTGTGTGGGTAGATTGGGAGTACATGCAGACACACCTGTTGCAATTTAGAAGTAAGGGAAGAGAGAAATTTCACAGTGGTAACTTTCTACTCAAACCTACATGGAAGTATATTCGTTCTTGTTAGGGGTTGACTGATAGAGATGAGCCTGCCATCGCCCCGTGTCCCACCAGTAGCAGGGCTGAGCACATGCCCAGTAGGCACGTGCGAAAAGAGAAGTGTAAAATTAGGTTGCTAAAATGTAAGTCAATACAAATAAAATTCTGACTGGACTAGGTGGTTTAGATTCAAGAATGTCTTTTAAGATATGTCAGCCGAACAGTCGAGTGACAGCTGGAACAAGGAGTGCTCAACATATGGCCCACCTAGGGTCTGTAGCCTGCCTGGTTAGCCTTCCTGTGCCCAGCACAGGGGTAGGCTGTGGGCTGGTTGCCGTGTTCTGATGGGACCGTTTTGGTCTCAATGCCACCTTTGCAGGGAGTCTGGCCCTACCACAGGGTTTGATCTGTGTGGCATGTCATCAGAACCAATGCTCGCAACTGGCTTGTGATAAAATGTCATGTAAGGTCTGTGGATCTGGCAGAGGTCTTGATCTACAGAGGTATTTTGGCATTACTTCCGGGCAGCTAATGGAAAGGTGTTCTCTCTGTATTATCCAAATTCATTCTGCTTAGTTTGCACAGGAGTTGAGGTCAGACTTCATGTTCTGGGTGATATTCAGCATCCACACCATACTATGTGTGAGTTAGATATGTGAGAGTTTTCAGCACCTTGCAAGTTAGGACCCTAAAGTATTGAAGAGGTCTTCAGTTGAGTTTTGTTTTGTTTGTTTGTTTTTGTTTTTGTTTTTTTTTTAATGTCTCTTCTGTTGTGATTATAAATTTAGAAATTACTAATTTGCTCCAGATGGGAAGAAAAGGTCAATCCCACAATTTGTTGTGGGGGAAAACAAGATTTAGAGAAAGTGTTTAAAATTCATGGTTTCAGTGCAGTTGGACTGACCACGTGAAAACAAAACATTTGATTGTCTTCATTAAGATACTTGGACAAAACTACATTACAAAGGAATCAGCTGTTGCAGTGAGAAGTTGTTATTCAGAAATATTTTGTATTAGAATTTCAGAATTAGAATTGAGAATTAGAATTCAGAATTATTTTGTATTAATTGAAAACTTCTTTTATTTTCCTTTAGCAAGGGCAAGACCAATGTCACAAAAGAATATAATACTGAAAGTTGCGACTTAATCATAGCTGTTACCCTTGTTTCATAAGAATAATACCTGTGCTGTGTGATACAGTGAAAGCAAACTTGAATTTGAAATATAAAAGTGAAAGTCAGGAGGGGATGTGATAACAATTCAAATCCAGAAAACAACTATTTAATATCTTTTTTTCTTTTCTTTCTTTTTTTTCTTTTTTTTTTTTTTTAAATTAGGTACATACTGATTGCAGGACTTCATAAGTATTTTGAAGAAGTAACCAAATAATAATAATGTGGTACAAGTGAAGTCCACTTCTGGCCAATCTTTCCCTCTTAGACCTGGTATTTTGCCTGTCTTGGGTCTTGTGCTCAATGGATGTGACTAAACAGCGTTTGCCAGGAAAAGAAGTGTAGTGATGGAGGTAAACCTGTTTTATGAGATGCTTATTTGCGTGGTATGCCTGTATCTCAGTGGTGTGTTTTCAGACAAGGTCTCTTTGGTTAGGTTGTGGTGCAGACAGCCGTGAGCCCTCGTTCTGAATCACTCCTGTGTCTTCAGTACCTTTCAGGGTGCTGGCCTCGGGTGAATGTATCTTGTATGAGAAAAGACGTATCCTTGATATTCAGAATTCCATAGAGTAAACTGACATTTTTAAAGGACTCTTTTTAAGCCAGGTAGATGGGAATTCAGCATTATGAATCAGACCTGGAATAGCCCCATCTTTTATTAATATAATGTCTCCTGATTTACTGCAGGAAGCCACTGAAATGATTAAATGTACCAGCAGTCTGCATAAAATGCCTGGGTGACCTCCAAAGCACTATGACAGATATCAAAGAAAAATTTTAAAACCTGTATGATCAGTTTAAGGAAAATTAAGGCCATATCTCAGTTTGCTAGAAACGCTGTTAAAGTAGGAAGACAGATAGTGACTGCAGAGTGGCAGAAGATTTAAGCCCCATCTCTTTCCATGTCACCTAAAATAGAGTTTGCTTTGCAATTTTCCTCCTTGGTGGTCTTCCCAAGAGAAAGCATAGGTAAATAGTATAAACTAGATGACGAGTGCCTATTCCAAACAGCCAATCTTGTCTCTTCTCTTTATGGATATTTGGTTTGGTACCATCTCTTTCATTCTTGATCTTCCAAGAAAGAAGCAATGCACATGTAGGTGGAGATCTTATTTCTCTTTAGGACAAAATTAATAAATTCTGGTAGCAAGTATCTTACTAAGAGTAAAATTGCTTTGTAGTGCCATTGCACCTTTTGTTACAAGATCTCAAGGCCACATGAGAAATACTAGCTAACTAAGCCTCACAACATCTCTGCAAAGAGACGTGATTTAAACCAAATGCAAGCCCAGCGTGCAAGACACTGAAATTGGCTGGACATACAGTCATTGCAACCCTTAAGGAATTATCTTAGTTGTGTAATCTATATGTTAAAACACCATTAATATCAGGCGTCCAGGAGGTGATTTGTGGGACAGAGGCTGCCCATAGATTACTCCTATTCAGCCTTTGGGGGTTTTTGCAGGATGGGGTGGGTCTGGAGCTGAGACTGGCTGTTCAAGCACCACTGTCCAGATAATCAAACGTCACCTCCAGTCTGCCCCATCTCACCCGGTGACTCACTTGCTGCTACTGCTATCAGCAAAGGGATGGGAAGTGTGTGGACGTTGCCGCCAGGTGTGAGTGAAGGCACATGCTACCCCTTGATGGAACAGGAGCAACCTGACTCCATGCTGGCTCCTGTTTTGGCCCCACCTTCTTCTACTCTCCAAGATAAAAGCCATATCCTATCTTGGCCTCAGCCCTTCCAGTTGTTGCAACAGACACTGTCCTCAACCCATTCCTCAACCCAACAACCTCAGCCCAGCTGCTGCAGAGCAAGAGATGGGCAGAGGCAGAGTGCTTGTTTGCATGGGGGATGTAGGAAGGTGCATTTGATGATACAGGAAGGGTAAACTGAGTCCAGCCTAACGATGAGGGAGAAAGGAAAAGACACAGCTATTTAAATGGTAGAACGTAGGCTGCTGCCACGGGTGCAGAGTGGGTGGTTGGTGCAGCAGAACATGGAGAGGGATAGCTGCAGCAGGGAAAGTTGACCTACAGGAGAAAAAGAGGAGGCCCCAGACCAGAGATCTGCCCCCTGTGTATGCTGAGTTTTGGGTGTCCTCAGTCTGCAACAGCCGTGGGGATCATTGCCATATTTCTGGACAGAAGGGGTGTACCTGCACTGTATGGCACACGTGGCATAAATGAAGGATCTCTGGGAAATGCTGAACTTGCTGGGTGTATACTGTGAAGTTAATCCCTGTGTGAGCAGTAGGTGTTTATCCAGAAGAACCAGGCATTCAGCAGCCTGGACAAGTACCACGAATCCTTGCATGCTGCCTGGAGACAGTTTCTAGCTGGAAAGAGGGAAAAATGAATGTAGAGTAGCTCTAACCTCATGGTGAACATGTAGGTTAGCATGGGGGCTTCCACCCACATGACCTACTTGTGGAACAGCTTCTTTTCTGAAATAAACAGTGCGATATTGTCCATGCCTGTTTGAGTAGGACGTGTATTTCTGTTGGCTGGAAGAAAGGAAGGTACAGTTGTCAAGCCCAGATGGAGGCTTTGAAATATGCATGATAGTGGCAGCTGTGTGTGGGAAGAATGACTTGAAGTGTGTTGAGGAGGAGGAGGCTTGTTTACTGTGCTACTGTCTTCATGTAGCTGCAGAGTTGAATGGGGAGAGAAATGAGGAACGCGTTTTGTGTCCGTCGATTATTGCTTCACTGTGCTGAACAGATTTTTTTCTCAAATATTCATTATTTGTTCAAAAATTCATAAAGGATCAGTGAGTTGCCCTGAAGGAGGTTGCAAAGAAGTATTGTCAGTGTTTCTCCAGACCTGGATCCTTGTGGATCACGGCCCTGTTTTCCTGAAGGGTCCTTCTCCAAAGCTGGGCTGAGGCGGCTGTGTGCACGCTTTGGAGAGGAACACGTTGTTCTGGCAGCCTTCCCCATTCTGAATTGTGTCTGTGTCCTTATCTGTTAGTGTATTTTGTAGTCTGTGCTTATGTAAACGCTTAAGCCTGTGTACCACTGGCATTTGTGTGTTGTAGCCCTGTTTCGTTGCTGCTGTTGCTGCTGGTTGCCAGCAGTGCTCGAAGGGTGGCCCACAGGCGTGACTTGGCCGAGGGACAGTCGTGGGCAGCTCACCCTCTTCCTCCCCAGGGGAGACAGTGGCAGTGGTGGGCAGATCGGTGGGGCCTCACGGCCAAGCCCTGCTCGCGGGCAGCCTGCTTCCTGGGTGCCAGAGAGCAGGGTCGGGCTGCCGGCCTTCCTCTCCCTGCTTGTAAAGGTCGCCAAGCTGGGACAGCCCATGAGGAGGTCCAGCTTTCCTAACTGCGGAGGAAAAAAGGCAATCCCAACCCTAGCCCAAAGGTTTTGAGATACGTAAGAGAGAGTATGTGTATATGTACTTACGATTATAGGTAGAAGAAAGGAGGGCGTGGGATATACAACAAACGGCGTTGTATTCATGTGGTGAAGTGGGACATGTGTCAGTTTAATTCACAAATGCTTTGGGGTTTTTTATTTTTTTAGATTTATGTTTTATGTTTACAGTTTTCAGTTCTCTCATTAATTAACACTTTTTTTGTGGGGAGAATAAGGGTTTATGGCTTACTCTTTTTCTCCCAAGAATGTTTTCCAAGCATGTTTTATTATGAGTACATTTTTTGCATTCCCATCCCAGAGCGTGAAATTAATCTTTTCTGAATAATTCCCTGGTATCTCTTTCAGCTATGTGGCCTAAAAAGGTCTTTGACTGAATTAAACTGGTCTAAAAAGAAAATCTGAAGATGTAGAGTTATCTATTAGAAGAATATCAAAAAGACATGAGTGAACTCTAATAACAAACTTCTAGAGTCAGAGAGGCAGTTTTGGTGTGAGCTGTTTTACTTTGGGCTGCTGCTTGGTTCATCCTGCACTAGACCCAGCCCTGGAAGACTACCTTTGCTCTTTAGACTCAGATAAGGTTGTGTGTCTGCTTCCGCAGAACCCCAGTTAAATGTCAGAGATAGCTTCCAGATACACCTAATTTTGAGAGTAGCTGCCATTTTAATCAGTAATCATATGACAGTGACTTCCAGATTTTTATCATTTGAAAATCTTCATCCTAAATGATTTATCTGATTTGAGCTTTAAGCTTACAGCAGTCAGACCTACTTCCATTATAAACATCCTTCCTTCCCTCTTCATTTTCTGGTGGGTCTGTGAACTAGCCATGCTTCGGACCTTTTCCATTCACCAAGTATGTCCAAGTATTTTATGAAGAACCACAGCAACAAAAGGAAGCAATATCCTTACTTGTCTTAATCTGACTTTTCCACAGCTTTATTTTTATCTCACCTCGACTGTGACACAGGTCAACAATGTAAAGAGCCAAAGTTAGTGGTCATCAAATGTTTCAAGTGGTCATGTCTCAGGAAATTGAATAAATCTCCAAAAGCCAGTTTTCCTGAAGTCATAAAAGGAACTGAATTGATCAAAGCGTAGAACCATCAAAAAGGGAAATTTACAAGTGTTTGTTTCTGTGTTGGACAAACACAACATCTTTACAACACTTCAAACAGAAGTTGTTGCTGCAAATGGAGTGTGAAAAAAATTATCAGCTTAATTAGTAGTAAACAATCATGGCAGCAAAAGAATTTTAGGTGTTTACATTCTTGATTAATCATAGTCCACATTTGCTTCTGACAGTTTTACTTCGAAAATGATGCTAGTTTTATTGTTGTTCTACTCTCTTCCAAATGAGGATTTAGCTTCATTAGTGCTTGAATTTCTGTGCATTCTTCATCCAGTTTTAAGGCCTCTCGCTTGCACCCTGTGTTGCCATTTACATCTTAGTAATACGAATGCACATCATTATCATTTGATATTGCTAGCATCTTGTCTTCACTTTGCATGTAGACGTAGATGAGATTGAAGGTTCAAGGTATAGAAAATTAGACCAAGGCTGGATGAAGCCTTTCTTCCATGAAGCACATACCAATTAGAAATACATGTTTAAGTTGTTAAGTACACAGACTGAAACACAGAGAAGACTGTTAAATTTACAGCACAACTTTCCTGCTCGCTCCCAGGGTCCATAACTGAAAATTATTTTTTTCCATGATAGACTTATCATATAGGCATAGCTTTATCAGCAAGAGGAAGACGCAAGTGGTGTTTATTTAGAAGTGTCTACATCTATATTTAAGTATGACCTTTCAAAGATGTCTATAAGGGAGGGAGGTATTTAAATCTTGAAGAATTTCTGACAACTGTCTCCTATCAAGGGCAAAAGGATTATTTAGTGAGTCTCATTCAGTCAAGACTTTTGACTGTCTTCCTGTTCCAGAATGTTCTGAGCTTTAACATGTCTTCACAGGAGAGTTAGTAAACTCTTTGGGCTTCAGTTTATCTATAAAATGTGAAAATAAAATTAGCTATTGTTGCTTCGTTGGATGATGTCATCAGGTGTAATAAAATAGGATTTTTCAGTGCTTTGTACCTTGTGCTATGAATTCCAGTAGGTTTCCTTTTCAGTTTCTTTTTAAGTCCTAGCTGTAAACGTTAAAAGGTTGTATAGACTTTGCTGTAATACTTACTAGCTGTAATTTTTCATCACAGTTTCTTCAAATAAACCAGTAGTACAATATTGTTTAACTGCACTAGAGAATACTTATCTTAATATGTAGAATTTGAAGCTAGCATACACGTATTTTATCAAACATTAAGAACATCAAGGAAAAATTAAAAAAAAAAACCAAAACCAAACAAAAAAACAGGAACTTAATTTCACCTGACTGCATATAAGATTCAGTTATGGACCATCAGTATGACTTACCTGAAAGTCCTTCATATAGGCTTTGCATATTCATATCATGCCACATATAATTAGAAAAAGTCAGATTTTTCAAAAATTCTGCTGCAGTTAAAGATAGGCATCTTTGACTCCAGCATCAGTGGAGTAGAAAGCTCGAAGAACGTTGCGTACTTGTGAGATCCCACCCAGAAGGTACTACAGGGCCAAACAAAGGAGGAAAAATAACAGGACATATAATGAGAATGGCTGATTTTGTTTGTGAAGTAGAGTATGTGTAGGATATGTAGGGAAGTATTTGTTGTAGGAGGAGAGGTAGCAACAGTCCCTCTTGCCACAGTCTCCTTGTTCTTGTTCTTTCTTCTAGCTGAATATATCTCTGCAGAGCACAACGGGTGTGATTATGGTATCATAAACAGGCATTAAAATTCAGGGCTCTTTCTCTAGTTTTAAGGAGTAATGGTGAGGAATGGTAGACTCCTTTTGAGGCTAGCCAATTTTTGAAGTGTACATGTCTAAGGTGTTAAACTGTAAGACTCCAATATCCCAAGACAAACTGAAGCTTTGATTTCAGCCTTTACCAGCAACAGAGAAAAAAACTGTGTGGCTACATCCATATTTTGCCTCTTACATTTTAATTGACAGAAGACTCCACAAAGTGACAATAAAACGTTATCATCCTAGTTTGTTAGTGTCTTGACTACATTGCACAAAGATGCCAAAGACAACCTCTGTAAATTCAAGGCCTTAGAACACTCCCTCAGTTGATAAACCCTTTAACAATATACTGTTAGCCTTTGGAAAGATTACCTGCAAAACTTTAATAAGCCTTTTCAAGAAAATACATTAGTGCTGCATTTCATGTGCAGCTTGCCTTACAGATACTTAAGTGACAATTTTTTATCGACATTGTGCATCTTGGTTAAAAGCTGAATTGGTGTTAGTTTGCTGCTGACACCAAGACTTGGAAAGATCCAGGGAAAAATACCGTGATGAGGATCTTACCAAAGAATGCATAGCATCACTTTAATGTGAACCAAAAGTTGGACACAGGATGTGAGTAAGAATTCTTTATATGACTGGGAAACAGTGGACTGTAAAATTACATGTGAAAGACAAAATTATTAGTTCCAATGTCTGTTGGTTTCATGGAGACAGAAACAGGTTTTGGACAGTCACCAGAGAGGTGAGAGATCAATCTGTCATTACATTTGAAAAATGGAACAGGCAGCTTTAAAAGGCAGTACTGGTATGTAAGCGTATATGTAAGAACTTCCTGACCTGTTAAGACAGCAAATGGCAATGAAATAACCAGCCACTTGTCTTCACTCTTTCTAAGCGTCAGTAAGAGATATATGCCTAAACATGCACAAATAGCTTGTCTTTATTCTAATGTGTGAGTTGAGCCTAGCTAGTCTTTGCAGACGTTGCAATCACAAAATGATCTTCAGTTTTAGACGCATGACACAATTTGGACAGGAATTTTTTTTTATTGTTTCTATATGAACATATAAAATAGCGATCAGATGCTACTGAGTACCTATTAGTCATATTATAGTCTGTTATTAGTCTGTTACACAAATTTAAGCTCAAATCTTCAGTTGGTCTGTGTCCCCTGACTTCTTCCACCCCACCTCCCTCCCAAATTGAGTAACATGTTTGAAGTCTTACCAGCGGGCAGCCATTGGTACAAGACCAAGTACTATTGCTGCAGGGTCTGTGCACCAGTATCCTCATGTATCACGACTACCGGAAGAGAGTCCTTCAGTACATTGTGAAAACACTTCAGAAATGTTCAAGATTTTGTGATCAACTGGAGTCATTCTGGAGATACCTATCTGTGTTTTGCAAACAAGGAAGAGATTTCACAGCCCTTGACAAGACTAAACACTTTCCCTTACGTGAAGTCCCAGACTTGATGTAATCGTAGGATCACTCAGATAATCCTGTTTGCTGTATGTGTGATAATGTGACACACTCATAATCTATCGTGTATCCTGATACAGCATATTTTTGGATTCTTTTATCAGCATCCAGGTTTTTCAGTAGTTCTTGTTGTTCCATCTAGCTGGAGCATGTGTTACTGACGTTTAAGAGGAGCCGCACCACAGAACTACTGAAGAAAATGGTGTAGCACCTGAGTTGGAGTTTGCTTCACTATTAGTTGTTTTTTTGACAACACTAGTCGCCTCTGCAGATGCAGAGAAAGTATTTCTTCCTGTTATTCATTAGTTTAGTTCAGTAACTATTTCATTCACACAGAATGAGGAGAAATCAATTCACTGAGAAACCAACTGGGAGTTAAAAAGTAGGAAAGCTGGTTTTCCTCCTCCTCACCTGCGAATAACAATGAGGTGTGGGAGGATAATATCTACTACCTCTAAAATCTTGCAGGGCATGGTGAAAAGAAACACTAAATCTGGTTTTATTTACTACAGAAAACATTTCATTTGTTCAGTATGTCAGATATAAATACATAATGCGTTGGTTTAAGTTTTTCTTTACATGTGCAATACATTTAAAGTAAGTTCATTTATTTAGTTAAAACAGTTCAAATTTCTGCTTGGAGAAATTCTAGCATATTTGAGCCTGTCACCAGTCATGGTAATTATGGATCAGAAATAAAATAAATGCACCATTTTATTCACCATTTTCTAGTACAATAAAAAATAAGGAGTATAGCAAAAAAACGTGCTTTTATTTCTTTAGGCGAAGTGTTTGCCATTCTGTTTCTTGGTTTTGGCCCGTACAAGCCTGGTTATGTTCCAGAGTACTAGAGTCCTTTTTTCTGCCTGTGGTTGACTAGGCAGTTGCATTCAGTGTGATGTTTTTGCGATGCTCACATGGCAGCAATGCCTTAGGCCTTATTTCTCTGCAGTTTTCTTCAGCAGGGGCTTCATCCAAAAATGGGAAGTGGTGCAGAATGTAGCAGTCTGCTTACTTAGTATATCTTGCCACAGAGAAACCACTTTTGTTTTTGGTTTGTCCGACTACAGTAGCATTTCCTCTATTTTTTTCAAGCTGAATTTGAAGCGCTGGTTTGAGTTAAAAAGCAGTAAATTGCTGTGGATTTGCCTGCTTTGCTCTTGGTTGCTCCTCCTGTGCTGTTATGCAACAGTGAAGTTAACAGATGTAACATTCTGCCTTCTTATGAAATGGCCACTGATAGGGAACATCTCAGTTGTGAATCTTACTTCTCTCTTTGATCTGAATAGGTATGCTGACCTATAAGAAAAATCTGTTTTATTAGTGCTGTTAAAAAGATTACCATTAAGAAGAATAAAGAAACCGAAAACAGGAAAGCACACCATATTGTTTTTGAGGACTGAGCTGAATTTTATTAAATATAACCAGCAATCAGTTGGTCTCTGCTTTACAATTTTCTGTTGTTTTTTTTTTAAAAATTATAGCTTCATAGAAATATTACAGTATACGATCACTTTATACGGACAAGTTGTGTACAATGCTTTATGACAGTTCCACGTAAACTGTCCTTTCTGTGTGAAATATGGAATCATGTAAATAAGAGATGGATAAGAAAGAAGTAGATAATCTCTTTGATCCCTTATCAGTTTCAGGTTTCTCTAAAAGATGGTAAAGGTCTGATAATACCAAAGAGAAAGTCCCCATCTGAAGCTGTCTTTGCATCTAACAGCAAAATAAGTGCAAGTGCTATGAAGTGAAGGCCAACCTAGGATGAAGCGTGTGAGATCCTTTCTGATTCCTTCTCTGATTTCTTGAGTAGTTATTAGAGAGACAAGAGTCCCTCTAATACACTCTCCATCTTCAGTTTGAAAATCTGGGAACTAGAAATGGCAAAAACCAAAATAAGTGGGAAAATGTCTGTAGAGAGACAATTATAATGCTCTAGTAATACTGTGATAACGCAGAGTGATTCATTTTTCTACGCTAAAGACACTTACAATATGAAAGTCATGATAGGATGGTTTACCTTTTAGGATACAAGGTATCATAAAATGCTTGGTTAAAATGTGACCATTTCTGCTGTAGATGTTTTGCACTTGCTTTTCAAATTGACTACGTATTGATGTGCTGACCTTATCTTGGCATTGATACAAATGCTGTAACTATAGACATGAAATTCCTCGAGTTACCTTTTTATATTAATGGTAATACTACTGTATTGTGACATTATATCATATTGTGCTTTTAAATGAAATTTAAGTTTTGACTACATCCATAGCTGGATAAACCCTGCCTCTTTAAAAGAAATCTCTTCCTAGGGAAACATAATGTGCTTTTACTGTATTTAGTGCATGTGTGCGGGTTAATGATTGGACGTCAGGTATTTTATACATCAAAGCAGGATTTAATTTGTATTTTTCTCCAAAAGATCAGCTACTACAATTTTATACAAAGGCAAGCTGTGGTATTTTAACTTGGAATCAACGTGCATTTTCTGGGTTATTGTTTTGTTTCAGTGTTCTCCCCTCAAAAGAGGATGTTTTCCTGCCCATATTAGAGTTACCATACTTGTTTTACATTTTATTAGTTTTTTAATGGGTTTATTAACCAATATTAACCCACTTAAATGCCGTTAGTTTTCTAACTTGGATATTTTGGAAGCAGATACAAGCAAGGCCTTCACTGAGTCAAATAGAATTTCATGGACCTCATAAAAACAGTCACTGTGTTGTAACTGGTACTACACTAAGTACTCGGTTCTTTGACATGTAATACTAATTTTGATCATACTGCGGATGCACGCGTGCTCCCTAAATACATAAGGAAAACAATTTATCAGAGAACTAGTTCCAGTAGAGTAAGTAACACTCTGAGCACAGATCCGTGTGGATACTGAGGGAGATCACTGCTGAGCAGCATCTTGTTAGAATGAAGGTCATCAGCTACATTTTCCGGCAAAGTGTTACTCTTCCTAAGTTGGCATCAGATCTAGTAACTAAGTGCAGTTAACTAACAGAAGGATTAACAAATATAATTTGTATGATCCATATAGTCATTTCACAGTTGTCTGTTTTTCAAAACTTTTTTGAAGTAGATAGAAGACATTGCTGGAGCTGTGATGGAGCGGACCTTTGCAGTCAAAAGGCTAGGCACTCAGCCAGTTTGTAATTCAGTGAGACACAATACATTATCTATTTTGACAGTCTTCATGGTTAAATAGTCTGGCTCTTGTAATACCTAACTGTGTTTATAAATAGAAATGAAGAAATCAAATGGTCTGGTCTTGACAGCAGAATAATAGAGCTTTGGATATGCCCAGAGCTCACACGAGCCTCTTCCCTTCTGTGGAGTGGGAAGAATAAGGTAAACTGATTGAGTCAAGTAGAACTTGAAAACACTTCTGGCATGTGTTTTCCCTGAGGTTTCAGTAATACATGAAAAAATGTGATGTATCAGAGCTCTGCAGTGAGGCCTGTAAAATATAATGGTTTTCTGACCAAGAAAAACAATTATTTTAAAAGCAAAATGGTAGACTGAGCATCCACAAAGAGCTTAGCTTAGAAGAGTGGCTGTCCAGTTCGCGTGTTGTATGGAGAAGGAGGATGTAGTCCTGGTTTCTGGTTCCTATTTCTTGCTCTAGATAAGATATTTTAGCAAATAGTTTTCCCTGTGAAATCTAGGTAAAGGGCTGGAACCTCAGTATAAGCCTCCAAAGACATCTGTGGGCTCTCTCCTACACTAGGACAACTTAACAGGAAGGGTGGACATGCTACTCTTTGGCATTGTCAGTAATATAAGTCCTCTTGAAGACAGGAATTATTCTTTAAGCTTGTTTTGGGTTGATAATGGGTTTAAGAGGTGCATCCCTCAGCAAGTAGCAAAGTACACTTACTTTGATGTTGTGTTAAAGCTGATACCAAGAATTTGTCTTTTCTTTCCACCGTGTGTTACAGTAAGCAGTCCTGAGAGGTGAGGACTGACTCCTTAAATGCCTACCCCCTCTTTGGCCTTCAAGATGTGAGCACCAGCCTCACACAAAGAACTGAGTGAAGTGACTTTGGTGCTGCATGTATGTGCCTTGCAGGAGAGGGGTGGGATTCCAGACATACTCCTTTCCTTACAATACCCAGGTATTTTTTGCTTAACTTTGCCACTTTGTGGTCTGCTCCTTGGACACTGAGTGTTGTGTCAGAGCTGTGATTTCCACTTTGGGAGACAGGTGTCTAAATGATTTTCACTTTGGGAAATCATTAAAGTGATTTCCCAAATCACTAAAGTGATTTCCACTTTGGGAGCCAGTGTCACACTGAACCTCCTGGGGGATACAGGCCTAATCCAAACCAAGATTTCCTGAATGTACACGGAACAGCCCCATGGGGTGGTCCTCAAGCAGCATCCAGGTTGGACTCAGCTCTGCATCGAGCACTTGGCCTTGCTCTCGTGACAGAGGGGTGGAGGGGTCCAGGCTCCTGCTCCGGCTGCGTCGTGTGAAATTTGTAACACATCTCTGAGCCAAGATTCCTGGCTGATCCAAAGCTGGAGGTTGGACGTGACCTGGTCTCGCCGTTAGTCAGAACTGAAGCTCTCAGGACAGGCATGCCGACGGAGCTGGTCTGCAGCTCTGTGCCGGGGCTCTGGTGTGAAGTGTCATGTTGCGTGGTTACAGATGGTCTGGAGAGGAGAGGTCCTCTCTCCACGGCAGCGGCGTCTGTGCCTAGTGTTGCAATGGGCTACAGCCAGATTATGAATTAATGGGTGTGGCCCAGAAACCACCACCATTTATGAACATTATCTGTGTAACCAGAAGTTTGTGTTGTGAGGAACAGGGCAGAATGCTGGAATGTACTTATTTATTTACTGGAGTGTACTTATTTATTTACTAAGTATTTTGGGAAAAGAGTATGTATTCTGCAAATCAGAATTAGAGGTACCTTACATGAAATACAACAGTGGCATCAAATACATTTACTTGGACCAATGCCCTTGTACTCTGGGGTAGTGTTTTGAATCTGCATGTGATTTTTTAGTGGCCAGGTGGTGGTAGGCTCTCATTTTCTTAAGAGGCACTTCTGGCCCATGTTGCACACACAGTGGTTCAAGAGTTAGCTAAAGAAACGGATTTATTTGGATGTTCTGCAGGAGGTAACACTCTTGTGTTATTGTTGTGTCAGTATGGCCAGTTTCCGTCCAGGTGGTGATAGGAGTCGCCATCACAAGTGTCCTTGTAAGAGCAATTTCAGCTGGTTTGGATCAGACTCCCCAAACTGCAGTTTGATGAATTCTTATCATCCAGGTGGCCTGCGGTCCCACGTCAACACGTCAAAACTCCAGTTAAAATTGTCTCAACTACGTGCGAAAAATTGCCCTATCCAATGATAAACATACCTAAAGAGATAAATAGTGCCTGTCAGTTCACCATTTACTTCCTGTGTGCAAAGCAGGACCCGCCTGGGTTGTTCCCAGGGCTGCTGGGAGCTCCCTGCCTCCCCAGTCCCCATCACACAGTCGATTATCTTAACAGGGACTGGGGCTGCCTGGGGAGTTCTTCTATCGATCCCTCAGACCTCTGGTGGAACCGGGACTGCCCGGGGCGGGTTCCTGTAGCTATCAGTCAATTATCTCATCTCGACAGAAACTCGCTGGGGAGTTCCCGGGACTGCCCCGGGAGTTCCTACGGGTGACTCAGCACACCCAGCATGTGCAGGGGCACAGCCCTTGTCCCCAGCTGCATTGCAACTACAGCTACAGTGATAATTTGGAGTGCACGTGCGTGCGCCTACCTGGTGCATGGAGGCATCAGCGTTGGAGTACTAAGAGGTTTAGCAGAGGACAGTTAATACTTGGGCATTTCCTGATGTGATCTGCCCATCTGACCAGTAGCCTGTGTCCCTTGATAGGCACAGATGGGTTTTTTTGTGTGTGCTGGGCTGTCACATCTACAAGCTGGTACTTGCAACGTGCTTTTCCTGCCATGGAGAATCCAAAACACCATGCTCACCATCAATAGTACTGGTCACCAGTACTACGATTTAGCAAAGGTCTCTTTTCTGGAGTCCTCTGCTACTTTCTTAACTACTGCAACAGGTGTTTGAGCCTCCTGTCTCTTGAGAAGAAAGCACGGCTTTTAATCAAACTTGTGATGTTTACTGGTTAAAAAAAAATAATTTACTGTTTGTCCATCAGTGTGCAGTGGCCTGATGGAGTGCATCTAAATCTGATGGGTTTGGAATGTGGTGTGATGCCAGGTAGTTGTCGTAAAAGTGGCTTCCTATAACATTTAGGGGATGTAAATTTATCCTTACAGTTAATCTCTTCCTTCCTTTTGCAAATTAACTGAAAAGTAGTGAGCAAAACGTGGCAGAGGGGTTGGAACTAGGTAATCTTTAAGGTCCTTTCTAACCCAAACCATTCTATGATTCTATAACAGAAATACAGTAAACAGCAATGTCTGAAAGATTAGTTTGGAAACTCAAATGGTTAAATGTCGGTTAGAGTAAGAAAGAGTGAGAGAGGTTTGAGTCATGTCTGCCTTTGTGAGTACGTAAGGCAAGATGGGGCCCCTCGCTGTTTCTTTTTCAGGCCACTCTCTCCAAAGACAGTCTCCAGGTGGCAGAGGGGATGGTTGTGCTTCTTCCAGCCCTGTCTTTTGGGGGTGCTGGGAAGCCAAGTGTGCACCGCACTGAAATTGCAGCTCATTGAACTTATTCATACAGAGCAGAAGAAGCGATGAAAATTAAAAAGATTTATTCAGTGCTAGTGTTGCTCAAAATCAGTATCTGCTGTTATGAACTAAGGTGTAAGAACAGTGAAGGTGGGAATGGTGTAATGAGCAAGCTCTCCAAAACTATTACATTTGAGACCTTGGTAACTCCAGTTGGTTGGCACAAATAGATCTGCTAGTCAGAATTACAGTATCTAACCCTCAGAAAACTTGGAAAGGCACAGTAAAGCAAAGTCTTTGAAAACCGTGATCAATATGAGCTGCGTAAGAGGAAAAGTGTTTGGATTTATACTAACAGTAGTGTGTCTGAGTTTGGAGGGAATGAAAAGGTCCATGCCGTTTCTCTGAGAAAGCCGGGAGCATTTCCCTAGTAAGCAGTGGAAATGGCTGTCGCTGGAAGAGTGAGGGCAGATGCGGGGAAAACAGCCTGATCTAATGCCTAGAGAACTGCCGAGGGATCAGGGCACCTGCGTTCGTCCCCTGCATGCCCTGCTGCCTGACCCGGGCCACCTCACTTCTCCCTGCCTCCCTTTCGCCAAGGACGATCAGGAAACAAATCCTTAATTTCCTTTGAGATTTATTCAAGAGAAAGACAATGAAAGCAGGGAAGTGTTATCATCTGGGGTTGAAATGCCACACACCTAGTGAATGCTCAACCCTTACTTGCATTATTTAATTTAAATGCAGGTAGCTTGTATCAGGGATTTTCCCGTGTTTTCTTTAGAGATGTAAGATAATGAGAACTTTTTTTTTTTCCTCCTGGAATACAACTCTTTATAACACACTGTGGCTTGCTTGAAATGTTGTGTAAAGAATAGTCTTGTTTATGAGGACAGTACAACGTGTTAGATCACCTTTCATTGAACTGTGTGCTTTATAATTAGTGTACAAAATTATGTCCTCTCTTTTTTTCAAGTGGGGCTTGAATAGCAGCATCCTTTGCTGTGGTCTAATTACAGAACATCCTTATCTTAGTAATAACTTTATTTATGAATATACTTTACCCGCCCCTCATAAATTATCCTTCGGCTGCTGCAGCAGTGAGCCAAGGAAGAAAAGTTGCTTTAAGCAAAAGCTGAAGATGACCCCGAGTGGAGACTTGAGCTGTTTTTCACAGCGTGGGTTTGCCGCTGGCTGGGTGTGTGTGGTGTTGGTAGGTTGGGTGGATGAAGAGGTGGGATAAAGCTCTTAATGTTTCTTTCCCTTACCT
Organism: Chroicocephalus ridibundus; assembly: GCF_963924245.1. Classification (NCBI taxonomy): domain Eukaryota; kingdom Metazoa; phylum Chordata; class Aves; order Charadriiformes; family Laridae; genus Chroicocephalus; species Chroicocephalus ridibundus. The sequence goes on along the minus strand of NC_086286.1, from coordinate 62,988,543 downwards.
ACCCTGGAGAGAGGGAGAATTCCCCAACTGAGACTATATCACTTAATAGCCTGCCTCGCTGGACAGGTGTGAGGAGTCATTCATTACTGCTTTCACAGTGCTCAGGAAACAGATGAATTAAAACCTTTTCTTTCCCACAGCCATGGCAGGGCAGCACTGAGGCTGCTGTATCCCAGAAGGTTGTAGTGCCTTTCTCATTGGCATTTCCAGCTCTGTCACCATGTTGCTGAGGTACATCGGTCACGGCTTTTTCTAAATTTCACAATTTAGAAGGCAGATGTTACCTTACTCATTAAAAAGGGAAGAAATAAAAAGCAAAATCAGTCACACTAACTTTGAAAAGCTTCAGTGTAGTTTTGTTTTCAAGTTTGATCTGTCAAAATTGCTTCCCTCTAGTGGTTTTCAAACTGTATTTCTAAACTTGAAAAAGTTGGTGCAATGCAGAAGTTTCTGAAGTTTTAAGAAAGCCATTTCTTTGAGAAAGTTCTGCACTTAATACAATGTAGTTTCTTTTTGGGGTAATTAACTTAACAAAGTGCTAGGGACTTTCCAGCCATTGGAAACCCTATCCTAAAGCTCAGTTTAGCACAGACAGCTGCAGAACAAGTCTTAGCTGCTTAGCTAACCATCCCAAACATTGTCTAGAGAGCTGCCATTCCTGCCTGCTTGACTGCAAGGCCGCTGCTGCAGAGAGCGTACCAATCATGCTGAAATGTGTAAAATTAGCATTTAAGCCAAAATAATGACATAACCTTCTGTGCAGCGTATAATCCTAATAAGATTAAGTTTTAACAAAGAAAAACATAAAAGATATAACCTAATAAGATCAAAATCTATTCTGAATAAACTGTATTATACATGTTCACTGAGTGGATTATATAAGTTTAATGAAATTACACTGTCTTATAAGCAGGATACAATAAGTAGTAATGGCAGCTTTTCTATACACAATGCAAGAGAGTAAGGAAGAAGATAGGGATTATTAGAAAATGAGTTTAGTCAAAACAATTTAAAATCAAAAAGATAAAGATAAAAATAGAATAATAATTTCTTAAATACTGCAACAATGAGCTTACTGCTTCGAGTGTATTAGCTAAGATCAAAGTAAGATATCCAGACAACTATAACTCAAAAGTATCCAGAAAATACCTCTAGTTTTTAGAGGAAGAAGGAAGACTGGATTGATATGATGTTGGAGAGGAATGACACAGCACAGCTAAACAGACTGCGAAAGATTTGAGAAAATTGAACACTTTCTCAGCATCTGGTCAGTTTTTTCTTCATATTGCTTTAGTATTTGTCCAGTCCATCTCTTCATCCGATACGTGGTAGTGGATTCCACGCTGTTAGCACTCCTGATCCAGATGGCGTACACTCTGTCATGCTGAGATCATGTTGGAAATGTCATCTATGCAACACAGCTGAGATATAGTAGCACTTTAAAATTAATTTCTCAATTGTTGTCCACTACGGCATTTTTTTTGTTGGGAATATTTTCCCCATGTAAAAAGAATAACTAAATGTGCTTTTTTGCTTTTATAAATTAAAGCATTTGAAATATTATTTACAGTTTACCAAATTTTGGCTTCGCTTGTTGTAGTAATGAATAATATATTTGTCCTTATAGAAGTACTAAAAATATTAAGAAAACTGATTTTAAAACTACGTTAGCACAACCACATTACTTCTCCAAGAACTGGGCTGCATATTTTTGAAAACTATTACGAGACAGTCAAGGATCATGTTAAGACAGAATGGTCTGAGCCCTAACCTCTCCAGTAAGTGTAACAGTAAGGGTTTTTCCTGGGTTATGTGGAGAGAAGATGCAAAGAGAAAACAAGAGGTGCAAGCAGTATGGTTGTATTATTTACCAGATTTTTTTTTTATTTCATGTGTTGAAAATTGTGAATTGTAACAGATGCTGAAAGGCAGTGCTATAAAAATTACATTTTAGGGGCCCACATCTGGTTTGGTTTTCTGCTTTCTTAATGAAGTTGCTTAGTTTGCACAAAAAGTTGCTTTTGCTGTCTGTCCAGATAAAAACACATCTTGTGTTCCAACAGGCAGAATTGTAAAATGCATCTCTCCTCTCGGAAACACAGGGTCTCATTAGCTTACACAGCTTTGTCCCCTTTCCGCAGCTCTGTAGTAGGTGCTTAAGCACTTGGACTTAAACAACGTATTACCTATAAAAACTAGATCCAGGAGTCAAACGGGTTTCTTTTCCATGCATAATATTTCCATAGTAGACTTTATTCCTTTGCGTACCTATAAAATCTCATTGGTTTAAAACCCCATCCTTGGTTAGATTTGGACAGTACTGGTGGGCTTCAAAGAAAAAGACTACAGGGAGCTGTGTAGAAAGCAAAGGATGAGATTCGAAGGAGTCCCTGAATTTACATCATATGATAAGGGATTAGGCATGCATTATGAGCTGATTCATATCATATGAGTAAATCATGAAAATGAAGTTAAATTTCCTAGTAAGGACTAGTCTTTACGTGTGACATCCTGGTTAGAGGAGACTTTCCTCTCACCGAAGGCTGTAAAAGGAGACATGAGTCATTGTTTTGGATGAAGACAGTGCTTTATATTTATTTATATAGGTATTTATAAGGCAGTCCACTTACTGAATTTCTAATGGCTCTTCTGATAGAAATAAATGTCATGTTTTACTAGCGGCGTTTAAGTTCTGATTTGCGTAAGTGAGAGAGACAGGAGGAATAGGAAAAATATATATTTCAAGATTCCTAACCAACAAACAACTCAAAGTAAAATAGATAGCATTTGCATTAAGTATTCCTTTGGCTTATTCTGTTTTCTTTCCCTTGTCCCTTACTTTTCTCCTGTATGTTGTGTATTTGGTTTCTCTGGTTACTGGCTTTAGATGGGCAGGGGCTGTGCTCCTTTTCTATGTTGAAGTGGCCTATGACTTTACTGAAACCTGCTTCAACAAAGAAAACGAACTAAAATGGCCATGGCACTGCAGCTGGTGTGGAAGAAGCTGTGATACGAGGTCTGACTGCGTGCCCCAACTTAACGTCAGTCCATGAGTCTCCTGGGGTGATGCTTGCGCTTTTACCTCTGGCTTTTAAAATACAAGTCTTCTTCCCCGTTCCTTGCACAGCAGTAATGATTCTGAGCAGTACAGAGTAATTTTTCATGGTGTTTGCGCTTCAACTTTAATTGTAGATTTAGTGATTAGACATATTGCACTGGGCTTGTATTTTAGTACTTAAAATGCTGTTGCTTCTTGCTTTTATTTCTTTATGTCTCTCTCTCATTTGTCTGTAGACACAAAGATTTGCCTTTTCCTTATCTGAAGTCAGTAGCTTCTCTGATACAAAGATTTAGCACTTGATTACGTGTTGTCCAGCTTCTGCTTGCTATTATAACTAACAGCAAGTGGAGGAGAAGCAACAAGAATAAAAGCAATGTGCCTGTGAGTAACGCTGGAATGGCGATGAACAAGAAGAATCAGTAGCATCATGTGGTCAAGAGCAGTAACAGGTTTAATAAACAGCTACAGCCCATGGCTTTGTTCTGTAAACACAATGCATTTTCTGTCAAAAACACCTTGTTATTCTCACCTTAACCTGGACTTGCTCCGTATATTGCAACTATAGATAACTGAGCTGTTGTTATAGCATGCAGGCTGTCCACGTGTGCTTGCCTGCAGCCCGATACACTAGTACCCAAACCAAGCATGGTCCCAGAACAGAGTCCAATCAGTTGTGTTTACCGTGGGCAAAGAGATAAAAATCTCTCTCAAATTACTTCAGAGTTGCTTAATAGTCATCTTAATTACTAAAGCACATTATATTTGTACTTCAAAAAATAATGTCTAGAGGCTGGAGGAATGAAAGCTAAAGTGACACAAGGTGACAAGGAGTAGTAACAGATACTTTGAGGTTATAAATCATATTCCAGTTGTTTGAAAAGGAAAATGAGACCACGTTCTGTATATGGCAGATTATGAAGTCTGAAATACATTAGAAATGGCAGCTTTCAGCAATTTGATTTTGCGTGCTGGTAGAGATAAACTTTCGTCTTCCTGCGGAAAGCCACCGATTGTCTTAAGCTTTGATGGGTCAGGTTATGTCAGCCCCCGACCCATGGGCTGGTGGCCTGTCCCCAGGGAGGTGCCTGATGCCTGGGGCTGGGGCTGCCCCACTGCCCCTGGCTGCCCTGTGCCTGGCGGGGGTGGGATGGACCCTGCCTGCCCTCTCGCCACTCCCAGCCCCCAGGGACCAGCCAGGCCTCCCTGGCACTGTAGGGTGGATTAATCTTCCTATAATGTGGGTTATATTTGCAGACTCTTAAGTCTCTTCCTTAAATACAGTCTTACCTTTGAACAGTGGAAGCTTACTTGGTAAGTGCAGTACAGGCACCTTATACATGCACACGTGCGCACACACACATGTGCCTGCACTTTATGAGCAAACGTGGCATTTTGGAATGTATAAAAGTTTTAATTTTCCGTGGTCTTTTGTTATTTCTTGCTGATTTCATGAGTGTTACTCCCATGTTTTATTCTGGCAGTGCTGGCTACTTGCCAGCCTACTCAGATGCCTTATTTCATAGAGGCATACATTAAATAATTTGTAAGTGCTGTTAATCTCAAAAATGATAACTTGAGGACAGTGAATTCTCCATTTTCAAAGGCAGACAGAGGAAAAAATACCCATGAATAATAGTAGTGCATGCACAGACTTTTCCAGTTCTTTTGCCCCAAGCTCTAAGGAATGCTTCTGATTACGAGAGTGATCTTGAAAGAGGATGAGTCCACGGGCAATGAAATCCTAGATTCAGTGAATTTAGTGGGAGTTTTCTGCCTTGGTAAGAGTAGCGACAGAATTTCCATTGACCTCAGCTGTGCAGAGATTTCATCTGCACTGTGGAGCCCCACAGCATGGGGGAGAAGGGAGTCTCCATGCCCTGAAGAAAGGTTTACAAGGAAATGTATTTTCTGTCTGATTCTAAGAAGTCAAATTAGGGGGAGTACAAGGAGGTCATTAGCTGCTATCCTACAGTGCGCACCTTATGCAAAAACTGTCCCACTGAATATTTTCTTGTAAGAGACAGACATGTACAATTAGTTTACTTTATTCTAATGGTTCATAAGGAACAATGTTTTCTGGTATGGAATCTGAATAGATCTCACTGTTTGAGAAAGTTTCTGGGCTTGGTTTCATCTTCTGTTCGTAGCTGTTTTCTCCTGCAGCAACTTAACAAATATTTTCTCTGCTCAGAGTTTTGGATTGCTAAAATACCTGTAAGTGGCCATTTCCATTACTTGTCATTACGTTATCACAGGGTAAGGGTCCTGTAGTTTTAACTATAGTGGTACTGGCCCCTCTAGACTTCAATGGAGAAAACGGGGTCAGCAATAAGTTAGTATTTTATACTATTTTAATGATTCTCTTGTTTTTGCATACTCCGCTTACAAGTTTCTGCCTCTATCACTGTTGCATAGTATAAGGAAGGTATGGCTGATTTCTGTCAAATTTGTATTTGTCATTTTCTAAATCACTGTTTTTCTTCAAACTCTAGTTAGCAGCAAAATTGGAAGATATTTCCCCTAAAGTGCTGTTATTGCTTACATGTCCAGGGGAAAAAAAAGAAGTCAAATGTTTGTTTAACATCTTGGGGATGTTTCATGCATAGATTCACCACCTGCAGATTTTCAAAAGAAGGTCCTTGTTTTGAAAATGTGATCCTAAATCTGAGGTAACACCAGGGCACTTTGGAGAATATAGTTTAGAAGGAGTTTCTACTCCCTTGTTGTGAACTTTTCTCGTCTGTTAGGCAGCATTCACACCGAGGAGCGTGGACATTAAAAATTCGTTTCATACCATAAACCACCAGTAGCTGTATGTTACGCTTTTCCTATGCCAGACCCACAAAGGACGTAAATCGTTACTGACTCTGGCTGTTCAGTTTATGCTGCTGAGACTCATGCAGCTCTGGAGGTCCTCAGGCTAATCCCAAATGTGGATAGGTGTCAGAAGAGTTTTCTGGCACATTCTAGAAAGGGAAGGAAGTATTAGAGCGAATGTACGTACATTATTTGTATGAATAAGCTGGAACAGTTCCTTCCTGAATACTATATGATTTTTTCATTGTCTCTGAATGTTCTCAATAAATATGTAATTTTCTCTTTCTTATATGGATTTTTATTTGTTAATCTTTTTGTAGAGTAGTTTACTTCATACCTACTCTCTGAAGTCTTTGGGTACTTTCTTTCCCTTTAGGAGTTTTAAGTTATTCCCGATGATATCATTATATTTTCCCTTGAAGTGGTGTGTTCATAACAGGATAATGGGGAGAGAAGCTGTTCGGTTTATGATTGATTAGTGGATGTACAATCTCAATTCCCTTGGAAAGTGGGCGTGTGATTGTTTGAGTCTGTGTTTCTTTGGAGAGAGACCATTTCAGGGAATCATAGTTAGAGCTGCAAACAATCCATTAGTCACTCGTCCAAGCCCTGCCAACGTAATACTGTTCCCTGCAGTACATTATTGAGTGTTTTGTCCAATATCGGTTTGAGTGACTCAAGCCATGAGGCTTCCACCACTTCCTCTGAGAAACTATTTTCATGGTCTGACAGAGCTCACAGTTAGGAAATATTTCCTGGTACTCAGCCTAAACTTTTTAACACCCAGATTGATCTCATTACTGTTAGGTATACTTTTTTTTCCAATCCTGTCTTAAATCTTTTTCCTTCTTTGGCATTCACACTCTTGAGTGAATAGTAGATGGTATGATGTCTCCTCTTAAGTCAAGCAAATGCATAATTAGTTCTTCTAGGCCTTCTCTACAAATAGGCCATCTGTTTGGTGGAAAACAGGGCCGAGTATGGGAAGATTTTTTTCTAGCAAGTGCTTGTTTCAAACAAATAACATGAAAAATAGGAGTTCCTGTGATGAAGTAGCTCCAGGGAGCCCCAACTTTTATACAAAATATTTTTCAGAAATTATGTAGAAGATGGTAACTTTTCCAGGCAGTCATTTGAAGCAGTAATACCTTTTTCTAGCACAATATACAGCTCTAGCACTAGTAGTCTGTCACATTTCATGGCTTCAGGGAATGTTTTGTAATGTTGCTTCATCTATTTATCAAGCAAATTATATGTAGCTACAGCCTGGAGAGGAGAAAGCAACGGCAGCCGAATTGCAAGCAGGTCCAGGGGCCATTTGAAGGTCTGTCACTCACAGCTTTACAGCCAGAATTCACAAGTATTTGGGTCATATAAGGACTGTTGAGGAAGGGAATGTACTTTAATCCATCCAACCATTACACATCTCTAGATCCCTTTCCAGTAGCCAACATCTGTCTCCTTCCTTCCTTCCTTCCTTCCTTCCTTCCTTCCTTCCTTCCTTCCTTCCTTCCTTCCTTCCTTCCTTCCTTCCTTCCTTCCTTCCTTCCTTCCTTCCTTCCTTCCTCCCTCCCTCCCTCCCTCCCTCCCTCCCTCCCTCCCTTCTTCCTTCCCTCCCTCCTTCCTTCCTTCCCTCCTTCCTTCCTTGCTCCCCTCCTCCCCTCTCTCCCTCTCTTGCCCTCCCTGCCCTCCCTTCCCTACCATATTCCAGATCAGTGTCCCCTAGCCTAAGGTGGTTTTTACATTACTTATTATAGTCTAAATTCTGCAGAGATGTATGCACATGATTGATAAACTGTATTTTGCAAAATCTGGGTGTGTGCTGTTCTTATTTCTTATGGATGGTCTGCTGCTTAGTCAGAGACTCCTAGTCAGAGGGACACTTCGATTTACAGAAAAGACTTCTAAACTAGTACTCCATGCTTGCTTTGAAAAAAATGTAGTAAGTATTTTAAGCATATGTTTATGTTTTTTGATGAATCACTGTGCAATTTGGGAACCAAGCCCATGTTTTGTTAATTTTTTACCTGAGATTACCTGATGCGTGTGGGTTTGTGACCCGGGCTTCCAGCTTGGGGAGTAAACAAGCTGCGTGCACTTCCTCTGAACTGCACTAGAAAGGATGCGCAGGTCCTCAGGCAAGAGCATTCCTGAGCTAACACTACTACAGTTTTAATAATTAAGGAAGAAAAATGCAATGATCAAACTAAGATCAAGTCAAGTTTGAACCAAATCGGTAGGTTCAGGTGATTAAACTACCAATTTAATATAACAGATAATCTTACGATATTACACACAAAATACATAAATGCAAAAAAGGAGAAGGCAGGTAAATGACAGACTGCCATCACAAAAAGAAAGCCTGAATCACTCCTGCAGCCTTGCTCGTTCTGTCATTCGCTATCTGAGATGAAGTAGTGATAGATTTGATGAATCCCGGGCCGTGTACTGCATCTCTCAGGAAATCTCAAGCACCTTCTTTGTCTCTGAGTAGAGTGTCTGGAGCAGGAAGGGTCTGCAAGGGAGACCTCCTAGTGCAAGGGAAGGAACCGGTCGTCTTTTTTCTTTCCTTCCTTTTTACAGGGAGCATTTGTCACTTTTTCCGCCTGAGAGGTGAATGCTGTGGCTTTGGGGCTCAGTTGTATGGAGTGAAGCAGGAAGGGGTGGCTGCAGTTCAGTCCCCGGCGGGTGGCACATGTCTGAGGTGAGGGTGGGAAATCCCACCTCTGGAATGGGCCTTCCACTCACATCGATTACCCCCATACACGAGGAGCAAGGCGCATGTAGGGCTTCCAGTGTAGACGCGCAAGTGGCTTTTATGTGAACAAACTCTACCCGTATTTAAGGCACTGATGGTTTCCCACTCCCCCTGTCAATTCTGTGGCAATAATCCCCACGCGCACCTGTGTCCAACCTTCTCTCTACCAAAGGTATCCTCTGTGTTCAAGAGTGTGCTCCCTTTCCATGCAGGTTATCCAGGCTGTCTTCTTCGGGATCTGCGTCTTGACTGACCTGTCCAGTCTTCTTACTAAAGGAAATGACAGTCAAGAGCAAGAGAGACAGCTGAAAAAACTAATTGCACTCCGTGACTGGGTGATGGCTGTTCTAGCTTTCCCTGTTGGAGTGGTAAGTACTATGTTAATCTGCACATGTCTTTACAAACTGGGTGAACAGTGTTATTTACTGACTGTTTTCTGGCTGAAAGGCTTTCCCACTTCTATGCAAAAGACACTGCGGAAAGGGAAACATGGTAGAGATAATGTTACTACTCTCTTGGTTTTTGCAGGTGTAAGGGAGCACTGGTGTTGCTTAAATTATTTTTGTTTCATTAAAAAAAATGTACTTTACAATAGAAACTTGATTGTACAAGTCATTTCAAATGTGAATTGTTCTAGCAGCAACTTGAGAGTCAATTTGGAGTTTTTCTGCACCGTGTGTCGTTAGGAGTAGTGAAAGTGCTGACTGTGGCTTGTTTTACACCGTAATGACCTGACTGGAGTTCAGGCTGTAAGCCGTTTTGTCATGGGCAAGAAGGGAAGCGAAAGTCCAGACCGCTTCCTGTTAATCCCATGGGGGATTAAGAGCTGACAGAGGAAATGTGGTAGGAAAAAAAGGAGTTTGTCAGTAATGTAAAAAAGCACACAGAAGGTATGGGAAAATGTGGGGTTTACATGTCTTTTTCAAAAAAGAACTATTCTTTGGATCAGGTCCTGCTCCACTGGGACATCGCACATCGCTTTCAGTGGCAGAAGATGCTGAGTGTCTTTACGTGTCTCATACCACACACTGAAAGCAGCTGAAAATCCAGAATTTCATGGGTTTTTGCATGGAAGTGTGTCAGTCTAGTTCTAAGTTTAGGTTACATTAAAAAAAATGTGTGAACCTTTCATTATAGTGTTGCTTTTATTGTAATTCAGGATCAGCCTTTAGTTCTAATTTTTTATTTCAACGTACAGCAGTTTAAAATAAATTCAATAGAAACAAATTTTTTTCATGGTAGGACCACTGGAAAACTGTATGAGGTCTTTAAAGTTGTACCGTTTCACAAAAAGCTGATCACTTACTGTCAATTAACAGCAGTTAACAACATATCAGTCTATCATTTATAATTTGATATATTCAGAGATGCTTCATTAAAACGTGATTTCACCATTTATGTGGGTTTTCACAATACGTGAAGAAATACAGAATGCTTTTGCAAAGTAAGAAAATGCACAGCATATGTGAGACACTGTGCAGGTATTTCTTTCATAACATCCCAGCTGGTAGCCTTCCCTTACTGTACTTGCTGGCCTGCCTCTTGGGAGCTGACACAATTCATGTTGGGGTAACAGACTGCAGTTCTCCAGCCATGATAAAAGAAACTGGATCAACTAATACAGTTTTGAAAAAATCTGTGCATAAACAGGCTTGCAAATATGTATTTTATGGGTGCAGAAATTGATATGTTACATTCGTATTCGAAGGGAGACTGGGGATTAGAAGTAGTTATAATTGTGGTTAGCAACAGATGCTTTTCCTACTGTGTTGATAGTAGAAGTGAAGAAGGAGAACAACATCACATTATTTGTCTTCATTTAAAGATTTTCAGTGCCTTTTTCAATCTAGCAGTGTAAGCCTTTACATGCATCAAAGTACACCCTCCTTGGCTGTCTCACTCCGCTCAGGATTCTGGGATTCTCTCCTGACGCTGTTTGAGTTCTGTACTGTTGTCTGCGTGTTCCTCCACCCCTGCAGCGTTCCCGACCTTGCTTCACTTGGCAATTCTGCACATTTCTTTCGGGTGTTGTTTCTCTTGCCACCGGTAAGGGAGGAATCCCAGTTAGCCATTGCCTACACTGTAAGTGCTGTTGCAACATTTACAAGTTAGCAGTTCCCAGAGACATGTTCCCTACCTGGAACTAGCTGCTTTCCCGAGGGTTTCATACAGAGACAACCTCTGTCTTAAATAATAAAAAAAAAAATCCAGGAAATTGGGCAACCTGGTCTAGTGGGAGGTGTCCCTGCCCATGGCAGGGGGGTTGGAGCTAGATGATCTTTAAGGTCCCTTCCAACCCGAACCATTCTATGATTCTGTGAAAATAGTAAGGAATGGTCATGCTCATTGGAGAGATGCTCTCCATTTCCAAAGGTGACCTTTCTGTGGTGAGGGGGAGCAATAGATTACCATGTATTGTTTCACTTCTTACAGAGAAAGCCTAAAAAGGTTGTTTTCATTGTTGTTTCTTCTCCTGGCTACTGAAAGACAAACAGCAGCGCTTCATGACTTAACACTGGTCTCAGCTCCTTCCTGAAACCTGATCCTCTCCAGCAGCACCCACCACACCGCAGCAGCTACCACTTGCCAAAGCCTTGGCCAGTGCCTGAGGGACTGCCAGCCACTGGGGGCTCTTCTTTGGTGGGATTAAGGATCGGAAAAGTTCAGGGCCCAAAAGTAGCAAATGTCTAACACTGGCTTTGTTCTCTAAAGAGCTATTTATGTGTAAGAAAATACCCAGTGAAATTTTGGTACACTAGAGGTGCTTGTTAGAAGGAAGTTATTAAACACCAGAGTGTCTGCAGGAAAAAAGTTGAAGTTTCCTTGTTTCTCCTATTCTCTCAACAGCTTCCTGACTCAGAAAAAAAAAAAAAAGAACAAAAGAAGTTCAAATGCAGACTTACTTTCTTTGAGACTCACCCACCTAGCTCTCTGTGGAGCTTCTCAGTGGTTTCCAGTAGCGACACAAGGGAACCTTCACACATAAAAGTCGGAAGGATGTGAATAAAATCCTTGTTGGTTTTCTAATGTAACAGCAGTGGTCATGCCTAAGTACTTGTCAGTTACCTTAACATCTAAATTATTTTTATTGCTCAGTGTTTTACACAGGGCATGTTTAGGGAATAATGCAAATACTAGGGGAACATTTTAAAGCCTGCTAACTGTAGTTTTTCAAGAGCAATTCAACACAATTTTTTTCTGTATTTCCTGCTTACTGAAGCCCTTGAGATGATTTGTTCTGAAAAACAGATGAGAAAAGGGGTTTCCACTCCCAAGTCAAACAATGATGTGTGAAAAAAATGTAACAAAATAAAGTATTTCATTTTTAGTACTTCCTAAAAAAGTATTACATATAAACCACCTGGGAAGTCAGACCACCAACCTCCTCCCACCTTCCAAAGGAGGGGAAAGAACAAGCCCAAGGGCAAACAGTCTCCTTGGGTGGCTTTGCAACAAATCACATTTTGCAAAATCTTTGCAGCAAATCACATCTCTCCAGTGTTGTGTTATACATTGTGTATCTTCGGGGGCTCAGATCAAACTGAATTGCCAACCTACCATTTTGGTTAGGAGCATCAAGAAAATAAACACGAATCTCTTTGAAGGACATAATGACAACTGTTTACCCATTGGTGCTCGTTTTAATGTGACTTTTAAGAGAATGAAATCAGAAATCAACAGACCAATTTTCTATTCAGTAAAGCCTTATTCCATGGAAAGTCTGTGGGCAAAACTTCCTAGCCCTTTTTTAGTTTATTATAAGGCTGGGGTGCTGTTCAAATGCCTAAGAGGTCAGGAAGCATCCACTGAAAAAAAACGCTTGCATAGACATTTTAGAAGTTCATTACCAATTCTCATCTATACTGGCTGCACTTACCCCCCCTTTATCAGTGTAAAAGAGATTTATATTGGGAATAATTTACACTGCTAGAGAAGTATGAGACACAGTTAAAAGTCAGAGACTACACCAGTGGTTTCGACTATCCCTGCTTTTTTCTATTTGTTTGGCATAGATCATGAAGTGACTGAGTTTCTGTGGTTAATTAATGTTTTGTGTAAACTGTATATGCTTTTATCAATATATTTCTTTTAATTTGTACCAAACAATAGGAAGACAAAACAGGCATTTCTAGTTGTTTAATAGAATAGGAAGATGGAAGAAAATTCATATTGTTACATATTGGAAGAGAGATTGCTGCCTAGAACATCACAAACTCTACCATTGATATGGTCAAGGGGGAGCAAGGGAGCGTTGATATGGTCCACGGGGGAACAAAAGAGACTTCAGGGCTTTTGGACAGTTGGGAAGGGAATCTGGACCACAGGTTATTTTCCCCTCTCTCCCAGTTGCAGGCAGTGATGTTGGAAGACATAGACGAGCCCAGTCTATTAATACGTGGCTCTGTAGCTGGTTGTCATTGCCACAGTTTTGCATTTTTCAGTAACGGGATGGCCTACACGGCAGATTCATCTTTCTGAAAGGGGCAAGAGGGTCTTTGCTCACAAGCTAGTGTGGCTCATTGACAGAGCTTTAAACTAGGCTGGAGGGGTGGGGGCGGCAACATCAGGCTTGCCTGTGACAAGCTGTGGGACGACAGGCAACTATTAGAGCGATGGGGTGCTAGCGAGATCCCACAGCTCTGAGACGTGCTGGCTACACTGCAGCACACCTGAAGTCTTACAGAGATGAGACAGGGGCTCCTGGGGTAAAAGGAGCCAAGAGGAAAATATCAGTGAAATACCTAAGGGATGTTCCTCTAAGAAGGTGACAGAGCCAGCAGCTCAGCTGCAGTGCCTCTACACCAATGCCCACAGCACGGGCAACAAACAGGAGGAGCTGGAAGTCACCATGCTGCTAGAAAGCTACAGTCTAGTTGCCATTACTGAACCTGATGGGTTCAGTAACCTAGTGGGACGAATCCCATGACTACAGTGCAGCTATCAATGGCTACAGATGATTCAGAAGAGACAGGCGATGAAGGAGGGCAAAAGCGTTGGCCTCTACATCAAGAAATGGATAGAGCATGAAGTCTCTGAAGAATAGCCATGAGCAGGTTGAAAGCTTATGGGTCAGAATAAGAGACCGAGGCAACAAAGGGAGCCTTGTGGTTGGTGTCTACTACAGACCTCCTGACAGGAGGCATCATACCTGCAGGCTCTCATGCTGGTGGGCGACTTCAACCACCCCGCCATCTGCTGGAAATGTAGCATGGCAAGCTGTAGGCAATCCTGGAGTGCATCGAAGATAACTTCTTAAGACAGGTAATAGCCCCACCAGAGGAGAGGCGATACTGGACCTGATGTTCACCAGCACAAGTGAGCTAGCTAATTGGTGACGTCAAGACTGGAGGCAGCCCAGGCTGCAGTGGTCATGCATTGGTGGAGTTCGCAGTCCTGAGGGATATGGGTCAGGCAAAGAGTAAAATCAGGACCCTGAATTTTAGGAAAGCAAAATTCCAGCTCTGCAAGGAGTCAGTCAGTAGGACCCTCTGGGAAACCGCCCTCAGGGGCAAGGGAGCAGAACAGAGCTGACAGAGCTTTAAGGACACTTCCCTTAGAACTCGAGACCTCTCGATTCCCAGGTGTAAGAAATCAGGAAAGGAAGGCAAGAGACTGGCATGGCTGAATTAATGCTGGTCAAACTAAAGGGCAAGAAAGAGATGCACAGGCAGTGGAAGCAGAAACAGGTGTCCTGGAAGAGTATAGGGATGCTGCCTGGTTATGCAGGGATGGGGTCAGGAAGGCCAAGGTGCAGCTGGAGCTAAACTTGGCAAGGGATGCAAAGGGATGCAAAGAATAATAAGAAGGGCTTCTACAGGTATGTCAGCCAGAAAAGGAAGGTCAAAGAAAGCGTATCCCCCTTGAGAAGCAAATCTGGCAAACTGGTAACAACAGACAAAGACAATGCTGAGGTACTCAGCAACTTTTTGCCTCAGTCTTCACTAGCAACCTCTATCCCTACACTTTTCAAGTGGATGGACTGCAAGGCAGGGACTGGCAGATAAAAGTCCCTCCCACTGTAAAAGAAGATCAGGTTCGTGACCAGCTGAGGAACATAAAGGTAAAGAAATCTATGGAACCTGATGAGGTGCATCCCAGATTCCTGAGGGAACTGGCTGATGTAGTTGCCAAGCCACTCTCCATGATACCTGAAAAGTCATGGCAGTGAGGTGAAGTCCCCAGTGACTGGAAAAAGGGAAACATTGCACTCATTTTTAAAAAGGGTAGAAAGGAGGACCCTGGGAACAATTGACCTGTCAGCCGCACCTCTGTGCCTGGGAAGATCATGGAACAGATCCTCCTTGAAGCTGTGCTAAGGTGCATGAAGGACAGGGAGGTGATTTGAGACAGCCAGCATGGCTTCACCAAGGGCAAGTCCTGCCTGACCAACATAGTGGCCTTCTATGATGGAGTGACTACATCAGTGGACAAGGGAATACCTACAGATGTCATCTATCTGTACTTCTGTAATACCTTTGACATGGGCCCCCACAACATTCTTCTTTCTAATTTGGAGAGGTATGGATTTGATGGGTGGACTGTTCGGTGGATGAGGAATTGGTTGGATGGTTGCATCCAACGGCTCAATGTCCAGATGGAGATCAGTGACAAGTGGTGTCCCTCAGGGGTTCATATTGTGACCAGTACTGTTCAATATCTTCCTCAATGACATATATGGTGGGATCGAGTGCACCCTCAGCAAGTTTGCAGACGACACCAAGCTGAGAGGTGCAGTTGACACACTTGAGGGATAGGATGCCATCCAGAGGGACCTGGACAGGCTCAAGAAGTGGGCCTGTGTGAACCTCATGAGGTTCAACAAGGCCAAATGCAGGGTCCTGCACCTGGGTCGGGGCAACCCCTGGTATCAGTACAGGCTAGCGGATGAAGGGATTGAGAATGGTCCTGCTGAGAAGGACTTGAGGGTATTGGTGGATGAAAAGCTGGACATGAGCCGACATTGTGTTCTTGCAGCCCAGAAGGCCAGCTGTATCCTGGGCTACATGAAAAGAAGCGTGGCCAGCAGGTTGAGGGAGGGGATTCTGCCCCTCTACTCTGCTCTGGTGAGACCCCACCTGGAGTACTGTGTCCAGCTCTGGAGCCCTCAGCACAGGAAAGACATGGACCTGTTGGAGCGAGTCCAGTGGAGGGCCAGAAAAATGATGAGGGGGCTGGAGCACCTCTCTTATGAAGACAGGCTGAGAGAGTTGGGCTTGTTCAGCCTGGAAAAGAGAAGGCTGCAGAGAGACCTTATTGCGGCCTTACAGTACTTAAAGGGGCCTACAGGAAAGATGGGGACATACTTTTTAGCACAGTGTATTGCAATAGGACATGGCGTAATGCCTTTAAACTAAAAAAGGGAAGTTTTAGACTAGATATGAGGAAGAAATCTTTTACAATGAGAGTGGTGAAACACTGAAACAGGTTGTCCAGAGAAGTGGTATATGTGCCATCCCTGGGAACATTGAAGGTCAGGTTGGACGGGGCTCTGAGCAACCTGATCTAGTTGAAGATGTCCCTGCTTATTGCAGGGGAGGTTGGACTAGTTGACCTTTAAGGGTCCCATCCAAACCAATCAATTCTTTGATTGTATGATTCTATGATATTTTATATCATGTAGCTTTAATAGCTCCATTCAGGTCTGAGTCTAAATAGGCTAGAGTGATTTCATATTTTTTATATTATGCTTTTATGTTTTTAAAAACCTGTGATATGAAAGAGAGAAAGCCAGGCATACTTTCTTACCTGTTGTTTCTCTGTACTGGTACAGTCAAAAGGAAAGCTGATCACTCTTCTTCTGTAGATCATCAATAGTGCTGACCTGGGATCTTATCCCAAGAAAAGATGTGTAGGCATTTGCTGCAGTCACCTACTCACCTCGTTATTTGATGAGACTACAAAATACATTTGTTTCCATAACACACTCGACTATGCCAAAATCTATTTTAGATTCTGCCCTCATCTGTGGTGATGTGGCTGGTGATGGATGGGAACATGAGCAAGCAGTGGTGCAATTGCCTCCTGAACTCTGTTGTTGGAGGGGAGTCTTCCCCGATTTTCAGGGATTTCCCACTTCCTGTGATTTCCTTCATTGACCCTTTTCAAATTCATTTGGTGTGATGCTGTGCTAGCACTAGATCCCACCTAAAGCCGGTACCATGCCAATTTGTGCCTTCTGTGGTCTGCCTTTAATAACACTTTGCTTCTATATGTAATGCCCTTAACTCTCAAAGAGGCTCACAAACAATGTATTTATACTTGCAGTTAACCGCAAACGTCTTGGGAGATAGCCAGAAAGCTTACCTTTAACTGTAATCAGAAGAAATTTTTTCAAGGTCAAAGGGTCGGGTTTTTTTTCTCTGTCATGAGGCCATCCAGGAAATGCACGAACTGAACTGTGCAGCCCAGCCAAAAACAAAAACACATAGTGCAGGAAAATAAAGTTCCACTGGGTTCATTCTTCGTTTGCATAACATTTCTTGGTTGGGCTCATGTAAAACAGCAAATTATGCAATTCTTTTCACTGGTTTCCTCTCTTAGTTTCTCTTCGCTTCCATTTGTGGTGTTTTGATAAAGCCACTTGTTTTCCCTTTTGAATCGCCAACCGTTTCCCAATTTGTCCTTTCAAATTTTTCCCTTGGCAGTACCACATGCTCTTCTCATGGTCTCTGAAGCTTCAGAGACAGAGGACAAAAAGTCAAGGAATATCTCTTTAGGTGGGAAAACAAAGTTTAGTTTTCAGGCTTATTTTTTTCCTGCTGCTGTGTATTTGTTTAGCAATACTTCAGATGCCTGCTACAAGTGAGGTACTCCATGTTTTCAAACAATTTCTGAGGTCTTCTTCCAAACTTGAGGTTCCCTTTGATCTGTAATGACCCTAGATAGGATAAGTAGTAAATGAGGGACTCTTCTGTTCTTTTATATGTCGCTTAACCTTACGTTTGACCAAGTAAATGCTGTCTTTGGAAAGCTGGCAATCCTAGGAGGCTCCTTTGTAAAGAAGTGTAAAAGCAATTGTCGGTGTCTGTTTTCTTCCTTGGATTCCAGGCCTCAAGAGGAAGTGGAAGGGTGACATTTGTGCCATTTTGCCTTGGGAGCAAAAGAAAACAAAAGTATTGGGCTCCTGAAAGATGTCTGCTGCGTATGAGCAACCTGTTCAGCCTGGCATGCGAGGGTAGTACTGTGACTGTCTCCACAGTAGTGATGAATTGTGCCACAAGGAAGGCAGCGTGAGCATAAGAGCAGCAATTCTGATCAAGCCTTACATAGGCAGTGTAAAGAAGCAGCTCGGTTGTATCATAGTCTGGCACTGCATGACCACGTGTGATCTGGACAAAGCCCAGCCCAAATAAAAGTACCAAATTGTAAGCATAGTAGAGGTGATTTAATAGTACCAGACCAACACTTGCTCATTAATCAAAGTAAACAAATTCAAAAGCAGCCAAGGTAGCTGAGTAGTCCTCATTATAGTTCTTTTTATCCAGATAGTTCGTTTTTATAGTTCATTTTTATAGTTAATTTTAGTTCATAGCGCAATAATTCATTTTCATAGTTCATTTTATGCAAGTGAACAAATTGTAAGGAAAGGTAAGGTGAACCATTCAGATACTGAAAGGGATCTTCCCCAGGGTGTTGGGTTAGTCTCATGTCGCGTCCTCCTCCGGGATAGGTTAGTTCTGTAGCACCTTGGGTTTTGCGCACTTCCTTTACCTTATGGCTGCCTTGTGATAGTGCTTTGCTAAGCAGCATTTGCCGTCTGTAGCTCCAGATGGTCGCAACCAGCTAGGCTGATCCCGTTCCATCCATTGGCTGACTTTGCTTAAGGGACAGATGGCACGTCCCCTCTTTTCTTATCTTTACCTTCTTGGCAAAGTCTATTGTTTTATTCTGCTCCACACAAAAATCACCGGTCAAAACACGCCAGCTTTGTTGTATTCAGTGTAATAAGGTTCAACCTAATCCTGGGTGATTTCTCTTGCTGTAAGACTTCCTTGGAAAAAAGCATTATCAGTCTTGGTCTTCATGCGCCTGAGAATATGTTTTTATGTCCCAGTTGGTCCTAGCAGGTTCTCGGAGACCCACTGTGATAATACATGACTTCTAGGAAGCCTATAGAGAAGAGGATACTTTGCTTCCATTTTCCCTGCTGTTCAGCTATTCATATCTTGGCACTTATGTGTCAGCAGGTGCGTAAAGAGCTAGGCTGTGCCAATGCCAAGACTGGCCCAGAAAAGAGACTTCTTGTGGGGTACTTTACACTTGCAATATTTTTCGGGCTGTCCATCATAACCTATTTTTTTTTCCTGGCCTCTGTGCACTAGTCAAATAGTCCAAGCTTATTCTGAGCAGGCACCGATAGCTATCATAACAGATGGACAAGTGTGTTGGAAACCAAGAAACTATGTACTGTATGCACACTGAGGGAACAGTGTACTGGTTCAGGTCATTCACATAACTGGCTGGCCGAAGTCTGCGTGTCTGTGGTTAGAACAAGGTGCCATTGATAAACTGCAACCTCAATTTTAACTTTCCACAGTCAGAAGCATATGAAACAACTTAACGCCTATGCTATCACACACACTAGTAATTTGCTGACCTTGCTCTGCTCACCCCATATTTCTTGCACTTTCTTTTACTGACCCCCCAAATTAGCCGTAAGACCATGGGCCACATCAGTTTGGATGTAACTGAATACTTCCCTGCTGATCTCAGTGGAAGTACTATCTGTTGCCTCTCAAACTTTGAACTTGGACTTGCTGCTACTGTGTAGAGATCCCCTGAAAATGGTCATTGAAAAGCTCTTGGCCCCGGTATTGGGTTTTACTGCTGTAAACAATAAGCCTTTTGTTACTAGAAAGCTATGACTCAAATTCAAGGTAAGAAAGCAGTTGTGTTTTAATAGGAGATTACTTACTTTATTCTTTCCCCACATAAGGTAAGCTAAAACTATTATTTCTGTAAATTTTTGCAGGTTTATGTTGTCTTTGCTTTTCAGACATTGGGGTATCTTTAAAGAATTTGTGAACACTTTGGCAAAAAATTAGCTTAGTGCAAACTTTATCCGAGCCATCTGTCCTGTCCTCAGTCTAGCGGGAGTAATGGTCTTTCTCTGGGCTCCTGGTTCTCTGACAAGAACCAAGCCAAATTTCCTATTGACAAACGAGCAGGATACTAGACTTCTTTTCCGTGGATCCCAGTCCATTAATTGTGTGCAGAGTAGCTAAAGGGTTAAATATTTTTTTTAAACAATGCTGTTTTGATGGCTGACATGAAAAAGTGCAAGGATGAGTTTATAGGCTCCTGTTCAAGGATGAATGTTTCGTATTTATATGTTCTATGAATTCCAAGTGATATTTTACCTGATTTTCCATTTGTTTTCTATCCTGTTAGTGGTAAAACATTATTTATGTGCCACATCTGCTACTAAAGTATAGTACTCGGTTGTAATTTGGCCACAGGCATGTAAGTCAAAAAATGAGATTTTTCCAGGCTGAAAGTCAAAAAAAAAAAAGAGGAAAAGTTAAACTCCTGTGAATGCAAAGAATAATCCAGATTCATACTGTTGATTACAACAGGATTTGCTCGAAGAACAATAATGTCTGTGTCTGCCCATAGATTATTTGCTAAATGCTAAATGCATTTTGCTATCTAAATTGTGTAGCTAATTGTTCAGAAGTATGTATTTTAAAATGTCTTCTCTTTTTTTTCTTCTTAGTTTGTTGTGACGATGTTTTGGAGCATCTATATCTATGACAGGGAACTGGTTTACCCAAAGCTGCTTGATAACTTTATACCAGCGTGGCTAAATCATGGAATGGTGAGTAAAGTAGTGCAAACACTTCCTTGCATAAACGAAAGTGTAAGACGCTGATTTCCCTGTGCGTGAGTGCATACACTTAGAGCTAATCCACTCAGAAGTGATTAAGGAACATTGTTTGCAAGCAAGAATAACATCTTTCCTTGAGTCATATTTGAATCCCTATAGGTTGAAAGAGTGGAGACTTGAACTTGCGCATCCTACATCCCAGGCTAGTTGTGGGGATCGGCTGTTTTCTGTGATAAGGTGCCTTTCCCAGAGCAATGTTACCCTGGTGATGAGGAAACTTAATCAAAAGAGACTCTTCCACAAAACAGAAGTTCTGATTTTGACAAATCTTGCTCTAAAATGACAGAAACACTTACTTGAATGATTCTTTACCATTCTACCAAAGTATAATTTGTGATGAAAACATTTTGGTTAAAATGCTCGTTCAAAAAATCTCACTATGCTTTTTGGACTTGTATATTTTTAGAAAAAAAATTAAGTAATTACTCATTTCTCAAGTATACCAAACTTGTGTAGCTGAACCTGCATCTGAGTATTTTTAATAACGTGTGAATTTTATGCATGAACGCAAAGTTTCAAAATTGCTGCATCAGTAATCATAAAAGTAGTTTCTTGAGAAGAAATCTGACCTTTTCATCTCTCTCTGGTATGTCAAGTTGGACGTTTTTTCTCTCAACTATATGTTTAAATGCTAAGGGAAAGATAAGGCCACACTTTGCCAACAGGTACTTACTACTGTTTATGCAGCATTTGGAGCTGAAAAGTGTCGTCACGTTTGCTTCTCTAGTTGGCATCTGTGCGAAGTATTTCATTATTACTTTGTTTTCCATATCAAGGCATGGCAAACCATTTGGCACTGCTGTTCATCAGTAGATGACAGCAGAGCTTATCCTTCAGGGTGTGAGTACTGTATCGCCACAGTAGATCAAGATTTGTCCACTACTGCTGGGCTTGATAGATTGGTCCTTTGTGGGGTGGGGCAGATGGCACTGCTATTTATTTATTCCCTAAATTGTGTGTTGCAGGAGCAGTATGAGAGTTACTACTGACAAGAGGAGCATTAGCTTCCGCTAGATACTGTACTGTTTTATGATATTTTGAAAGGAACAGCTGTGTGTAGAGATGAGGAAAGAATCTGATGATTCCTGCTGTGTTTGTTCAGACTGTCTTCCCTTGAGTTTTGAGGTTACGAACTGAACGCTTGCAAATGCTGCCAAGCCATACATACATTGATTTTTTTTTCCCCACACCACATCAGTGCCAACTCTGATGACATTTCTTCCAGGTGACATTCCACATACTGAAAGTGACTAACCTATAACATTTTTCATGAATGTACGTTGTGAAGCAGTTGACAACAAGCGTCCCTGTGTATTCAAGAAGTGTCCTCTTGTGCCATGACTAAAAGGCAGTTCAAACTCATGTTGCTCTGTAGAAATGTATACTTACTGAAGTATTTGAAAAGGGCTTTTGTTTGAGATTTTTGGACATAATAGAGTTTGCTGAAATGAATTGCATGCAAGCATCTTAGACTTTTTATTTTCAACTTGAAATATTGTAGAAGGCATTTTTGAAAGTCTTTTGTAAAGGAATTGTTTGCTGTGTCAGTCTCCATTTATCCAAGTGTTCCTTTAGCTCAGTCACAGAGAAAGCTTATGGCTGTTGGGCTTTTCACCCCCTTGCAGTCTAATTCTTTCTGATGTTGTAACCATCATTTTGTCTTCACCAGTTTTCATACTAATTAATTCTGATGCATTGCCCATCATAATACGAACGGGCTCTTAAACTACCTTGAGAATGCTAGCACCTCACTTACTAGTAGTTACAATTTTGACATGGCAGATTTTAGAGAATATTATAGAGGTCCCCTTGGTGAAAGGGTAGGACCTCTGGGAACACAGTTTTAGAAAAACCAGGATCCCTAGCTGTTGTTTTTTACGGAAATAAACAATTATTCCCATCTTTTCCTGCATGTTTTGACAGCAGCTGTGCACATTCAGTGATCATTTTTCCGAACGCAAGGGTGGCTGTGCTGGAGCCTAACCTTGTATAACAAAACTCACACAAGAGATTCATCACTCCTGGCAGAGTGAAATCTGTCAGGTGGGTCCTTTTTCTACTGCAGCATTGCTTACGAACCTCTCTTCTCTGGCAGCTTCCCTCGCAGTGCCTGGTGCAGCTCCTAAGGAGCTCAAATTGTACTTCACCTGTGAATACTCCGTCCGGGTTTTTTCACAGCAGTTTCCCTGAACATGTATTTATCACAAGAAAAGCCACGACAACTGGAAAATGTAAAACTGTACATTTTCCTCAGTAAAGATTCCCTACTTTAACTGAAAAGTCATATTTTCAAAAGTTTCTGACAGATGTATTATGACCAGCTGTAACAACTTACTCAACTGTGAACATCAGCCTGCAAAATCCACACATAGAAAAGGAATGAAAAGTCATGAAATTTGGCTGTAATAATAGCAATCATATTTCCATTAGTAATATGGGCATGTATCAAAATATTTTGAGAGTATGTATACTTTAGGTGACGATCTTGAAGGCTGTATGAAGAAATTGTTTGAAGGGCTGGTCCAACTCAGTGCAGTAGCCCAAGCAGAAGTGGTTTGGGCAGCAGTGTCTGCTGCTTTGTTAGGTTATAATAATTACTTCTCATTCCCCTTTTTCTCCTTCCTCTTTCCAATCCCTTCTCTGCAGTTACAATGTTGTCTATAGTTAAAAAAAAGTCCTGTTTTCTTCAATACATAGTAATCTCGTACTAATACTCAGAGATATCACTCTTTCGTAGCAACACTTTTTCAACATCTAAAAAATTCCTAATGATGAAAAAAATTCCTCTTTAGAAATGGAAAACAAGGCAAATGAACCTCAGAGCTATGCAGATCCATTACCAATTCAGTCTTAATATTGTTTATAAATTTTCATAGAAACAGAGAGAGACTCATCATTTTGCACAAAGATAAAAGCCACAAACTATTTACTGTGAAATTGCGGATAGTGTCAAGAACTGTATTTCTATTATATATAGATACACACCGGAATAGTTAAAAATATAATTGCTGTCTGCAGAAAAATGTGAGTCGTACGTGGTGCCTCACATGGTTCCTCATACATTCAGATTCACACACCTGTGAAAGGCATCACTAATGGAGTTGTGCTGTGCCATAAACCGGATACATTTCGTCATCTCAGTCAGTCGATTCATCCATAACCAATGGTATCACTATGACTTGAGAAGTGACGTGGGGAAATCAATGTCAGGGTTGCTGTGGATTTCAGCAGGACAAGGTTTTCATCTCTTTGTTATGTGAGGGAGCGCACCTGAGTAGCCGAGGTTAAGCTTCTGTCAGTAGAAATAACTACCTGTGTAAAGAGAGCTGTTGGAGAATAGGGCTACGTCTCAGCCTTGCTCTATTTCTGAAGTGTCAAGTTCACTTCCTGTATTTATTAGTTATGCAGATGAATTCATCTTTGCTGGCTACAATTTTAGTTGCCAAATTACTGAACTCTTCCATCAAAGACGTTGTTTGTGTTCTTGAGGCTGTCCTGCACTTTGGATCCATATCAACCCTTAATTCCACAGGCATATTTTCCATGGGAAATATTCTTTCCCGTTTTCTGATGGCTGTCTCTCTGATCTCTATCAGTACTAGGAATTTTTAATTAAAGGCTAACCTTTAGTGTTTAAAACTAGTCTGTCATAGTAATAGGATTTTTATCAGCTCATTCATTGTACCTTTTTGTGTTGGGACTGGACAGGACGATGGACGGATAACATTTGTTTCCAGAAGTTATAATCTCTTCAATATTAGCACAGACTATAAAACCAGAGGTTGCCCCTATTCTAACTAATGCCCATATAAACAGATCTGTAGACTGAATTAATTTAAGCTTGAGCATTGCTGATTTTAAGCCAGTTTACATGGCAGGACTGCGTGCAGTATCTGTCCAAGTTAGCATACCATTTCAGAGAGAGTCCTTCTTTGTTTTTCACAGACACTTCCCTAATTCTTTTTAAAAATACGAATCATCTTTTGTTTGTGGCAAGGAAAGTAAAATACAGAGATAGAAATTACTTGCTGAGGAGTTTAATGGCTTTGGAGGTCAGAAACAAAGAATTGTCTTCATATGAAAACTCCAGAGGAGAGGTCAGGGAAGGAGGAAGGGGAATATGCTCTGCCTCTGTGGAGTTGAAAAATTGATCATTGTATGGGTTCTGTGCCACTACAATCTATATGAGCTCTTCCAGTTTTGTACTCTATTCTTTTTATGCTGCTTTTGGGAAACAAAGGTGTTCCTAGAAAGACATACCCTCTCTCCTTGCCTTCAAGAGAACGCACATAAACTGTGAGAAATAGCAGACGAAGATAAGTTATGGAGAGGAAGAAGCCTGTCCAAGTGATAGATCTCTACTTATTTCACAAGTTGGTTCTCTATTCTTATTGCTGGCCGCTCAGCTGAAAAGTTCAGCCCACCAGAGAGTGGTATGGAGTCCCTCCGGCCATCTCTCCTGTTGCTGTTTTTCCTGGCAGCCTTGCCTTAGGTCCAGTGGCTTTGCTTGTTTGTTCCTTTGTTTTTCTGGTGGAAGGCTTTTTTCCTTGATGATTCAACAAGTAGAAAAATACAAAAGCCATGCAAAGATCAAAATTCGTAGTAACCTGACATATAAAGATGGGAAGGTCCAAAGCTGGTGAGTTTTTTGACAAACCCATCTCTCCATCATTAATTGGGTCAGTTGCTGCACAGTGCTCGCTCTGATGTACAAACAAGGAAATGTCCGTCCTTTCAGCAAAGTGTTTCCATCCAGCGTGTTGCCCTAAAAATCCTTTTCAGAAATGACTCATTTGAAACAGTGCATTATACTTCTTGAGGATGCTTTCCTAATACAGCAACATCCCGTGTATGGGCTATTTTTGTACAATATACTGCACCTTAGTAGTGCCACGTGCTTATGTCTAGAAGATACCTACCCTTTTCTGCGATTTGTTTCTAAATCAAATTTAAGGCTTTCAAAGATATTCCAACTGAAGTGCTCTTCTCAATTTATCTATAATATTTTCGTATGTTAGGGGGGAATAAAATCTTCAGTGCTCCAAGAAGGAGTTCCACTTGTTACATAACTTGAAAAGTTTTCTGATAAAAATCAGGGAAAATTTGTAATTTAATTTCCAACAGAATAATTACTACTAGGTGGCTATTATTTACACATCTATGTGATGGAAAGAATATCAACTGAAGCTGGTTGCCTGGGGACGCAGAATATTTGCAAAACCCATGAAAATAACGTTATTGGTTTTTGTACACTTCTTGCATGTGCATGCTACAGTTACGTGGCTCCGTCTGGTATCCCTGCTCATTATCTGACAGTTTAACCACTGGAGCATGAATACAGTAGTATCAATTATTCCCTGCTCTAGGGAGAAAAAGAGCAGCAGCTTAAAAAATTGTTTTGATTTTCTGTTACTTATGTGAAGGGCTTGGAAATTGGTAGCGTGTCAAAACTTGTGATAGCATAGCACCTGAAAACTGAGAGGGGCTGCTAGGTAAAGAAGTCCAAATTACCTGAGTGTCTTCCTCTGGGAGCATTAGGAAAACCCCTTTACCTAATACAGTAACAGCACAGCAGTTTTTGTGAAGTAGGAAGCTGGGCTTAACGACATTACATATCTGCCGGAGGAGACTCATCAGGGTAAGGTGAAGACAGCTTTCTAACGGAACACAGGTGCCGAATGTTTCTGATTATTTGCTATTTCCAGTAATCCAGAGAAAACACACACGCAGGCTCCTCCTGTACACACGAGCCCAACATGTAGTAATGAGGGACCTTCTCTAAAATGTCTTTGAGTACTTAGTAACAGCTAAACACACGAGCCCTATTCCAGATGTGAGCATTGCAAATGAAAAGCCTGAGAGCTGAAATCCCCAGATGAGATCTTTTTCTGAAGTTTTGCCCTTCTTCTGTTGACAAGGTCACGTAACTCGGTCTGTTAGCACAGAGGATGAGAGCATGTAGTGTCAACACCAAGTCACGGGAGTGACTACCAAAGGAGGAGAGAAGGGGAAAGAGTCAGGGAGAGCACCAAAAAAAGAGGTTAGGGGAGGATAGTTGGATGAGAGAAAAAGACAGGCTGGAGGAAAGAGGCGAATCAAAAAGTCAACTGATGCTGTTCCAACTCCTACCTAAAAAAAAGAAAAGAAAAAAACCAAAACAGATGAGGCAAGTGAATAAAAAAGCAGCCACCGAATAATGTAGACACGCTGGAAGAGACTCAAAATGCTAAAGAGGACCTGGGGAAGGAGAAGGATGAGGAGAGGGAAAGCAAGGAAATAAGGAAAAGTAAGAAAGAGGAAATGAAGAGTATGTTTTCTTACCATATCTTTCCATCGCTTCCCTGGGAAATCTTCCTGAGATCTATTAATCAGAAGAGTCAAGGGCAAGGAGAGGGCTTATTGATGCTGCTGTGAGAGGAGGAGAATTGCTTCTGTTGTTGTTGGATGTAGGTTTACAGGATAGATGAAGTAATCTTTGCACAGTGACGTGCCAGAATCTTCAAATCCTTGTGAAATGTTTGGGATTAAAACCACCTGCAACCATGCAACAGTATGAGGCCTGTGTTCATATAAATAGTATCCGTGTGCTATCTGTAGAATGGCATCAGTGTCTTTGCATCTCTGTCTATATTTTTCTCTGACAATGCCGTACATTATCTTGACTTTCTGACCCTCAAAACTACAGCCCTGCTGTTGAAAACAAGCCACTTCAGAGTGTACCTTATTTTTTCATACCAGCTGTGAAGTTGTGTTGCATGTTAAAACAGATTTGCTGTTTGCTAAGGGTTGCAGGCATGCTGGAAGATCACATTTTTGAAGCACCAGAGGTGAGGAGGTGTACTGTCTGTATTTCAAACTGCCCTGCTTTAACAGACAAAGCTAGGGGTAACCCTGGCAATAATAATTATGATAATAGCAGTAATACTGATAATGAAATCTCAAAGCCAGATTTTCAGCTGAAGTAGCTCATACAAATGTTTGGTAAAGAATTACTGTGGGCACAAAACAAACGACCAAAGGAAATCCCCCAAAACAACATACAAAGGGAGCCTTAGACTTTCTGCCTTTTCTCTGGGTGTGGAGTACGTACTGAGCTGTGTTTTCCTAGAAGCAGGGTTTGGCCCTGGACTGCTAGGTCTGTTTGTTAAACCAGCAGCGGTGTGGGATGGAAGCGCATTTGGTTCATTCCCATAATTCTGACAATATTAGGAATGCCGGTTTTGTTTTAACATTCACTTTGTGTGCAGCTTCTGTTGCTCACCGTAGTCACTGCTGGAGCCACGCACAACTCTTCTGTAGTGCTTGAGCTGGTACATTTCTCTGGTGCTGCTACATGATTGACCAGATAGGTGGTTTGCAGGTTATAAATGTAAATAAATGTTCAACTTTAAAATCAGTGCAAAATGCGTTAATAACTCTAAGGCATTTTATAGGAAAATCTTATGTGCTGTCCTCTCTTCTCTCCCAGTTAAAATCAGACACTTCTTTTATCTTTTGAGGGAACAGATGTCTGTTTTTTCCGTACTTTTTTTTCCAGAGAATATAGGCAGATAGTAAAATCAAACAGTAAGTGATATATTATTATGATTAATGATAAGTATATTCAAAGAGTGTCTTTTATCAAGGAAAGAGAACATTTCACTGGAAAAAATGAATTCATTGGGGGGAGGATTGCTTATGGTGAAGAAGGTTTAATATGTCAGCTGCCAGGTACAGGTTGTGTACTCTAAAGCACCCCATATGCAAGCCATCCTAGAGGCAATCACTACAAAACCCTTTGTCTCTTTAGCAGACCATGCAAATGCAGGGAAGGATGAAAATATCTCTTTGAAGGTATAGTAGATTAATATGCATTTTTTGTCTGTCTTTATGTATTTAAGGGGCTATGCTTTGCCTTATGATTACGGTAAAATGCAGTATTAGGTATCCTTGGACACGCAGGTTACCATTCGTTAGCGCTTACTCAGATGCAAATTAGAATGTACGTACAATAAAAGTGGGATTGTAATATATTGTACCCACTTTACTAAACTGTGCTGTTAGCATTCACACATGTGGCAAATATGACTTAATCAGACCACAAATATTTTGCAGCATTCCATGGTATCTCATTTATTTGTTTAATTTGCCGCTATAGCAACTGGATTCCATCCTTTTAGATTCTTTTTTTCACAGACCTATGATCTACTTGGTTGAAGCTTGGCAGACAGCTTTTCCTTCAATTGAAGGCATATGCACTAACTCCGTGACCAGATTTTTACCTATTTATCATTGTTGGAAAGTGGGTTATTTCACATGGACACAATACCAGAAGAATCAGCAGACCCGGTGAAAGGAGTCTGAGCCCAAAAGCTTACATGCTTTTTCCAGTTCTTGAAGTTGGTGGAATAAAAAATATTACTTCTCCCTGTATCCCGAGATCATTATTGCTACAGGAACACTAATACAAGAAAATATTTTGACATTGGTTTTGTAACAAGTTACCACTTTTTAGAAGTAACTTTTTTCTTCGTTGATTGCTGTCTTTTTACACGTCTTTGTATTTGGAAACAGTCGTCATTTCTACAGAAATCGTTTCATATTCAGATGATTAATATCTTGAAGTAACTGCCACAGCAGTAATGTTTTATACACGCTGATCGGCAGAAATCAAGGATTTGGGGACAACCTTGAGAATTACTTTTGCTCATGGTGGGCTATGAGCTTTGACATAACCTGATGTCTCCCCTGTGGTTCAGTTCAATCCCCATAGTTTTACTTTCCCACATGGATACAAATAAGTAAAAACAGTGAACGTTTTCGGTAACTCCTCAAATACAAGCGACTCAAATTCAAGATGCGGCATGAAAGATGTTTTTGGCAGACGTGTAAGCCATGGCCATTAGTCATGCAGGTCTACAATTTTCCCTTTTTCCTTTACACATTTACCTAAAGCACCGAAGTCCCAGCCTGGTGCCCTACTCAGGAAAAACCATCACCTGTCAGAGGTGTCTGTTTCTCTCAGAGGGACCGCAAGGGTGACCTGACTAAGGTGACTCTTCCTCCCTCTGACACCACAGTTATCTGAGCATGAAAAAGCTCAGACCATGGAGAAATAGCACGGGGCATGGAGGTGTCTTAAAATAGCAAAAGGCAGACCAATGGCCAATATATGCTCTTGCGTCTTCATTGCAGTATTAACTGGCATCCTTTAACTCTTCACAGCTTGCTTTCTCTTCAAAACAAGAAACACGGCATACTTGAAGTGCTGTTTAAACTGTTTTTAAATGTTCCGTTTATTCCTGGTTCTGCCAGTGTTCTACTCAATAATCTGAGAGAAATTATGTCGTGTTTCATCGAAAGCATTTTTTATAAGTCATAATGAGCAAATGTCTGCATTTTGCGGGGCTTTGCAACGGCAGTTAGAAAAACAGTGCTGGCTGTCACTGGGTTTACAGTACCGTGCCTGGTTCTGGTTGTGCAGTGTCCCAGGCCGGGCAGCTGCTGTGCCAGACCAGGCTGCGTGCCTTCACCAAGCCAGGGGCTTACCGGCTGCTCAGAGGTATTTATTTCCATTTCATGTGTGTGCCGCGGCGTCCCCTTCATTCAGTTGCGATGAAGAGGCAAATTGCCTTTTGCAAATTACTTTGAGGATCATGGATGCAAATGCAACTCAGAGTTAGACTTGGTATTGTTGTCCATTCTGCTGCAGAATGCGACCTCCACTTCAAATAATAACGTTACTTATGGTTATATACCACATTTAGTGGTATCTCGTAAAATACTCTAGGCTGACATGGCGCATGCTATAGAAAGTTCAAATATACCTAAAGAGGAAATTCTTCTGTATCAAAAATGGCTGTAATATTCAAATCACATCCTTAAGTTTTGTTTCCGACAGGAAGCAACTTTATTTGCATCGTGGGGTTTTTAGCTTTTTAGTCTGTTACTTTGAGCTTTACCAGCTTTCTATAAACCCCATATACAGAGTTCCAACTTGCTGAGTCATTGCCATGCACATTTTGTGGCTTCTTTTGCAAATACAGTATGTAATGTAGAATTTTTTTATGAACTATTTATGGGAAAGATGAAATATGTATGTTGGTCTACTGAACTTTGTATTTTAAGGCGCTTTTTAAAACCAAGAAATGGGAAATTATATCATTTTCTATAAAGGAAACATCCATTAAGGATTTTTTTTCACTAATGCACAGATTCACTGATGTTTCCATTAACAAACAAAATTGTGTTGGCTGCAAGTTGTTTAAAAATGCATACAGCTGCAGATAATTTTAGAAGGTGAATATATGTGTTCTTAGATCAAAAACTAAGGTGGATGACGTTTTGGTCTTTCCTCCTGAAGCAGAGGAATGAAAGATGAAAAAGAAGAGGGAATTCGAAAGAGAAAGAAATGCATGTGCCAGAAGCCAAGAGAAAAAGTGACAGCCTTAGAGGTTGTTAAGGAGAAGACAGCGAGCAAAGTAGAGGAAACCAAATACTGAAATAAAGAGGTGATAATAGTAGTCAGCTGGAGAGAGCCATAGAACACGGAGGTGATAATTGTGCGTACTGTACATCACTGAGAAAAAGCTTGAAAGGGAAGTTTAAAGTACCCAGTGTGTATTGAAAATGTGACCCTTCATTTATTCTAGACCAACATGCAGAAATTCGGCTCCACTTGGTTTCTTGTGACCACTTTGCAAGATCACTGTTTGCAGAGCAGTTTTCTTTTTCCAAGGTTTCTGTGCGTGCAGAAGTCAGAAGAGTGCCCTGCTTTGTACACTCGGTGCCTCTAATATCCCCAGAGTTAGTGGGTCTTTAGATCTCACAGTTGTTCGCCCGAGCACTTCGCTACTGTGCCTCCCACACTTTTATTCTCCATGACATCAGTTTGGTAGGATTACTATATAGCGTGCATATATATACACACTATATATATAATATATAGTGTATTACTATATATAGTAATATATATATAGTGTACATGTAATATATAGTATATAGTGTGTGTATATATAGACACTATATATAGTGTAGATATAGTAATATATATTTTATATATTACCATTCATATATTCATAATGATATTGGTACCTACTACCATTGTAAACAACATCTCCTATAATTTTATTTAAGCTAAGCACTGTTGAGACAGATACGAAATGTTTAGTCCTCAAATTTCCTTCAGCCTAAATGAACAGGACAGGTAAAGACTGGCAGAAAAGAGTTGCTGTTTTCTGCATGTTACAGAGGAGAAACTAAAACGTGGAATTTGTGGTTTGCCTGAGGCTACAGGCAGTTTGTTAAAGATTGAACTGCGAAGTGATTCTGTGTTTGCTTCATTAGCCAGTGCTTTTATTAAGAAATGATCCTCTCTCTCCAAACCAGGCAAAGAAGACAAATTCACAGCAAAGGAATGAGCGCTCGCTTGGGTTTCAAACTCATGCTCTATTGGAAGGAAGAAGTGACTCAATTTTTGAATAGAGAGATGTTGCTCTAAGTCCTGCTTCACTTAGTTACAATAGGCGTTTCATTATTTTCGTTTTGTTTACATTACTGGAAGCACAGGTTCATCTCACTAACTGCTTTTGTGTTTATGTTTTCTTTTAGTATAGCAACTACTGTCAGCTTACTCCAAATAATTTGATTTTGGGCGTACCTTTTCTCCGTAAGGAGAAAAATCCCTTAGGTTTCCATTCCTTCTCTGATGATGATTGATTTGAGAAGAGGGACTCTGACATGTAAACAGAAGGATGATTTAAGAAGGACGAACTTGGAAACTGAAAAGATGTCAAAGGAGAAAAGGTCCCTCTTATCTGCCTTGTTATTTGGAATTGTTTTTTCTTTGTCGTCCAGGAATGCTGTTGGGACCAAAGCGGGGGGTGTTACCACTAGCGAAAAATCAAGGAAAGCTGAGAGTTTTGCTTGCAATTTTTTTAAAGATCTTTCAGAAGTCTCTTTTATGGAGCCAAAGCTATTTCAAAAGCTATGTCAAAAGTTGTAGTTGCAGGTATATGGCAAGAGGAAATAAAAATACCCCCTAAGACAGAAAATGGCTTGTGCAGAAGTGTGTCACTGAGAGTAAAGTATAAGTAGTGGCCGTGAAGAGTTGTACTTTGCTTATTTTGACTGAGGTAATAAGATGTGTGTTTACTAGACAAAATTTGTACTGGAATGTGCAGTGGCATGATGTAGAGGCCTGCATCCACTTTGGGAAGTACCTTTCTTCGGGCAAGAATTCAGTGTTTACCAGTCCTGTCTCAAATCTGAACTCTACGGCTTAACTGGCAATAGTACAAATATTCACAGCTGTATAAAAAATGTTATGTAGTGCACAACAGTAGCCATGGTTACCTGCATACTTTCATTGCCTTATTCATGTGTAATTCTCTTTTTTTTTTTTTTCTGGAAATACCATTACCATGTAATGTAATACTGTACAGCCTTTTGGTAAGTTTTACAGTGTAAGGAAGAACATTTTGCAGTGAGCCTGAAAGCATATTATATCAAATTGGCTTGTACATGGAAGATCCCACCTATACATTGCCAGGCAGAGAAAGGCGAGTCTGAACACTATGTGACTGCAATGTCAAAATGTAAATAGAAATATGCAAAATTCCTTGGCATTAAAAAGTCTCTGACAGTATTTTAACTGCACAGCATTTAAATAGAACTAGTCCCTGCTTGGTCCCCTCACAGGTGACACAGACCAGGCAGTTCCTGTCAGTACATGTTAGAATAGCAAATTATTCTCATTTACTCTTGCAGGAGATGTGAGCCCCAACAACCCCAACCACGTCAGAAGGGTAGAAAAGTGCTATAATTTTACTCCTCTCTCACCTTGCTTTTGTCTGTATAACTCAGTACGCTCAGTGCAGACGTGATGTACTTGAGAGTCTAGTATTTTCATTACGTTCATGGAAACCAGTCTCTTTAGCATTACCGCAGCAGAATTCCCAACCATATTCTAACCTTTGTTAAGGAAAGAAAATAGTACTTAATCTTTCCAGATATCTCGTATGACTTTACAAACAAACGAAGTAAACTTTACAAGAGTGTTAAAGATAATTTACTTATATATTCTTTTTTTTAATGTGAGAGGTGTAACATTCATTCCGAAGGAATAAAATCATGTATCTCAGTTTAAATTAACAACAGCAGCAAAAGGAATAAAGGATATTTGCTTCTTTACTCTGGCTAATTTATCTGAACTCTTTCAGTATAAGATTCCTTACTGCTGTTACCTCTGTTGTAGAGAAGAACTTACTGGACTAAATACAAAAACTATACTAAAAGGCGTGTTCCTTGGCATTTTCATGTAAACAGTGAAATCTGGGAATTTTATAGCTCTTGCATAGAGATTGAACTGAATTCCTAAAATTAAATTTAAAAATTACTGGTGTAACCTTACAAAACCTTGTTGAAAGCATGATAGAGTTTTAATATATTATCCAGACCTGTTTTCAGTGTGTCTCCCACGGCAAGAAGGAAGATGGCATTAAGATGAAAATGTCTATAGTGAAGCCGGCTGTTACCACAGTCTGGCTTCTGTTACTGCCGTAGCGCTGCCAGCTTGGAGCTATTTATAGGCATTAGCCTATATCTATCCAAGCACATGGATCTGCTCCTCTCGTCAGAAGTAGTTGTGTTTCGGAAGAAGTTGGTCGGAGGTTTCAAGCTTTACTTTTCCTTTCAGAGGCCAGTGTCTGCAACTGTCCTTATTACCAATTAGTAGGAATTTGGCAGGCAGTCTCTCCCAGCCAGAGCTCTTGCATCAGCTTTCCTGCATTGGCCTACAAGCTGGAAGGCTCAGTTTTCGAAATCTTCAAAGATAGTTTATTATAATACAGGACTCTCGCTGTCGTCTTATGATTTTCATGTCTTTTCCTCCTTTTCTTAAGTGAGAATGGTATGCAAAACTCTTAAAAATCGATATTCGGTTCCATTACGTCAAAGCTACAACTTGTCTCAGTTTAAAAAAAAAAGGTCCCCCTTTGTCAGAGATCACAGATAAATCTTTGGTTTTCTTTCTTCTGGCTGCAACAGAGTGTTTTGGTGCTGTGCATGATTTGTGGCAGAAATAAAACCTGTTCTTTTTCATTGTCCTGAGTACCTGGTGATGAATGCTGGGCAGTAAACCCTTTCCCCAGGAGCCAGTGCTTGCCTGGGGCAGGGGTATTGTTTAAGTTTGCTGCACCGTGGCACGGCCAGAGCCTCGTGTGGTCTGCAGCGTTCTCTTAACACTTCATGCCTACGTACACCCATCCATAAATCAGATACAGCCAAGCGTGGCCGTTCTGCGTCCTGCACTACACCACCTTTACCCATGACACAAATCCCAAAAGGAGATATACTCGCTGGCAGAGGCTGAGTGAGAGCACTCTCCCCTGACACAGCAGCAGCAGCCTCGGGCTGCAGCCCTGGGGTGCGTTCCATCCTCTGCCACCTCATGCAACACCATGCTGTAGCGCAGTGGGCAGCGAAAGGTTCTGGGAGCTGGTAAATTTGCAGCAATGGGCTCAAAATCAAATTAAACTGAGAAACTGAGATAAGGGAACAAGTATTTGACTGATAAAAACCATCATCTCTTTCATTCTCACATTCTCAGTTCTAAAGATTATTTCTCTGCCAAATGGTTTAGGCACATGGGTGATCTCACGGGGGAGGGTTTTTCCTGCTTGAATAGAGTGGAAAGCATTCTGCAAGTAATAAATCGGTTCTTTTTCCTGCTAGTGGTGATTTTTAAATAAATATCCTTCTAATAGCTTGGTTTCTTTAGTTACTTGTGGTAGTTTACTTTTGAAGAGCATTTAACTTATCTTTCTTGCTTTGACCTAAGAGTAGCTTGAATGTTAAATAAAGATATTTCTGCAGAAGTGTTTTTGCACCAAATAAGGCTTTGGTAAATTCATAACTGGCCTTCCTTCTTCTGGAAAGGTAGAAAAGTTTACTGTCCCAGACTTGGGTAATTTTTCTTCCATGTTAGCAACTTAAAACCATTTTCCCAGCTCCACTCAGCACTCCCCCCTGCTTTATTTACCTGTTTTCTTCTTTTATGCAGTTGTAAAAAATACATATATGTAAATGTATCTTTTTCCCTCCCACAGCGTTTTGTCAATTGAAGACTTGAAGCAATGCCTTCAGTTTCTGCTAATGTTTCTTTCCATGGCAGCAAATTATGACTTTGCAAAACCAGAGGTTGCTGTGAGCTGTTGGTGGCCAAGGGGAAGTCGCAGCCTCACAGCATCAGTTTGGAGTTTTAGCTGGGACTTCCGCCACTTATAAGTACTTAAGCTCTCCTAAACAGAGGAGATGTCATGCTTAAATTATTTTCAGCTTTTGACCTTTTCAGTTCTGAACTTCTAACCACTAAATCATGAGGTTTCCCTAGTATTTATTTCAGAGGACAGGTCGAGGTGAAATGTCAATGTGAAGAGGAAGGCAGAATAAAGTCCCCCATACAGTACTATTTTGGTATCCAGTGTCCAGTTAATACAAATAAATCAGTTTTACTAGAATTTGTTGGAGCGTTTTTGCTGCTAAAACTCATACCACATGGGAAACAGTTAACAATCTGCAGATGTGAAACAGAAAGGACCATCGGCAGCGCAGAAAAATTGTGTTTTTCTCGGTGAGGAGGGCTACCGCAGCTGGGATTCACAGAGATGCAAAGAGAAGGCAGCTGCTCTGAGAGCACAAGAGAGTCAACAATCTTCTTCCTCGTGCTATGTTCGTGGCAGGGCATTTGCCAAACCTGATGTCCTATTAGACGTGCAGGGAAGAAGCTGGTGAGCCACCCAGGGAGGGCCAAGCTGAGCTGTCTAGCGCACACCTTGAGCCAGGGATCGATGTCCTTCCAACCTCAGCAATTCTATGATTCTATGATTCTACCTATTGTTAGTGCTTGGGGAAGTGCCACCTGAGGAGGCACTTCCATTGGCTGTGTGTTGAGTGAAGCTTCGTAGAACCGAAACGAACCCAGAATCTTCTTTGCTTTCTTTTGCGAGTCTATCTACAGGGAAGCCTTGGATGGCGTTTGTCACTGTCTCACTTTTCATGTCTTTATCAAGCTCTGGACACATAGAGGCTCTGTAGGGAAACTAGATGCTAGAACAGGGAGTGGGTTGGAATCTTTCTGCTCACCAGATACTCTGTGAGTAAGCGCATTTTTTTCATCGTAACCTTTTCCACCTTGCTGATGGAGAAACTGGATAATGATGATACACAGATCATTTTTCAGAAAATTTTATGGACCTGTTGACTTGCTAGGAACATCTGTGTGGCTAAATGAGATATACTGCTTTTAAAAGGCTGATGTTTAGTTGCAGTGGTCCCTACACAAGTCCAGGGAAAATGAATGGGCATAAAAATATGTCCACCACCAAACAGCCCAAGGTGCAATACAGAAAGTTGTACTTAGAACATATTATTATAGACATGTTGTCAGGGAGTATTCCTGTTGCACGATGTTCTGAAAACATCTCTGTTTGCCTCAAGGGAATGCCCGTCTGCCCTTCTTATGATCCACGGGAAAAAAAACCCTTGTGGTAAAGGCAAATGGAGAGTTTCCAATGTCTAATATTCATCCTGTTTTTGTTCCTAGCACAGTAACTGAAGTGACATGTTTGTGAGAATCATACTGGTGCACAATAAGGAGGGAAGAAGGAGAGTTTTCAACTTTTAGGGTCCTATGATTACAGAAAAACGTAACTTTAAGGGCATTGTTATCATCCTGAATGTTTCGGGTTTGCAATTAATATGCCTTTTGAAATGCTTACCACGTTTTATAGTTTATATGCAGTAGCTGCAATACTGCTTAAATCCCACTCCCAGTGCCTCTTTCCAAATACTCTTCCCATTCAGCTGGGCATTATTCTTTCAAGGAACTCTCCACCCACAGAAACTAGTGACACAGGACGCTTTCAGGAGCTATCTTGTGAAATAAGTCATATGTGCTAGCACCGCTCAGGCACCAGTCCTTCTTATTGAGTATTTCTTTACATAATCTCAGTGAAATATGTAGGTAAACCCTGAGCATCCTCTGCTGGTGCCAGTATTTTTGGCCTCTTCACCAGGTATCAGTGGTCTTCAGGGTAAGCCTGCAAGTATTAACAAGAATGGTCAGGATTAAAAATATCAGTCTCAGAAATATGCAAGTTTAGGAATTTTGCCTTGGTAGTTTAATCCTTAGGGCCTCGGTTTTAAGCTCTTCTTCACAAAATGAAGGATTGGAAAACCTTTTTTATTGAATATAAGGTGAGATTATCAACTAATCATGTAAATTGAGGATCTGATGCCTTAAAAAAAGTGGGGAATCAGCCATTCCCAGAAGAGACTATGTCTCAGTAAGTATAGCCTGCTACAAAGGAGTTTTTGCTTGAAAGGTTAGCTGATATTTGTTGGTTTTACCTTTGTCTTTCTTGGTTTTATTGACTTGTCTTTATAATATAAAATTCTCTTCTGCTGCTTCTTACAGTTCTTAAGATCCTTCCAAAAGTGTTCTTCTATATTTATGTTTCTGGAGAAGTGGTTAATCCTTTCTCCCATATTAATTACTTCCCAGCACCTACCATTTTGAATCAGATGATTGTCACAAGTGGAGTAAACGTTTGAATTCCGCTTTTGGTTTGCACTTACTTCAGTACTTCTTCGCAGCATTAATTCAGTCCTGTGGCGTAAGTCCTTTTTGGTAAACATTCTTCCCTCAGGACCACGTTCTGACTTCTTTGCTCATGCTGTGCTTTTCTTGTCGATGTAGAGCTCTGTGCTGAGAAACTAAGGTTTTCAGCGTGTTGCACTCTACTTTCTCTAAAAACAAACCACGTGGTGGCAACAATATTAGCACTGTGCACTTTGTTTGCCCTTCCTTGCACATCCAATGTGCATTCTTACCACCTTGTTCATTTTTCTACTCTTCACATGCTGTCATGGTTTGGGCTGGTTCAGTGGACCAGTGCCTCAAACCAGGACATTTGCCGAGTACAGAAAACAGTGTGACTGCATCACTCCTTTTGCAGTTGGAATTGCTTTCGTTCGGTTCATGCTGAGAAAAAGAGACAGGTCAACAAGCAGGTGCTGAGAGTTTGATAGAAGGTAATGCAGGTTGTCCTTTGGGAGCATTTAAGCTCCAGCCATGACCAGCGATCATGTCTTCAGTCTTCATTCTTGCTCCAGAAGAAGAGAATGCATGATACAATTTTCCTCAGAGTACCACATGCAGCAAGAGGACCTTATGCCCATCAGTCTTGTGGTAGGGCTAGTCACCGTGGCCAGCTGTGTCCTGGCACCATGTTGTACAGCTCTTGTGCCAACATGCTGACTTGGTTCTGAAGGCAGCGTGGCCAAGTTAGCCAGAACTGGGCCCCAGGGGACAGGCCTTGCTCCTCGGTCAGGCTTTTTCGATGTGGCTGAGGCGGCTGTACTGCCGCTGGCTCCAGCATGAGCACTGTGGATGCTATCTTGGGAGTCCCTGCACCGCCTTCCAGGACATGGCACAGACATGCCTTCTGTCTCCTTATCTGCAAAGCTGCGCTAGGGTGGCTGGCTTGCTGAGTAGGGGTAGGTGTGCCTGTATGGTATTTTGCAGACAGATGCAACTTTATTCTATGTGGTAAGCTGGCTGGGCATCATGCAGCTCCAAGACAGGAGCAAGTTTATTAGGTTGGATTGTGCACCGTGCTAACCACAGCTACACAGCTCCTGGTTCATTGTTGGCATGGATTCATCCAGACTCAGAGCGAGTTCTCACCTACCGACAAAATACCACGCGGACAAACCCAGACATTCATGGCATTTAAGGTCTGAAAAGAATATTAGATCATTTTGTCTGACCTCCTGTTTAACACAGGCCATAACATTTCGCTTACACCTGTAGCGAGCCCAGTAATTTCTGTTTCGCTGAAGTTTATCTCCCAGAAAGACATTTGGTCATGATCTGAAGAGATAAACAATCTTCTGTTTTCCTTAGCAGCTTGCTCCTGTCATTATTCATTGTCACTGCTAATTCTTTTCCAAATTTCTAACTTGTCTGACTTCAGCTTGTTATGCTTTCCACTGCTATGTTAGAGAGTCCTTTATTCCTTGTTTTGTATCACTGTTTTCCATACGGGGAGAGGTCTTGTGAGTGTCTCACTTTGGATAAACTGATCAGGTTAAGACCCCTGAGAGTCTCATCTGAGAAGATGCTCTGCAGTCTCCCTGTAGCATTAGTGGCTCTTCTGGCCCCTGTTCCAATACCCTCTTTTTACGGGGGGACACCTGAGCTGTCAGCAGGCTGTGATCTACACGGATCCACGGGTCCGACATCCCCTCGCAGTTCATTTTGGTCATCCCTAGCAAATCAGCACACACACAAGGTGAGACGGTCACCACCTACCTTTCATGGAGGACAGTGCTGTGTCTTATAGGAGGCAAGCCTGACAGAGAAAATACGCTGCATACGATAAACTCTTCACGTATGGTTGACCTAGCTGACTAGCTGTAACACTTCAACCACTTACGGTGCTATTAGAGACAGATGTGAGCTTGTCACTTGTCACAATAACACCACTTTATTTCCGGGTATGGTTCCCTGGCCTTGCACTCATTTTAAAGCCCTCCCAATCCCTTATTCTTCTTGCATTCAAAAAAAGTTTTCCCCAGGAAGGGCAGAAAATCCTGCCGTTTACCTGACTGAAAGTTTGCATTAATTACTCCTCTTTTTTCCTGGGCAGCCTTAAATAAGCTGGTCTCTGTTTCTCTCTTATTTGGACAGAAGGATAGAGTTTACCAAAGCTGGATTGTATACACTCATCAGTGCAGCACAGGTAGGGCTTTCCAAGGTCTCACATCTGACAGACCCAAGCATACCACTGCTATATAGACATGCAGCAGTCTGCATAGCCATTATTCACCAATATTTCATATATCCATAGATTGTTTCTGCTGTTAATATCATTAATGGAGGCCAAAAAATTGAAATGTTTCATTTCTGGGTTTTTTGTTTGGGTTTTTTTTTCTCATTATTTTGTACCAATATGTCTTATTTTGATATATATATCAAACATTTTAAATCTGGAAGTCAGAAAATAATTCATTCTGAGTTAGTTCAAACCTGAACTGCATTTTCTCATGGTACTTCACAGTTGCACTTGTCTTTCTCCAAACTGGTCAGTCTGAGAGGAGGAAAAACTGCATTATGAGAGGTGTGGTCTGCCCAGAAACTTAGTCCACAGCCAAGAACTGATCCGGCTGTGCTGTGCTCATTCCCCCAAAGCTACGTTGTTGTGGAGAGCTGCTGGGAGAAGGCAGAATGACCCAAGTGCACACGTGCTGAAGTAGCCTTAGATTGTTTATGAGCATGGAAAAATTTTGTCAAATCAAAACCGGCAAAATTCCAGTTATACCCAAACTATCTTTCATTCTGAAAGAAATCTTCTAATCCCAACATGCAACTTTGTGATTATTTTAACTGTGAAGCTTTTTCAGCCTTAGCTTTGGGGCTGTCAAGTAGCCTGAGGTTTTATTTTGGTAGCATACTATAGAATTTCTTGGCCGCCTTTTATTGCTGTTTAAATTTACATGAACACTTTTTACAGCACCTTACAGTTTCAAGGTAGTTCCTGAAGATAACAGGAAAGTACAGAAGGGACGATGTTAAATAAGTCAGTTGCCATAAATTGCTTACCAGGTGTGACCTGGAATTTTGGATGGAGTTTGTTTGTTAAATCCCAAATTGGAAAAAAGAAGGTTGGGGAGTCACTTCAGAAATGAAGGGGTCTGAAACGCTGCCTGAATTTAAGCTGAGCTGGGAAGTTAATTTAGCTGGTTGTAAGCTTTTCAGGAGCTAGCGTGAGAAAATCCAGCTCTAAAGACGGGTTGGGAAATGGGCAAGTCTTCCACCTGCACAATGGTCTGTAGTTCAGCCTTACCATATTGGGCTCAGTGACGCGCACACGTTTGAAAAGAATGGTTTCCTTGAACTGCAGAGGAAAATTCTGTGGCCTGTGCACCGTAGGAGGTCAGACAGCAATCAGCAGGGGCCCTCCCGGCCTGAAGTCAGTCAGTCTCCAAGGTGTTAGCGTTGCAGCCTGGCAGGTGAAGGTCCATAGGTACACTTGGCCATCATTACACACTTAGAGCTCACGCATGTTCCCATGTGTTGCGTCTCACACTGATTTCCAGCATCTGACTCCCATCCCTCTTGAGGATGCACCCAGAGCTGGGGTGCAGCGATTGCCATTATATTTGGATGAAGGGGCAGGTGGGTAGCTGAGGGCGTTCATTAACCTAATTAATTTCCTCATTGACTCCGCATTAACCTTTGAATCCATTACCACTCTTGTTTGCTTTTCCTGCATGTTACAGGCCAATCTTCCCTGCAGGCTTTGCCTATCAAGTTATTTTACAAACAAACAATACAGCTTGTCACTGAAGAGAGGTTCCTCCCCAGAGCTCTCGTGGCAAAGTCTAATAAAACTTCTAGTCTGATCTAGTTAAAGATGTCCCTGCTTACTGCAGGGGGGTTGGACGAGATGACCTTTAAAGGTCCCTTCCAACCCAACAGATTCTATGATTCTATGAAACAAGCAACTACAAACACTTCTAGTAAGTTTGTTTTTTTTTAAAAAAAAGGCCTTCTCACTGAGTTTAAAACTACCCCAGGTGGTGTTGTGGTTAAGTTACTGGCTGCCTCCTCAGCTTTGACATTGAAACACAAACAAGGTTTTTTCCCTGCTTACAGGAGAGGCAGGCATCATCTCTAGTTTCTTTCAGACTTTCCTAAGTTATTAGAAAGGAGGCTGCTTTTATCTTGCACGCCTTCCAAATATGCCTTTCTATGGAGGTCTGCAAATCCCAGCAGATCCTGGGATTACGTTTTCCAGGATTCCTTCTAGATGAGATCGAGCAAAGCCGTGCCCTGCCCACGCGGCGGTTCCCGCTCTCTCGGGCACTGTAGGCGCTCTGCAGCCTGGACTCCTTCCCAAACCACCGGCTGTCACCCGAGACCGCTCCCTCTCGCCTTAGTCCCATAGCTCTGTTTTGTTTAAGACAACCTATGGAAAGGGATTTTCTGGCCTCTGGTACGTCCCTGTTCTGTTTTAAAACACCAGTGTACACTTGCGCAGCCTCCAAACTGGAACAAGGAAGACTGACAGACTCTCTGCTTCCCTCTAGAAGGAGGATCAGAAATGTCAGAGGTTTCTGTCTTTTTTTCAGCAGCCTCTTCAGAGCAATGCAGACAGAGGGGATAGAGCTGGAATATGTTGAGTTTTCATAGCTCTTTTTTTCTAGTTTGCTCTTAACCAAAAATTTCCTGGTTATCTAAAATCCCACCAGAACCACCAAAATTGTTATGTTGTTTGCATGCCTTTCCTTGTGTTGCTTTTGGCTTGCAGTATGAACTGCAGCATAGCAGATATGTGTTCCTTCTGTGCCTTCATGTTTTTTTCTTTATTTGAAAGTTCCTTTTCTGACCTTGTAAAATCCAGGGCCTTTCAGAAAAGATGAATTGGAGCCTTTACTTTCCAAAATCTCCTTTACACATAGACATCTGGGTACACACACCCATACTGATTACGTTTTGTTTATAAGGAATTTGTTTTTCACAAAATATTTCTTAATGCATTTTAAAGATAAAAT
Source organism: Chroicocephalus ridibundus (assembly GCF_963924245.1). Taxonomy (NCBI): domain Eukaryota; kingdom Metazoa; phylum Chordata; class Aves; order Charadriiformes; family Laridae; genus Chroicocephalus; species Chroicocephalus ridibundus. Next base: position 62,945,421 of record NC_086286.1, on the reverse strand, counting down.
TAAATATAGTATATGGTGTCATACGAGTTATTAAATGTCTTCTTTAGTAGCACTTGGTGATTACTGGAAGTATGACTGGCAAATACAAAATGTGTTTGTACTTGAGAACACGGGCCTCTGGCAGACAAGAACATTGGCTATTTGGGCCTCAGCTTCCATATAGCATGAGTCAAGTGAAACTTGGCACTAGTTGTACTGTTTAGTCTTTAAACATTTTTTATAAGCCTCCTTTTCTCTCAGTGAGATTAGATCAGCCAGTGAGATGATATTCTGATCAGCATGGACTTGTGTTTGTTGTTGCAGTAGTCTGCTGTGGAAGATAATTTGGGAAACAATAATAAATTATACTCTGAAAGGAAAAAATTGATTAAAAATTTGTCAAGTTTGCCTCCATAGCGTTGTAGTCCATTACAGTTCTCAAGATGAAGGGCAGAGAATAGCCATTGAAGCAAATTTTTTAAAAAGTCCACCCCACTTTTAACTTAATTTTGGTTTCTCATCCCTCCCAAACCCAATCTTCTAACAAAATCGATAGCATAGCTAGATGAAAATGAAAGGTGTAGCCAAAGCTTGAATCACATCACTCCAGTCCTTCCAGATTACGAGGAGGAGACACGACTAGGTCTCTGGGTAGAAGATGGGATGGCAGTATGAAAAAGATAACTATGAATTAAATATGAAGAAATACATAATTCACAGATGTTGGAGCTGTGGGCAAGTTTCTGCACTGAGCTTCTGAAAGGTTCAACTGACTCGTGTCCCAGAGAACAGAGTCTATCGCCTATGAAGGCAATAGACGCTCCTAAGGCCCTCCTGCATCTTTTCTGCACCATAGGTTGAAAAGACTTGTGCAGTGATTTGTGTTCCCTAAATTAGTGATTTACACAGGCTACCACTGGACTGAGTGTGGTGTGAAATTCCAGTCATGCTGTGAGATACACCTCTACTTTGGTATACATTGTGCTTAAGGGTAGGCATACAGCTGTCCTCATGGAGCTTGTGCTGGAGGCATCTTTTCTCCAGTTGCTTCTAGAGCCCCTTTTTACTGCTTAATTGCTTTTCACATAGTGTAAAAGCACAAAAATAGAAGTAAGGACATCTTCTACATTGTCTTCCTTTTGGTGAAGTTAACGTTACATTGCTTCTCTTGGATTGTTCTTGAAATAAAGTTTGAGTTAGTTTTTTTCCTCATAGGGGCCAAATATACATCATTCAAAATGCTAGGTAATGCACATAATAAGGAAAAGCTTACAAAACATGCACAAATTTGGTTCTTGTCTGTGAAAGATATTTAACAATTATTGTGTCTTTATCCTTCCCATGCTGTGTACATACTCTGCCAACCCTGCAAAACATATTACTGTTTAATTTTATCATTTGCTGTAGCTTCATTTTTTGATACGTGCAATGAAATCTTACCCCTTTGACATCAATACAAATTAGGCTGTTCCTTTCAGTGCAGTGAAGGATTATCCAATGGTTTGCTTTTTAAGAAGCACGTTCACAGGTTTAAAAATACATATAATTAAACTTTTCTAGGCAAAATTATAAAATGTTTTTCTCAAGTTGTATTGAATTGCTCTTTGATATTTGCTTGCCTTATTAAGCTCTTCCCTCATCATATGCCATCTTATGTGCTGTCAAGATGCAGTGCGAATTTCTTCATGGCAGTAAACAAAATTGCAGAAACTTGCTTTCAGTCACTGGTCTTAAAAAAGTAAGTACTGCAGTCTGAATTGCCAGATACCCCAAAAATGTTGTATTTCTTCTAAGCAAGTGACTTGAATACGCACATGCCGAAAATAGTTGTGCCTGAGGTATGTTTTCAGAAATGTGGCAGAACTATAGGGATAGGCCGTGCACGTACATCACTGAAACTGGACGTAGGTGGTAAGCGTACATGCGTTCTGCATTTCTTTTAGGCCAGGTGCCAAACAGAGTAGATCAGAGCACTGGGTGTGTGTAGTTAATCCCATATCGGTTTATAACTAATTTCCTGATTCTGTTACCTGCTGTCTCTTTACTTAGTCACTGACTCTATCCCTTCATTCACTCAACCTCAGTCAAGTTTTACTTGACTTTACAAGTCAGTAAACACATGGAACACCTTATGGAGACAGACTACTGAGGAAAGCAACACCTTTTATTTTTTTAAAAAACAATGACATATTTGGACTGTACTTAGTTTCTAAGGATAGTTGCTGGCTTTATCTGAAAATAAATACATGTAAGCGGGCTATAATTTTTAACATATATAAGTAAATTCTTACGATTTCATTCCTTGATCCAGCAGAAAGATGAAAAAATGAAAACTATGACAGAGAAAACTTGTGTTCTTATACTAATGTAATTTCTAATTTTGGATAACAGACTGAAGGAAAATAATTAGAAACACATGCGTAAATAGCTTAGGAGCTCGGTGATGTTTTTTCTTGATATTACAATTTTGTCACAAAATGAAAGGACTTTGGCTGTTGAAATGCTGAGAATATTTGCATCTGTAATCTCACCGAAATATACCAGAAAGAGGCAATGGCAGTTTTTTATTATGTCCCTTCCTTTCTGACGATATACGAGCTAATGAGCTCAAGATTAACAAATAATTAAAATTTAAGAAGTAGTTGCAAAATTGCACACCTTGTGCTGTCAGTTGTGGCACCAGCAGAGTTTTCAGGTGAGTACAACAGTTGAACAGTGGTTCAAACAGCTGGATAGAAGCGATGTTACGTGGGAAGGCAGAAGGCCACTGAGGAAGTTACAGGGTATGAAAGACTTTCTGATACTGAAGTTGATAGAAATTAGATCCTTACTCGTTTTGTCCTCAGGCAAACTCCCTTTATATTCAAGAACCGACATTGATGTTTGCCTGAGAGAGCGCTGAGTAAAAATAACAGACAATAAAGTCTGGCTGGATTTGGTCAATTGTGTATGTAAAATAATAAGTCCTGTTGTGTGGTGTCCCGAATTCCACCAGCTGAGAGAAGGTCAATGGCCCCATGGGAGGGATTGGACCTCCCTAAGTGGGCAAAGTTCGGTTGAGAATAGATGTAAATATGGGCTGAAAATGGGGCCGGACCTTGAAAGGAGACCAGAGGTTTAATGCTTTGCTGCATCTGTGTTGTGGTGTTTTGCTTGTATGAGGAAATCATCATCTTAAAAGCTTCTTTTCCCACCTGCTTCAGCAGTCCTTAAAAGAGTAGCCAGAGATCCGTGTGCCATCTCATGCCTTTTCTTCAACATGCAGGAATTAATTGGATTAGGATTTTCCAAAATGTGTCCTTTCCTCTTTTTTGCATTGTTCCATGCAGGAACCCCATGGGATTCAGCAGGTGTCCTGAGCTGAAGGACCGTGAGGCTTGGGTGGATCCTTCAGTCTGTACTGACTTTCTGGTCTCTGGTTGGTCTGCAGCAGGGTTGTAAAACCAAGCCAGAAAAGAGGACAGGAGGAAGAACTGGGAATGTCTGTCTAGAATCTTTTTTTTTTTTTTTTCATTTTACAAGCAGTTTTGTCTGCTTTTGAAAGGTGATTAAAAAGCCATTCTAAAATCAGAAACCAGCATGTATCATGAAACACCCAACTATTCATCTCTAGACTTCCCCCACAAGTTTTATTTGACCAGCAGGTTTTTTGACCAGTTCTTAATAGACCTGGATGTTGTATACATAGGCCTGTATGACATCTCCATGTCTGACCAGTGACTCTGAAGCGTTCTGCTTGGCTGGAGGCACTCTGGCCACGCTGGAGGGCCCCAGTTGCGGGCAGGCGCTGATGGACTAGCTGCTGCAGGAAGGCTGGACACAACCACACGCTTTGCCCGCAGCTTCTTCATCTGGTTGTGTCACTTCTGCTTCGCTGCTGCTGAATCAGAAAAGACTGATACGTGAGCAGTTCTCTGGAGGGAAAGGAGAGAAATAAGAGTGGGGGAGAAGAGCATAGGAAGCCACAGGCAAGAGGAAGGAGGAGGAGGGGGCTCGAGAGCTCGGGGCATGGCTGGGAAGGGCTGAGCAGAGGGTGTCCATCCAACCCAGTGGATGGGGAGGAGGAGAGTCATGGTATGTGGGAGCCCTTGGCCGAAGAGTGTGGCAGGAAGGTCCTGAAATCAGATGGGATGGGAAGATGGCACATAAAGGACTTCTGGGGAAACCAGTACATAGGACATGTTGGTCTAGGGAAGAAGCCTGTGCTTGTGTTTGTCTGACATGATGTCCCTGAAGGTGAAGGGAGAGCAAGATGGTAAGCCTATGAATGTGCTAACGAAACAAAACTGGAAACGTTTTTCACAGTGCAAATTGTAAATTTTGTCAAGAATTACTCTTCTTACAAACTGAAATGTGTAGATTTTATCAATTTATGCCTCAACTAATAGCCTGATGATTCAGTGAGACATTTTCGATGCTGTTGCCAATAGCGAAATGTAGTTGCAACAAAAATGAAATCCTTCTGGCCTTCTAGGAGCTTTTCAGTGTGGCCTTCCCTCAAGGACTGGCTTGCTTTGCTTTGAGCATACCAGAAGTAGCAGAGGTCAGTCGGGGACTAGAATCATTAGCCAGGCTTGATTGTAAACTGTGTCCAAAAACAAATTCCTGGTTGAGAAAGCGGTACTCTGTCCTCTGATAGAAAAAGCCTACTAGTATATACCACATAAAGTCGGGAGAAATGGAGAGGGGGAAGTAAAGGAAGGAGGGGAGGGAAAGAGAAAAAGGAGACAGAAGGAAGGAGAGGAGGGAAGGAAGGAAGAACGGATGGGTGGGTGGATGGAAGGAAAGGAAACTGCTTGCCATTTTTATTAGTTGGATAGCTCAAGTAGTGACAGAAATTTCCTCAGGTATACCTGCCACTGAGGACAGCAACATCATTTTTTCAGTTTCTTCTCGCTCTGTTTCTGCTTTTCTGGTGGCCCTTTTCATCCTTTGGATTCTTACCAGTGATTTAGGATTTTTGTACCTTGCCGTGCAGACGGTAAAAATTATTTTTTGGGCCCCAATTATAACAGTAAAAAGGAGAAGGAATCTCTCTGGCATACTATTCTCAAGATACCCACTATTTTAATACAGCTTGTAGCAAAACTGTGTGCGGAAGGACTGTTTTATTTGAAAGGAAGGTGTCTTTTTAATTTTATTTCTTCATTGGTCCAAACAACTGCACCAAGTATATGGGTCTATTTGTTTCTTTTTTCCACAGGTTATTACTGTAGAGATTTTATGTTAGACATAACATAAAAATTACAAACAAGTGGTTACCATGACATTGTTATAGATGTATGCTGAGCTGCATAGCTGTGTTCACTTTTCATTCTCTTTATTTAGTAATTTATAAGCTGAATGTTTGTCTAGTTTAAGTGGTGGAATTCAGTTTTAGTGATCATCACTTCTAGTAATTGCCTGGCTGCAGCAGAGATCAAATGATTATGTTCCTGAAACGACCCTTTGTTTAGTCTTCATTTGTGCCTCCTTCTCTATAGCTCCACTGTGGAGACAGGATGGAGGGCGGCCTTGTTTTGCATTTTCCTCTCTCACCCCTCACCAGCAGGTCGTATGGATATGTTTCTGACATGGGTGGTTTGGTGTCACAGCCTTGCTTTAGCGCTGGCCCTTTCGCCTCATCCCAGTGAGGTTTTTCTCTTTGGTGAAGGAGAGATACTGCTCTTCGTTGGGGAACGTGCCGCACCATGGAGCGGTCAGGAAGTGAACTTCCCCCTTGGTCACCCAGCCCTTTCTGCTAGCGTTAATGATTTTTTATTTTTTTTCCCAGCTGTGGGGAAAAACATTTTCACTGCTCTGAAAAGGGTTCATTCAGCCTTTCTGTAATAGTTCAAGTGGTTGGTTTTCTGCTGGCTTACAAATCACAATCTGGAAAAAGTTCTAACACGGTTCCAAGTCTTGCTGCTGAATTTGGATACATTGCCGGGTCTTACTCTGTAGCTCATCCTTAACAACTGACAAAATATTTACTCGGCAGAGTGCAGAAAAGGCGAACTTTCTCCAAAATATTATACAGAGTTGGAGTCAGAACACAGACAATGAGGCAAAAAATTGGACCTGCCCACCGAGCCATTAGTTGAATCATTTTCCAGAATGTCATGAGAAAGAGCTTCATCAAATCACTGTGCTGCGTAGCCGCTTCTTACGATACAGGAGTGGAGAGGGCAGCCAGGTCCTCGGTAGTGAGGACAACATATTGCAGATACTGAGGTCTTCGGCATATATTTGCACAGGCAGTTCCAGCAGGGAACATTCTTTGCCATTTATGAAACAGCTACTTCATAAAAGGTAGTTTCCCTAAACTGATCCCCTATGTTCAAAAAGAACAGCAAAATCTTTAACCCGAGCTGGGAGCGTTGTTTCCTTTTCGGTGCTTTGTCAGTGTTAGCTTTCCCCTAGGGAAGGGATTATTAAACTATTGGAACCAGACTGGGGTTAGTGAAACGTGGTGTGGTGCGCTGCTCATCTCTTAATCTAGAAAATGTGGGTTTAGTAAGTATTTCACCCCTGTTTTTTGAGAAATTGTGGAGGAAAAAAAATCATAGTAAATTGTCTTCAGCATAGAAAAGCCCATCGTGACAAAAATGCAAGCCTAATAGTAGTTTTCTTCTGCTTTTATGTTGTCTTCATGTGATCCTTTGCAAAAGAGCCTCCTTGGTAATTACATTCCATTGTCTTTGACAGCGGTACGTTGTTGGGTTTAGACCAAGTAGTACAGTGTATCTCCAGAAATAAGATCACACCTCACCACATACTTAAATGCAGTACACTGCAATCAATATTTCTGGCAGATTCCTTGTTTTCAGTGTGTTTTCCCCCACCAAAATATATCAGGAATAATGAGGTGTAATAATTCAACTCTTCTAAAACTGAGCAGAACTGTTTTCATAAAGCAAGAGGTTTTTGACAGTCTTAGTTGCAATCGCCTTTATATCCATTGGTGTCATGTCACTGTGTTTCTTATCTCGTTAAAATAATAAATATACTGTCCTAGCTATCTAAGAAACAGCATGGCACAGCTACTATAGCTGCAGAGATTTGGAGGGAGGGGATTACGAGTGAGGATTTTTATTTTTATTTTTCTTTAATTAATAGATTATACATTTGTCTTTGCTAACAGCAGTCACATGAATTGGCACTGTGGATGACTTGGTCTGCATGCTTTTCTGTTGTCTTCGTTTGTGAGCCCCTAAGAAAGCAGATTCTTTGATGGGACCTCACTGATCCAGAGCAAAGGTGTTTGTAAGGCCAGGAATAACCTGCCACTTTCTTAGGCAGTGAGAGAGCAAAGAGCGCTGTCATACACTTGTTTAGAAAACCCGTGAAGAGTGCTCGCTTTTCGTTCACCCTGAGCCTCTGAAAAACAGACATGGATGTCCTGCAGATGACTTTCCCTCAGAACTCAAAACGTTAAAATCAATTGTGTAGTGGTTTTCAGCTGCCTGCTTTTTTTGAGATGTTGTGTAACCTAAAGAAAATAGGGCTTTTCAAGGTTGTTATTTTAAATGTTCTATTTATGTTACAGAAAACATGACAGTCCAAGTTAATTATTGATTCAGTTGCTGACAAACTGGAAGCATGAACAAAAAAAAGTACGGTAAAGTAAGCCTTGGAAGGATTTTGTCAATTATAAATCCTCCAGGGATATGGCCGAATTGTTACTATTTTTATATAAAACAAATGGGAAAAAGTCTTTGCTGTATTTGACTATAGTATTTCATTGGTAAATAAGAACAACATACCCACAAATCAACTAACATTTCCTCAAAAACCCAGTTGAGATGAAATAATGAAATAACTATCCAAATTGCTATTATCCCAGAAACCAAACTATTCAGGAAGCATGGAATCAGATAAAGCTTAAACAACTGAACCATTCAAGTTAATGCTAACCACAGTATTACTACTTTTGTTTTGGCCTTGGGTTTTATCAAAGGTTGAGATTTTCAGAGAATTGCACAAAAAGGTTTGCCCACACCTTTCTTTTTTGCATAATATTAATGGAAAATGTGTGGCCAAGGCTTTGCCATCTCTTTAAAAGTAACGGCAAATACGGGGGAGGGGGGGGGGATGGGGGGACTTTTGCAAAGGGGAGGGAAAAAATGGTATTTAAACATTTGGTTACTCTCTTTTTATCCAGGCTTCAAAAATATTTTCTGATGTGATAGAGAAATGCTGGCCAGTTATAGAAACACGTTATTTCCTTCCTGTTTTGTGTGAAAACAAAAACACACAGAGAAGCAACCAAAACCCAACAAGAACAAAAAAGAAAACCTTTGCGTAACTCTCAGTTTCTCTTGGTAACTGATAAAAAGGTCGTATTTCAAGTTCTTCCTCGAACAAACTGCATTGGTGGATTTTGAAAATGTGTAAGGATCTGGAAAAGATAAATCGGTATTTCGCTTTCTACAGGGAAAGATCCTAATGTGCCAGTTCTGTGTCTTCTGAAGAAAAAATACAACTTACGTGCCTATGCAGTGCTTTCAAGCAATTGCCTTTCTAATGTGGTGTTCCTCTAGTGCTAGTTAAGGACTTCACGTTGCCTGCCTGGGCCCCGTGCAGTCCAACGAGGTGCAGGACTTCCAGGTGGGTGAGTGTGGGGCCGTGTGACAGGGGGAGGGAAACCGTAGCTCACTGTCTTCCTTCCTCTGCTGTGTCCTGGTTTTGGGGGCAGGGTACGTGGAAAAGGAACGTGAAGAAGAGTGTAAAATCAGTGCTCCTTTTCTTTGCCTTTTCTCCTGAAGTATTTTAAGAAAATGCTACTACTGTGTATTTTATAATTCCTTTATTTCCCTTGTTCTTTCCCCAGTGCCCCAAGCTAATGCTTGTTGAGAAAAGAGGAGGAAGAGAGTGTAAGTTGCATTCTCCAGTTTAATCTCACGTTTTCAGCTGGGGTGGCCAAATAGTGGGAGAAGCTGAACGTGGACAAGGCTGTTGGAGCACTCCTCCTGCAGCAAGGAAGCATCTCATGGCAGAGGGTAACACAGGACTTTTCTCCCACTGGAGACACCATTTGCCAGCCCTTTGCATCAGTTTATGTCTGAGACTGATTTAGGAGAAATGTGGCAGAATCTGTGGTAGCTAACATACGTGGAAGCTGGCTCTCTCTGAAACTCTTGCTGCTGTGGCAGTGTTGGTTTAGGTTGCCCGATGTTGCTTCCTTTCTGTGCAGAAGTGGATGTGGTTATACTTGCAAAAGTGTTTTTGTCATTGTAGCATATTTTGGCCAAGGAACTTTCTGCCAACATAAATGACCTGTGCAGAGTTAGGGTTTAGTAGAGTATCTGTGTAGATAACATGTCTTAGTCTCCGTTACGTTTTGGGAGGCTGACGCTAGTGGCTCTAGTTATGACCAGGTGGCGCAAAAGGTGAAGGGCTTGTCCATTTGCACACCAGCTCTTGCCCTGCGTTTCTGCTGACTAGAGCTTGAGGGTGATGGAGAATTGAGCCCTCACTGTCGTCCTTAAATTCAGGACAGCGGTCTTGCTCTCACCTTCAGTATAGCTGCTTGGCCACAACATGGGCAGCCTTGAAACACGTCTCTCAGCCTGATGAGAGAAGGTCAGCCATCGTAATGTTTCCATCCAGCATTTCTGGTTTCCTCTCCTGTGTAGGTCTTGCCCTCTGCTTATATTCCGACTTTGTAATGAAGGTGGTGGTACAGTAGTTGCATATATTGGTGAAAAGCTGTGATCTGAAAGAAAACTAATACCCATACTCCAAGATAGAAATTATTACCTAATACCCATTTCTAGTACTTGAAATGCTTAAAGACACGTTGTCCTGTTTATGGACTGAATTCTCTACTTTATATTGTGGAAGTGAGACTGTTTCTGGTATACATATTTTAATTTATAATGTATTTGACAATGATATTATTGTATGTCAATTGTTGGAGCAGTCTAATAAATTCTGATTAAAGACAGGCATAAATATAATTGTTCGTAAAGAAAGCATGTATCTTTTGATTAACAAGTATAGTGCTTTCATTCAGAAGTTTTGTACCTCAGATCTTAATATCTTATTGCTAGTTGTTTTCATATATAGCATTTTGTTTTTACTGAGAGACACTATAAAAGTATCTATTGCAATTAGAAATTTTCTGGAATCTCTACTTGAAAAGCAGGATGGAACATAATCTTAGCAAAAAAGCAACAGTGAACAGGTAAAGAGCAAGTTTGTGGTTTTCAGAATTTTAAAAAGTGCTAGAAATGAGGGGTAACTTTCTCTGTTTACACTTATTCTGTCACAGTTTCTGTCATCAGTTCTGTGCATGTATGTAGGAATAGATTGCTTTGTTTGGTGGGATAAAATTCCTGCAGGATGCTACATTCTCTTTTTACCATAGTCTTAACTGGCCGATTATGTCCTTCCAGTAAGAAAGTCATCAGAAATCATTTTAAGCTAGTTTTTTCTGACTTTCTTTCCCTCTTCCATCTGGAAGCTATACTTAAACATCCTTTAACTATCATGTTAGTTTACGTGAGCTAAATTTGACGTGGCATGTAGCACTGTCATCCTTAACTTCCTATCATCGTCTGTTGTTCCAGTTAGCATCAAGGTCCTTTAAATGTAGTAGTCTCTGTCTGTCCTAATCTTTTCATGTTGAGTTATTTTATACATATTAATAGACAATAATTTTCTGATACAGACAAGGCTGACTTCAGATGACGGGTTTTTTTTATTTCAATATAAAAATTTAACGAAAAGAATTCTGTCTTGGCCCAGATGTCTAACCTTTGCAGTGAATAACCTAGTCCATCTCTCACACTTTGCATTTACTTTGTAAGCTGTCTTATTTTTGCTGTGCTGGATAGCTGCTCTGACACATCCACTTTCTCAGTTTTACCAAAGAAAAAGCCATAATTCCCTGCCGGTCCACAGACTATCTTGTAGCATTACCTTAATTATGGCTTGGAAGTTGGTTAGGTTTATGCCAGTCCATCATTTCCTGGGCTTGTTTCATAATTAGGTATTTTTTAGGCAGCAGAGAGTACTGGCAGCGCAGGTGATAAAACTTCAACCACAATGCATTCGTTCTTATTAAACAAACACACCTGTCTGGAGGTCACGTCAGTTGGTTCTTCAGCAATGGTCCTGTACGTACCTGGGAGTTTTGCTTCCAAACTTCAGGGGTTTTCTTTCCCACCTTTTTGGTTTGGTTTTTTTTTTCAATTTGAAGCCTAACTGGGGCCAACAGTGGGTATCTAAGTGTTGTAAAATGGAGCAACAAGTCCCTGAAGTTAACTCTGTTGGTGAAGAAAATGCTAGCTAGGTATGGAAGAGTCCTCATCCAATCCTGATATTGGTAAGCATGCTGGAAAAAACAACCTCACAAGACAAGGGTGGAGATGTGATGGACAAGCTGGTGAAAAATCCCAGTGGCCTTGCTGGCTGGCTGCGAGGCTGCCTCTGGTGGATAATTCCCATTTGAAAGCCTTGTTTCCTCTCATGGTGTGCAGAGGGTAGGTTCTATATGAAGTTCTTAGACGGAACATTACATGCCAAGGGATGGGTACAATAATGGCATTGTTTTTGTCCTGCTCATGAACCTCAGAGGCAGATGGCATCATCAGTATCCTGTATTGCAATGAAGAGTAAAATTCTGCTAAATCTTCTTCTACCCTTACACTTCATCAGCACCAGTCACACGGAGCTGGTAAAGAAGGAGAAAAAAGTGACCGCTGTGAGACAGGCTCTCTTTAGCATTGTGATGTTTTTGGCCCGAACACTGAATCAGGTTGCCCAGAGAGGCTGTGGAGTCTCCATCCTTCAAGATATTCAAAACACAACTGGACACTGCCCTGGGCAGCCAGCTTTAGTTAACTCTTCTCTGAGCAGTTACTTCGGACTAGATAATCTACAGAGGTTCCTTCCCACATCAGTGATCTCTGATTTTCTGATTTCAGGGTCACCTTTTCAAACATGGATGGGTCTTAGGCTCTTAAGTATCTCCCTCACTTGGAAGTGGAATGTGGGCTCTGGGTGTAGAGATAGCTTTGGAGAAGTCTATCCCATGTTTAGCGACATAGGAAATGGATCTTTCAGGAGACCATAGAACATAACAGCAGCTAACATCAGCCCTGATTCAACGTGATCTTTGCTTAACTGCATGCAACCTAAAATGCTGTCATTTGGCTTTTTGCTCTTTTTCTCATATGGAGAAGTAGAAAAGTGCTGAATATCAGCCGTCGTTGCAAGCCCAGGAAAGCAAGAAGCCAGGATGTGCATTTGCTAACCTGAGGTTATCTGAGCAGAGGTTCTGCAGCATAGCGGGGTGGGTTGCAGAGGTCCGTCTGGCAGAGGTGTCGGGAGATGTCCATTATAAGCACATGGGAAAATTACTAATAATGTGTGAGTGGGCAGTGCAAAAGCTTTAGCAGATGTAGTAGCAGCGTGTGTTTCTGGCCCCGTGTGCCCTTGGAAAACTGTAAAATACTTCTCCATTGATTCAGCGTCTCTAGTAGGCAGATGATGAAATGTCACTATTCTTCAAGCACAACATGCAGAGACATCATTGTAATGGCCGCTCTGGAGAGATTTACAGCCTTCAGAGGCTACTGCAACACAGATAGGGAAAGGTTATCTTCATAGCTCCTCTTTTGTGTCTGCTGACAGGGAATTGCTTCTCACTGGCTACACAAGGGAGATTTATGGTCTTTACCCTTCAAGAGCATACGACGTAGCCTGTCTGCCTCACATTGTGCCTGTTTAGCACGTGTTTAGAGGTGCAGTTCGAGCTGTGACTGACCAGACTTCACCAGTGAGAGATTACTTGCACAAAAAGAGACGTGATGTTGCTTTCAGAAGTTGGAAGAGTTTAATTTGGAAGGCTTTCACCTGCTTTAGGGGGGGGGTTGGAAGAAGACATTTGAAACAGCTCGTAGCTGTGTAATTAGTTGAGGTTGATACTGTGCCTGTAACTGCTGTAGATTGCAAGATTTAATTTTGTGGTGTACTTGAAAAAGTGTCTCTGTCTTTCTTTGGGTATTTGTACAGTTTAGAAACCTTCTCAATCATTAGGAGGGGTTTGGTCATGGGTCTTGGGTGGAAAAGAAGGGAACTAGTGGAGGTCAAAGAGAGGTGTGATTTTTTCCACAAATATTTTTTCCTAAGCACAGTTAAAGGGAAGGGGTGAAGAGAAAAGCACGCACTGAAGGGATATAGGAATTAGAAGGGAATCCTCTCTTGAGGTTGAGGCGTTGTTCAGCAAAATCAGACTGGTTATTGAAACAAAATGTTTCAAAACTTAGACTTGCAGAGGTGGGTGGAGAGTTTGTTAGCATTTAGGTAGAAGAGGCAGGTATGAAGACTGTTTTTAAAAGTCTTAATTTTTGGTATTCTTACTTTTTCCTCACCAATTTGTTTTTTCTACTGAAAAGAACAGTACTCTGAGGTTAAGGATGCTGCTGTCAGCACAGTCATCAGCTCTTGGGAGTAAGAGCTGCAGGGGGACATGCTAAATAACCACATAGCTAAGCTCTATCCTAAAAAAATAAAATCTAAAAATACCATGGCCCTGAACAAGCTGAAAATTGCCAAATTCTAGTCCAGTACAGGTAAAAGCACAATACCTAAACCCAAATAAAGAGAGGACAGGTAGGAATAGATAGTGGGTTGATCAAGATGTGAGAAGGGCTTATAAAGAAATAAAAGAGGTGGCATGGGTCATTATAAAAACAAATTATAGATGAATATGGCTGGAGTAACACAGCATTGATTTTTTTTTTCCAAATGTCCTAGACGTTTGGAGTCCCAGACAGTGAGAGTCTGGATTTTGATGAGAATGAGAACAGGATGGATTAATAGAGACAAGCCTTTATTAAAATGAACAAATATCTTCTTCCCCAAAATTGCTGCACCAGCAAGTGAGCCAAGGACATGGTTTAGAGCAGAGGGAGGGCATCAGGACCTTCTTCCTGACCATGCCCCCATGCACTCAGGGAACAGAAAGAACCTCCTGTCCCTTGCAGGGGTGAGAAGAAGTAGCATCATATGGAGCATATGTTTCCCCCAAAACATAACTCTCACCTGAGCTACAGATAAGCTGCTCTTGGCTGCAGATACAGAGCCTGGATTCCCACCCTTCCTCATCACCTCAAGAGCAGCTCAGGCAAACTTGCTTTCGCTGGCATGAAGAGGAGAGGCTGTGTTGCGTTCTTCCTCAAACTCATCCTCTCAGGAGGCAGGTGTGTTGGGGCTTTTTTCACCAATATAAACAGCTTGAGGAAATGAGGTTTCTGACAGCCCACGGAAGCCATTACAGACCTCAAGTGAATCAAGCCAGGTAATCAAACTAATAGTGAGGCATCAGAAGAATGAATCACTATTATTTATATTGTGTGGCAGCTAGAGTCCTCCACCCCCTCGTGCTTGGCACTGTACAAAGCACAGAGTGGAGGATGATCCTTGCCCCGAATTCTTGCTGTCTAATGAGAGTTTGGACTGCCACAACTTGTAGAAGTGGGAGCAGGGCTGAATTTTACTAGCTGAGATCAGTAGTGCACATTTACTTCTGGAATTACTTCGCTGTTTGCAGGTCCACAGAAGGTTATGGTAATTGCTTACACGGCCAAGCTGTTGTGTGTGGTCTTTTGACAAGCATGGCACAAGAGCTTCTATTCACACTTTAGCATATTAGGGCAGAAATTCTTGTTGACATGATCCACTTGTCCTGTTGTGTGTTCCCACACAATCTAATTATCCTGCCCATTTTGGTGACTTAATTTCTCCTGCTTTTTCATTCTTAAAGACTGATAAAATTTTAGTCCTGACGTGAAATATCTAGGGCTTATGATGATTGTGACCTGGTACTTCACAAAGAGAGTGATGTTATAAATAATGAATCACAAGTCTGCAGGTTAATACCGCTGAGATGACCACAGTGCAACCAAATGTTCTACTTACCGTACATGCGGAGCTGCAAATCTATATTTGGGTTTTTATAAATGCTCTTTCTAAAAAAAATCTCATAAAAACAAATCATCCCAAACATGGCTTGCTTGTACTTGTAAGCTAGGTTTTTCCTTACTTGTTTTCAATCATGCTGAAACATGCTCAAATGATCAGTGATCTCTTCCAACTTTTAAAACCAAAAATTAATTAGCTGTCTGTCTGTTTCAGGGACAGATAGTGATTCAGATTCAGGATGTTTCTTCTTCCTTGTTACTCTGATCGTGCACACCTCCAAAGCTGCTAATAGTATTTTGTGTAGCTCTGTGTCATGTAGGGTGTCATGTCAACAATTTTGTTCTGCATTTCTGGTAAGGACAAGTTCCGTGTGTATCTCCATTTCTCCATCCTGCTGTTGGCTCTTGCGGTGTCCTTCCCTTCTGTTCTCATTTCTTCCTTCCCACACATCTCCCTTCTCCCAAGTTCACAGCATGATTCCAACCTACAGCCTAGCCCAGAGCTTATGTGCAAGAAGACGTCCGTAGGATCTTTGGATGCAGTTTGCAGCCACAGGAAGTTGCAATGACCGTGGTCCAGGTTGACAGAAAGACTAAAGCTTCCCACTCAGTATTTCTCCCTAGGAGCCAGCAAAGACTGCAAAGCAACTTCATGGCTACCATGGGAAGAAGGTCTCTGACATATGGTTGTAGTCCTAAAGGAGCCTAAAGGTGTAGACACAACGTCAAGAGTGCTTCCTGCAGCATATTTGGATGCCAAACAGGATTCTTTCCCAGCCAATCCAGGAAATTTAGCGGGCAGCCCTAACCTTGCCCACCCTTCCCTTTCTGTTTCCACTGCTTACACAATTCAGATTTAAATAGGCACAGAGTGCCTCTTAGCAACTTGGTAATTATGGAATTCCTCTTGCGATTGATGTTTTTCCTCCTTACCATGAGATCCACAATGCCCGTGCAGTCACCTGTGTGCTGCTCCGTGCCCCTGCCCCAGCCTGCGAGGCCACAACCTCTGCTCTGCGTTAGCAGCTTTGCTTGAGCTTGGCATACTCCGTACCTAGCACTTGGTAGTATTCATTAGCGTTCCCTTTATCAGTCTGTGTGAGAGCCCAGAGGAAGGTAGCCACCCGCTTATGTTGCTAGTTCTCCAGTGGCAAGCTTTCTCACCCTGTCGTCCCAGCTCTTCTCAGCCAGTTTCACCATATTTAGGGCAACTTTGAAGCTCAGCCAAGCTGACAGTCAAAGTTCCCCTAGATATAGCCTCCAACAGCAGGAGGCTCCCGATGGTGTTGTCATTCTCGTGCCTACTGCTCAGGTTTTTATTTTTTGCCCTAACACATGGGATATGCTAAACACGAGACGAGGGAATGGGTGCTTCTTAGATATGCGTCATGAAATATGATACACATCGGAGTGCTACAGATTTTGATTTTCCTTTACCAATCATCACGGCTGAAGCAGTGGTCCCTGCAGTGAAGCTGTGTCATGATTTCTAGTCCATTTTCCTGTTTCAAACTGCTTGCGAATTCCTGAAACTTTTGCTATCTGAAGTACTCCAGGCTTTCTGCTGTACTGTAATCAAAATCAACCAATTTTTTTTTTTTCACTTTTCTTTGAAAATTGTTGAGGGGAAAAATGAGAGTCCCTCAAAAGCAAATCAGGCAAGTGACAAAGTTTGTTAGCTGTGCACGCAAAGAGACTTCATTTTGGAAATGGAGACACAGCATGGAAACAACCTTTGGTCAGGCATCATGTTTTTCATTGCCACTGGCTTTGGCTTCATTGGTCTCCCTGGCAAATGGTGAATGTGTGGACTTGCTGTTTGGTTTGCTGAAGTTAAAAGAAAGGATTTAGTCTTCTTTTGTGGATGGGTGAACACACTCACTGTAGGAAAGCTTCGCATGGTATTCAAGAGCATCGTTAAAGGTTGCATAGGTTAAACTTAACTTTCTTAATCTTCAGTGGTTGTGTTTCGACGACGTCTGTGAGCTCCATATGCTGTAGCTATGCTCAGTACTAATTCATGTGTTGAAATGGGTGCCCTCGGTCCTCAAGCTGGCACTGAAGTTGTTTTTTATGTAGCTGCATCTCAGTTCTCAGCTACCTGGGGCTGAGTAAGGAGAGGGGCAGGGGCCTGGCCGGTTCCCTCAGCAGCTGAGGCTGGCTTGCAGCAGCTCAAGTCTCCCACAAGGGCATCCTGATACCACCGGGCAGCCTCTAATCCTGTCCCAGAGGGGGACAGAGCAGGGACTGCCAGGCTTTGTGCAGAGCAGCTTTACAGCAGCAGAGTCCTTCGCATGGAGGGATCTCCTGCAGCATTATTGCTGGAGCGGAAAGGCTCAGAGGCAGCCCGGTAGCTCCAGGGATCTGGGTCCCAGTCTTCAGTGGGTGTGAGGGAAGTCTGGGGGTCAAAGGCCCAGACCCAGGCGTGCCTATTTGCTCTTCCTCTCACCCGTATCGGACTTCCATCTCCTTCCCACTTCCACAACAACTCCTGGATGTTTGGAGAATCCATTGCACATTGCCTGCCTGGCTGTCCAGCGTGAGGGCATGGGAGATGAGGTCACGTGGGAGAATGGGTCTGGCGGAGCCAAGAGGAATGTGGAATTTGGGTAGCAGCCAATTTAAGATTACTTTTATGTGGCCATCTGCACCTGTGTTTGTGGGGGTGGGGATATCTGAGGCTGTGGAACTGACTCAGCAGTTGCACACACAAAGGCTGGCAAGGTTCCTCCCCTCTCCGCTTGTCTGCTCCATGTCTCTGCCAACACCCTATCATTCCCATCCAGGTGCAAGTAATCTGTATTGAGAAATCAGAAGAAACTCATCCCAGGAGATGACGTGAGACTGATAGCGAAGGAACAACTGCTGAGGTGCTCTGTCCAGAAAATACTGGCTATTTGTGAAAAACACGCTTGTCCTTAAAGCTCCATGTCCTGGAACTGGGATCTGGGGGGAATGGTGGATGCCGTCTTCTGAAAGCCCTGTCCCGCTTTCAGCACAGGCCCACTGTTTCCACCGTTCCTGTGCCGACTTGTCTGTGCTGTGGCCATCTCAGAAGGTCTTCCTTGAGTCTCAATTGCAGCTTGGGCCTCTCATGCAAAAAGAAGCAGAAATTGTTGGGGTTTTTATGCACCACCAGAAGTGTGCTTGGACCTCTGAAGGCCAGAAGGCTGCATGCGTGCTCCAAGCAGCCTGTGCTCTTAAATAATGCATAGATGGATGTGGAGGAAAATGGGATACGGGGAAAGTCAATGCAAGAGAAATGTAGTTTGATGAATCTTTTTGTAGAAGTAGACTTCTGCATAAAAATGCTTCCAGTTAAGTTTGCCTAACAGTTTCCATTACTTCTAACTTCACCAAGATAAAAAAGCGTAGCCTGAAATTTTCCATGTGAGGAGTTGCATTCCTGCCTCACTTTTTTCAGGAGGTAACTTCAGAAACCACAGATCAGCCATTTATAAAACCTGGATGATGAGAAACAGTGTCTTTTGACATCAGAGGTATTCCAACACCTTCATCCTTAGAACAAGAGGCTGAATTGTGTCAAAGAGGCAATGTTGTGTAGGAATACATCATTTGCTGGTCTTTCATTTTCAGTCTACCGAGATTTGGGTAACCTGCAAGCTTCTGAAGCCCTCAGTTGCCCTAGACTCCAGGCAGGCTTGTTAGAAATGGGCAACTGGTTCCATTGGTCCCGCAGAGGTAATGCTACCCCAGCCTTGTAGTGAGGAACGAGTTGCACATGTACATTGTCCTCAGAAGGACCGAACATGTTTCTGCTTAGAGTGGGAAGGGCAACCATGGCTTTTGATGACGTTGCTCTACGGATTGCTGGGGATTTCTGTGGTCATACGGGAACTGCAAGTAGTGAATGTGTCTATACAGGCATGCCGTTCAGTGATTTAGCTCAAGATCCCATATTGAGCAACATGGATTTGTCATCTTTTCTTCTTTGTGAGGTGACCAATGGCATTCTTGAGTTAACAGTCCATTTTCCCTCCCTTTTTATCTCCACAGTTCTGGTAGCATCTCAGAGTAGCGGAGATCAAATACATCTACAGAATTTAAAACTAACATGCTTTTCTAAAAAAAAAAAAAATGCACATTTGTTGCGACATGCAGTTTCAACAGATGTGATGTGTGCACAGGCAGTCAGGTTTGTTGCCTGTGATAAATGAAATAGCAACATTCAAACTGTTGGCTCAACTGATTTCTTTGTGAACCTTGTGCAAGAGACACCCCTTCCCAGGCAGGACTCATCATTTCATGCCTTTATGGCACTGAGATATGCCAGAGTGTTGGTCCCATATTCGTTAGGAAAGCCGGGCTTAAGTGTAGGACCCAAAATCTGAGACTTTAGAGGTGGACATGTGGCAGTCTGTGGCTTTTGAGTAGTTGCAAACGTAGCTCTTCTGTGTCCTTACCTTTTCCTTGGTGGTGCCCAGTGAGTGTGGGGAACGGGAAAGAAACAACCACACGGAAGCAGGTGGATGAGGATGCAGCACAGACTGGTTGTTAAGGGATTGATCTACAGTCCCGTGTGAGTTGTTGGGGGAGGATAAGGCTGTCCAGGGGACCTGGGAACATGGCAAGGAAGAAAAGGGCAGCAGAGGGGGAAGTCTGTGCCAGAGAGCCAAAACTGAGATGAGGATTGAAGCCTGTGAACGGAATAACAACAAGGAGAAAGGCAGAAGGGGTCACAGGCTTAGGGTTTCTGGGCCTGTGGATATTCCTGTGAATCCCGATACTCAGTATTTCCTTCCTCAGCCTCAGCATTAGCAAATAGCTGTGAATCACAGTAGTAAAGTGTGTGCTTCTACAGCTCTTCTGAGTAACTGGCCGCCTTTGCCTCTTAAAATAAAGGCTGCTTTATATAGCATGTGCACAACTGATACAGGGATTTCTAGGCCCCATGTACCAACAGGGAGAAACTGAGAGGTGGCTTTCATGCCTTTAGGGTACAGTGGACTAACAGGAGTTTGTTCAGCTGAAATAAAATCGGGAACTCCATTCGCTTCCAGTCAGCTTTAGGAAGAGGGTCACTCTGAACTCAGACTGGCACTGCAAGCTGCTGGTGCCGTTTCTCTTCAGATCAACTGCACTGAATTCTTTAAAAGCTGTAATCATTTTCTAATTCCCTGGTCAGCTTTTGGGGAACAGCACAAGACTTTCAAGCTTCTCCCCCTCAGCCCTTCCAAAATAAATTATATAGTGATTGAGATGAATGTAGGCGATGATATCACTTGTCCCTCTTGGTTTGCAACATGGGAAGATTTTCCATATGTATGGAATAGGCAGCGCTAGCTCCTACACGCTTCTCTGCATTACAATCAACTAAGAAGGTAAATCAGGGACAGGCAGAAATTCAGGGAGCTATAACCAGCTCCCTAATGGCTCTGCTGTCCTTTGTGCGGACACCAACCTGACACAGAAGCTGGAGTGCCATGTATTGCTGTCACGCTCTAGCTCTTCATTATGAGGTACTTGAAATTGTGCTAGTAAGCATACTTTTCTGGCCCCAAAATTTCCGACTTCATGTTATCTGCCATGGGAATTCCACTGTCTCCGGCGAGGTAATTGTGTTACCCAGAGATGAACTGCCAGAGAGAAAATATCCAAGTAAACAAACATATGCTTAGTGACCTAATTAAGCAGAATGTTTATATTCCATTCAAGTATGAGTCCATTTCAGTTTATTTCCTGCTCTGCATTTTAATTTTGCTGTCAGAAGTATAAACAACTGGCTGTGGAGTTTTTGTCTCTCAACAACTGACCCCGTCAGAGGTCGAAAATACAACTAAGATGTGAGGTGTCAAGGAGTATCAGCAAACCTTGCACTTCAGAGAAAAGTGCAAATGAGAATTATTCCACTGATCTCATCTCAGTTCCCTATATTATTTTTCCACATCATCTAGCAATTCCGTTAAGCAGCCTGTACGCTTAGGAAAAGTGAAGTGTTTTTAATGAAGTTCGTTAGTCAGTTCATTGCAATGTATAATAAAATAGTCACAATATAATGCTTTGTCCCAATTTGTTGGGCGATACCAGCACAATGGGGCATAATGTTAACAGCAAAGCAAAACTGCTTGTGGAGCAAAATTGAGGGCAGTTCCTGCCGGGATGCGGGGTTGTCCTGCCAAACTCAGCACAGTCTCAGAAGAAAGGCTCTCCGCATCTCTGCCCGTGGATGTGCAGAAGTGTGGGCATAAATAGGCACACACAGTATGTCTGCGCACCGCTTAACTCAGGCTTGTACATGCATGAACTTAAATTCTTCCAAAAGCAAAATTCAAAAGTGAAAGGGAGGAGAGTGGTGTGAAATTGATGGGAAAAGGCAGAATTTGCCAGTTAGGAGGACAAAGATGGAGAAGTTTTATGCGGTGGTTGTGTAATTAGTGCAATCTGACAAAGAAGAGGCATTTGCAGGATATGTTGTGTCAGTTCTTTTTCTAGACAACACCTTGGTTACGCGTGGTAGCAGAGTGTAGTAAAATGGCATCTATTTATACATAAGTAATTAAGGAAGCACACAGCTTTCAGAAAAGAACGTGCATTTGGTCTAATGCTGCTGTTGTGGGCCTGCCACTAAAAATTGACTGCTGTTTGAACTACCCCTCAGCTGGGGTAGTCCCGCAGGAGCAGCACAGGCTATGGCGCTTCACTGGATACATTCCCTTTGGGTGTGAAGCCTGTTAAATCAGTACTAGAAATTTCCATCAATTATGAAGTTCAACCATAAGTCAGTGATGTTATACACTTTGAGGACAGAGGGGGTATGTATGTACCTGTGCACAAATTCATATATATGAAACACAGATTTCTTTG
Organism: Chroicocephalus ridibundus; assembly: GCF_963924245.1. NCBI lineage: Eukaryota > Metazoa > Chordata > Aves > Charadriiformes > Laridae > Chroicocephalus > Chroicocephalus ridibundus. Next base: position 62,923,705 of record NC_086286.1, on the reverse strand, counting down.
TCTATTGAATTTGCTGTAACTCACTTAAATAGGATAGTAGGAAGGTATGTCCTATGCTGTAAATAACAGAGGAATATATTTGAAATTGTCATAAAAGAGTAGTTTCATTGAAATAAATCCCATCAGTGAGTCCATCAGTTCACCAGTTAAACAAGCATGAAGCCGTGTGAGTGGTTTGAGGTCACTTTGAAAAATATGGTAGTATGCTTATTTATATTGATAGAAATATGGTAGCGTTTTAGTAATATAGAGGAATACAAAATTTTTATAGGTGTTTTTGTGTTTGTATACATATTTATACATTTATAGTTCAGTAAATTAACCAGAAGCGTAACCACCCCTCATGTTCAGCTCTTATTTCCAGCCTTTCAATATGAGTAGGATCATCCAAGCCAAATGTGAGGAAGACTCTTCCTCTCGGACCCTGCTGCTTACACAGAAGAAAGCTCCAGGGATGGGGGGGAAGTCTTTTAAATTAATTCTTCAGGCTTCTCCCAGCCTAGATCTTTCCTCTTTTGATGTCCTCAGATGCTCCCAAGGACTTTGGGGGCTGTTTGAGCTCAGCTCGGAGCCGCCTGCCAGTCCCATTGGGTGCCATTTCCTCTTCAAAGAGCTATTCCTGCAGCTGCTCCCTTCTGCGCAGGGAGCGGAAGCCTTTGAAATTGCTGCAGCTTTGCTGCACAGTCTGTTGGAACAGCTCGCATCAAAAAGGAGAGGAGGAGAAGTGCTTGTATCTGTTTAAATTAATTATAGAGGCTCCGGCAGAAATGTGAAGGCAAACAGAGAGAGGAGACCTGATTTGTGGGGTACTTTTTAGAAAATCGATTGCTAAATCTGTGCATCGACTTTCTGCTCCCTGCACAGAATGAAGCAGCCGTGCCAAAAATTCTTTTAACAGGAAATGTTCTCCGATGGGACAGACAGACAACACGCCAGCAGCTCGATAGCTGCAGTGCTGCTAGGGAGCACCTCGGGGAGGTTAAATCTTCAGCTGCTTTAAAAATGGGAAGGTCCAAACCTGTAAACAACATGAGGAATTCACTTTAAGAATTATTTCTGAGACATCATAGCTTTACTTTCAGGCTGCGCACCTCTGAAGCTCCCCTGACCTACCTGAGGGACCTGTTTGAACCTGCAGCAGCCCAGGGACTAGGCACTGTAGATGTTCCCCTTCTCTCTCAGCTTATGTCTTCCACCACATGGGAGGTGCCCCACACAGCGGCGATCATGCTCAGCAGTGCTTGCAGATGAGCTATGGGGAAAAGAGTATCTCGGGTATCTCTAGGTGAGCGTGAGATGAGCTCCTCAGCCCCAGGGAGCTGCGGGAATTGTCCTGGAACACGCTGAAAACCAGAAGGTTTGAAATGGGTTGGGGTTTTTTTGGCCTGCAAGTCAGGTTTGTTGCTTCCAGGTGTGATGGAGGGGAAGAGAAATCTTTCCCTATGTGAGGCACCGCTCGGACTGACAGAGCATTAAACTGTTCTGACCAGAAGGTCTGGAGAAGGCCCTAAATACAGCAGAATATTTGCAGCCTCCCCAGCAGCCCTGTAAGGCTGAGGTTTACAGCAAGTGCATGCAGTTCCGTATGTCAAATGAGAGATTATGCAGCGTCCACCTTGAGAGGAGTTTGAGCTACGGTGTCCTTGACTGTGTGGTGCCAGCATCCTTCATATGAAGTCACCAGAAGCAATGAGCTTAGGTTCAAATGTTAGGATAAAAAGTGGGTTCACACTTAGCTGTAAGATTTATCAGAGGTTTTGCCTGAAAGGAACTGACTTACAGGAAGATGCCTGGTCTGCATGTCTCATTAGAGGAAAGAGGCAATATTTCCCCCTCTTTTTTTTATTGCTTTGGCTTAGTCTTAGTCTGTGTATGTAGAATATACTGTGGAAATTAGCTTAGCAATAGTAGTGCTCGTGCTTTTTTTACATCTACTTTCAGTAATACAGGCAGACTTTCAAAAGAGATGATTTGGGTTTTGTTGCTTAACACATTCCTCAGCCACAGTTCAAGTCTGCTGTTGCTTTGGTTTAGGGTGCTTTGGGGACATGGTGACAACAGCAGAAACTGATCTTAAGTGTCAGATACAGGATGGAACTTGTCGCATGAACTTCTTAGCTGGTATCTTCTCATTCAGCAGTTGCCACTTGAAAGGATGAAACAGTCTTTTAGCCGTAGGGTCTCTAGTCCCTTTGTCCCAGCTTTGGGGCTTGGTTTGCTGCTCATTTTAGAGACAGGGCAGAGGTGGATATGAGAAAATGCTGGGATGATGCTGTCTTGACATCTGAGGATCAGGAGAGGTTCAGTGAACTCCGAAGGTGTATACGCCACTTCTAGAAGAAGGACCCTATGGGTCTTAATAAGTAGCTGATATTTAGGAGACCAAAGTGGAGTTCTGGGCTCCTCTCATCAGAAAGAAGCAGTATTACAGATGCTGGGCTTGGATGCTTCTGGAGCTGCTGGCCATGGATAAATTGCTCTTTACAGGAGGAAAATTCAGAGTTGCAGAATTCTTCTCCCGTGCTTTTGCTGAGCTGGAGGGGAACAGGTTAGTTTGGGGGCAATAATGGAGGTGGCTTTTATCATAATTTACCGGTCTTAATAGCGTGTTCTGTCTGCAGTGTTTTTCTCTGCCTGGTACATTTGGCTGCACTAAATCAGAGTGGATTTATAATCCTTTACTTTTGGAGGGGGTGGCAGGAAGGCAGATGACTACAGTACCTCTTATAGAATATTATTATAAAAGAAGTGTGAATTACCTCCTAGCCTCTCATGCTGTTGAAAAATTGATTTGAATGACATTTTCAAGGTGTTGTTTCTAAGACATTCAGCAGTTGCCATTCATCCATGAATGGTTAGTGAGATGAATAACAAAAAGTGGTTTAGGATTCATAGGAGGAAGTGTTAAAAAATAACATTTGGCAAAAAACACTGGTTATGCTAAATTCTCTTGTATATCTAAACTGAACCAAGGTTATCTAAGTGGTTTTAGGTAATCCAGTCATTATGAAAAAGACTATTTGAGACACAGAAGTGGCAACATCATTTCCGTTTGCATGTGGACTACAAGACTTATCTGACTATATCAAATGCAATACGGTATTATGGCAACACGGCTTTCAGGGAAATAAAACAGGCCCTCCTTGCTGGCCATTCTTAGGCAGGTAAAATATAGCAACATTGCCTCTGAGTTAACTCATCCTTTCAGTAAGGAAACGTCAGAATTCAAACATGACAAGGAGAGAGGAAGGAAGGGAGAGTGAATCTCAGAGGGCTTCATCTTTGGGTAGAAGCCTTGAGAATAATTGACCTGCCAGGAGGCAGATATGTTTACTGGGTGGTTGCCTGTAGGCTTTAATAAAAACTTACAGCAGATTGCTTTCTGAAAATATTACAAAGAGGTCATGTGCCTCAAGAAACCAAAATAATTCATCAGGATCTTAAGAAGATCTGTGTGGCTCTCATACGTACATGCTTATGGTGAAAACAACAACAACATATGTTATTTTGCAGGTGCATGACATTTTAAAATTGCTAATATCTTAGGCTTATATGGTAGGAGTTCTATATATATAAGATACACTAATGTATCTATGTATGGACTTTAATAAAGTACATACATAAGGTACATAATTCAAGTGCGTTATGTAACTTGTGATGAATTTTAAAATTTTGTACCGATGAGGCACTTTATAGTTGTATAAGCATCAAAAGCTGAACAGAATAATTAAAAGCTATTTCCAACAAAAAAAATAAACCTTTGACTTTGGCTAGAACCTTCTTTTTCATAATTGTTGCTTAAATCTGTTTTTTCATCAAAACTTAAACTTCAGTGGTTTGGATTTTTACCATTATGGGTTTTCTTCCTCCCATTTTATCCTTCTCCCTATGATTTTCCCTTTTTTATGTCAGCAAATGCAAAAAAAAAAAAAGTTATCCAGAGACTTTCCTCATCTTTCATTCTTTCTTAAAAAGAGATTAAGAAAGAAAGAAAGAAGAGCTGAAACGGAAATGAGACAATGCTGGAAAACTGTATATCTTATCTTTGGAATATACGGTTTGTATGTTACATATTCAGCCTGTGTCAGCCTCCAGGCTAAGATACATACATCCTACGCAAATATCATTAGCAGTGCTGAGCTTTCATCTTACAGTTCGGATTCCCAAAACTTACATCTCTACCAAAGCAATCAGTAAAACAAATATTTTTCAGTTCCTTACAAGTAGAACTGTTTCCTTATGCTAAAGGAATAGGCTCCTGAAGAAACGCTAAGAGGGCTTAATAAAAAATAGTCTTCTTCCACCTATCCTCTTCTGTAACGTCTGTTTGCAGAGCGTGCTTTGACTCATCTGTTCTCCATCTGCTCTGTTATGTCTATCTGTACGCTTTTGCCTCGCACACGCCCGCTCGAGCTGCAAGGTAAGCTGCCCATCTCTCACTGAGGAGTGATCAGGCAGCGTAAATAGTTTGTGCCGTATTAAGAGCAAGACCGGGCACTTGTGATGTGCAGTGCACTGTCTCTAGTCGCTTCTGCATTTTACCTCCCCACTTTGTGTTCCCTGAGCTCCGGTTGCTCAGTTGGTTTGGGTTTTGCCACTGCTTCCTTTTTCTTTTTTATTTTTCTGTCCTTGTAAGACTGGGAAAATACTGCCTTTCACAGTGTTAAAAACATCAGTGATGTGGTTCGTTTACTTTTCTCCCACTCCGCAATTTAAACTTGAGCATCCTTAACCAAGAGTGCTTTTTCTCCAACTTCCATGAGCCGTCCTCCTTGGAGGACTTCGTAGCTGCACTGTGTCTAGAAAGCCTGCCTCTCGCTGTGGCTATGGATGAAGTGGGAACTTCTCTTGTGTCTGGCACAGGAATACAACATAAAGAAGAAAGACAGGATAGGACAGGGAATTTCTTCCCTACCAAAAGCCGGACAGGACATCCGCTGATGAAGCCCTTGCTAACACCCACCCATCTTCACACTGAGACAGAATGGGGAGCAGAGCAGCATCCAGGCAATGTGATGCTGGAAGCAGAAAGGGAAAGAGGGATTTTATAGAAAAAAGACAGGTGAAAGGTAGGAAGAGAAGGAACGTTTCAGCTGGTGGTGGCTCATCCTGAATGAAGTCAGGGCTGGAGGCTTCCCTGCTCTCAATACAACCAGGGCACCAAAGTGGTAGTTGAAGTGATTTAGGAGTCCTTAGAGGGCAGAAAGCATGGTATAATGCACTGAAGACTGTTGCCATATTACAATTAATCTAATTTTGGTTTCCCCACTTTCAGTTTGAAAGACTATTAAATACATCTGGAATTGATAAATGAGTGAATAGACTGCCATTTGCAAATCCTCACCCAAAATGAAAGAATGTGGCTTCCTATTAAATGGGAGATTATTACTGTCCCAACATAGGCAGCAGCATTAGCAATGAGTCCAGAAGTATTAAGGAGCTTTCTGAATGCTTTGACAAATAGAGTGCTAATGTCCTTGATGAAAAATGACTTTTAGCAGGATCTTCCAAGTATTTTCTCCTATTTCAACGATATTTCAGTCCCAGTAAATGCATCTGTTCTTCACAAAGGAATTCCAGTAGGCATTGGGACATTTGCTCAACATCGCTGGTCAATTACTTTACCACCAGCACTGGTCACATATTATACTCAGACTACTTTTTAATGAAAAATGTTTTTTCAGATTGAATTGAATAAATACTTCAATATTTTTTTTATTTTTAAGGGAGAAACTATTTTTTTTTCTTTAAAGGTAAAAAAAGAAGCCTGAATCCACATTGCCTTCATTTCTCAAAATAATTTTTTTTTATTAACCCTCCCACCCACGAAACAGCTGTAAACAATTGATTTAGTACCATATACTAGAATTCTCAACTCTCAGACAAGGATTTACTGGTTAGAGGAGCTGTTGACCTCTCCCAGATGCAGAGTGAGAAGGCATCTCCACTTTCTGGCCGAAACAATCCATCATCTGTAAAGCACACAGAGGGAAATACAGTAGAGAACTCCTTAAGTCCTGCTTGGGTGAAGGAAGCAGTTGCAGCGTTATGCCCCCTGGTCACCAGCACCCATTGGGGCTCAGCTGAGGGAGTGCTTATGCCCCACCACCAGCTTGTTCTCCCCGGCATGGACAGAGGACCTTCTGCCTGGGGGAAGGAGCTTGTATCTCAGCTACCAGTAGAGGAGAAGGGTTGGTAGAAAAGGTTTTCTGAAGATTCAAGGCGCAGTTCTTAGTGCTGCCACTTACGTCCTGTGTGCAAATAATTTACGGGTTTGATAACTCAGTTCTCTTTTTAAAACAGGGACAGTGCTTCTCTGCTTTACAGGAGGTTGGTGTTTGCCAGGTTCCCAGCTGTTGTGTGGGAGAGACGAGTGAGTCTTTGTTTAGACAGCGGTTGTGGCATAGAGGTTTGTAGTGTGTCCATAGCCACCATGAGGTCATCCACCAATGTTGATAGAGTCATTTCAGCCCTTGATCCCACCTGAAGGCAGACTGGAAGAGGACACCGCAGTTCAGCTTCTCTTAGCTTCTTTAGACTTGTGATTATTCCTAAATGTGTTGTGACTTTTCCTGGGAATGGGACATTGGAAACAGTACAGGAACTCCTTCCCAAATATTGTGGTGATGTTCCTGGCTCCTAACCTATTACTGCATCCTTTCTGCTTCCCAAGATATGCCTAGCTGAAGGCATGCCACGAATCCTTGAATCTCAACTGTATGAGTCACTGGGATGCGTGCTGCTAAGCCTGGGCTCACATTCATAGACCCTGTCTAAAGTTGCCCCGAAGCTGAAGTCCATTAGTTTAAGCCCCCAGTTGCTCTCAGCTTTCAGCAGCAGAGAAGGGTCAGAACAAGAATAAATGTCACAGGCAACAGCCCAAGTATTCCTCTGTCCTTTTTGTGTTTCCTCTAGCATGTCTACATTGACATTTAGAGAGGCAGATGGACTCGCATTTAATAAAAAGTTTTGAAATAATCTGCTTTGATTGGGTGCCTAAACTATTGGATTTTATCCACGTGATTTTCATCTCATGCTGCCGTGAATGTTTGAGGTCAGTACAGTGAAGCCCTTAAGTAGCTGTGGACTTCTCACCAGGACTTTTCCAACGTTGACCTCCTGACAAGGGAGCAGTGTGGTGACGTGGGCTGAGCCCAGTTGAAGGCATCGCCAACACCCGCATTCCAGTACAAAATCCATCCCTGATTGCATGTCGCCTTGGTTTAGACAAGATGCTTTTTCGTTCTTTGTGTGCGTTTCTTCACTGATAAAGTGCTTTTATTTTTTTTCCTCCGTCTCACAGAAATGTTATAATTGGAGTTTTGATAAAGCATACTGACAGTCAGAAGTTATTTTAATTATTAATAAGACTAATGATATACCACCATCACATAGTGACTGTGGGTTATCTAGGGTCTCTTTAATGTACTTTTTGTCCCAGTTTGCTAAGAAGTCTGGGGTTTTGGGTTTGTTTTGCTCTTCATTTTTCAGTAAAATGGCAAAATGGTAACTGATATTCCTGAGATGAGAAAGCACTGTCATGCACTGGAGAATGTACTAGAGATAATCTGTTTAGAGTTTATCTAAGGGCCACAGTATAGTTTCAAGTCTTTTTGTAGTAGTTCCACTGCTCTGGGATATTTCATCAGTGCAGCAAGCTTTTCCTTATGTTTTAATTTTGTTCAATAGTGGAGAGCATTAAGAAGTTGGTTATAGGGTTAAAGAAGACTACTCAAGAAGGCAGGCCAATAGGTCAAGTAATTAAAATACTAATACCAGTCTACTGCCAGGTACCTTCTGCAGAACTGCCAACACAGAGTTGAGTGACCACCAGCAGCAGAGGAGAAACAAGAGGGCCAAAGTGCACAGTCTGGCGTGGGTGGACATTTATGTGCCCTCTCCCTCTACCCAGCGCTGCTGCCAGTCAAATGGGCTGGCTCCACTCACTTAGGTATCCTTGCTGAAAATAGCACTGGCACAAGACCCCACCTAGAAGCTTTCAGTAGTGAATTCCACATGTGGGTGCCCCTAAGCAACAGTGCTTAGCTGCTTGCTGGTGGTGGCTTCAAGGGCTTGAAGCTAAGGCAAGCCTGGGGTGATGGTGGGGGGGCAGGGAATAGCATGAGGAAACCCATGATGAATAAATCAACAATATTAGGTAAGTCGCTTCTCCTTCTGACATGCCTTTGCAATGCTCTTGACTCAGTCCTCCTTCTCAGACCTGGGAGAGCAGCCACCGTCCTTGCTGTCTCCACCATGGGCTCCTCATACCTTGCTGTCCTGGCTTGGCACAGACCCGAATCTGAGCAAGTCTGTCCTGCAGTCAGCACAGCTGAGGTGGCTGCAGCTCCGCTTCTGGAGATGGAGGCCCTAACCAGCCTTTCCCAGCTAACCTGCTGTTTTCAAAAAGTCTCCTTCTTTTGCCTAGCTTCCTGTGCCCACCTAGCCCATCAAGCTGGCTCCCACACCTGCACTCCAGCCAGGCGCGCTTGAGGTGATTCTCTGGTCTTTCTCCTAGCAACAAGGTTGGCCACTGACCTTACCTATGCTACAGCTCCGCTCCCCTCCTTGATAGGAAAAATGCTACCATGTGGTAAGAAGAGTCACATCTCATCTCCAGCTGTTCTTCCTTTTTCACATCTGAAGTAGAAGAGCCACACAGGTCACTGATGGGTGGGGACAGAGCTGTTAGTGAGAGAAGCAGAGACAGGCATATCAAGGTTAAGGTGGCCAATAAAAATCAGGCCGGACTCTACAAGACAACCCAGAGAAGCCCATAGCTTTATTATTATTATGGGTATCACAGCGCCACTGCAACCTGGTTATCTTGGAGCCTTTTGGTATCACGTATGTTCAGTCACTGTCCTCTTGTAATGCCCATATATTGCCCATCACTGCAATCCTCAAACAAGTATTTGACAGCAGGGAATAGCAGGCCATTTGCCATTAAAAGATTTCTGGAGCTCTGCATTATCTACATTAAAGCAAGATTACTTGTGTTTGCAGAGTTCAAAGTCTAAAAAAGTAAGGAAATGTGAAAGATAAACTCTGTACAGCAGTGTTAACATCAGTTTTATTTACATCCTCTGTTTTACAGTATTCAGTAAATATGTACAGAAATACATTTACAGATTATGATATCAATGTCCACATTTACCAAGAAAAAACAGGTAAATAGGAATGTCTTCTATGTAAGAAATGTGGTTGAATTTTGTTCTAAAAGAATTATTTGCTGACATTTGACACTATAACAGTATAATCTTGAGTTACATGATGCATAGTTTGTCTTCAGCTCTCATCACTTGGCAGGGATGGTTCACAGAACACATGAACGCCTTAGTTCAAGCATGGATGAAAGGCAAAACACCTGCCAGTCTCCAAATGCATTCCTCTTCCCTCACCCTTCTCCCCAAATGTGTACCTTTCCATGCTTGTCTAAACCACACTTCAGCCATGCAGCATATTTGGATTTTAGAAAGATGTGACATTATCAGGATTCGTACGTATTTAAGAACAAGGGCAAACACTTTCTTGCATACTATACTGATTAAAACTGAGATCTTTCTCAGTCTAAGCGTGTATACGTGTGATTTAATGTGATACCGTATGTAAAAAGTATGCCACCCGCTTGAGACCCTTGTATTTATCTGCTTTCAATTACATTTGAAGTATACAGAAAGTCTCCTACACTAATCCCATCCAAGTTGGAAGCCACATAGCTCATGCATGAGACTGTCAAACATGAGTAGTTGCAGATGTCAGTGCACCAGTGGCAGGGATCCAGGAAGATAGATCAAGGCTTAGTCACTGAAAAATACACGCCAGCACATCTCAGATACATAGCATTGTAGCACCTCATAAGGAAAACGTGTCGTGACAGAAAATCAATAACCTCTTGGAGGCGATCTGTTTTTGAAATATTCTTGATTAATTATGCCAGGGTGTGTTTGGCAACTTTGCCTGATCCAGCATTAACCTAATGCTTTTTGCATGAAGCACTATTGTAACTAGCCTCATAAGTCAAATCTGATGGTTCAAGTCAGGTTCTAAAGGGTCAGGTTATAGATTTTGTAATGTTTTTGTGTCCGACATTGCTGCCTTTACTACCATGTGTAGGCTTTTACTATCAATCAAAATAACAATTGTTTTAACATGAACAATAGCATTTAGAACTAATTGCATTTGAAGAGGAATGATTCTCCTAAATGAAGTGTGTCATATGGTGGGTAAAACAAGTAGGGAATGTCAGTGTGTTTTCGTGACAGAAGACCTTAGTTCAGGATGTACCTCAGGCTTCTTTGCTTATGTGCCGCCTTTGCAGAGGAGAAGCAGCTCTAGGAGACGCACAACCAGGGCTGCACCTCTGTCTTTTTTTCCCCTTTCTTCCTGCACAAACTTATTTTCCCCCTCAACAATACAGTTTTCCAACCGCACCTTCTGCCTCGTCTGACCCCCAACAAATACAGAACCCCAGCCTGTGCCTCCTGCCTTCTCTATAGCCCCACCACGTGCCCCCTCTTCCCTGCACCCCAGCGCACGCTGGTGCCGTACTCGCCCACTGCAAGCACATCACTCCTGGTCTCACCCGTCTCGCGGTACCTCCGGACCCTGCCTTGGCCTGGCTTCTGCATCCTCAGCACAGCGTGCAAGACCAGCAGCGGTTTTTTCCTGCAGCAGGTGCTGTCAGCAAAGCCAAGTGAGAGCTGAGAGCTGCTTTGGTGCCCGGCCACAGCTTATCACCGGCCATCAGGTCACTCGGCAGTAGCTGCCAGCATCCAGCTGCCACTGCAGAGCTCAGCCCTGCGCCGTTGCACGGGCTGGAGGAATGCAGAGCTGATGCTCCTGCAGCGCCTTGGCCAGGGGCACGTGCACCATTGCTTGAGAAGCTCTTCCCTCGTGCTATTTAGAAGACACAGGGCAATGCACGTCGTGCAAAACCGCTTACAGACAGATCACCGGGTGCAGTAATGAGACCGCGCTCATGTTAGCCTGCTGTTGCTTTCTGTAATACAAGAGCAAAAAGGCTCAGGAGGTTACATCCTCTAGAGTTATTTATTAAAGGCGTTTGCTTATACAATATAAAGAAATAATTAAATAAAGGTAATGGCAACATCTGTGAGATGAATTGTGTGAACCAAGTTGCAGATAGTTGCAGTCACCATGTGATAAACCAAAATTTGACCTTTGGCTACCTCACCTGCACAGCACCCAATAAATCCACCTCCTCAGTAACCACTTCCAAGATTTTAAATTTCCGAATAGCATCAAAGAGCCACCATTTGAAAAAGAAACTGCCAAATAATGGTTTCTTGATTTTCCCAAATGTGGAATTTCTTTCCCCAAATTACACTGGCCCGAAGCCCAGGACAAGCAATATTCAGTCCTGGACCAGTGACAGATTCAAAGTCGAATGTCTTCAGGTTAGAAAGAGGATACTTTGGCTATTGTGAAGCCAAAAATATCTTTCTGTGAAAGCCCTAGTGCTAGCCCTGGGAGATTGCCAGATGTTAGAATTTAACATGGCCCATTTTATGTACAGATAAACTTTTCAAGTCAGTTAAAGAGATTTAGAATATGTACTGACACAAATGATTTTCTCCTTTTGAGTCCTGTGCAATTGGACTCATCATGTGGAAGGATTTGGCTTTTCAAGGAGAGGATACTATTTTCCATGAGTAAAATTGTTTTAAACCATTGCTAAAATACATCTGCAAGCTTTCTTTAGTGACGTTTGTGCTAGCAGTACATGAGGCTCAATGATTTTACTAGCACTGTCGCAGCATGACCTGCATAAACACTCAGCATTCATTCATGCAAATTACGTCTCAGTGATACATGTAAGTGTGTGTGTGTGTATAAACATTGATTTTAAGGATAATTGTAAGAGACAGGAACATATTTCTTTGCCTAAATAAACCTTTTTGTAAATGGTAGTTTAAGAAGTTCTAGGGCAGGTGATTTAACTGGTAAGAGGCAAATAAGCTGAACAAAAGACGCAGAAAAATTACTTTGCATAACATTGTGATTAATGAGTGACCCTTGCCCAGGATGTATGTCTGTGTACGTTCCAGTTGTTAGTAGCATGTTTTTTCTGATTATTTTGTGGGAAAAACAAGGACTTGAGGTTGAAAGTAAATTTGGGTTCGCAGGGTTTCCTCAGCTGTGGCTGAGTGCACAGAACTTGGGCTTTTTCAATTCTCCTGTATCTTAAAAGTCTCCTAACGTTAGTGCAGTGCACACTGTCGGAAACTGGCTGGGGAGTTCGGGCAGGGCACAGAAGGAACAGAAAGCCTAGCTACGGGATCCCAGCAAAAGGAGAGAGGTGACTTCTGTGACATCGCACTTTGCGTGTATTTAATGATACCTGGATACATGGCATGCATTAAAGGGAGTATATTGAATTACACAAAGTTAAAGAAAGTTAAACATGCAGCAGTGCTGTTCCAGTTGGCCACGTGGCACTGGTTTTGCACAATTTTGCTATACCAGATGCCCTGTCCCATCCCTGCCATCATCTTGTTTCAAGTCCAAGTTACCAAGATTTTGATGTGTCAAGGCATTACCTGTGCCTGCCGAGCGTGCTGATGGATGTGAAGGGAAGACCTGTGGTGACTGAAGGAGACCAAGACAGAAGCGAGGATGCGTCATCTTGGGAGCTGTTGAATCAAGGCCAGGAGGTCACAGAGAGGTCTCTTGGGCTGGTAGGATGGGAACAGCAAGGAAGCAGCTGGAGCTGGGATGGGAGAGAGACAGACAGCTCAGCGGGAGGCAGCTGAAGAAGCCTCCAAAAGCAGAGGGGAACCAGGACAGAGGGTCGATCAAGGTAACGACTGAGAGATGCTGAAAGGGCCAAGATGTCTCAGAGCTATAAACTTGAATGAGTAGATTGGCTTTCATACCAAATTTTTGTTACTTCTCTATAGGTGCTTGCTCATCTTAGGCTGACACCCAAGAATGGAACTGAGGAGTAGAACGTGGTTCTCCATTCCTCTGTAGCTACCCTACATGACCTCGAGTGAGGCATGCCATCTCCATCTTTCCCTCCTGCAAAATGGGGATGGGATATCCTGCCCCTACAGATCAGGGCTGCTGTGGGTGTATGTTTAGTAACACTTTGGAGGCGCTGAAGTGCTTCAGCGATTGTCATTGTGGAAATTCTATAAACACCTATATATAACCTCCCTGACACTAGTACAGTCAAAGGGGTGAGATCAGATTGACACTGCTATTTCAATATATAGTATGTACTGCATGGGTCAGAAACGACGAGAACAGATCCATCAACATTAGGTATGCGTGGAGAAAGTGATATAATTGCTGTTAAGTCAGATATGCCATGTCCACTGTATTTATCTACAGAAAAGAGGAAAAGAGGAGGTAACATTGAGGGGGAAGTGTTAATTTTCTTTTCAAAGAACTCTATACGCTCATATTGATTGAAAATGGTTATCTCTGGCTCTTGTGTATTTTGTGGCATTACAGGGTATTGGTCTTTGTTTAGCTCATACAATACTTCTTCCTCCCTCCAGCCTACAATAACAATTAACGAGCCGTCTGTGGCTGCCTTGGAGTGCATCCTGTGCATCAGCGTGTCTCAGTTAATAGTCATAATTTCTCATTTGTAAGAGGAAAAGTGCTACCAGCGCTTTCAGTCTCAGAAGGGCTCAGACTCACTCAAGGATTCCAATTTATTATGCACCCAGCTCTGATATCCTGCTGCTCTCTTTATGGATTAGGCTGCCTTGGTGGAAGGTATCATCCTTCAGATGACACATAAATACTCTCTTGCCAGCTGTTCCTTTCTCAGAAGTTTCTCAACGAGTAAATCATAATTGTGCCCCTTGTTTTACTAGTTTCTGGTCTGGTTCTTCACGTTACTCAGCTAGGAGCATGCAGAAAATGCAGCATTTACTGCTGTTGCTCTGCAAATGGCACTGACTACAACTGTGGGGATTTTTAGGCCTGTTAGTATTGGTTTCTGAGGTGAATACACCGGTAATGATTTTAAATTAAGAGGAATGGGCATAGGTCATTTTGCTGGTCATTTCTGTAAAAGCTTCAATCTCAAGGTGCTGCACAAACCCCTGAGAGGTAAGAAGAAGATGGCAGATGGATTGCTTCGCTCATTCTGACATGCAGCAGCTATTTAACAACACGTAATCTGATTGTGAGCTCACGAAAAAAAAGAGAAGGCTAACATCCTACTGACGGAAACTAGATCTTATAGAGGAATTTAGAAATACAGAAAGCAGAGGCAGCCAGCAGATGCAGCAGTTTGCGCAGCAGGGTGCAAAGAAGCGGGTCTCCATCAAATTCGTACCAGTGTAAGTCTCGGGCATGGTGGCAGCGTGCTGCAGGGCAGTTTCCCCAGCAGATGTTGGAGCAGCTGCCCCTGCCAGGGCAGAGGCTTCAATGCAGACACAGATTTGGGTGGCAGATGCAGCCCTCCAGGTCCCGGCCTGCACAAGTTGAAGCGTGTGGGTGAAGACCCATCTGCAGCCTCCTTGTTCCCGGGAGGACCAGCACTTCCAGGAGGCTCTCAGTCCATCAGTTAAAATGTTGGTGACATCAAAGCTGCAAGGCCTCCTTTCTTGTCACCGGGCTTTCGCTGACTCTTAAGTGACTGAATGTCACACTGAAGCCCTCTCAATAGAGGTCCACAGTGTTTCCATTGAACTAAAATGTCCTATACCCTGGAGTTTTCAGTCTGATCAAATTGAGTAACAAGTTGCGGTCTTCTGTTGGTTGAAGTGAATTATAATCCCAATTTAAGTGATCCCCAAACAGTTTCACCATCCCTGCAGAATTTCTGTGTACTGACCGGGCATCCGAGAAAGCAGATGCTTTTTTAGACTGAACTGCTTGTCATAAAGATAGTTTTGCAGCCCAGGGCTGAGTGACTTGGGAACATAGCACTGCCATGTTTGCGCAAAGGACAGAAGATAGCAACATACAAAGCCGTCAATTTAGCACCTTTTGAAAAGTTTTCACATTCCATTTAAAACACAGTTAAGGGAGGAGAAAAGGCCAAGCAAGGTATTGAAGAAAACAGTGTTAAAAAAAGCAGCACTTACTGGTTGGAAGATAAAAAATATAATCAGGCTTTCAAGAACAAGCACTTAATTTGCCTAAAGACTATTACAGAACTCATTCTTAATGTACCTGATTTGCATAAAATCTTTTTTTCCAACTACTTGTTGCAGCAAACACCTAAAATGGGGAAGCACAGTCCTCCATCAAAGCCGAGCTTGTCAAGCCAACACTACAGATGTGCTGCCTATTTGTAACGTGTTTTTCCAGTCTCAAACGTCATTAGGCACATATATACCATGTGGGGGGTGGTACGTATTTCAATATGTTTTAAAGAGTTGAGCAGAGTTTCTCTCAGGAAGCAGTGGCAATGGTTATAGGAATTAATCCACCTGCAGCTCTCGGGGTGGCTTCTTTTGCAGTGTGTGCTAATTCAGCTCCTTTGGAGTCAGTCTCCGGAGTGTTTTCTGGATCAAATTCTCCGTATTATAACCTTCCTGCAAATTCCACCCAAGCTCTGCGCATTGAGCTGGTTTCTCTCTGTTTTCATGCATCGTTACCAGCAGTTGAAGATTTGGCGAGCCAACCTTCTTTCCCCTTTATAGGTGATGGGACCTCAGGACACAAAATGGGGAGGAAATTGGAGCTTGCTGCTCTGCAGAGACCAGCACTTGCTAGCAGACCTAGCAAGCGTAAAGACCTGTCAAAGCTGCCCTCCCCGCAGCAGGGACGGGCAGTGACAGGGCGCGAGAGGTCTGGCCAGAGCGATGCTGTGGCCAGGTAATGGGGGTTTACCATTGCGCATCAGCTCACAAGGCAGTCTTGGCAGATGGATGCCTTCAGAGAAGGATTAAAAATGGGTCTGAGGGTCACTGCCTTGGCACCCCGGAGAAAAGGGGTTTGGAGCCAGGAGGGCACCTTGGCAGGCAGCACTACGGTCGCGGCAGGAGAAGCCAAGAGGGTACATTTTGTTGCTAGTAAATATAGTAAACGTATGAGCCCAAGCGAAGAGCTCCTGATAACAGTAGGGTTCGTTAGCTCCCTTGCTGCTACCCCTCAGGGGCTGCCCTGAGCCTGTGGTCACCGCAGGGCGCACGTGCACCAAGTGCCACCTTCCCGGATGATGGAGAGGGTGCTCCCTGACGTACCCACAGCATTGCTCAGCCCAAGGTTCTACTGTCAGCACAGTCACACAGGCAAAACTGGCTCACAGAGCAGAATAAGCTGTCGGGGTGAAAATGCAGCTTTGCTTGTAAATTCTTAGTCCATAACAAAAATACCTTATCAATATAGCATTGGTTACTGGTCCTAGCGTAGTTTACTACTATCATAATACTATACTAGCCATTGTACTCTGAATTATAAATTTGCCCTTTTCTTAAAGACTTTAAGTGGTGCAAAATAACAGCTACTGGAAAGCTGTTACAGCAGCTAATCATCCTCCTCATTTAAACCTCCTTGTTATTTGAACTTCTTCATTCCTTAGTCTTCTCTCGAGTAAGCCCCTGGAGATACTTTGACAAACAAGGTGAGAAATGTTGTGCAGTCCTCCAGCCAGCCAGTAAGTAGAAGAGATCGTTCTCAGAGATACCAGTCAGGCATCTTTGATCAGCAGGGCATGATCCTTAACGAACAGGTCAAGGATGCATCAATGTTACTTTCTCTCTAAGCCTCAGATTCCCATTGGCCCAAGTTTACTCAGAAATCAGGTGGCAAAAATGTTAGAGGGTATGAAACTTCTGGCCTCCTGCAGCTTTCTCAGCCCTGATGGATCCCACTCCAAGCACATTTGACCCCTGCTCACCTTCACTAGGCTTCAGTCCCGGTGTCAGTCTGATTCCAATTTGGTATTTATAGCGCCAGAGTTTTAATTGGCACTGTTTGACAGAAGGTATCCCTGCCTACGAAATTAAATGTTTTTTAAATTAAAAGTTTTTGGAGGGGTTGAAATGTTGGAAAGGGAAATTCTATCTTGGGTGTAGTTTGGGTAAAGCATCTGAAACAGCTTTTTAGAGTGGCAGTTTTTCTACAACATTTTAAACCAAAGGTCATACTCTGGATTTGTAAAACTGACGTGTTTGCAGGTAGCATCGACATTTGGTATAACAGACAAAGATTAAAGACACACGTCTCTGATTTTCTCCTTACACTGTTAATTGCACTGTACTTTTGACAGGATTTTGTACATAAACTCTTTAGTGATACAGCTCATTATCCTCTTCCCCCCCTCCTTTCCTTTAGAAAAGAGTAGAAGGGAGAATTTAGGAAAATAACGACCTATTTTATTATATAACCACAGGAAATGGGAGGGGGGAAAGGAGAAGAGGACTCTAGATTAAGGGTTGATTGCTGAAATTATTTTAACTACTTTTTAATTGGCAAGCTGTTGAGTTGTTATCATCAATGAAGAGCGCATCAACAATCAGTATCTAAAGCGGTAAACATTTAAATTGAGAAATGGAGCTCACAAGCTCTGTAACCATCATCCATATAGTGAAGAGTTAATACTAAGTGACTGGATCGCAAGAATACATCGTGCAAGGAATGTCAAGGGTGGGGTCTGGAGTTAAAAGTCTTTGTTGTCTTCTGTTTCTTTCTCTGAAGAGGTTATGGAGGCAGAGCAGGAGATGTTTGCACAGCCTCCAGCTACCCTGCTTTGGGGGCTGTGCAGAGTGAGGTACTGACCTCTGCCTGAAGACCTTTTCCGTGCAGATGTAAGACACACAGGTGGATCTCCCGGTCTGGCTTTGCTGTCAGTCCCTGTTAACGGACTCCGAAGGTCCTGCACAGTTTATAGACCTCTCACGTACTGGTGGACACCTCTGTTGCGGACCACACGTAAAACAGCTTTGCATTCCCTTGGTGCTGATTTATGCTGTTTAAAGGGATGGGAGCGGAACAAGTTCTTAAAAGATGAAGAAATTGAAAGCTCCCCTAACTGCTTTATTATCCACCTGACATTCTCCAAATGCTGGTCATTAATTACTAATGCCTCGAAAATCAGAGCAGTTATCCGATTCAAATTACGTTACGTCTCTGAGCCAGAGCATTTCAGTTATCTTAGCATTTCCCATTCAGACCATTCTTCCTTCTCCGCAGTTGGTAAAGGCTCAAACCCTGCTCTGTTTCCTCTCATTTGGATCTCCTCCCATGCAAGAATATCTCTACTCCATGCCTGTTCTGCCTTCGTGTTGGTGAAAGTCGGTGTGGCTTTACAGCATAATTATTACAAGTTTACAAATCCAGCCTTACAGCTCCCCCCAGAACTACATGTGTGCGTCTGATGGCAGAACACGGACAACGTAAGCCATAACCTTCTTTTCCGGTTGGCCATCAACTGCCTGGGGAAGGATTGAACCTGGTTTAGGGCTTAGGCTGCCCTTGCAATCCTTACGCCTGCAGGCCTCCCAGTGAGCTGGGCAGGAGAGCTGACAGTCACAGTCAAGCCCCAGAGTCAAGCTCTCAAGCAAAGTAATTCCCTTCATACACCAGCAATAACTTGGCCCCATGGTGGCAAGGCAGGGAATGTTTCTGGAGTGGCCAATAGTGCTGGTCCTAGGTGAGCTGTTTATTCAAAAATGATGGGGTTTATTTCTTGGCACGTTTATGCTTCGCTTATGTATATTTTCATGCCTGCCAGCACTCTGAAATCTAGACATCGAGTGTTGAGGGCAGGCTAGATGCAATTTTTCATTCATGCTGCTGACATTAATTGGATGAACAGACCTTCTCAGAAGGGCCAGTGTAGGAAATATGTATGGAAAAATGACAAAATAAGGAGTTTCACAGCTAAATAAAGACAAGTGGCTGAAAATGGTTTTTACAGCTTTGGCTTTCATATGTTTCATTTGGGAATCTAAAACCATTTTGCACAACAACTAACAAATTAAGATTCACAACACCTTTCCAAAGAAGATAATTGCTCCTGTCTTACAGATGGAGGAACAGAGGTATTGAGGCTATCATTTGAAAATAGGTCCCCTGTTTTCAAGTCCCCAGATTGAGATACATTTAAACCTAATTCTCAGAAGCATTAAATACCTCCATTTATATTCATTCATATGACATTGTTTGTGCCTAGAGTCTCTGAAAATCAGATGCGTAGCTTCCTACCTTCAGTGGTCAAAATAACCAAAGTGGTGTGTCAAAGATTACAGAGTAACTGCAAGGCCAAACTGGGACTGAGACCCACGTCCCCTCGTGCCACATCCCCTTTTTACTCACTGAGTATCTGCCTTGGATTCGTGGACAAAAGGAAAAGCATGTTCTCCTCGCTCTCGAGTGTTTTCCTCTGCTCTTTCGAACAATTGGACGTTATAGCAAGAACATTGTTTGGGTTATTGACAGACTTTATGGAGTCATTTCACCTTGTCTTTCTAACCATCAAGAAATTGTCTTCACGTTTTTGTGATTCGGTTTCGTATTGTAGAACTTGCATGGAAATGCAGTGAGAATCATTTGTATCACCTGGTTTTCCCCTGTTGTTTTGTTTTTTTTTCAGCATACAACAGTTTTGCCCTTTGTATTAATCGAGATGAGAACAACACATCATCAGTATCCCAGCAGGAGCTGTGGACTGGCTGCAGTGTGCACCTTCGCTGTTGGCTATATTTTATGGTAAGGGCTGTACACGCTGTGTTTTCATATTGTATTGGGGGTTTTGTACTGCTAAATTTGGGCACATATTTCATTATGGATATAATCGCTAACAGATTCACGCTGCATGCCTCGTTTGGTCCAGGACCTGGGCTTTGTCTGGTTTCCCCAGATGCTTATATTTTTAGAAAGTATATGCCAAACCTCACACAACAGGAATTTGTTGAACAATCCCATGTAAGCAGTGGTCTTTCCAAGGGTACATTTTTCAACCTTTTTCAAGCTAAATGTTTTTCTTGGACCTCAGTTTTATTGCTTAGGGTTTTTGTTCTATCAAATAAAATTGAGAATAGGCAAATGATTTCCTGCATCAGTATTTAAGCGGCAACAGAAAAGATACAACATTGTCTTTTTTCTTTGCTATTTCATAACTTCTTTCTGTAAAATTGATTACAGAATAAGCCAGTAATCCAAACATTCTGAAGTTTGTTTTCAAAAATGCAAATGTTTGTGAAAAATTAAACTAAAACAGAAATAATCTTTCTTACACAACATTAAATTAAGTCTCTGGGCGGTTTCTATTCAAGCACT
The DNA here is from genome assembly GCF_963924245.1 of Chroicocephalus ridibundus. Taxonomy (NCBI): domain Eukaryota; kingdom Metazoa; phylum Chordata; class Aves; order Charadriiformes; family Laridae; genus Chroicocephalus; species Chroicocephalus ridibundus. The sequence goes on along the minus strand of NC_086286.1, from coordinate 62,903,488 downwards.
TGACTTACTTGACAGAGTTAATTTACTTTGGTCATTGCAGCATTTTATTTTTCACTAAGCTTTTGTTTTATTTATGATGCTCCTTTGATACCATATATCCTTTATCCTTTCTGCAAACATTTCCTGACCCCCTGTTTACTTCTCTTTCTTCTCACCTCACAAAACCTTTCCCTCATCTAAGAGGATATTTTCCAAAATTGTGGATAATACTGCTTTTTCCACCAATTAAGTGAGATAAAACTAATGAGGGAAGAACACGGGCTTAAGGCAGTACTGTGCAACTTGCCTCTTCCATCCAGTGATAGAAACGCCATTATTCATACACATCCACGCACACTGAGTGATCATAAAACGCTCGTAATCTAGCTGAAGCGGGCTGTTGTGTCCCAGGACAGCAGTCATGTTCTGCCATTTGCTTTTATAAACATATATATCCTTCTTAAAAAATTATAATATCTGTAATTGTAAGATAAGGACAGCCTCATGCAAAAAGGCACATAATGATTCCTTCAGGAGAAAGGAATTTATTTTTTTTAACCCATCTATAGTAATGCATAGCTGTGATATTTCTCGACCTTCCTTTGAAAGTTGCCTAGAGACAGGTTGGCAGAGTTACTGTGCCTGTGATCTGACCTCCTACGGCAACTCCTGTTTTCTCAAATTTGTCTGACTAGGCACATGCAATAGTATTCAATAGGAACAGAAAATTGAAACAATCCAGTTCTGCAAGTGAAATAAAACCAGAGGTGTCTTAAAATCCTGTAAGAACCTGATACTGTGTCAGTGTGATACTCACATGGCATGATCCTGCCTACTACAGTGCACCTATGTCCTACAGCTATAAGTACAAGGTAAAGGGAAATTGTAAAATAAGTGAAGCAGGGGAAGAAGATTCTGCATTTAAAAATTGACTACTATTGGATTTGCTGCCCTTGTTGGTGTACCCTTTAGACCCCCCAAGTTTAGCAGAGTGCATTAAAATGAGCCTACACCTGCAAATGACCCAGTTACATACTGCCTGGTGGAACTTCCTTCCTTTGTACCTTTGGTTGTCCATGGGTCCCCTGCTGGAACTTAATTCTTGGTTTATGTTTTTTTACCTAGAAGTTAGGGATCTGCCGCTGGAGAATTTGTCCTTCTCCCTACATCATCTTTTCCTCAACAGAAGTGTTTTCACTGCAGCTCTCAGTATAAAGTGGAGACGGTTGCTGATCAGATATTCTGTATGTTTTGCCCTTGAATTTTGAACTCTCTCCCCACCTCAGCTGAAACCTTCTTACCGTGCTACTCGATATATGTATCATGTCGTGCTTCGTACTGTAAAGGAGCATACAGGAGGATATTGTTTAGGTTTGATTCCTTTAATGCTTTCTTTCAACTCTGAGTAGAGGAGAGCTTCTGTTTTATTTCATATGTGTCTGAGTACTTCACGTATGGAAGAGATGGTGGAGTAACAAGCTTTTATTCTATATATTTGATAAATGAGAATACAGGCAAACATTTCTGAATAGAATCACTGAAGTTGGAAGAACATAGCTAAATAGCTTGGTATCCCCTGAGCATTATTCAGAGACAAGTTATCTGAGAAACATCTTTTCTTGAAAAGTAAAACCTTTTTCTATTTTTCTTTTTTTTTTTTTTATACATTCTCTCCCTTCAGTCAGAGCGCATTTGAGTAGGCACACTTAGCTCATGGGCTCTCTGTGAGGGGGAGCTCTCCCTTGCTTTTAAGGAACTGTGCCCAGAAGAGCATTCACAGACTTGCGTTGCCTGTCGCAGACCATACATGGACTTTCAGGATCAAGGCCATGGGATAAGACAGGAAAGGCCGATTGGCTTTATTTAGCATGGCTTGAAAAGGTCACAATTTGTGTTGAATTGTTAAATCTAGACGGTGCTAAGAAAACCCAAGAGCTTGCCAGTACTACCAGAAAATACTGCCAATGGGTGTATGGAGTTGGTTGTCAAGGAACAGAAAAGAGCCAGAAATGTGTTCCTCCTTGTAATAAGAATGACCTCATGGTAACTAATATCAGAGCCTAATATGTCCCTAAAATAAACTGAGACAAATACGTTTATTTAAAATGGTTTTCTTGTTCCCTCTGCTTTTGAGCCTTTGAGGATGCCAAAAAACCAGACCCTAAGAACCTGACTCCACTGCTCTAGTCATGCTGGGCTACGTGTTTGGGAACAAAAGGCTTGGTCTGCTCTCTTGTCGCTATCTCAAATCCCCTAGGAGCTGCCTCCACATGTGCCAAGTTTGGACTTGATTCTTTCTTTCATTCTTTGATAAATCTATTTTAAGAGCTCACATACCTTTAAACTTTCATTTGAAAATAAAGTTTCTCTTGAAGTGACTTTAGGAGAGTTATTTAGATTTGCTGAGGGAGAGCGTTTAGATGGGGTAATTTGCTGAATTCTTCTTGAATGAATTTAAGAAAGGAATGTACACTGAGAATTTGGAATGAATTTGATATCAATGCTTTCAGCCTTGCTGTAGGATTTCCACGAGCGATTCTCCATAGAAGGAGAGGAAGATCAGAAAGAGCAGATGTTGGCAAAGGGATAAGGGTACAGACTGCTAGGACAAACCTTGACATTCGGAACAGAGGGGTGGAGAGTTAGAGTGTGAAGCTTGGTGGGAATTGACAGCCATATCGATAAAGAAAGGCAGGACTGAGAAACCAGAAGGACTTCTGAGGTGGCTGGTGCCGATGGAGCAGGAGAGAGACAGCCTGGCTGTGCCAGGGTGTGCTGAGGGTCTGTATGTAGAGGGGGCGTCATGAGTGCTTTTGGAAGCGAGCGCTGGGGACAGAAGTTCAATAGAGATGGGAGGAATCAGTGGCTGGGGAAAACCAAGTGAAAAGTCCTTGAGGCAAGTCAAAGAGGTGAAGTAGAACTATGGGTTAAGAGAGCAGTGGGTAAGGAAATGTGCAGCTCACATGTCAGCAGCTTGAAAGCTGAAATCATGCAAGTAAGTGGGAAAAGCTGGGAGGGGGAGAGAGAGACAGGCTTTGCGATCGAAGTGGAAGGCTGATGGAGAGGTGGGTGATAGATGAGACAATGCAGAGGAGGAGAAAAGAGTTGGAGCCAGACCTACTCAGAAAAGGAAAGAGTAGGAAGAAGTAGAAGCAGCAGAAATAGGTTAGAAGAAGATTAGCATCCCCTGTACCTGACCCAGAAGGAGGGTGGGAGAGCAGAAATGCTTTCAAGCGAGAGAAGGCTGTATGGATCCTCAGCTTGTTAGGTCTGACATAGCCATTATGGACTGTTACATTCCGGCTCCCCTCCACCTCCACATCCTCAAATGTTTCAGTCAAAGCAACAGTACAATCACAGATGACATGCATGGATAATACATTCTCGCTTGTGCAGCTCCTTAAAATATAGCTCAAGAAGGCATAGCAACCATTACTATATTTAAGATGAAATATTATTTATCAAAATAGATGACTTCCAAAGATGACAGCACCTTGCAGTGAATCTGTGGAGTTTCTGTCATTCTAGCTACCTGTACATAAACACAAATTTCTGTTAGGCTCTGTTCATCCAGAGGATGCCAGCACCATATCATGCTGAGTATTTTTTGTATGTGACATTATTTGCAGCTGCAGTTTTCCAGGACTTGTCTTCTTCTGGCTGCATAAGCCACTCCATACCAGTAGCACGGTCCTATGACCCGCGTATTGTTCAGCACCACTCAGATCAATGGAGAAGAATCCAGCGTAAGAAACTGGACCATGTGGATTGCTTTTCTTTCCTAACTGATAACTGTTCATTGAACTTTTTTTTCGGTATTTAAAATTTCTAAACATTCTTAGTGTAGGTGACTTACACCTGCTTGTCTGGCGTTATAAGGAGCCCAGCATCTTAATGTGGCTGAGAACTTAACAATTCTGATTAGATACAAAACAAGCTGTCCTATGTTTTGGTGGGGGAAAAAAGAAGAGAAATCATGAGGATTTATGAAAATGTGCCTCGCATTACTTCAGTCAGTATTACAAACAAAAAGTAGAACAGATTTAGTGTGGGTCATTGTGCTCCTGCCTCTGAAAGCACAGGGTTGGTCCCTACTCTATAACCACAAATGATTTGTTCGTTCAAGTTTTGAATGACTCAGCTGCTGTGAGCCTGTCACCTCCTTTGGGAGACATTCCACAATTTAATAGTTCTGGGTAAAGTTCTCACTTTCTGTGGAAAAGGAAGAGTGATGCTAGGAAAGATCATGAAATAAAAGCAAAGAAAATGCCCATATTCTGTTGCTTGGTAAAGGGTAGCCACAACAGAAACTGGCCTAGGATTTGCTTGGGACCAAAGATTCAGCCTTCCTTTCTGCCAGTCACCGTGAACCTGAGCAGCACAGAAGATGTGGGAAAGGATTTGCTGCTGCAAGAACCAGAAAGGAACTGCCATAGTAGATCAGAGTAGTCATGTATCCAGGCTCTAGCTGGAGCTAGAGATGTCAGGTGCTTCAGGAGGAGATTTATCAGACCATTTTGGAATAACCAGCCTATAAGGGCCTGGATCCTTCAGCCTTGATGGTTTATATACCTTGTACTCTTGGAACTAAAGCATAACTGTACACATTCTTATTGCTTGTACAGTTTTCTGATTTCAGAAGCTTGGTGCAGTTGCATGATACAGCCCAGAGAAGAGGAGTAGACCAAGTAGACTTCCAAACTTACAGACTGCAAAACTTTTTTTAATATCTTGACATATCACTGAGAGATAGGGTAGAGCATTCCAGAGGTTAAGTAGGTATCAGGCAGAAAGGTATTTCCTTTATTGGATTTGAATTTCTTGTCTCTGAGTTCTGTTGAAGTGCTGCTTCTGTTATGAGGAAGAGCATTGAGACCTCTTCAGCCATTTTATGACATGCATTATTATTCTGTGTCCTCTTATTCACTGCTCTTGAAAAGTTACACAGCCCCTCGTCTAGTAGTTCCTGTTTCCCGAACACGTAGTATTGATTGTTGTTTGGCTGCAGATTTCACTGAAGGACTCAACTTGGGCAGGAAACAGGTGGAGACTCTCAGAGTTGAGACCACAACGTGCCACCAAGCTGTGATGCCTCTGCAGGTGCATTCAGATTCCTGTAGCTGAGAGCAGTCATCGTGAAGGAGCAACTATTTTCTGTAACATGGCTCCCATCGCCAAACCTTTTGGGTGTTGTGGTTATATCTACCATTACATCCATCTGTTGAGCTTGCTTGTACCAGGACAACATTTCACACATGCCGTTGTAATAGCTGCATTGCTCAAAGCAACAGGTAGAGCACACATAAACCACAAGGTTCCCACAGTGTTTGTAGTTACTTTTCTTCATTAACAAAACATCTATAGTCAAAGAATAAAGGTACATGCATCTTCTCTGCATAGTTTTCATTTCCTCCTGATTACTTTGATAGGAGAGATACACAAAATCTATTGTATACCAGAAGTGAAAAACAGCCACAAAGTCAAAATTTTGACAGATTTTTTAAAAAGAAGCAATATTGTGTGTTTTCAAATAGCTTTTTCTGATTCTAGACCAGCTGGTTGAAAATTTCCGAAAATCACCGCTTTTTTTTAACAGACATTTTAATTTGAATACAATGTGTGAATATTCCCATTCCTTCTTTTCTTACCAGTTCTAACAAATGGCTAAATGAGCTCAATGACCTGTAACACATTCATCTTTGAAAACACATGGTAATGTCTACATCAGCTGCCATGGAACAAAAAAACAGGGGGTTTCAAGTTAATTTTATCTTTTCAAAGTAGCCGGTCCAGTTTGAGCTTAAACTTTTTCTCCTCGATTTATTTTTATCTAAACGACCCATTTTTTATACCTGTTCAATAGCAGGGTCTTAAATTGGATCTAGATTTGCACTCCTAAGTAAATCTTAATGCATGCTCCCCTGTGCTTATCTAATAATGAGGTTGGACAGGAATAATGAGTACTAGAATTGCAACATTGAAGGCATTCATTAACATTAGTAATCAGCAATCTTGTGTGGAAGCTTTATGCCTAGGGTTGATCAGCCCTTTATTGTGCGGCATCGAGATAGCAGGAACGAACCCGCTAAGAAAGGCCATCAGGTGAGGTTTCCATGGCAGCAGCCATCCCTTTGCTGCTCCCGCTTGTGGTACAGACAATGCAGGAACAGCTAGCGTGTCACTGCTCAGTGAAGAGAAGGCTAATATTCCTCCATCCCAATGTTGCGAGCAGCGTGGTACAGCTCATTTTAAGGAAGATGAGGGCAGCTGATCAGGTGGGTTTGTGACCACTGTCTCCTGAGTGGTACTCGGTACCTCTTGTGCTCAAAGTATGAGTTCCTACGACGTGGTGGCACCAGGGCCAGGCATACAGGAGCTATGCTGAATGCACGAGCAGCATCACCGAGCAATGAATGGGCTCCTGTGCTGGGCGACAGAGAGCAGAGTGCATGAGCTGTACTCAGAGACTCTGAACTAACCAGAGGTCGCTGACATTCAGGAGCTCATCAGTGACTCATTGGTTGGATTTAGAAAATACTTCCTCTTTCCAGCATAAATGCATTCTAGTAAGTGCCTGTTCTACTTGATTCATGAAGTTGGCTGTGTAGGTGCAGTTTAGAAGGTCCCTTGAAAATTCCCTCTGTAAAGGTGCTTTATAGTGCTGGGCAGTTTCATCACACCACAGAAAAGAAGTGAAAAAGAAGCACTGGATGATTTGTCAAGCTTTTTCCTTGGAGCTTGTTTTTCACATCATGATCATAAATCAAAAGCAAATGAGGCTGAAAAATGTCAGGCAATAATAGACGCTCCCTGCTAAGCCAACCTGGGTGTAGAGGACATCCCATTACCTGAACTTGCTTTGGCAGGGGAGTTGGACTAGATGATCTCCAGAGGTCCCTTCCAACCCCTACCATTCTGTGATTCTGTGATTCTACCCATCTGTCCCATCTTTTTCTTCGATCAAGAGGAATATGGTATCCCCTGTTATCATGGGTTACACAGGAACTCTTTATTGTATCACAGATACCTTTATCTTGTCAGGTTAATTCTGGCACAGGAGAATGTTGTGGAAAAGAACTGTAGAGTATAGAGATCATTTTCCATATGTGAACTCATTTGGAGAAAGGGTTTTTAATCTGCATTTAGATGATGCAGATTAATTTACTGACACATGTAAATTCCTACATGAAGTGTCCAACTGTTAAGGGTTTGGCTGTAATAAAAGCTTTTCTAAGGGGGTGGGAAGCTATGACAACCATGTACATTTCCAGGGTGATGGAGAGTCGTAAAACAGGGATTCAGTACTCTCTGTGTGACAGGCATTTACGGTAACAGTTTTGGATGGACTTGTGTGTCTCGGCCCTTCAGGAGCTTATGACTGTTGATCTAGTGATCGAAAGTCTTCCTTGAACAAATACAAGTATCAGCAAGTGAAGCAAATCATATGGACATGGAAATCCCCATCAACAATAGTCTGTGCAGCTGCTGAGTCTTCTCTCGGCTGTGCTTCACTGTGAGCTTCTCTCTCAAATTGCGGGGTCAGAAAGGAAGAGATTTACATTCCTGAAGAGAGCTCAGCAGCTCACGGGCTCCAGCCTGTCTCCACTGAGCGCTTTTCCCGGTTTGCCTCCGTGATGTTTGCTCAGTTGTTTGGCAGCATTTGCCTTTCCTAGCTTCTGCCTACTGGAATGTGTGGACTCACTCTGCTCCCTCTGACTTCACCACCCATCACATCAGATCTAAATGCAAAAGCTGTCCCTTCAGAGGGTACAGGTGTCCATTACAGTCACACAGAGGGTACAGGTGTCCATTGCAGTCACACACAGCGAAACCACGTACCTGGAGTGCTTCTTCAGGCTGCCTTGCAGTAAAGCTGACACCCTGTCTCTTGGGTTAGCATACCAACAATCTCCACTTTTGCTGAACGCTAAAAATCTCTGTGTCACCGGCAAACCACCATCATTCCTTTTCCTTTACTGTATACTGAATGTGGAACTGGGCAGAATTTCACTGATGAAGTGGTTTCTTTTTTCTTTTTTTTTTTAAAACGTTTATCCTACCTAGAAAAAAATTATTAAATTCCCAAATGATACCAGGTAACTGAAAGAAGAGGAGGAGCAAGCTAAAACACAGGTGCTAGAGAAATTATTTTCTCAAAGAGAAAACCCAAAAACTGACACACTTGCCAGGCGTGGCAAGGAGAAGCAGCAGAAACACACAAACATGTACAAAATGAAAGAAGAACGCTGCAGAAAGCAGAGTGTTGGGCTGTGTAGGAGAGCTTGGAGAACCCGGAATGCTCTTTGGATAGAGAACCTGTTTGGAACAGAGGGTACTGCAATTTCTATGCTGCCGCACGAAACGAAAGGGGTGTGTATTCCTCATAAATATAAATGCAGCAAGGAAATACCTACCTACGTCAGAACATGAAAACTGTCCGACTGCTCATATTAAATTTAAAACAAAGCAGTAAGAATGTGGGAAATCAGTTATGATGTCTGTTCTGGGTGGATGTTACCCAAGTGCTCCAGTTCAATTGCAACTTGCAGTTCTTTCAAATAATTGCTGTTCAGGTTACAGTAGCTAAGCCTATAGCCCCAGCTTCTTTTGAAAAACAGGGCTGTGAGAGTCAGTGCTTGTTATTTTTGTTTTGTTTCAGGGTGTGCTGGATTCACCACGTTACAGGAGTTTGGGTGTACCCGCTTCTTGAGCACCTCAGCCCAAGTGTCAAAATAATCTTTTTTGCAGCTGTTACCATAATAATTAACATATTCTACTTGGTGGGAGAGGTCCTGAACAACTACATCTGGGATACCCAAAAATGTGAGTATTGTTTTAGGAATACTAACTCATGAAATACGCCATTGGAACTTGAGTATGCTCCCCTGAAAGTCGAGAAGGATTTAAGCTGGCTAAAACAAAGGAGGATGACACTGAAACGTCTTGCTTGCTCTTAAAAGCAGACGGATGAATGGAATGGCTGCTGGAGAGCATGATGAGCAATGAATATGTATTCTTTTTTATAACTTTCAATACTAATTTAAGAACTGTTGGCAATTACCTGAGAGGTTTACAGCCCACTTGGTTTACAACCCACTTATTAGATGATGAACCCATTAAATGCAGCTAGAATAAAGTATCATTCTGTGGGAATGCCGTTAATGGTAAGCTTAGACTTAGAAATCAAAATATATTCTGTTAGTATTTTCAGGAATAAGGTCTTTTCTGCTTATAAATTACTCAAGGAAAATGAATATGTTCGTGTAAAATATTAAGAGGGAAAGACCACCTGAGTGCAGGGTAAATATAACCGTGCAGACTCTACGTCATCTGCCCTGCCTACACCACCCATTGCTGAGTGGAGGAAAAGGGAAAATAAGACAAACACGAGATTAAAAGTAGGTTTCTTTAATCCATGAAAGATGTTTTTCATTTATCAAATTGCCTGAAATGCGCAAACAACATTCATAGTAGCCGCAGTGGCAGATCACAACTGGAGTGAAATCCATGCTCCGGTGGGAATTCTGTCATTACATTCATTGGGCCCATAAAGCGCTGGGACCGTGTGAACAGCTTGTATCCCCTTTTGGGAAACCTAGTGTGCACTGGTTAATACACTGTAAATTCACAGAGTAGTTTATTGCACGCACAAATCTCTTTTAACAAGTCCTCCGGTACTAGGTAGAACCTAGCGCCAGCAGCTCAAAGCAGTTTTACTTGCCGTTTACTGATATTAGCACCTGAATATAAAGTGTCTGTTTGGTTTTGCTCTAGTCTGGTTTTCAATTCTCAGTTTGATGTCACATTCACATCTATTTAACTTATTTGAGTTAATTCAGGAAAGAAGTTCCCAAAAAAGGCAGACGCAAGGAATAATTTCACTTGAGACCTAAGTCCTATATGAAGAATAATAATGTGGTGAAAAATCACACGTTCTTACAAAGTTCCGTGAATAAGTACATGGTGGAAAATCTCCCTCGCTATTCCACAGTACGTATAACAAAATCCCTGGTTCTTGTGGCCCTCCACCCTAGAGGAGCTATCGTCAGTCGAGTCATTCTTCCAGCCTCTTCCAGTGTTCACCATGGCCTTATTATCCTCTCCACCATTTCCTTGATTTGGTTAAAGACTATTGGTCCAAATTCCTTAGTGGCTCAAGCACTTGCAAACCAGAAAATGCCATGCGTCACCTGCTGATTTGCCGTGCTTGAAATACTTTTCAGTAAACCTAACCTGAAGCGTATGGCAGGCACGCCACAAACAGCAGAGATGTAAAACAATGCCAGTCTGTCCCCATGCGAGACTTGGGAAAATATTATTTGAAAACTGTACATTTAAAAGGGGCTTTTGAGCAGTAAGCTTGCAAATTAAAGCAGTCTGCCATGAGAAGATTTCTGGGGTGAGAGGGGGTTGTTTGGGTTTGGAGTTTTTTTCCTTTTCCTCTGGAGATGCATTAAATAAAACCTCACTACTGACAAAATGATTTGCAGTTAGTTTTTCCAAGTTAAACCACAAACATGGTAGGCAAGGAAAAATTTGCCCTTTGTACAAGCCAGTGTCTGTCCACAGTTTTGAGGGTATCTGCATTCCTGCCAAACTATTCGATGCATCTGCAGCAGAGTGCTTCAGAAGAAAGGAAAGAGGCTCTTTTAAAAAGGCAAATAAAACAGCTCATTTAAAGCTATTGGAAAAGTTCCTTCCAGCAGAAAGCAGAAGACTCAAGATTGGCTCTGGAGCAGCCCTGTAAACCCACTGTAATCTTTTGGACCTGGCCTCTTGTTTTGGTTGTTAAACCTTCAACTGTGGCTTTTCCATTACGTTGGTTTGCCAGCAACACCCAGGGCCATTGTACTTGGGCTGCTGGGAATGCGCAGGGCCATTTGTTTCCGTGTTGCTTCTTTCAGCAAGGCAGCTCTGCAGTTGTGCTCTCTAACTGCAGATGGGTCTTAATTGTTTCCCGGATTGGAATTAATTAACTGTGCTTTTGAAGTGACTTTTGGTGTACTTACCATGTATGCGTATATTGCATTAGCAGGTGATCTTACTTGTGACTGGATTTTCCTCTCAGGGTTCTCAAACATTGCTTCTCTTTTGCCTTCAGTCCTTAGAAGTCTTTCTTTTGCGGCATGCAGCAGGCCTGAAAACCTCCAAAAGAAATATTTGTATTTGAGATGTCTGGCAGAGAGGGCTTAGTCAGAAGAACAATACTTGTGTCAGATACCAATAGTAATTCATTGTCCAGGAACAGGCACATGAAATAGCTGAATGTTTTCATTGCCAGAAAAAACAAAATCTGCTGCCCAGCCCAGACTTTGCTCAGCATAGAAAAGAGACAAGTCCTGCAGCAAGGATAAGTTCTTTAAGGAGCCCGACACTCCACTCAGCCCTCCTGATAGTACTGAAAGACATGGTCGTTAATACGAAGAGAGAGGCACCCTATCAACAGTAATAGATTCTTCATTCGTGTACTCTCCAAAATGGGAGATGTGCTTGCAAATATTTAAAACTCCAATGTTGAAATGAGGGGGTGGGGCGTTAGAAGTTACTGAATTCTGAAACACAGTTTAAAAAACTTTGAAATAAAGTCGGCTGCTTAGCTTCAGCTATAATAAGATCTACTTTAATTTGCTCGTCGGTAAGCAGAGGAGGTGAGGGAACCAACTGTTCCCAGACCCCTGCAGCAGTCAAAGGCTGAGGGTGCGGCGGGGGGTTAGGCTGATTTGAAAATGGTCTGGAGGGAGGGAGGGTTGTGCAGTTCGTTACTGGACAACCGCTGCCATCAGGTGTGCCGATGCTCTTTTCGTTCACAGCAGGTGAGGTAACACATGCAAGAGCGTGTGAGCAAGTAGGGGAGAAACAACAGCAATAGAGGGAAAAGAAAGATTAACGCATTAGAAGAACCTCTCTAAGTAAACTCTTCATTTTTATTAATTGAGAGATTTTTAAAAGCTGTTCTCCATATGTTTTCAGGTATTGAAGAAGGAAAAGAAAAGCCGAAATTGGACTGAACAACAGAGGCAACGTGGAGGGTTGTTTATGGCTCCATGGAAGATTTCTCATCCCCAACAGAGGCTGGCATGGAGAGGAACCTTTTGGAAAGGAGGAAGTTTAATGGGCCCTCTGCTCGGTGCAAGGATATTTTTGGGTTTTATATGGAGGGAAAATGATTTTAGCTAAGAATAGTAATAATGTTTCAACCTCCGTTCCTATTTCTCCATGCTTGCATGTGACATACACATATAAGATGTATATTTATCTCCGCAGCATTCTCAACGTGCGTTTCTTGCATCAAATAAGTCATTAAATCATTAAGTCATTAAATCTTTTCATTTCCACCAAGAAGAACAATGAGTCCATTCTCTGTATGGTTTGAGAAAAGCTTAACCAGATAGGTCTAATATGGGGAAACAAACCAATCCTATATATTTCGAAGTACAGTGTAAAAATACAATAGAAGTTAATTGCATGAATGTATCCGAAGAAGAATTCAATCTGACTGAAATATTAATGTAACACTATGTAACAGCTGCCTTAAATCAGTGATGTTAATAATTTTATCGGTCCAGTAAAATCTTATTTGCAGTGTTAGACTACCTGAATATGACGGAACTTTTCTTAAATAGGCCTAAATAAAGATCAAATTATCCCTGCGTTTCTGTTTCTTCATGCTGATTCTTGAAATTCTGGATGGATTGATGGCCTTTAAGTGATACATTTTCAGGTTTTCCGGTATCAGCTGTAGATGGTATTATTTCTACATGAGGATTTTTCTTCTTATTTTCCTAGGACAAAACATGATCCTGCATATTCAAGTTGTAAGTTCTCAATAGGTGGGCTGAGCCATAAGTAGTGTACCAGAGAGAGCATTTAAGCCTTACTTCAGGAAGGCACGTAAGCAAATGTTTAAAGTTAAATGTCTGCCAGTTTGTATTAGGAATTCAGTTGCAAAATACGAGCGATCAGTTAAACTTGACAGGATTCTGTTTAATTATCGTACAATCAGGAAGGATCTCCAGAAGGCAGAAACATTGTCTAGAATTAAAGTGAGTGGAATCATTTTCAGCAAGAAATTATTTATAAAAAAAGTAACTCTCAGATCCAAATATCTTGGTATTCACATCCCATATTTATTCATTAGCATATTTAGATGTATTTATTTTAACACATGCAGAACACTTCAAAGATGTATAATGTTAATGTGTGATTTTTATTAAAGGTATTTCTGCAGTGTTTTAATATGATTTAACCATGTTTCTGCTCTGGAACAGTTCGGGGGCAAATTGATCTCATGCAAGTCATGACATGCCTCCGTAGTGTTTTTTTAAATGTGCCTGTATTTATGCACACACTATCGTAGGAAACGGTGTACAAGTTCAACAATGTTCTTTTTGGTTGGTTTCCTGCAAAAATGAGGCTTCTGTGATGATACTGTCTTTGTGACTGTCCTCTCAGTAATTTTTTAACTCATTGATCATAGTTGCAAAGATCTCTAAGCTAGGCAAGTTTCTACAAAGTTCACGGAAATAAGTGGCCAGATCAGGAAGAAGGAGCTCCCCTGATGGTCCCACAGAGGGAGAGGACAGGATACACAAAACCAGCAGAATTTGGAAACAAATTAGCTGTAGCCGTGTGTCCTTGCATCTCAATATTATGTTCCACTGGACCTGAGCTGTGTATTACACATGCACAGTAACACCGCAGTATGGTTACTCTGTTCACAGATAACTAGGGCTTGATTGAAACAGATAGTTGTCATTGGAGGTGGTAAGATGTCTGTTATTCGCAACAGGCTTTCAAAACTCAGGGGGGAAAGAAAAGATGGATTCAGTCATATTTACTGAGCTAGGAACTGTTAAAAGTCACTGCTTCTGAAAGCTGTGGGAGCACATGGAAGTACTGGTGAACAATGAATGTGCTGAGGAGTCTGGCTGTACTGTCCAACAGCAGCAGCCGTGACAGACATCGCATTGTGGGAGATTATCAACTGCGGCTTAGGGTGGGAAGCCCAAAGCACCAACCCTGTTGACTTGTCGTTTGAAGAACATCGGCATAACTCATGCTCTGCTGTTAAGCCTAGGACATTTTTGCGATTTTTCTATTTCACGGGGATTGCTTCCTTCACTGAATTCAAGAATCCATTCTGATGGAAAGAGCGTGTTAAATAAGAAATGCCAAAATGCCACACAGCTGTACAGATTGTGCTACAGCACGCTCTGAACGTCTCTCCCGTATATATTGCACCACTGAATGGCTGAGATCTCAAAAACCGGCTGCTTCTTTCTCAGTGAGTTTTGCACCTGCTCGGGATATGTTTTTCTTCTAGTACCATGTCACTTTAGGTGATACTGGAAATGTAGCAAGATTATAAAGAGAACAGAAACAGCAGAGATCACAATTGCATAGCTGAATCCATGGGTGGGTGTCCAAGCGAAAGAAGACTCACTTTCAGAGGTACAGCACAGGGACACTAAAAATTGTCATTCCCGCATATCTGTGAACTTGTTAATATTCAGCACCTCAAAAAAATTGACTACCAAGCCTAGATCTCCGCTAAGCCCCTGAGGTTGGGAATATATGTGACACAAAATGTGGTGGGTTTTATTTGGTTTGAGGAAATTTATAGTATTCCGAAAAGGTTTGAACTCAATTTGTCTTCTCAGATCTCAAAAAGTTCTCCACCGCCTATGAGCTTTGAATCATTGTATTTAAAGTCAAAAACATTTTAGAGCATTAAATCCAGCCTATGATGTATGAACCATGATATAAATAACTTAGGGGCCTGTGTACCCAGAGAGCACTCTTCTAGACTGTGTTCATTCCCTTTAGAATTACACAATCCATCATTCTTAAGAAAGATGATGGATGAATGATGACTAAAGTAAAAGTCACTTGTAAGCTTGCCAAATTTCAACCATCTTGGCTGAAATTGTCCCTGAAAGGTATTTCTCTTGGGGGAACTATTTTTTTGGTGGAAAACTTTTTGTCAGAACAAGTCATCTATTTCCAAGTGCAATTCTATGAAAAAAAAAAAATCATGTCTGGAAAACTTCTCTCTACTTTTCTCTTGCTGTGGAACTGGGTCTTTGTAAGAAGGATAGCACTTATGTTAGTAACACTTCTGAATTTATGAGGAAAGTATTAATCTTTGTCAAAGTTTTAGAAAAAATACGCTTGCGCTTCCCTGTAGTGCACAGGTAATTCTCCAAAGTGTTTATCAACTTTGAGAATGACCTAACTTGTGTCTGAAGAGGATTTTCCTAACCATCCCTGATCTGTGGACATGTGTGGACCTTCTCCAGGCCACCCAAGATACGCACCAGAATGGGGATGCCAACTTTGGTTCCCATGTAGTGTCGATACCTCCCCAAAGCTGATGCAAATAAAGCTGCCTAGACCAAATATGAAGGAAGCAAAGCTTTGATGAAAACCTGAGCAACGAAAATAGGTTCTAGATGGATAAACTACATGAATAAAACTCTAGCTTTTCCCTTGAGGACTGCAGTAAAATTAAATTAGTAATGTTTGTTGAGTATGTCATAGCTGTAATGATAAACCACATAGAAAACTCTGAAGGAATCATTAGTTTTGTTGTCAGAGAAGAATATAGTGTGCAGTAAATAAGGCAGGCTGCCACACCTTGGACCACAAGGCAAAAACAAAATACAGTTTCATCATTCAGTGTGAGCACCATCCATCATGCGTTATGAATGAGGCATAGGAAAAAATATTGTGTGATCATCTAATTAAAGGCACTAGCATAATTCATACTCACAAGGGGCCAAATTAAGGTTGAACAGACGGCCTTAATTCTGACATTACCTCACTCTTGAATGCCTGACACTGCAATCTTAATAATACTCTCTTGACTTAGTATAGAACACAAAAAAGGGGGGATTTTTTTTAAGGCTGGTTGGAAAGTGTAGCCACAGAGTTGCCATGAATTTCAATACGACTGTATTCCCTATTTGGCTTTAGAAATCTCATCCTCACTTTCTGCATGCGTTTAGCCACCCCGAAACATATATGCAGTGTTCCCATAACAGTCTGTTATAAAGGGGTGCCATAATTTGCAAACTTTTGCCACAATTTCACAATGAAATTATTTTAGTCTGTGATTTAGCTTGTGTGCGATAAAACCATAGTTTGCTATCTCTCTGTAGCAACTCTTGCCTTATTTTAAAGGAAAATGACAAATATTTTCCCTAATTTTAAGTCGTTTCGTTGCTTCTCTGCCCACATGAGTAATATTAGCTAAATTAGCACCAGTGCACGTCAGAGCCACTTGGACACTGTGAGTAGAGTGAAAAATGGCTAACCATTCTGCAGGCTCCCATGTGGCAGTTTGTAATGACAGTGTATAAGGCATACGCTGCTTAGTTCATTTTTCCTATTGAGTTTGCTATTCAAAGACTATTTCAGATCCTAACAACGATTTCTTCTTCTCTTTTTATTTTCTGTAAAGATTGATCAGTCTGCAGGCCTCTGATACACACTTTGGTAGCCTTTGAAGACTCGGATGCAGTTAGACTGAACACTGAAAGGATTTATAATCTAAAACTTGAGTTAAAGTATAGTCCTGAAGAGACCATCAGCCTGAGGTTAGCATCACTGAGGTAGGTTTGGTGTTCCTGCTCTGGGACTAAAGGAGCGAGCAGTAGGAGATGTGTAGGTGAGGTCGCCTCTGAATGTAGCGTTGGAGAAGTTGTGCTACTAATCCTGTCTTTTAATGCACCCGCCTTTCATGTGAGCAGGGGCAAATGTTGGCGGCAGGTGTTTTCCCTCTGCAGCAGCAAAAGAAAGCTCCTAATCAAAGCGTAGTGCATCCTAGTAGAAGAGGTCATCTCCGCCAGGGTATCCCAGCCGCTCTGCTCTGCTCCTGTGCCTCAAAGCTTCTCGTGGCGCTGTGGCCAGCCACTTTAACTGGGGTCACAGGTGTTGCAGGGAAGGAAAGAAGCATGGGAGTTTTATTATATACGTTTGGCCCAGCGTGTTCGCATGTGTTGTAAAAGTGCAGGTGTCTTCAATGTGTCTGGCTGCAATATTAAACCTGGGGTTTGACTATTGCAGAAGTCCCAGGAAAAAAAAAAAAAAAAAAAAGCAGCGGCGAAGGTCTCTCCTCTTTTTGAAACAAGAGGAGCAAAGGGGAAATGAAATTAGCCTGGAAAGTAAAGACGTCTAGCTCTTGACATGTGTTTAGAAAAAGGTACTTGGGTGCATGCTGTACTCAGGTGCTTTTCAGCACAGGGGCTATGCTGAATGAGGGGGGAAGTGGACTTGCAGGTGGGACGCTTTCTGTACTGCTTCTAATGACGTAACGAAAGAGCTTTTTGTGCTTAGAGTGAAAATAGGTCTTCTTAGAGCAGAAAATAGGTCTTCTGAGCATAGCGACTTCCTCTTACTTGTATTATTAAGTAACTCTAAGAAGAACAGAACCATCCAATTTACAGACCATAAGCATCAAATATATTTAACGTATGTTCTCCAAAATAAGCAATTTTATTTTTATCAAAAATGCACTCTGTTTTGTTCAAGTAACAGATGGAAATCAATGGATTTTAATGTAGCCCAGAAGAGCAAGTTGTAGTCTTACTCCCTTAAGTGCCCTTTTCTTGTTCAGACCACAGCTGTAGAGGGATTTGAACCTCAACACAATAAATGCCAGTACGGAAATTTGAAAGGTAGGCCACAGACTTTGTGGCCCACTGGAGGAGGTATCTGCTGTTCCTCAGACCTGTGTAAAATGAGACAGAAGTAAAATGGCATCTTTTTCATATAATTTGTATTGTAGCTAGTCATAGTGTCCGAGTTCAGCATTTTATATATAGCTTGTGTATTAAAAAGCAAACGTCTACAATTAGGCGGGAGAAGTACCTCCGCAGTGTGCATTCTAAATATAGAGATTGGTATGGTACAGTCAGTACTAGGACATAGTATCTCTTTGCTTTTTTAATATGCAGATAGTCCCCACTGTATGTATATTGTGTACATAAACACACACATGCATGCAGAGATATATATATATATACCCATAAACACCTATACACATGGACACACATGATCTTTTGCAGAAACAAATAATGACAGATGTTAAATGGCAGTTACTTGTTTAACGTGGAAAGAAATCCGGCACTGTAAAAGGTGTCATTCTTGATACGGGCAGTAATTCCACCGTAACTCCAAACTGGCAGCTGCTTGTGCTCCCACTTTGCCCCGGGGCATAAACTGGTGAGCTGCTGGCCATCCTGCCCGTAGCAATAGGGACGATCTGCGGCTGCACTACTCTGCAGTGCTGCATTTCTGGATGTTTAATTTTGCAGGCAGGCCAGCGCCAGGCTAGCTCTCTACATAGAATCGTCTTAGCTTATTTACTATGTAAAATAAAATAAGTTGTTCTTATTTAATAATGGTTCCCAATTTGGCTTCTAAGTTTACACCTGACAGATGCAACGGGAGAGAAGAGGGGGAGGCCACCCCTCCTCTGCTACTGGTATTAAGCTGCAAACCATTTTCTCTAGAGGTGGCTTAACAGAACAGGAGTGTTATTAGTCATAGACTAGGAGGAGGCAATTAAGCACACAACACTTAGAGAGCCAGCAAAAATTATGATAATGGAGGACCTCAGCTATCTGTACACAGTCTGGCCAAGAGTCACCATGGGACAAATTACAAAGAAGAAATTTCTTGAATGGCTATTTCTTGGAATGAGCAGCTGTGGTGTACACGGAGGCAGGGAGGGGCTTTCAAACCTGGGTGAAGCTCAGGAGCTCATTGCAGGCATCATCCCAGCTGAACCATTAAGCGATACTGACCACAACTTAATTACATTCACCCTTCCTGGGGAAGGTAAGGTACCAAAGCTTTGTACAGTGACCCTAAAACTTGAAGTGGAGTGGTGGGGAGGACAGGAATGCGGGTGGGCAAAAAGATACAAAAAAACCTGTCACCATCTGAAGGTGACTTGCCTCCAGCAGACTGTTATACAAAGGCACAGACCGTTATCCCTTGACACTGACAGTGGGAGCTTCTGCCACCCAACAGCAACATTTTGCAGTGTTGCTCGTGAAGCAGCTCTGCAGAGCTGTGTAAGAAAGAAGAAAACCAGGAGAAGATAAACCTGATTAGAAAAATGACCTCACTTAGGTGTAGCCTACAGCTGGGTGCATCTCCAGTCCAGAGGGAAGCACTCAGTCAAGGTGTGTTTTGGCCCCTCTCTGCCGAGGATGAAGAATTATGCAGGATTTTGAGCCCTTCCCTTGGAGAAGGAGCTACTGAGATGAAGCCTTATGTAGAAATAGTGCCATAGGCATCCATGCCAAGGACAGCACAGCGCGTAACATCTCCGGTCTGAGGAAAAAATACGCAGGCATGTGACAGTAAATTGTCATACTTTTAATGTCAGAACCATTGGGTGGGATAGGCATAGTTAGAGGCGCATATATATATATATATATATATATATAGTGGTATGATTATATTCTGACTATTTCTATTGTTACAGAGTTTTTGAAGGGAGCCACAATACTGAATAGGCAGTAAGCTTAGAAAGAGGCTTACTGGATGCCTGTGGTACGATTAAATCAAAAACACTTCTAAAGTCAAATGCCTGGCTGCCACTGCTGTCAGGGTTGCAGATGTTGTTTTTCTGCACAGTGTTGCAGCATCCCAGTACCGTGAGGGTGGAGAGGCACTGGCACAGGTTGCCCAGAGAAGTTGCGGGTGCCCCATCCCTGGAAGTGTTCAAGGCCAGGCTGGATGGGGCTTTGAGCAGCCTGGTCTAGCGGGAGGTGTCCCTGCCCATGGCAGGGGGGCTGGAAGTAGGTGATCTTTAAAGTCCCTTCCAAACCGAACCATCCCATGATTCTTTTATTTGTACTGGCCCACCACTTAGCCCTGTGTAGTGTGCATGACTCTTCTTTCAGCTGGAAGTTCACACAGCCCAAGCCGTCCCAAGGATTAGTCGGATCTTAGATGCAAACACGTAGAGTATTCTGCTCTGCTTGTCAGCTCAGCTCCCAGATAGGGCAACATATATATTGATGTGTGCCATAGGTGTGGTTGGCATGTGTGTCTGGAGATTTCAGGCTAATTCAAAGCAAAAAAAAAAAAAAAAAAAAGGAAAGAAAAAGCAAAAGGATGTAAGGCTTTGTTTAGCAAAGCATTAATTATGCAGGTACAGTAAGATTTCTACTTCCTTTCAGCACTTTTACCCGGAATTTAGATTCTGCTAGATACACATAATTTTTTAAAACCCTCTACATTTTGCAGTTTACACATTTGCATAGCGTAGGACTACTGTCAGGAACATATATCTGCAGATCTGGGGCATGAGCTGTTCTCATCCTTTCAGTGGGATGGAGAAGAGAAAACAGTTCAAAGGAGGAGGATGGGGGAAGGGAAGCATTTCCATATTTTTTTTTAAGGAATCATAAAGGCACAGAGGCAAGTGTGTCAATCATGAGACATATTTCTCTCTTTAATATTTTCAGGAATACAAAAGTTCACAGAGCACATGTGTGAGAGGGTGCTGCGCTGCCTTGACTACATGATCTGCATGATACATGTCAGAAGATGGGAATGTTGCTATGGCAATTCTTTCCTTTCCTGAATACTAAGTTGACGAAGAAGCCGGTCCACAATCAGGCAGGCTCGTTTATGAACTTGCCTGCTTGGAGATGCTAAATACTATTTATAGTTTTTCTAGAAAGGAGACAGCATCGTTTTCTGCCCTGGCCTCTTAAGGCCTGTGTCCCAGTCCTCCTATATTCCCAAGGTTTCTGTGATTTGGAAGCTGATGAAGGCAGAGATTTAACTGAATTTTGTGCTGAAGACTGTTGGGATTTTCCCTCAACAGTCCCTCGCAGTGTCCTTTGATTTCCAACTTGCTAAGAAGGCAACAGACAGATGGGTCTTTCTGCATTTTTAAAAGTCATCTTGCTGTTTTATAAAGTTCTGGATCAAGTAATCCATAACTCTTTACTTACAATATACAGAGGAGTAGCCTGTTCCCATTTACCTTTCCCCCAGCAGGACAGCAAGAGAGGGACTGGAAGCCTGTTAGTTCCCCCTATCAACTTTTTATCTGGGCGACCCTTAGAGCCCGTCCTGTCCTTGCTTGTGCCATCGAGCCTTTCCCACTGTGATGCCTTTACCACTGGCTCTCCTAATTGCTGCTTTGATTTCCCTTAGAAATAATATTCGGTTTTGCTTCCTGCCCTAAAAACCTGTACAGCGCTGCTTTGTGGAACCAAAGCAACGGGCAGCTCCATCACAGGGGTGGCAAGCTTCAGTAGATGCAGTGATTCCTGTATTACAGTGCTTCCTGTTGTCCGGGTTGTATCATATTTTCTAGCAGGCTCTGGTTTCAGTTATTTTTCTTTTACCTAACTTTCATTTTGTAGACTGGAATATTCCCTGCTAGGAAAATTCTACATGTTTGATTCAGGATAAATGCTGGGGGGAAATTTCCTAAGATGGCTCAGGCACTCCAAAAATAAAGATAAGGAAAGTAGACTGTATTGTCCGTATTTAAAAAAAAAAAAAAAGTTCCTTCAAATTAGTTGATCATTTGTTTTAATTTTGGGTGCTTTTTTTTGTTTGTTTTTGGTCAGGATGGATATGGCTCTAGGGAACAGTGCAGAGAGGGAGGATGTAAAAGCCTCATCTGATGTGCCGTAAATGAGGCAGGACAGCATAGGAAGAGAAAGGGGGAATCTGAAGGTTGCTCTGCAGAACTGGATGCTCTGCTTATGTGTGTGATGCTGGGTAAGTTACTTAATTTTACCACTTCACGGTTAGTGAGTAACTTTTTTTATAGTTTGAGATGTTTATTTGGCACCTCCCATGGGCTCTAAAAGTACTAAAACAAATGAGTTCTGCAAGAGCAAATAAGCAAGGAAAAAGGAACCATTGATAATTATGGCAGCGTAGATACCAAATCACTCCAGTGCCCACCTCAAAGAGAGAACGCACCCAGCATATGGATTTATGTGATGCTTCAGTGACCAGTTACAGAGTAACAAAGCCAACAGAAAATATAACAATCTGTCGTGTGGAGAGACATGACCAAAACAGCAATGAAAGAGAAATTTTATGTCAAGTTTCGTATGTGTACACAAATTCCAATAAGACCTAACGAACTCTCTCAGAAAAGTCACAGGTTGGTGTCGATGAAGAGGTATCTGCAAATACAGGACATCTTTGGGAAATGCAGGAGCGGGTGCTCTCTAGAGAAATCTGCCTTCCTGATGTTGCTTTCATTTGTTCCCTGTAGGAACAAGAAATAAATGGAAGAATTTCAAATTTAAGGCTTAGCTCTGAAATGCACGTACAGGCATAATTTGGACCCACCAAAAAGGCTCTCATTGACTTAATTATTTATTTTGTGACTGGTTTCTACTGCACTCATCAAGAGAGCATTGCTCAGTTCAGCTGGTCTGAGGTTTTTGATACCCATCTGACTCAGAGGCAGGGCTTCAAATCACAGTGGCCAGTACAGAGATGTCAAAAGTTTCCACAATGCAAAGGACACAGGAGTGAAAAGTATTTACTTGTTTAGTGGGATTAACACAGTGAGGACGCTTAGCAGTTTGCAGCCACACAGACCTAACATTCTTAAACTATGCTCTTTCTCTGTGCTTTTCCATCTGAGCTCATTTTGTTTCCAGAGATTTAAAGGACAAACTTGAAAAGCCACCCCTGCTGCAGGTACTTTCCACGTTACTGAGTGAGCAGGCCAAGAAAAACAGCAGACAAAGATAATTTTCCTGTGGTGCCCTGCACCGGCTAGAAAAGATGATGAACCGCAGCAAAAAAAATTCACTGACAATTTTAGTGTGCAGAGCAGCTCACCCTGCTGAAGGGGGGCCAGCAGACTTTGCTTTCTGATGGGCAGCATTGCCATGACTCCGGTCCACGATGCTGTGCAGCAGCTTCCCCTGAGCAGGTGTGGCCGTCGTGTCCAGAAGGACCGAAAAGCTTAGATTTCTCTGTTCAAAGAGGGGCTTTTACTTCATGCTGCCGTAAGGTGTTGGTGATCATGAAAACATCATCTGGGATGTGACCACGAGAGCTTTCTCGGCCATGCTGTTTGCAGGCTGCTGGCCTCTAGCGACTGTGGCATCCCTTTGCTTTCCCCACTGAAGCCGGGAATCACTTGTCTGCCCCTGGAAGAGCTCCTCAGCATTCACGGCCATGAAAAACCACAAGAGCTGGAGTAAAATGAGGTTTATTCAGAAAGAGGGTGTGAATCCAATTAGAGCAAAATAAGCAGTCTACATGACACATTTCTTTCTCACCTCCGCAGAAGGTAATCTAGCTAATCCCTTTGTGTTGTAACAGGAAAATAATCGATACCTCACAACTCCACAGCCAGTATTGGAGGACACAGGCAGAGAACATCCAGCTCGGCGTCTGATGCTGCGAGCCAGCAGCCGCCTCTGCTGCGTCCCCAAATGTTCTGCTGCGGTACCCACACGCAAGCACCGACTTGGGGCCATGTTTCATTTTCTTATTCCCAAATAAGCATTCTGCCTTGCTGCTGTGATGCGAGTTTCCTAAATAAGAAGTTCTGGGAAAGAGATCTTCCTGTGTGCTCTTGAGAGGAGACGGCCGTTTCTTTCGGCAAGCGTGGCATTCGCACAGGCTGCACTGACATCCTGTGGCTCCATTTCCCCGCCTGGAAGGAGCGTGAAGGGACGGCTTCGCCCCCATCACCGGTCCCCTCCACGTCCCCTGCAGGTCACCGATGCCCCGGCTGAACCCTCCGGCGCTGGCTGCGAGGGGAAGGGGCACCTACCCCCTCAGTGTCACCAGTGCCAGCTCCTGCCCACCGTGCCAGGCTGGCAGCGTCCCGGGACCTGACCTCAGCACAGCCCCACTCACCCAGACACCGCCGGCCTGGGAAGCAAGTGACCGTTCCCCCCCTACCCTGGCCTTTTCGGTGTCCCCTGAATCACTGCCCACAGCAGCAGGGCTGGCCGAGGGTGAGCTGTAGTCACCCATGGCTGGGTGGGGTGTTGCTGGAAGGGCAGGGGCTTTTTTAAAGGAAAACTGATGAAAATCCATCACAACCTCCCAAACCTCTGCCTGCCAGGACCCCAGGTAGAACCCGGATGGCACTCACCACGTGAATTCATGGCACTGAGCCCTGCCACGGGGCAACCAGGGCCTGCAGCCAGCTGCATCCCCCAGCCCAGGCTCGGGCACTGCGCAAAACAGCACCCAGCCCCATCAGCAGTCAAGTTTAATTTTACCTTCCCCTGGGGAACAGCGTTAATCTGTAACTTTTTAGGCATCACTCGATCAGCTGAATAACAGCTATTAGCTTTGGACTCTAGGCATTTTTATGAGATATTAGTTCCAGGGCTTGTGGTTTGGCATGGAGAGCATATTATTCACACACAAAACAACTGCATTAAAATAACATTAGGAATCTGGCTTAAACTGACAAAACCTAGGAAACTCAGAATTAAGGCTGAAAGTATGTCCTTAACTCACCCACCGCGTGCCCGGTACAGCAGCTCGAGCGGTACGTCGGACCCGCCAGCTGCGGCCCCTGCCCCTCCAGCTGAGCCGGGATCCCAACCCCACTTCCAGGGAGGAAACGGGGCTGCACCTCGACTGTGGTCCTGCCGTAGAGTCCTTCCCCGGACAGACAAGGTTTGGGACTTACGCATAACACATCTCTTTTCTGTTCAGTTTCCTCCCCTGACCGTGGTCAGAGCAAAAACTGCTAAGAAAGCAACGCGGGCTGAGGAGGAATTTGTCCGGCGCGTGGCCAGGGGTAAGACATGAGCCGGACAAGAAAATCCACATGGTGCCTTGCTTTGACCTGCCCTTGATTTAGATTGGATATTAGGAAAAAGTTTCTTCACCAGAAGGGTTATCAAACATTGGAACAGGCTGCCCAGGGAAGTGGTGGAATCACCATCGCTGGAGGTATTTAGAAGACGTGTAGATGTGGTGCTGAGGGACACGGTTTAGTGGTGGGCTTGGTAGTGGTAAATAACGGTTGGACCTGATGATCTTAAAGGTCCCTTCCAACCTAGATAATTACATGATTCTATGATTTGCTTTGATTGATCGAAGTACCGCAGCCAGAATGAAATGCTGCCGGGGCAGCGAGTGCCGGCTCACACTGGGGACTGCACTCGGCTGTGGAAGCCGGATGGAGGTAACAGCAGCCCTGAGAGAAGCAGACAGGCCTTTCTGGAACCCACCAAGGGAAAGTCCTTGGCCCAGAAAACACCTTCTAATGTTCGCTTTGTGGATCGCCTTACTGCGAGGGGACTGAGGCCAAGAAGTAATGCGGGGACGCAGGTTGCTGTCACTGGAGCTGAGGGGAGGAGGGGAACTCATCCACGAGCTGTGCCAAAGGGCTGCCCTTTCACAGGGCCTTCGGTCAGAGGAAGCCATGCCGCACGTCAAGAAATTTGTGTCATAGCCTCCAGTAGCTGAAAAATGAAGGAGGGTCCCCTAAAAGGTCATGCAGTGAGTCAGAAAGCAGCAGGGCTGGGGGGATTCCCGGTCCACACATCTGCTGTGCTCCTGTTTTTCTCCCAAAGCCCTGCCCTTGATCACGGGACACAAACATCAAAATGCTCATCTGGCCACTGGCTTTCCAGAAGGTGTATCTGTGCCTTGGAAAAAATGATCTCAGCCGCAGCATGCTCGCTGTAAAAGCAAACAAATGAAAGCAGCAGCCTCGGCAGTATCACAGCTCACAGCCTCCAAGAGAAGAATCACCACAGGCCCCTAAGGAAGGACCACCCTGCCCACTCCTGGTGACAGACTGGCATGGCTCATTGTAAGATGTTTTGTTTTTTTCCTGTATGGCCAAGTATTTGCCTCCAGATTGCAGTAGAATCAGCTCCTCTAAAAGCATGTTTGAAATGAGCTTCACTTTTTCTCTGCCCGTTCCTTTTATTTATGAGATTTGTCATTTTGTAGGAAACATCCCAAGATGTTCATGCATGAGGCCCCTTTATCTCTCAAGGATAAACCACATTGAAGAACAAAAAACAACAACAGAAGGTAGCAGCCAAAAAAATAAAAAGTGTTCAAATTGGAAGGTTGTCATGCTGCTCAGTAAAAAGGAGTTCACCTTAACCATAGTGGATGTGATTTTTCCTCTCACTGAGGTGAGAAAGACATTTGCTTTTCCCATCTTGGAAGCAAAACAAATAGAATAATTATTTCCTTTCCCAGCAAAGGCCAATGCAGCTGAACTTAGCTGTGTGCTTTTTACTTGCGTGCCATAGAGCAACACATTCCTTCTCTGGCTGGCATTTGCAACAGACCACAAACACAGTACTACACCTGGCACCAAATTTGTGTTTCAGGTCAGAATTGAGACCTTCTGGTGATAAGATGAAGGATGCTTGTTCTCTGGACATCCTGTCCCAGAAATGCTGTAGCTAAATTTACCATAGAATAATTCTAGTTTAATTCTTAGGAGGTCTTTTAATGAAAGAGAAGTGTTTCCCTTCTTGTGGAACCATTCTCCAAACATAATTTGGGACCCCAGCATCAGGCTTCCTTGGTCTTCTTGTAAAGTTGCTGAATGTCTCCGTGTCCCTCAGAGTACAGCCAGTGCCACGGGTGCTTGCTGCTTCTGAAAGACAGGTCTGAAATGAGTGTGCACTGCATGACACGGGGTCTGTGTCCACAACACACACGTGACGACCATGTGTGAATAAACCCTAATCCTCTGCTGGGCTTCCTAAAGAAAGCAAGCCGAGCATAAAAATAGCAAATAGCAACATCTCCTCCGTGTTGAGCCCACCTTCTGCCACAGAGCCAACGTGACCTGTAACAGAGCAAATGCCTGTGCCCTCCGCTTCCCCCAGGCGCGAGGTGCTGCAGGGTGTAGTGCCTCCCCTGCGCACCGGCACATGCTCCTCCTCTGGATTTCATGGGACAGACGCCCCGAGGCATGCCCGTGGGTGTCTGCAGCATGGAAAGTACATGCAGAGGTACACATACCTGTGGTGCATTCACAGAAAATGACACAAAATAGGCCAGGATGGGTTTTCAGGTGCCACCTGGAAGGATCTGTTATCGCGCTCGTGCACACCTGCAGTCCCCACAAATAATTTTTTACCAGAAAATGGAAAGAGGCTGAGACTGCAGGTGTGTGCATCTTATTAAGCACACTGTGCCCCTTTAAAAATACGGTTGAAATGGCAAGTGATTGTTTCCATATTAAGGAAGGCTTAAGAATGACTGACAAGATCCGCTTTTGCAGCTCTTATTTCTGCCAATCAAATCACTGAGGACAAGAGTGAATAGTGCATATTTAGAAAATGTATTTTTAAAGTTGGGCTTTGACTGAACAGTAACTTCATGAGAAAGTGAAGCCTCCCGTTCCCAACTAACTGTGACTGAAACACAGCAAACAAAACGGGGGGGGAAAGGCATAGTAAAGAAACAAAGCTATAAAACAAAAAGGCAGTTTCGCCAGATGTGCACCAGCACGCTACACGCTCTTCTCAGGTTTGGGATGAAAGCTGGGTGCTCATATCCCAGGGCTCTGATCAGAGGGGACAGGCAAGGAAGGAGAGGTGGTGGGGTAGCCCAGTATGTTAGGGAGTGTTTTGATTGTCTAGACCTTAATGATGGTGGCGATAGTGTTGAATGTTTATGGGTAAGAATCAGGGGGAAGGCCAAGAAGGCAGATATCATGGTGGGAATCTGTTGTAGACCACCCAATCAGGATGAAGAGGCAGACAAAATATTCTATAAGCAGCTGGGAGAAGTCTCACAATCGCTAGCCTGTGTTCTCATGGAAATACAACACAGCAGAGAGGAAACAGTCTAGGATGTTCCTGGATTGTGTGGAAGATAACTTCCTGACACAGCTGGTGAGGGAGCCAACTAGGGAAGACACCCTGCTGGGCCTGTTCTGTGTGAACAGAGAAGGACTAGTGGGTGATGTGATGGTTGGAGGCCATCTTGGGCACAGTGATCACAAAATGATAAGAGTTTTCAATTCTTGGAGAAGTAAGGAGCGGGGTCAGCTCAGCAGAGCTGCTGCATTGGGCTTTGGGAGGGCAGACTTCAACCAATTTAGGAGACTGGTTGACAGAGTCCCTTGGGAGGCAGTCCAGGAAGGCTGGACATTCTTCAAGAAGGAAATCTTAAAGGTGCAGGAGCAGGCCATCCCCATGTGCTGTAAGATGAGCCAGCAGGGAAGAAGACCGGCCTTGCTGAACAGAGAGCTTTGGCTGGAACTCAGGAAAAAAAGGAGAGTTTATGACCTTTGGAAGAAGGGGCAGGCCACTCAGGAGGACTACGAGGAGATTGTGAGGTTATGCAGGGAGAAAATTAGAAGAGCCAAAGCCCAACTGGAACTTAATCTGGCTACTGCTGTAAAAGACAATAAAAATGTTTCTATAAATACATTAGCAACAAAAGGAGGGCTAAGGAGAATCGCCATCCTTTATTAGATGCAGGGGGAAAGGTAGTGACAAAGGGTGAGGAAAAGGCTGAGGTAATTAATGCCTTCTTTGCCGCAGTCTTTAATAGTAAGAACAGTTGTTCTCGGGGTACCCAGACCCCTGAGCTGGAAGGCAGGGACAGGGAGTGGTGTTCCCCAGGGCCCAGTATTGGGGCCAGTTCTATTCAGTATCTTTATCAATGATCTGCACAAGGGGATTGAGTGCACCCTCAGCAAGTTTGCAGATGACACCAAGTTGGGCAGGAGTGTTGGTCTGCTTAATGGTAGGAAAGCTCTACAGAGGGATCTGGACCAGCTGGATCCATGGGCTGAAGCCAATGGTATGAGGTTCAACAAGGCCAAGTGCTAAGGCCTGCACCTGGGTCACAACACCCCCCTGCAGCGCTACAGGCCTGGGGAAGAGTGGCTGGAGAGCTGCCTGGGGGAAAAGGACCTGGGGGTGTTGGTCGACAGCCGGCTGAATATGAGCCAGCAGCGTGCCCAGGTGGCCAAGAAGGCCAACAGCATCCTGGCCTGTATCAGGAACAGTGTGGCCAGCAGGAGTAGGGAAGTGATGGTCCCCCTGTACTCAGTACTGGTGAGGCCCCACCTTGAATACTGTGTTGAGTTTTGGGCCCCTCACAACAAGAAAGACACTGAGGCGCTGGAGCACATTCAAAGAAGAGCAATGAAGCTGGTGAAAGGTTTAAAGAACAAGTCTTGTGAGGCTGAGAGAACTGGGGTTGTTCAGCCTGGAGAAAAGGAGGCTGAGGGGAGACCTTATCACTCTCTACAACTACCTGAAAGGAGGCTGTAGCAAGGTGGGGGTCTGTCTCTTCTCTCAAGTAACAAGCGATAGAACAAGAGGAAATGGGATCAATTTGTGCTATGGGAGGTTTAGATTGAATATTAGGAAAAACTTTTTCACTGGAAGGGTTATCAAGCATTGGAACAGGGTGCCCAGGGAAGTGGTTGAGGCACCATCCCTGGAGGTATTTAAAGGATGTGGTGCTGGGGGACATGGTTTAGTGGTGGACTTGGTAGTGTTAAGTTAATAGTTGGACTTGATGATCTTAAAGATGTTTTCCAACATCAATGATTCTATGATTCTAACACTTCCCTCCCACCCTAGCTCCCACCCACATCTCAGCTCTTCATCAGTCCCCTCCCTCTTCATCTGCTCTGCTGCCAGGTGGTCTGGCATTCCCTTATCATGGCCTCAAAGGACTCTGCAGTATGGGGGATTGGAAAAACAAATCAAATTTTCCCCCTGAGCCAAGCAGGTAGGTCCCCAGGTGCCTGTCCTCATTACGGAGATTGCTTTGGGAGCTGGATCCAGCTGGCAAAGGTTTCTCATTAGGATGGCAAGGCTGAAAATGTGAAGCTGGAGGGAAATTAGGTAGTTGTGGAGTAGAGGTTGCCTTGAGGCTGGGGTTAAAGAGGTGGTGGTAAGATTATTTTTTTTTATTTTATTTTAGCTTAGCGCTGTGGGATTCTGCCAGTTATGGAAGTGGCAGCACATTTTGGGTGTGTTCAGGTTTGTTTGGATTTTCCCCCCTACCTCCCCTGCTCTAAAGGTGCTATAATCTTGCAAGTGTTAAATTCTAGCATAGACTTGGGACAGGAAAAAGCCTGTTTTAGGGCTGCATGATTCTGGATCTTGTGCAACGTGTGGGAGTTTTGCTCCAGCTATTTTTCTGGTAAGTATATGAGGAAAGGCAAGGAGAGTAGGCAGAGCTCAGACTCTGCTTATTTTTATGCTAGCAAACAGCATAGTTCTGGCAGAGGAAAAAGGATTTGAAGTGTTGAGCTGACATGTTAAACCCATGGGCAGCTCCTGCCACCATCTTCTCTCTTGGAAATGTCACAGACATGTGAGAAGGTGATCAAGAAGAGGTGTTGCTGCTACTGCCCCTTTGATTGGAAAGAGTAGATACCAACAGAGTAAAAATAGGAGAAAGACACTAGATGTAGGCAATTGCAGAAGCTTTAAGGGTCTCGAGTCCTTGTGTTTCAGGTCTGCCAGCCCAGCAGAAGCTTTGTCTTGTTTAATGTGGTCAGTCAGTCCCCTACATGACAACCCACCTGTGAGGGGCTAAGAAGCTTTTACAAAATGCACTTTATGTGGCTGGTTATAAGCTCTGCAGTGCTCTTACAACAGGACAATAGTTACTCGTTAGAATTGTTGGTCCAGCTGGACCATTATGTGCACAGCCCGCACCTTTCCAGAAGTGGGTATGGCGTGTGTTTGCACATCCGAGGAAGCTTTGCTTGGAGTGCAATTCCACTGTGATTGTTCCAGTGGCTTCTCTCCCCCTTGACTTTGTGTACAGAAGGAGAGGTGTTCTGTGTAACTCAGCCAAAAATCGCCAAATTCCGCTCTGCGTACGTTTCAAAGGCTCAATGAGTCTAACAGCTGCACTTATTTAGTGATAAATGGTGATAAACACTAGCTGAGGTAGCTATCGTCTGTTAAGACAACATCCTTGTGTCTGTTGGCTCCTTTTGTCTCTTATTCTGCTCTTTGCACTGATGGCATCTGCCACATCCAGTGTTGTCTGGGTGCCAGCTGCCCGCGAGAGCTAGCCATCTAATCTCTTCTCAGTGATGAATTGCTATAGCTGCTGCTGGCTGCATATGGCAGGTCAGTAGCATCGCCTGGTTACATGTGGTGAATCCGCATTGCAGCTACTGTTTGCTAAAGAATGTCCCTGAGAAGAGGAGATGTAAGAAAAAAGAGGGGTGGGGAGGGAGAGACTCCAGCACACAAGTGAAAAATTATAGGGGAAAAACTAGAGGAGTCTTTTAGCTCTGTAGCCTGGTTCAGCTGAGGGCACGGGAAAGCTGGGCAAACACAAATGAACTGCCAAACTTTGAAATCAGCCCACCTCATCCATCCCTATTTCCTTCCATTGCGAGGAGGCTGAAAATCTCCATGAAGAAAAATTATGATCATTGAGTCACTCCAATAGCTGCGCTCCTGGCTGCCTGCCCCTGCCAGCCTGCTAAGCAACTTGTATGCTAATGTTTGGATTTTAGTGGTGGGAAATGAATGTCAGGCTGTACTCTCTTCATGCACCGTTGGGCTGTGCTTATGGTCGCTCTTGGCAGCACCAAATGATTAAACAGATAAAACCATCAGTCTTTTTATTTCCAAACATTAACCTAACTGCTAATAAAGCGCAGCCCGTGTCATCCGTATGGACTTTGCAGAGCTGAGTCACATTAAAAACAGGATCTGTACGCTGGAAAAAAGCCTCGTACTCCTTTCCTGGAGGCAATACCTCTCTATGGGCAGAGCTTGCCTCCGAGAGCTTTGCCTTGGGGCTGTAGCTCAGGAGCTGCGTGGGGAAGCTGGCGGGGCTGGGCTGTGATTGCCGAGGGAAGCAAGGAGGCTGTGACCTGCACGCTTCAGCGTGGGCGCAGTGGGCTGCTGTGCTGGTGCCCTGGATGGATGGATGGATGGATGTCTGCGTCCCTGCCCCTTCTCCTCTCCCTCCCAGCACTCAGCAGACATCTCCTTTCAGCCCCCAGAGCAGGCGGGGAAGATCTGTCGGGCCCCCTGGCAGAGGAAATGGAGTGATTCTCCCTCTTGGTGGACTCTGCTCTCGGTGGCTGAAGATATCTTTCCCCAAACATCCCCAGCGAAACCGGAGGAGTTTTGTAAATTCATTATGTCACAGAAGAATCTGTTTAATCAGCTGCCTTTCCCCGGAGGCACTTTACACTTAATGAGAGACATGATGGAAGGAATCAAAATTGGTTTAGATGAGTTTAGCCTCAAACTCCCCAGCTGATGTATTTCTGAGCGTGCTGTAACTTAGAGGAGCAAACGGGGACACAGAGCAGTTCTCGCCCTGTCTGTCTGCGTGGGTCAGCGGCAGAGGCAAGAAGTGAAGCCTCGAGCTCTGCATTGCATCATTCCTTTCCTAGGTGCTATCATGATGTCTTGATCGTGATCCGTGCTCCTGCTACAACTTGGCAAGCACTCTTGCCCCACAGTGCAGTTTGCCAGTTACACAGTGAGGCATCTCCTGGTTTAGCTTATTTATACATAAATATACTAATTTAAAAAGCAGCCAAAGGAGAAACATTACACATATATGAGAAGGGCACCAGGAACTTTGTGAACTAGATAAATCGTGGGACCATAGAGCTGGAATACGGAATAGTTTCAACTTTAGGTTTAAAAACCATTATAAAAATACTTCATGTGTAAAGTTAACATAGAAAGAAAGGGCACTTAGTTGCTTTCTCCACTTGTTCGCCTTCCTCAGTTGCCCAAGCTGTGCCTCGTCTTTTCAATTAACTTGTGCCCTGCCTTCTCAGTGCGATGGGAGAAGCTGATGTAGCAGCTTTCCCACCACCCGGTTATGTGTAGAAGTGCAGGGTCCTCAGGAAAGCTTGCTCTGAAGGACTCTCTGTGGATCTGTGCATGATGTTGTGCCCTTAGAAACATGCAAAGTATTTTATTACTGTAAAATAATTCCAGTTCCAGTACCTCATTAGCTTTCACCTTTTAGCTTTTTTTTTTTCCCCCGAGTAAATAAAGACTAAATTATTTGGAAGCAAGTTTTCCTGCAGCGTAATTGCTGTGCTAGCAACAGCCAAGCATTTTCCATAGAGCCAGGGGATCAACATGCTCCACAGGGAGGGGAGGGAAGGGGAGGGTGGTTTATTCGGTCCTCTCAAGCCGTGGCCGGTGGAGCCAGTGCTGGCCGCGGAGACAGGCTTTTTGTGGTACCACCCTGGGGGCTGGGAGGGGACCAGCAGCCATTGCCCCCCGAGCAGCTTTCCAAGAGATGATAGACAAAAGTGAAAACCTCGGAACTGGCTGGCTGCTTTTTGACCTGCTCTGGGTCCCAGTGGTCTTAGTGTTTAGCTGTTGTGTATTGTGAAGATACTGCCCCAAATCACACCCCAGAGCCATGTTTATTGAAAGAAGTGCAGTTTTGCAAGGATGAACCTATTCATTTACCTGCCAAAGTATCTGTGATGGGTCTTTTCTCTGTGGAGCTCTATGAAAAACTAGTGGTTTACTACTCATTTGTGTATAGTTTATAATACACTTCTGCGTAATTGCACGTGTCTTGGATGTAGGTATTTAGATTTTGATATGGCTAAAACATATAGCTTGTGTTAATTTTATAAGATATATAGCTTGGAATAAAAATACTATTTTCTCACAGAGGTGAGATGTAATGGGTAGTAAAGTAGATATATATTCATCACATTTATTTTGCTTTCAGCTGTTATAATTGATAGTCTATATAATGTATACATATGAGGTTTTTTAATATAAATATGGGTTTGTGAGAGTGCCACTTATCATCAGTCTGTAACACGTTATTTAGAGATTATTTATGGGCTGTTGGTATCTTTCCCACTTTTTTTTTCTTTTTAAAGTTTAAAAGGACTGAAGGGGAAAACACAATTTAGCATGGGATTGATTTTGCATCATTTTACATCAGCTGGTTTTACATAGAATACTATTACAGTATTAAAGAATTGCATTGTCATCTTGCCGCGGAGTTGTATTTTGTTCTGTAGCCTCGGCTCACTTATTAATCCTTCAGCAACGCACACTTAATTGTTCAGCAAATGACACAACGTATGAAGAAATAATACCTACGATGTGATTTGTATCTCTCCAGGCAAAGACACTGAGAACTGGAACATCTGCCTTCGCTTATTGTATTGCAACACAGGAACAGCCAAAGGATCTGAAAACTGTGGCCGGTTGGGACCCACTGAAAATACGTACCCTGGAAATAAAAGGTACATCTGCTCCATCAGTCAAGCACAAATCTGAATGGCTCTCAGTACATCTCACGTGTTTAGTTTTAACACACGTGTCCTGTGGTGGAGAGGACCTTTGAGGCTCTGAGCTTGTGTACGCTGGGCAGATCAAGCGCAGTATGATCACCGAAGCCCAGCATGGTTGCTGTACAGTCACTGTAGGGAGCAGGGGTGTGCAGCCCAATAAATACAGTCTGACTCCAGTGGGATATAGATAGATTGAGCCAGCAGGACTTCTAGGGGGAGAGGGAAGGGGAAGGTGAGTATAGAGAAGGGATTTTTACAGCTGGTAGGGTTTCCCACTGTGAGTCTAGCTGGAGTAGTGAAGCCACCTGCCAACACAAGCATCAGTCCACTGATTTCTAGAAAGTGGCTAGAAGTGGTGGAGAGCAGAGTCTACTAGAAAGAGGTTTCGACAGCTAGCTCTCCCACGGGAGCAAGATTGCATCCAGTGCAGTCCCAAGCTTTGGCATGCCAGGCGCCAGGCTTTATATACAGCATGTATTAAAGATCAACTACTGCAAAGATCAAGCAGAAAAAAATGGAGTGTGTAGATTGTGTGGCTCATTAGGATTACATTTCCTGTTTTGTCTTGCTCTCTC
Organism: Chroicocephalus ridibundus; assembly: GCF_963924245.1. Lineage (NCBI taxonomy): Eukaryota > Metazoa > Chordata > Aves > Charadriiformes > Laridae > Chroicocephalus > Chroicocephalus ridibundus. Next base: position 62,868,673 of record NC_086286.1, on the reverse strand, counting down.
AAAGGGTACAGAACTTCTGTCACAAACTGCTATGGATGGTAGAATCAGTTCAGTCCATTTGTTCTCCTTCAGCCTCCAAAAACAGCTGAAGAGCAGAAACGAGGTCTCCGGCATGTTCTGTGGTGCATGGGTCATTTTTTAAAATTAGCTCAAACTCAGAGTATTTATTTTTCCTCCGAATCCACCACACCCATTTCTCTCCCCTTTTCCAGAAGTAATTAATTCAAAAACAAACATGTTTTTAGCAAAAGGAAGTTAGAAGATAAATGTATTGGAAATAGGACTGTTTTCTTTCCTTGTAAGTAAAATAGGCTCCCCTGTGTGCCCTACACATTTCACAGGATCAAGGCTTTAATCACGTTGCATATTAGCATTTTGCATTTCTGGCACTCTGACTTGCCATACCTTTCATGTTTATTTGAATTTTTCCTTTCTGCGCCATTTTTTTCCTATTCCCCTCTATTTCTGACCTTTTTTTTTTTTTTTTTGTCAGGCGGAAGACAAGCGCACTTTAATAGGCCAAATCAAAATATCACGTGGGGGTTTCATGGATCGCATGAAATACTATCCTTGGAGGGCACTACTTGGAAAGTGTTAAGGCAATGGTAGCCTAGTTCAGCCAGGATGCTAAGTGGCAAAGTCCTCACACACAGAATGGTCAACTGTCTGTAAGAAGGGTCTTAAGTCCATTGAAAAGCTCCCACCTTGCGTGCTATCTGCACAGCTTATGGCACCTACACTGCACGGCTGCAGGCTATGTTCCGGAGATCTCTGAAGGGAAAAGTGCAGGCACGCTTGACACCTTAATGTGTGCATGTCCAAGGTGGTCCGGATGACTTGAGCATGGGCAGACTATATTTTAGCCCACCAGCAGGTGCAGCAAGGCCTGCTCTTCATCTGTGGAGGGTTCATGGCCCAAAGTACCCACAAGGTACACAGTGGAGTTGAAAAATGATGGTGTAGAAGGAAGGTTGGAGGGGTGGATCACAGAACTTGGTATCTCTCTTCACCTTATGGTGCTTTTGGACATAACAGGGCTTTAAAACCTTTCCAGGCTCCTTGCCTCAGTTTGGAAGAGTCTCTGAATCCCACCGAGAACCCTTTATGCTGATGATTTTGCTGATTAATGTGCTCAAGTCCTAAGAGTTACTGTTCTAAATTATCAAGCTGCGTGGTTATGAAGAGGCAATAGAGTGAGGGTCTCTTGCGTAATGGGACTCAGATGCACAACTGCGTTGTACTTAAATTTCTATGGGAAGCAAAAGTGGAGAATCCTTTGCTTAAAAAATAGTAGAAAAACAGAAATTAAGAGCCATGAGGAAATGTCTGGGAGCTGCTGGCAGTACAGTTCAGGAAGGAAAGCAAGCACAGGGTGTTATGCGATTCCTGTGCATGGTCATCCGTCGTACAAGCTACAAACCCCGTGGGCCTTAAGGACATCTCTTTTGAGTTCTAAAATCCTTAACCTAATCTGAGTCATTTGCACAGCTGAACAGAGTCAAGGTCTCTTAAGCAAATTGGAAATACCTATAATTCTGCAGGAAATTAGGGAACAGTTAGGTAGTCCCAAAGCAGAGGAAGAAATAAAAAGGAGTCATAAAACCTCTAGTCTCTGGGAAAGCTCTGGGTGAAGATGACTTTCTAATAGAATTTTCTAAACTCTTTCAGTCTCACTTGGCTCCCGTCATATGGAAAAATTTTCGAAAGGCCAAAGCAAAAGGGTTCCATTTCAGCATTAATTGCAGTGTTGGGTTTTCTTAACTCTCTTTCCTAGGAAATAACTCGCTGATGCACCATTTGCAATAATTAAATTACAGGCCAATTCTTTTGACTAATGTGACTCAGAAGACACAGGTTAAAATAGCATCTAGAAAATGTCTGAACAGCATACCTTACGGACGAGAACTTAGCATGTATCTTGATGTTCACATTAATCAGAAAGCTGCGAACAGAGTCTATAGGCCTGTTATTATAATTTGCTATTTTTAAAATTCTCTGAAGTAATCAGAAAATCAACCAGCTCAACATCCCTAAAGAGAGCTGCTTCCCACCCACCAGCAGTGGCTGACTTCACTGTTGACATAAAAACCATGAGGATCTCAGTCTCGTATTCTGCCATGTAATTGTATCCTTAATTTTGGCCTTGTTGAAAGTCTGCTGGAAAACTGAGCTTGTGTGTCCTCATTAGAAGCAATTCATATGTAAATCATTTAAGAATTTATTTTTTTTAAAACTTAAAGAAAGCAAGTGTCCCTGTGACTCAAACATTCTGCAGGCTCTTGCTCCTCTTGTGGCTCCCATGTGGCTATGACTCCTGGCATATCTGCTGCGGAGTGAGAGGGTTTCTGGCCACGCTGCTCTTGCCTTCGCTGCTGGAGAAAGCATCTGTCAGGAGATTTTACCTTTCGCCAACCTTGGTTTAGTCATTGAAAGGACGTGAGATGAAACTATGCTTGTGCCTGGTACACCCATGGAAGGTGCTTCCCTCCGTTCAGTCAATGGTAGCCATCTAGTTACCAACTTTTCTGCATATTGGAAGGCTTAATTTTTGCTCTTTTATGTGGGGGGAAAAGAAAAAAAAGCTGAAGTGGCAGCATAGCATCCTAGTGATATCCTGGTGTTAAAATGGAATGACTTTGAAAAGACATTAAATAAACAACAGTCAGATGAGTTCTCTGGACTCTTATCAATAACGCTGATGAAGCAGCATACGAGGTAACAGCCAAGTACTTGTCTAAGACTACAACTTTGATAAAGTTTGGGCACCTGTTTCTTCTGAATATTCCTGGAGATGGAAATGGAAGTTATGTCATAAGTATGCTATTGAAAGTGTTGACAGCAACTTGAAGGTGTAAACGAATATCATGTCTTTACCATGAATTCTGTGTTTTTGAGTTGGATGAGCTGAGTCCCCTCACACTCTGCTCCTAAAATATAATGTCTGAGGTATTTGTCTCTAAGAAAGCTCAGTCTTTGTTGCTCATGAATAAACTTTATTGTTGAAGGTGTTTGGGGCTTTGGAGCTTCCCTTTGGCACCCTGTTATTGTAGATACATGAAAATGTAGACGAGTGGGGCTAGGTAGCAGATGATGAAATTGAAGCTGATTAAAAGCTGTTTGTCAAAACTCTGTTGGTTTTTTTTCTTTTATAGAGTTCTACTTAGAAAGGTATCAGGGGAAAAAAAAAAGGTAGAGCCCAAGGTAATCTGGGAGGCAGGTAATTGTCTATTGTTCATTAATTGTCCGGTTGATTACAAAAGAAATCTTATAGCTGCTAGGAATCTGACCTTGTGCCCAGAAATGTGTAAAAGCACAGCTGGCCCTGTCTGGGCTGGAGATCAGCTTTAAGACTAATGGCAAAGACTTTATTTCAAGAGAGTATTTAGCTTTAAAAAATGAATAGGGACTGCATGTTCCAAATGTCATCTGTCAATTTAACAAATGGCAACTATATACGCATCTTAATGCCAGATTGCTGTTTCATTAGGCTTCTTGTGGGTTATTCCTTCGTGGTAGCTGGCGTTACTCTTGCTGGAGCAGCAGAAAGGCAGGAGGGCAGAGGCTCCTCGCGGCTGTTGCTCCTCAGCTTCGCAGCGCAGCTCCTCGCTGCTTTTGGGGGCAGCAGGAGAGAAAAGAGGGTGCAAAATGAAAAAATGCCAGTTGAGATCGATAGGGAGGCACACTCCTTGGTACAGCTGGGCTGAGCTCGGCACAGGGCCAGACACAAAGATACCCTGGAGTTAGGTTTGTAAGCGCAGCCTCCGCGCAGGGACAAGTGCTGATGGCCGCTGAATAGCTGTGCCCGACGGTGGTCTGAAATGAACAGGCAGCTGGCTCCAAATGGGAGCACTCGGTGGCTCTGCCGCAGGGTGGACAGGAGAATTAGAGACTCAGCCTACCTAAGACTAAATAAACTTTCAGTACAACACGGTGAAGTGAGCGAGCACTGGGGAAACACCCGCGGCACAGGGTTAAGGTAAAGATGGGAAAGAGTCTGAGCTACTCGACTTGGTCCAGCTCCAACCCATTGCAATGCCATTGTCACGCTGCCCTCTGTGGTACTGCAAGGACTCTGTAAATCTAGAGGTAAACCCATAGGCTGAAACTCCCTGAGCTGTAGCTGCCCACACCAAAGTTGCCAGATCTTCCCTGTGGTAGAAATGCTACTGATGTGCCCTACGTTGTCAGTGATCAAGGTTTTGTTGCAACCGTGGCTGAGATCTTTCAGCCCTCCCTGTTGTCACTGCCAGCTCAAGCATCCTGATGGAGCTCCCTGACAGGATAAACACATTTAAATGTTAAAAAGTGCGCTAAACAGGTATAGTTTTGAATGATTCATTCAGGCTGCTGCCGGTGCTGCCAGTACAAGTGCTGCACAGCATGACTGGAAAGAAGTTGCAGAGAGCAAGAAAATGTTCCAGGGAGACCTTATAGCAGCCTTCCAGTACCTAAAGGGGGCCTACAGGAAAGATGGGGAGGGACTATTTATCAGGGAATGGAGCGATAGGACAAAGGGTAACGGTTTTAAACTGAAAGAGGGGAGATTTAGATTAGATATTAGGAAGAAATTCTTTACTGTGAGGGTGGTGAGGCACTGGCACAGGTTGCCCAGGGAGGCTGTGGATGCCCCGTCCCTGGAAGTGTTCAAGGCCAGGCTGGATGGGGCTTTGAGCAGCCTGGTCTAGTGGGAGGTGTCCCTGCCCATGGCAGGGGGGTTGGAACTAGGTGATCTTTAAGGTCCCTCCCAACCCAAACCATCCTATGATTCTATGAATTTCTTAAAAAAAAAAAAAAGCATTTGCTGTCTCCAGGGTCAGGCTTCGTAATAGCAGGCTGGGCACTACACAAGCAGAGGGTTTCCTCGCCAGGGAGCTCTGAGTGTACCGGTAAGGGCAGAACACAGAAGGGCAGCTGGGTAACTTTGTTCCCAGGCTAAACTGACTGCTTAGCAATATGGTTTAGTGATGGTTTTTGTCAGTCTTAGGTTGATGGCTGGACTAGATGATCTCAAAGGTCCCTTCCAACCTAGGCAGTTCTAAGATTCTATGACATATTTGCCTGAACCACAGCATTCAGGGGAGTTGGTGCTGGGGTTCATAAACCGCAGGTAATGTGGAGAACCCTCCCCCTGCCCCACAGCACTCCTGCGGGGAGGCTGCTTCTCCTCGGGAGAGTCTCCCTGCTGGAGGGTGAGGGGCTCGGTAAATGAGCTGCTGCATTCGGCACCTCGCTGGGAGGCCTTTGGGAAGGGAAAATTGGGTTGGGTCCTCGTGAAGTGCTGGCACCCGTGCTGACACGTCTGCGCAGAGGCAGCGGAGGGGTCTGCTGGGGAGTTGGGAGCAGAGTTTACCACGAGTCCAGTCTCCTACAACCTCTTCTTCTGCTCAAACCACCTGATAGTCAAATTTGCCCAGAATTTTTTTCAAGAAAAGCAAGGTTTGCAGGGACAAGGTATACACAAGCAGGTACTTATTTTTGTTCTACTTCCTTTAGGTGTGTGGAAAAAGCTGGTAAGCTTTTGAACTCGGCGTCCCTACAGCTGGTTGTTGAAAAGCTTGCCTGTTTTTTCCGACTGTATCATTTGGCTTAATAAAAGATTCTGCCTCTCCCTACAGATCTTGTTTCTCTTGCACAATGTGGCTGCACAGATAATGGCAGTTGTTTATATCCTCACAAATTAATGTGACTGTAATGGCTACCTCTCAGACTTCAAAAGAGAAAGTAGGAATCAAAGTCATGGGAAGCGTCAATTTTTATTACGCTGCCTCCTCGTGTGTAGAGAAAGCTCTGAACGTTAGAGAAGTGCCACGGCAAACCTTCCCCCATGCATAAATGTGAAATCCTGACACCACGAAAATGAGCGCCCGAGCAATTCCCCCTCCAAGAGTGCTACGATCTGAGTCATCTCTAAATTTCAGAAGCTGTCCCTGCTTTCTCCAGCCACACGGGTGGCCCCCACAAGCGTCACAGCAGCCGAGTGTGACTGTAGCTGCGGTCGGTGCATCACTCTTCGGCCAGAAAGCAGCAAGGAGCCCAAGTCACTGCCCCTGGGAAGGGCAGAGTTAATTATACCCCACTAAATGTTCAGGTCTACAGAGGCCCTTCATTTTATTTTATCCCCCCTCCTTTTTTTTTTTAATCACTTAGGTTTTTTTAAAAGACAAAAGGAAGACACCATGTGAAAACATCACTATGGAAACATCACGGGCTCACTTGTACTTGCCTGCCAAGCGACTACCTAACCGAAGTTTTACATCCTATTGGATCACTGTTGGCCATCTGCTCTCCTTCAAACTTCTCTGAATTCCTTATTTCCCTGAAAAGTTCATTTTTAGAAAGGAGGGAGGAGGCGGCAAGGGGAGAATCCGGCATTCTTGGCGAGCGCAGAGCTATTGTGAAAAAGGAAGATAAACTCACTTTGGGGCAGCCCCTTAAAAAGACAAAGACCCATGTTTTGCAAAGTAATTTCATAGAAAATACCCCGTTTCTAGATGGACTTTAACGATAAGAGTATATATTGGCAGCCACAAGGCAAAACAAATAAACAGCTGCTTCTAGTACTCTCGCACTAATTGTCTTCCTCTCCCCTGCTCTCATTTAGCGTCAAATGTATTTTCTTCCAAAATGTAGCAGTTGCTGCCTACACTGGAGTTGTTGGCTGCAGGCTCCCCAGCCTTGCTCCAAATAAAACACAGAAATAGATTTCCTGCCAAGCACCGGGGAAGTTTGAAGACTTTAGTTTTTAAAAATATAATCTTTTTATCAGTGCCCTAAGCCTGCCAAAGGTAATTATAGGCCATGGCGCACTTACATTAACGCATAGGACCTACAGACGTTTCAAGAGCTTAATGGAGAAACTCCATAAACACACATATCGAAAAATAAATTAATTAAATTAAACTGCCATGTAAAGATATCACTTAATTTTGCAGAGCGGAAGACGCTCTTAACGGGAATGGAATGGATCCGTGAGCATTTCAAAACCCAAAGCTATAATTTAAATTCAGGCTCTCCTCTAGTGTGCGAGTCACAAGACATATTTATTATAGCCTTGGATTGTCAATTGTAATCGGTTTAGCAGAGACAAAGCCGTGTTGTTTTGCTTCCTTGCCCTCCTAACTGCTTCGATATATTTTGATGTCAGAATATTGACAAGCAAACCACAGGCTGAAATAAAATCATGTTTGCCTGTGATGAACTGGCAAAAATGCAGTCCAAGGTAAACGTAACGCTGAAGCCTACGTATTTATTTATCAAGCAGCAAGGGGAAAATGGTGATGCGAAGCTTTTAAACTTCTTTAAATAAACCAGTTGAATATATTTACTGCTGCTCTTGAGGCCTGCTATGTGGCAACCTAGACACAAATAGATAAAAATAACTAAAAACGCTGTGAAAATGAATAGCGTCATTTATAAGCTGCTGCTCTGAGCCTTCCAGGTGGCAGTAACAATTAAAGTTGTTGCTTTTGACACTCTTTTAGTGTGCCCGAGACCAGTGTCCCCAGCAAGCAGACAGCCAACACTTCTTGCAGGCTGCGCAACCCACCAGCTCTTGATTCCCGGGGTGCCTCAGGCATGGGCTGCTGCAGGATTTTGTTTGGTAGCAACAGTTAGAAACCAAGCCGATGCTCCGCAGCCATGAGCAACTGTCGTCTCCATGCTGAATAAGTGTTCCAAGATTGGGTCAGTCCTTTTTTTCTGACATTCTTCTTTCTGTATCTGCCAATTCCCTTTCTCGTTAAGTTCATTTTCTGATCTGGAGCGCTGAAACTGCTCAGCTCATCGGGTTATAACTATCCTGGCTGCCTCCTGCCTTCTTCCAGCCCGTGTTGCGCTTAGCCATGGAGATGTTTCTCCGAGCCTGAGCCCAGGCTCCTGCCCAGGGTCTCCATAATTTCTTGTCAAGCACTCAAGCTTGTGAATGCAACTCTAAACAGTGCTGAAAAACTCAAAACTCATGGTTAGGAAGAGCTGCAGCACATGAGACAGGGACAACTGCCCCAGGCACACCTCTGAGGGCAGTGGCAAGTGGAGGCCAACAGGACCAGCCCCCGTGGGCTCCTGCTGCCACCGAGGTGGGAGCCTGGCCCTTTGCAGGGAGGGAGGAAGCAGTGCCTGGGGGGAGAGAGGAGGAGATGGCCGCGTGCACGGCAGCTGACAAGATGTCGTGCCACGGCTCCGATGAGCAGCTTGTCTTCAAACACGAGTTAATTTCTTTCTTTTATAAAAATACCTGCATACCGGCATTTGTTCTTCCATAAGTAATAGGATTTTAAGGATAATGGGCTGCATTTTTGCTTTCTGCCTAATCTTTTAGCAGTTTGCTCCCCAAGCTAATTATTATTCTTTAAAAAAAACCCACGCATCTAAATGTACCTCAATACTAGACAGGGATTTTTTTGCTCACACGTTACAGTATGTAGTAAACAGAAACATCTTTTATACCCTTCCTGTAACACAATAGGTTTTAGCTTGCTATGCCATTCCTTTCATGTCCCTTTTCTAAGATGCACATTGTTACCCTCGATCACTCTTAAGAGAAATTTTTATCTTTGTCACCCTCTTCAGTCTCCTTTGGCTTTGAGCAGGACTTTTTGTAAGAAACTAGAACTATTTTCTAAGTGATAGGTTACCACCGATTGCTGTTACAAAATATTTCTGTTCCACTTTTAAGGACTGCAGAATTGGACACAGCTTTTAAAGCGTGTTTTGTCCTACTACCAGTAATCTTTCTACTTATTTACATGGCTCCTACTGTCACGCTACCCAAATCCTAACAACATTCTTCTTTGAAAGAAAGGAAAGGGAAGGAAAGTGTTCTTAAACAGCAGAAAAGTGGGTGCCCAGCGGTTTAAGTTCTGGTCCAAAACAATACGTAGGCTCCAATTCCTACTGTCACAGGTGTCAGTGACAAGCCAAAAGTCGAACATCTTCCTTTAATTTGGGCTTCAGTGACTTCTTCAAGGTCAAAGTTGAGAACTGCATGTATGTATCTGTGTAGATAAATAGCTTTCTTATATCACCAACCAAATACCATAAGCACAGGTGTGACTGTCTCTTTCCAATAAAGCCATCGCAGTCATTAAAAATGGTCTTTTCCTAAATAGCTTGTCCAGCTTAGCTGCCTGGTTCATAAGCCTTTGCAGCTCCAAAGCTGATGAAATCTACAAACACAGTCATAACTTCTGCTTACGGAAAGGAAAAGATTCCAAGAGCGCTGTAATAGTCAGGAGAACAGGGAAGGGCACAGGCGTCAGTTAAAGGGCTTAAGTTAAAGGAACACAATTTCTAAACTCTGAAAATAGCTATTATGGTAAAAAGCTTCTTACCCATGTCACTGTGTAAACATTAAGTAAATAAACAAAACACAAATTCTAAGCTATCAGGAGCAATGGTGACAAAGTAATGCTTTTAATGCTCTTTAAAAAAAGAGGTTTTATAGTCATAGAATTCTAATCACTCGTTTACATTAAAAAAAAGTTAAGGCATTTCTCAAATTTCTGAATACCAGCCGAATAAACTACAAACAGTTTCATGCTTAAGACAAGCATCCTCTAAGAGGCATATAATCAAGATTGAACTGTACTTGTATTCTTAATTCATTAGTGGAACTGTAAGGCCCTCTTCTGGATTATAAATTACTGCATGGGCAAGCAAAGTGCGTGGAAATGACAAAACCAACCAGCATTACGAAAAGATAAACAGCTCAAAGATATTTTCTTCGTACTATTACCAATTTAATCATCTGGCTTTCACATGTATCTGCTCATCTCACTCACTATAATTTAGTAGCTGAGCACAACTTCGACTTCTTAGTGGAGTCTTAACAATAAAACATTTCCTATGCTAGCATTCGTAAGAGGAGCGGACAGGATACTGCGCAGGCAGGTGATGCTTGCTTACGCTTATTAGCAATAGCGCACACAATCTGAGACGTGATTCTGCATATACACCTGTCTACCTATGTATGTGACTTTCAGGAGTTATGTTTGAGAATTTGGCTTATGCGAGAGGGGGTGTAAAAAACAATGAAGAACCACTACAATGGTCTTATCTCAAATCTTCAAGGACTGTACAATTCCTTTTATGCTTTTTAATTAAATATACACACAAGGGTTGTGAAGGTCTTACAAATGTAACTTTCCAAGAGATTTACTCGGATTTGCCTAAGCAAACATTTACTATTGAAAAGCAAGATGCTTCTCCACAGACAGACAGAAAGAAAATATTCTAGAATGTGCTGTCCAGAATGGCATCATTTTAATGGATCCATCTGTCTGTAAACAAGTGAACTTGAGCCATAAATTTTCCTCTTTCTAAAAAACAGCCACTTATTCTTCTGCTTGGTCATGTATGATAACAGGAAATCACATACATAGAAATGCAGGAACAGGTAGTTTCCTATTAGTAAAAACTCTGTACAGAACATTAGACATAGTTTAATTGGACTGTACATTTTAAAAAAGAAGGATGCTTGAAACCTTCACGTATCATTTTTTGGTAAGTTTCTGTCCCCCACCAGTGTAGCGCTAATTTCGATGGTCCTTTTTCCGTACTTTGGATTTTGGTGCTGCCAAGAAGAAACAGAAAGGGAGAAAAAACATCAGAAGTGAATTACAGTAATACCAGTGCCAGCATTCTTTTAAATTAGGTTGGGATCAAAATGGATCCATTAATGTGAAACCTACCATTGGGATTTTCTTGTCTGTAGAAAGCTTTTAACATTTCCACTGCTTCTTTGGCACGATAGCCAGAAACACACTGTTCAAATTAGAAAGATGGTCATGAGCACATCTGAGAATAACATATTCTATGCTTCACAACAATGCCTTAAGTGCAGAATAATTGTAAACAACTGTGCTGTCTATTCCACTGATTTAACATGTACCTTCAACTATTTGGGGGTCAGAAAATCTCCTTTTCAGGCTGAATACCTCATACATTTGAAAAATACTATGTTGAGGCTTAGCAGAGTAAATAATTTCCCTAATAACTTGAAATTAGGCAAACAAACTTTCTTAGTAACCTAAATCTCCAATCTCTTTCTTATTCATATACTCTTCAAGCACTTGGAAGTGTAAGAGACATACGCCTAGGTATTTGTAGATAAGATTCCCACCAGACAACATATGTCCACACACCTATTCTTTATTCCTAACAGTCACCTCTCAGACCTTTTTAGTCCTTCTAAAGTATTTTTCCAGGCCCTGAATATTAATGACAAAGTGTTTAAATGTTGCTAACACTTAAGAGATTTCCACTCACACTGGGAAATAATGAATTACACCTATACATCCCCCTGCAGTTTCCTACAGAAACAAAGGAAGGATTTCTAGTAGCAAGAATCTCATCCTTCCTTTCTTCTGAACACACAGAAAAATTAAAATGCCACATGCCAATGTTAGCAAATTAACACTCTTCCAGTACTGACTATACAAATTAATTCAGATGCTAGTCTCACAAACACCTCGACAGAAAGGTGCTTGATATTTTTACACTGGACTGACAAACAGTATCATCTTGCTGACTAAAATTCTTTCTGAGCCTTGAGCTTTTGGTGCTTATTTACAGTGCTTATTTACAGTGCTGATATATACTACTTATTTTTTACATCCATCAAATCATAAATGTTAAGTGTGGAAAAGAAATCTAAGAACCCTAATCAGTATCCTTGTATAAGGCAGATCAACTATGTATAATCTAATAAATATAATGCTATAAATACTCCCTATCTATATGTATGTATAGGTATACTAGTGTAATGCTGTAAAACATTGAAGTTTATGTATTCTGTACCTCCACTGAATGCTCGTCCAGCCTTTCTTAAATGACAAAGATGCCTCATTCTCCCCAGACGGTCTGTCCCAGTTCTTCAGTATCCTTACTGTTCAGAAAGTTTCCTGATATCTAAACTCAATCTCCTCTGCTACTTTTGCAGTCCGTATTTATTTTGGGATTTCATCTATATGAAGTAGATCTAAGCTAATGCATTTTACCTCATATATGGATAGACTGGGAGCAAAAATACAATCGTTTCCAGTGTCTCAGCTAAAAAACAGTAACTTAGTAAGTTGCTGTTACTTGATCTTTAAGGATTATGTGTTTGTACATTCTGCTGCTTAAAATAAATTTTCCCTCATCTCTTCCTGCAGCATGCACTTACTTTCCTAAGTATTCCACATCTTTTAGATATATTTATTCCTTACCTTGTTCCACGAGTATAATTCTTTCCTTTCCTCTTCCATGCATCCTTTTAAGTATTTTAAGACTGTCATCAGGCTTTCCCTCAACTCTCCTTAATTTAAGGCCTTAATTTTTTTACATAATTTTCTTGTAAAGTCAGGTTTACTTGACTTCTGATCATCGTTCATCTGAGTTCTCTTAAACTAGTGCATAACATTCTCGAAGCGTGGTAATGAAGCTAGGCACAGTACCCTAGCTGAAAAACAAAGGAAAACATTTTATAGCTTACTTCAAATGGTTCTCCAGTGTCTACCATATCATCAGATGAGATGCTCAAAACTGAGCCGCAGCCTCCAAATCGCTCATTTCGGCAACCATATATGACCCGTGGAATTTATGTGAATGAGTTAAGGTATTAAGTTAAAGCGAAAAGCAAGCAGGAAGTAAAGTAGCCTGATTTAAGGAGTCATTAAATTTCACTAAAATGTGCTTGTGCCTTTCACACTAAATTAGTTTGCACTACAATTCCTTCCTCATAAAATGAGAACTTACTTCCGAGTAAGGTAAGATGTATTGCTGAAGATGGACATCCAGCCTTCCTCAGAAAAGAAGCGCAAAACTCAAAAGAGGCATACGAAGCCATTGTTCAAAATCAAACACTGAACTGAGATTACCTCATTTTACATAATAACAGATATCTCTAAAATGTATTTTTACATCCCTAAAAGAAATCACTGTTTGTCATAATTGCACCATTTCTCTTTCATTCTTGAGTCTCTCACTATTTCCCAAGCAGTAAATGGAGGTGGGTGCAGACTCTCACACCATTAAGGTGGTACCCCTGATGGCTTTGCCTGACAGTGTCAAGCCCTTCCCTGTGGGCTCACTGCCAAAAGAGTAACATTTTGCCATATGGTTTCCCAGCACAAATAAGCACGAAAGGATACTCATCAAGCGCACGGCAGCTGCACACATGATGCAAGGCTCTACAGTTACGTACAATACTGTTTGTGGAAACACTTCTGTATAATCTCTGTTGTGTTGCTTGCACCAGTCAAGGACCCGATCAATTGCTACCATTTCTGCATGTCGAGTAGCCTAGGAGATAAAAACAAATGTTTTCTTAAAGTTCGCATTGATTCACAGCTTTAAACTTCTCACTTGTACAGATACAAATTAAATAAAATGCAATGTCATAAAATTATTCTTTCAAGCCAAAGACACGATGGCCTAACATCTAATTTATTAATAATGCAATTATTTTCACTTTTGTTAAAGAAGTAATGTAATGCTTTCTTGAGAAGACTCTTTTTAGTACACCCCTTTGCTGGTTCAAGCTGCAGAAGAAATCTCTTGCAGGCCAAACTGCGGAAGAAATACTCAGCCCAAGAAAGAACATATTCAACCTCAATCCACAAGTGCAAACCAGTTTTTTCTTCTACCTGTTCTTAGGCAGATGGTTGCTAGGCTTTTCGCTCAGAAGTTCTCCTCTCTCTGTCGTGCCAGCATAGTAAGACAAGACATGAAAGCTCTGGAGGCTTAAGGGACACACAAAGCCCAGTAGAACAACTCATCTAGCTCACTGTTCTTCCAAGGGCAAGAATGCAGGCTGGGTTACTTTCTCGGGAAATATTAAGGAACTGCTCCTAGCTGGTACCTCTTCCTCCCTCTCACAATGTTACCGTGCCTGCATGGAATGAATATGCTGTGAGTATGCAGTAATTTCGGTATGTTTCTGGAACTGCTTGGCCTACTGTGTAGACGCACTCGTTTCAGTTTGCATTCAGGTTTAATGCTGCCTGGGAATGCATACATGTACAGTAAATCCCTCAAGTAATAGGCAGGGATTGCAGCATATGCCTGATTACAAAAAGACAGAAGAATATTGATTTCTCTTTTTTTAATCCAAGACGACTGAATGATGAGTACCTCAGAGGTCACAGCAACAGGATGGCACAAAAGCCGGAACAGAAGCAGCGTTGACCTTAATTGCAGAGAGACAAAAACAACAGTAATGTCCCAGTATGGCTCTGGAACGTCTGCAGCAGTGTGTTTTGCCAATAAAAGTCACAGCAAAAATATCACAAAGTACTAGTTATGAAAGGACTCTCCAGTTACAAAGCCTGATGCTTATTTGCATTAAGGCTGTTAGTATTTTCCTTTTAATCTATTCTGGAAAAAGGATGTTTTTGACGTAGGCATTAGACTAAGACTTAATCAATCCAAATTATACTTGTACCTCTGCTACATATGTCTGTATGTGACTTCAGATAACTTCCTCTCAATACATGAACTTGGGTTAACGTTTCAGCACTATGAAGGTCTGTGGGGATAACTGTGAGATGCTGTACAATACGTGGGTTTAATACTGTTTAAAAACGTTTTAAAACTCCTATAGAGATCTATGCTGCCTATGCCTACATTAGCAAATAGTGCAGCACAAGAGGAGTAGCGCAAAACAGTGCTGAGGACTCAACACCAATTCAGGGGAGCGCACACAGGCCTAGCTCCGGTTCAGTCCCATGAACAGTATAATCCCAGCAACAGCTGGGGTGCGTTAGGTATGCTCCCTGAGTGCATCTTTTCCGTATAGTTTCATCTGAAAGGAAGACATCTCTGAGACACAAACCAAAGCACAGTAAGCAGACACAATCGAGAAATTTATGTCATGAGTCCACTTGTGATCTGAACTAACACGGCAATGAACCCACTCGGAATAAAAACGTGGATCTGAATCAACATGCAGACGTGATTCCTCCAGAGCTACTAGTGAAATGTTGCCATGAAGGTTCCCTAGTTGAATAAATGAGATGACATCAGCTGAAATCTCAGTGCACACAACTTAGGGAGACAGAAAGCACAACATCCTCCAGCACAACATGCCTCAGAACACCTACAGCTACTGTAACTCACAAGTGTTAAGTTGTGGCTATTCTAGTTTTGTGCCCTCAGATCAGAAGAGACATGAATACCATATTGGCTTTCTTGACTCCTGAGCACGAATTGAAAGCACGTAACCAATAAGCCTTCATTACCGGAGGAAAACATGCCTCTAACCTATGACACTGCTTTATACTGCGAACATTGAGTAGCTTTTAGGGCTCTGCTGATCTTGGGAGTACAAGCTGAGAAAAGCCATGCGGCTGCTGTAAGTCATATTGGCTTCTGTGGTCATAGAAGCCAGCTATGCAGAAAGGATTACACTAATATAGAATATTACTACACCTCAGTGCATCCACGTGTTAAGTAACACATACTGGTTTGTTCGTCTCACCTCACGAAGACATGGGAACACCAGGACAAATTCACCACAGGGTGAGAAAGGATTATCCAAATTACAGGACAGTCTCCATACAGACCCTAACTAGACTATGGTTCTTAAGTCCCCAGATGCAGTCATTAGTTTTCCAAGTTAAGATGACTATGGTAGAGGTTTATAAAAATGAAGAAAAATGTGGAAAAGCAACCAGTAAATTGTAATTTATTATTTCTCATAACAAGCGGACAGCCAATGAAATTATCAGGCAGCAGATTTTAAACAAACAAAAGGAAGTACTCTTTCACAAAGCACATAATTAAATTGTGGAACTCATTGCCACAGGATGCTATGGAAGCCAAAACCATAAATGAGTTCAAAAAAGGTTTAGACAAATTCATGAAGGATATGTGCACAGACAGCTATCAGAAACAACGATCCAGATACAGTCCTGGGCTCTGGAAGTCCATAAACTACTCACTTTCAGAACTGGAAAGGACGTGCAAGAGGAAGGTTTACACTACTCTCTCCTTGTTTCTTGAGCTCCTTCCTTAAGCACCTGCTAAAGGTCCCTCTTAAAGAGAAGATATGGGGGAAAAACCGACCTTCTAGGTTGTTTTGTATTGAGCTATGACTAAATAGCCTTTTTTATTGACTTGCTGTGTGTAAAATAACATACAAAAAAGATTATTTTCATTTTGAGTCACTGACTCAATTCATAAGCTTCTATAAACCCCTACAGTTTTTTAACTTACACTATCTTACATGTTATTTTAAAGCCAAAAAAACAAAAGCAGGTGAAAGTCACAAGGCAAAAAGAGAATTGTTACAGAATGGCAAATGATGTTCCAAGAAGAAAGTATTTGAAGCTGACGTCAGTGGGGAAAAAACCTTGACAAAGCCTTAAAATAGTGCCCCAAACCGTGGCAAATGTTTTATAGACAAATAAAGATACCATCACTGCCCTGAAAAGCTTACCTTCTAAATCTTAGACAAGAATTAACAAGTAAGAGTAAAGGGGGCCAAAGCTCAAAGTTCTATATTATCTTGTGGCTTCATTAGTAATTTAAAAGTGCAAACAGTACTTCATTTTCAAATATCATGTACTGTTCTTGCAAGATCGTCTGGGAAAAAACACATGCTACAATAACCCAACAGGAGGTAACAGAGGAGAAGTCTGCATGTATCAACAAAGGACCTAAGTCAGACAGGATTTCAGTGGGAAGCGAATGATTGCATCACACTGTAGCAGATGGAGGGACACACGTCACTCGCAAGAGAGAAGCAGGAATATATTTTATTGATATAAAGTTAACAAAGTTCAATGGTAAATGTGACAGTGGTTTAACAAGATTTGATGGCAAGGTACACTTGATTATTTAGGATAGGGTCAGACAAAACTGTTATGGAGCCCCTTCCATTGAGTCACGAGGTTCAGAGAGGACCCCCTTGCGTTCTGAACTCCTGCCCTTAGAGGTGTCTAGGGGCGGATGGATCCTAACTTAGTTCCAGATTTGGTCAACGGTTTATGTCTAAAGGATTTTATAGGCGCAATCAGTCCTTTATATCACTTAGCTAAGATTTCAAAGTTTCAGAGGGCTTATTCCCAATTCACTTACTGAGTATCTGATGTGATAAGGAGTCTCTCAACGTCAAAGAGTAATCTTGAGAGGCATCCCTAACTCAAGGGGAGATTCTGGTGTGCAGCCCACTGCCATGCAGGAGGGCTCAAAGGGCTCTTGGGCTGCTCACTATTTGTGGGGGTAAGATGATGGACTCATAGTCATATTTACATACCGACTGCAGATACTCGTTTCTTCCAAATTTGGCTCAAGTTGGACATTGACCAGCACTGTGGTTAGGTGGGCACATTGCCATAAATTAGCCATTGGCTGTTGCGTTGTTATCTGTCTTCCCTAAACCCACTTTGAGCCAGATGCAGCCATCATGACCAGACACATCCATCACGACCAGACACATCCATCACGACCAACACTGGTGGTTATCGCTTGAGCAGGGTTATGGGAAAAGGTCAGGTCAGGGTGGGGGGAAGCACACCATCACACACACATGGGAATAAAGATGCGGGAAAAAAAAAAAAAAAAAAAAGAGTTCTAGTTGGAAGGGTCACATACATCTTAAGCAATAAAATTTTCAGGTTGGTGTGAGGCAAGACTGTGAACAAGCAAGTGTGGGAGCTGCCAGAGGGAACGCAGTACTGGCACAAGCTTGTGACTGTTATTGCCAGGCTGTTGAAAACTAATGTCTTACACAGACATTTGTTGCACTGTTGCCCAATGAATACAAGTAATGACATGCCTAACTATTCTGAAATGCTGATGCCACAGCCATGCTCCTAAAAAAATAAAACAAACACAGCTGTATACAAACTCCCTTCGTCCAACAGCAACTTCTTCCAGCAGAATGCGATGATGATCAATAATTTTGTAAATAACTTCCACAGAGTAAGAAGCAGCATCTGACATTAATGTGTTCTGTGATGGACATGCAGGGCAGAAATAAAGTATGCAGGGTGACAGGAGACAGGTTGAAAAAAAAAAAATCAGACAGCTTTCAACAACTAAATCTTTTTGCCAAAGCGAGCAGTTTAGGAGCAGAATGAAAGAGAGCATAAAGAAGACACTACCTGCTCCTAACTCCAGTCAGTTAGATCAGAGGACGCAGGGACATACTTAAGGAGAAGACAGGGAATTTATTTGACACAAAGCCTAGTGGCAAGTTGATTCCTGAGCAAGGGCAAAATTGTAGGGAAGGACTACACATCTATCTGGATAAATGATCAATTTTTAAAAGTGGAAAGAAAGTTTGCAAGGAGTGAAAAAAGCCAATAGCAAAGACTAAAGGAAGAATCATCAAATGTCAACGTTGCAGAACAAATTGCATAAAAAGTAAAAATGTCTTGAGACAAAACATGTGAAAAAGGACTTAGAACTACTACAGTGACCTTAGTACTATTCCAAAACAAAATTAATATTTTTCCTTTTCAATAAAAATGACGTGGAGACTATGGTCAAAAGATATGAGTACGGAAGCAGAAATTACAGCATAAGTCATAAAGAATTACAATGCTGAAATGATGAAATTGCCTAGGGCATGGAAGAGAAATGAGGGGCAAAACCCGAAGTTGACAGATCATCAGAAAAAATACTAAGAACTTGTGCATGAGGATGACAATCCCATAGCAATGTTTTTGATATATATATATATATATATATCACGTGACTGAAACCTGTCAGAGCAAATAGAGTCACTGTAACGAAAAATAGGAAGGACATATAAACCTGACATCTACAGATCCAGGATAGTCTCAACAGCAAAACATGCACCATAACAAACTTTTAAGGTAATATTACAGGACTAGTCTATAAAAGGGAAATGAAATAGAATACAACGTGGATTTACATAAGATAGCTGACAGTAAATTAACCTAGTAACTTTCTTTGACAAACGTTTTTTTCTAGGCAAGAGAAACACCAGTCTCATCTCCCTGAACTTCTACAAAGCACCTGGCACAGCACAACACATGAAATTATTGTCAGTCTGGGGACAACAGCATAGCACAAGAAATGTAAGGTGAGCAGGCAAAGAGAAGAAGTTGCACTGAAAGGGGAAATACTCTTCCAGAGGGAACTAATTAGCAAAGATGCTCAAAGATAATTTTGCTTGAATGTTTTCAGTCATGAAATTGGTATTAACTGGAGAAACACAATGTGATGTCTTTCATGTGATGAACGACATTATCAGAAGACACAAGGTCAGAGTATCACTCAAGAAGTGGATGGCCTTACAGATGGGAGTAAAAAACCAAAAACAGCAAAAGAAGAATAACAAAACAGCATTAAAGACCAAGGCAGCTCCAGAAAAGATGGGTGGACTTATTTCCAGGAAGAGTGGGAAGTATTATGGTTATCAAACAAGGCACAAGAGAAAGTCCATCTGGAATAAAGCATACAGTTCTGGTTAAGTGAATTCAAAAAGATGAAACAAAGCTGGAATGGATGTATACAAGAATTATTAGAATGAGCACAGAAAGAAAGCCTGTGTTCTGAGAGGAGATTAAATAGCTGATTTGGGGAAAACGGGGAAAAACAAAAGCCAAAAGGGAATATGACTTTAAATACCTCCAAACTATGTAAAATAAAGGATGATGCTGGCACAAGAACACAGAGATATAAATGGACCATAAAAAGTTTAAAACTGGAAATCAGATGTTTTCTAGCCACCTGAGGAATAATGTCCTGGAGAAGTCCTCCAATGTGAGGTGGGATGAGAAATTAGTTAGGACCTTGACAAATTTACAATGTCTGCTGGAGCTGCCTTGACGGTTCAAGAGGGTGGGTTTTTTTTCCCAGGATGGTTCTTAAATAATGCCAGAAATTGTTAGGAGAAAACTGAAAACAATTTCCTGCATTCAGATTTCCCAGTAAGTGCCTCTTTCATGCTCACATTTTCTTTTAGACTATGTGGAGCAATTAAGTAGCTGATACAAAATTTAGAAGCACTGAGTATCTGGCATTTCCAATCGTGCAATATAAGGATTTATGAAAATTAAGCCACAAAAGAACTGAAACTTGAGCTAAACAGAAATTGAAAAAAGGACTGTCTTTCAAAGATATTAACAGCTTACTGTTTCCAAAATGCAGACAAATTTTTTACACCAGACTGCTTGGATTTAAGCACATTCCTTCAGGTAATCCTGATGTTCACACACAAAAAAGAAAGTCCAAAAGCTTCCCTAATATTTTTAAGTTGATTCTGATTTAGTTACCGGTCTTGTCAGGTATGTTTTGCCCATGTGATTTTTACACAGCATTAATATCTCTGGCACAATTTTCCCAAGTCTCTACTTTCCCACAGTGTTTACACTGATTTAACTTGAGATACCTAGCTTCTCTGTCATCTGCCTTTCTTGAGTTGTATTAGAATCATTTTAATATGTTATGGATTATCCTATAGCACAAGTTAGTATAATGATCTTTTTTTTATTGTTACATTTTTGAGGTTAAAAACCTCATTTCCACCTTTCGTTATATTTTCATATTGGAGACATCTAATACAAGTTACAGCCAGATCCTGCAATCAGATCCATTTATACAAAACTTCCAGTTGCACAAAATCCCTGTTGGCTTTAATGGGTCTCTCAGCATGTATAAGATCTAATTTGATGTCTAAAATTGCAGCATCACGTCTCAAATTTACAGGCAATGTTTTATTTTAGAAAGAACAACTTTTAGAAGAACAACTTCTGTAAACTAGAGGTGAGGTTTTTGTCAGCCTGCACATTCTGTAACTCTACGCAACTCCCCAGTTTCTTGTATTACCCCTGCCCCTTCCAAAATGAGCCTATTATCCGCCCCGCCGGTGCCGGGGGGGGGGGTAAGACCGAGCCTGGCCCCAACTCACGTTCTTCGTCTCGTTGACCTCGTTCCTGCCCCTGCCGATGACCTCCCCGTTGTACACCACCAGGCAACCGACGGGAACCTCCCCGTTCTCCAGAGCCTCTTTAGCCTACAGGACGGACGGACGGACAAACAAACGAGACAGGCTTTAACGAAGCCCCGTCCTCCCGCCCCCTCGGCGCTGCCGCGAGGGAGGCCGCGGCCCGCCTGCCGCGGGGCTCCCCTCAGGCCTCCCCCGAGGCTTCCCCCCACTCCGCGGCGGGAGAGCGGAGCCCGCCCGCCCGCCCGCCCACACCCCTCACGCTCGGGGGCCGGCGGGAGCACCCCCTCCGCCCGCACTGACCACGTCAAGGGCCTGGTCCATCCAGGCCAGCACCGCCGCCTCCTCCTCCTCCGCCATGGCCGGCACCAGCGGAGCGCGGGCGTTGTTTCCGGGGGGTCGGGCGGCCGGGTACCGCGGGCGGTGCCGCTGCTGCCACCGCCCCTTCCGCCGACGCGGAGAGGCGAGGGGCGGCCGGGCGCGCAGGATGCTCCGGTCCCTCTGGAGTTTCCTCAAGCGGCACAAGAAGAAGTGCCTCGTCCTCGGCACCTTCCTCGGCGGTGAGTACCCGGCAGCCAGGCCGAGGGGCGGCGGCGGTGGGTGATAGCGGGGCTCGGCGCCGAGCCGGCCTCGGGGCCTCCCCGCTGAAGCGCTCTCGCTTCCCTCCGGGGAGGCGGCCGCTGAGCCCGACCGGCCCTCCCCCGGTGGTCGCTCGGGTTCCCCGCTGTCACGGAAGCTCGTCGGCCGCCGGGCGAGCCCGTTGCCGGCCGCTGGCGGGACCGGCCCGACGGTACCGCGGGGCCCGGCCGGCCTCCTCCCCGCCTCGCCGGCGCTGCGGGCGGCGGGCTGTGGCGCAGGGAGCTCCGCGGCGGCCTGGAGCGGCCCCGCGCCTCGCTGGTGGCACCAAGAAGCGGCCGCCCACCGCCTTGGGGAGAGAGCGGTGGCGGGGGGGGACCCCGTCGGCACGGAGGAAAATACACACATCGTCCCCTAAGGACCCAAACGCGGGGAGTCAGGTCGCCCCGGGGGCTCTTACGGCGGGTGTTGGTGGGGGTTTGCACGGTTAAACGTTGTTTCAAAGCGTGGCTGACGTTTGTGTTACTACTTTTAGGAGGGAGGCTGAAAGCCTGTGCTTTTAAAAGTGACTCCGGCGTTGAGGTAAATTGTCAAATATCAACCAACTGCGGACACAAAACTTTACTGGAGAGGAGGGTTTACATTAATTATTCAAGCTGTTCTTTCTCCCTTAAGGCTCTTGTATAACTTGTAGGGTCTGGTAAGCTCCTCCTTTCCTTGGAGTTATTATAGGGTTATTTGTAGTCGGATTTAAAGTAACGTCTTGGATCTGCCTCTCTGTTTAATAACAAAGTGTGTGTCTGTGCAGCTGGAGATTAGATGCTCCTCCAAAGATACAGCCATGTCTTTGCATGATCAGTCATCACATTTACTTATATCTTATGCAAATGGTGCAGAATTAAACATTACAGAGTTGCTAAGGAAAGTTTGTATTTGTTTATATCCACTGGAATTTGCCTGATCAGTTAAGCGTTTTGTCTTCTGTTTAGGTGAGGTCTCTTGTGAAGGTGAATTGTATATACTTGTGATTTGCCTTGCTTGTTGTGTCCTTTGCATCCTTTCAGCATGAATTCCTTCTGTACTTTTCCAAAGAGCACCAATTAATACACAATGATAGGTTAGATGATGGTTACTGAAGTCAGACCGCTTCACCCTTTCACCTGCAGGTTTTCTGACTCATCAAGTACAGGGGAACGTAATGTTTACCGGTTTCTGAGCCACCACACTTAAAAACCCACCAGATTTACTTTAACATACCAGACTGTAACCTGCAAGCTGTTCCCCCTCCCCTTCAGCTGTCTTTGTGAGAGTGGTGGGGGACAAATGGGAATAGTAAAAACATCAGTTATCCTGGTTTCAGCTATTAAATATGGATCGATGTCCAAATAGGAAAGGAAATACTGGGGAGCTTGTGGCTCTTGGTAGTCCTCATAGCCTGAAACCCTAAATTCATCATGTATAAACAGCCCTCTGCCAGCCTGCAAACAATCCTAACATCACTGAATTTGCGGCTTTTTTTCTTTTGATTGGTGTTTATGTACAGCTTAGTGTCACTTTCACTAAAATGCTACTGACTGGATGAAGTACACTTTAAAAAAAGATCATCAGGGACTAAAATATAGTCATTTAAGGTACGACCAGTCAAAAAAACACCAAGGTGCTTCTCTTGTATTTCAACTTCTTGCATTCTCTTGCATTTCAACTTGTCACTGAAAATATTGAACTATACTGTCATTGTCTGTAGCATGGATCAAGCACCTGCTTCCTCAGGCTGTGTTGTATTTGAGGACTCTGTAGAGAATTGCTTTTTTGTATTTGAGACTCTGTAGTTAATCAGGGCATCTGCAAGCAGGAGAACATCATTAGCTGCCACCAGCTGCAACATGCATCATGGTATTTTAGGGCAGCCTTGGAGATGGAGGGATTTACTGCGGAGTGCTGCACTACAGTTGTTCAGCAACTGAATCTTGAGTGCTTTGGCCATCTACGTATTAGTTATGGATCAGACCTTAAAATAACTCCAGGAGCTATGGTAATGCCACCACCAATGAATCAGAGCTCCGAGATCCACAAAGGACTCTCCTCCATAAAATACTGCCTGATATGGAAAGGTAGAATGCAACTTTACATCGCTGCTTTTACATGAAGACTCGAAGAATATTTGAAAGTGGCTGAATGTTTTAAGAAAAGCATCCAAATCTGCTGCTTTAATAGCAGAGACTGAAATCTACATCTCTCTGGTGTTTGTTTTTTTTTAAAGAGCTGTAGGTGCATTTTCTGGGAACCAGGATGTAACAAGGGAAATGGGACATCACAGGGTTTAATGATTTTAAGTCTTTTACTGGCACATGGTCAGAGATTAATGTGAATATTTAATGATTCTTTAGACAGTGCAGAGTAGTCTCCACATTATTACTGCTACAGTGTCGTATCAGTGTTATGTTACTGAAGAATTATTGCACCAGAATCTGAGTTGGTTGGTAGCCTTTCCTCTGTTTACTGACATGGATGCCTTCTGTGTTATCAGTGACTGTCATTATTAGTGTAATTTCTGTCAATCCCAACACTGCAACAGATTTTTCTGCTTATGAAGATACAAAACTAATAAATAAGAGCTAAAATTGAGGGAAAAGCAACTGTAATAGGTGTAACTTTCCCTTAACCATAGAGCAGGGTTGAGAAGACCTCAACTTAGCAAAGACCCTGTACAGCCTCTTTCTTCAGAAGTCTGTTCTTTTAGTAATATAAAGCAATTTATTTACTAAGAAGACTTAAATCTCTTTAAGCAAGCAAAATCTAGTACTCTGGGATCAAACTCACTAGAAATATTTAAAATAGAGAGAGAGTTAACATGACAGAGCTGCAAGGACGTGTTATGTTCACTTGTTCTTACTGGATAGATAGATTTACCTTAAAGTGGTTTCTCTCTGTGCTCGGTGTTCAAGGTAGACTTCAATGGATGTTACAAAATGATTCACTGTTGAAATTCTCTTGTTGCAGTGGGAGAGCAAGTTCAGGGTGTGTCTGCAATGTATAGTTCTGATTTCAGTGGTGAATGAATTATTGCTTAATTTTGTCTGTTGCAACCTTTGGCTTGCAGAAAGTGCATTTCAGTTCAGAAGTCTAGACAGGCTTAGCAAAGAAAGTTGTCTTGGTTTGTGAGTGAGTGCAGGGGTGTTAAATAGGTTTTAGTGGGACTCAGCTGTGCCAAGAGAATGTCTTTAGTGCCTTTTTATTTTGAATATGGTTTTCAACCATAATGGAACAGGTGTATGGTTATTTGATGCATGGCTTGCATGTACATAAGGACAAACCACAACTTACAGAGCTGTCGGTGTTCTGGAAGGATGCAGGCTTCTGTATATTGGCACAGTTTCTACCTAATGAAATTCTTAAAACTGAAAATTTTCCCTTGATTTTTTTTTTTCCTGAGGGAATTATGGTAGTGAGAGTAAAGGCTGAGAGAAAGGCAAGGGCTGAGGGTAAGCCATAACTTGCATCATGTGAGAAATATCCTACCTGTTCAGTGCCATTGGCATAAATATGTAAGAGCCCACAGATTTTGTAAGCTACTTCCATTACTTACATTTAGATGGGAAGAGCCTTTGCAGTACCACAGAAGAGGGCTACACAGACAAATTAAAGCATATTTACCTTAATTCACTGTTAACAGATGAATTAAAGTGTTGCTTCCACAGGATATGGGTATTGTAGACCCTGGGTGTTCCATGTTGTAGGACAGTGTTGTAGTTTAAGCCCGGCCAGCAACTAAGCACCACACAACTGCCCAGTCACACTGCCCACCCGCTCTGTGGTGGGATGAGGGAGAGAATTGGAAGGGTAAAAGTGAGAAAACTCATGCGTTGAGATAAAAACATTATAATGCTTTAAAAAAGGAATAATAATAATAAAAATTGCAAGGAAAAGAGCTAGGGGAATAAATAACAAAAAAAGAAAATGTGATGCAAATGAAGACAATTGCTCACCACAAAATGGCCAATGCCCAACAAGCCCCTGAGCAGTGCCCCCCCCCACCAACATCCCTCTTAGTTTTATTGCTGAGCATGATGTCATATGGTATGGAACATCCCTTCGTCCAGTTGGGGTCAGCTGTGCCACCTATGTCCCCTCCTAACTTCTTGTTCACCCCCAGCCTGCTCGCTGGTGGGGTGGTGTGAGGAGCAGAAAAGGCCTTGACTTCGTTTAAGCACTGCTCAGCAATAACGAAAACATTTCTGTATTATCAACATTCTTTTCAGCACAAATCCAAAACACAGCCCTGTACCAGCTGCTATGAAGAAAATTAACACTAGCCCAGCCAAAACCAGCACAGACAACCAATACACATGTAAATACATTTCACTTTGTAGATCAATTTTAAAGCAGTACAAATTGTAGTTTGAGATCCTTACTGAGGTTCCTGTACCTGAAGGTTCTGGAATCAGCTGATGTAGTCCTAGTTTGTACCACTCAACTGTTTCTGAACTCTCTGTGAATCAGAAGTGTTGGAACTATTGTATAGTTTACATTTTAATGAAGGCAGAAAGGCAGAAAAAGGTTTACATAGCAATTATCTTTTGGGTAGTCTTATTATTGCTGAATTTTCTTAATTCCTCGTTTTGCACAGAACATATGGGAACGATTCAGTATGGTGTTGGATCTATACAACAGTTTAGCTAATTAGGCATGAGTAAAATGTTGCTGCTGCCACTTTTTGCAGAACTCCTATCCCATACAGAGAGGTAAAATTGAGTTCTATTAGCTATTGTAAAAATTTGGTGTTCACTTTGCTTATTTGTAACAACAGGGATTTTCAAAATGTCAGTTTTGTTTCTATAGATACCTTAGCTGACTTGACATGACAGCTCTTGGGATGTGGCTTTCTGTGGTCTGGCTTCCAAGTGACAGTGCTTTCATGTGATGCATTCAGTCTGGACTTAAAAGTCTGTGTTATTTTCAGGTCTTCCGAATTAGTGCTACATCGCATATCAATATAGATAGACAAGGTAGTTCTAAAGTAAAAGGTGAACACACATGCAGACTGACTCCCAGGCTGGCGGCGCCTTGAAATGTCCCGTAAGCTGGAGACTTGCAGAGGCTGTGATGCCGCATTCAGGCGCGAGTGACTAGTGGGCAGAAATTCATTGTCACAAAGCTGACAACAAGGACAAGTAACAGAGGCAGTCTGCTACTGACATCCAGTCTTTTTTGTTGTTCATTTGTTTTTGCTTAAGCCATGTGGATGGTGGAACATTTACCTTGGATAACTTCTAATGCATTGCATTCCCAAAGATGAAGATGGTACTGGAGTGACTAACATCAGTTAATGATGGGTGAAAGTTACAGCTTGGTTCAGGGGAAGGGGATAGGATAAGACTAGTAAGTAGCTGGTGTTACATCATTTTAGACAAGTGTTTTTTCTGGAAGTGTCTTGTTAAACCTGGGTGACTGCTAATGCAACTTTGGACCCTCAGGAGGCACAGCAGTTCTTCGTACAGAGTAATCACACAGCTTTAACAATGAAGTATCAAGCAATTAGCTGTCTCAATCTTAATTATAAAGGTGCTACTCCAGCGTATCACTCAAGGGCATGCACATGATTCTTCTTGAATTGTTTGCATGTGTCCTGTGTACATTCAGGAAGAGTCTTTTTTTTATACTTATGACTTTTCTGCTACAAACCCTGAAGTTAAAGGATTTACTGGGCGAGGGGATAAACAACAGTGGTCATTTGGACAAGTGAAAATGTGTGAATGTAACATGAAAAATGTGGTGGAATAAAATGATTGGAAAAATCTTGTGTTCAAAAATTATTTGCTAATACTAAAGAAGTTGTTGCTGTTTCAGTATGTTAGCTGGGAAAAAACATTTTTGGTGGGTCTTTGTGGAAACAGAGATTCATAAAGGAACGATCATATCCTCAAGGGTAGAAGATTGGGGCTAGAGAGTAGGAACCAGGCATAATAAGAAATGACAGCCACAGTCAAGCCCCACTGAAGCTGAGGTTCTTCCTATGGACAAGTTTCAGGACCAAATGAAGGAAGTGTTGGTCTGTAACATTTTTGTCCTATATGATTTTTAAGACTCAAGTTTTGTCTGTAACTTCTACTAATTTTATAAAGATATCTTTTTTAAAAAAATAAATTTTCATCCATCTCCAGACCTGTGCATTTCAGTTTCTTTTCTCTATTCTTTGTTTTTGTTACCCCTACATTTTTGCTTCAGTCTCTTCAGTACTAGTTGTTCACGTTGCAGTAGTACCAAAAATGCCTTCTTTGAAAGGCAAGATGTCTCTTCTCAGAACAGTTTCTTATACTGATTTAAGTCGTTACCCTTGACACTTTAATTTTGAAAACATTATTTCTGAGTATTACTTTGTCAACCAGTATTAAAATACTCAAGACCCATGTATCCCCCGAAAAACGCTATGCAGCCTTATGGTTTAAAATCAAAGAAAGGGGCTGGAGGGGCCTTCCTCACATTTTTAAAGCAGCTTGTAATATGAAATTCTCTCTGTAGGAGTCTATTTACTGGGAAAATATGGGCAGAAGAAAATCAGAGAAATCCAAGAACGAGAGGCAGCTGAATACATTGCCCAAGCGCGAAGGCAGTACCATTTTGAAAGTAATCAGAGGACATGCAATATGACAGGTAAGATAAGGAACTGGCTAATGTTCTTGATAGGTGGAATTATTTGGGGTTTATACTATATATTGACAGAGTGGAAGAAGAATAAGAGATGTAGGGGAATTCAAAACCTTAATTAAATACTAGTGGATAAATAGAGTTGTTTTGCATAATAAAGACAGAATCTGAAGAAAAGAAGATTGAAGGGATTTCTAAGGGTCATCTTTACCCTTGGTTTGAACACATACATCGATAATGCATACAAATGTATGTGTAAATTATAGTTTTTTGG
This sequence comes from Chroicocephalus ridibundus, assembly GCF_963924245.1. Taxonomy (NCBI): domain Eukaryota; kingdom Metazoa; phylum Chordata; class Aves; order Charadriiformes; family Laridae; genus Chroicocephalus; species Chroicocephalus ridibundus. The sequence continues at coordinate 62,840,279 of NC_086286.1, read as the reverse complement.
CACTTGAAGACCATTTGTATATTGCCCTAAACTGTATGTGGTATTGAGGTGTGAAACAGCACCCAGACTCAAACAGTACTGAATTTACAGCAGGATTGTTTTATTCATTATAGCACACTGTTAGTAAGCTACGCAGAGAGCTTGGTGGGTAACTTTTGTTAAAAAATAGGCAGCACATCAGACCACTAGTTCCCTACATTGCAGCAGTTAAAAGGTACCTGACTAGCTGCGGACCAAAAAGGGGAAATGTTTATATTACAGCACTGGTCTTCAAATTTTTGGAGAGGAGATGGTACACTGGAGTTTAACAAAATTCTTGTCATTCCTGTAAATACAGGCCATTCAAAACTATTCCTATAAAACAGACTGGGCAGCATTTTTTTTTTTCTCCTGTTGAAATTTGTTCTTGGGTGGCTGCAAATTTTTTCTGTGTACTCTGTTTACCCTGACGTGAAATACCCTGCTATTTGGTTTTCGTCTTTTCATTTTCTAGTGCTGGGATTGATTTTACTGCAAGGACTAAATTTTTCTTTGCCCTTCATTTTATGAAGTACCTTCTGCCTGTCAGCATGCATTCTTGTCAAGATTTTTCATATTTTGTTGATAGTATTTTCCCTGTTCTGTGCATGCTTGTTTTCCATTTCCTGTTCCCGTCGTATAGCAGCAGATTGGACACTGAATGTTCTGAAAGTAAAGGATTTTTTTTCCCATGAGCTTTCTTTTGTTTAAAACGTACCTTTCTCTGGTTCTCTTGTTGCGAAAAAAAACCCAAACCTCAGATCTTTTTCTTCTCATTTGGAGAAATGCAATAGTGTAGATTTTCAGCAGATTTTCTTATGAGGAGTTGAAGGCACGTATATGCAGGATGTGAGTACACATTTGCAGCTAGAGCCGACAAAGACATGTAGCCACGTTAGGGCAGCACCATGCACAAGCTCACAAGAGGCACGCGGGTAATTGCACTTCTGAGTACTCCCAGGGTTTTCTGTTTTCCTGTTTTGCTTGTCCTCCCAGCTTTTCCTCTTGAGCAATGAGATTTACATTGTACAGCAGCGGTTGAGAGCTGGGGATAGGTTTATGGTGACTTTTTTTTACTTTGACAGATTATTTTTCTGTTTTGTTTTGTTGTTTTTTTCTCTTAATAACAGTGCTGTCAATGCTTCCAACATTGAGGGATGCCTTAATGCATCAGTTAAATTCCGAGAGTCTCACATCCCTTCTTAAAAACAGGTAAGACTGTTTTGTTAATTGTGTTAAAGATGACTTGTTTTGATCACAAGATAAGGTGGTTTTCAAATTATATATTTATAATGTAGAGACCGTGCAGGATGTTGGTTTTGTGTCCCATTGAGTCACTAGCGTTAAACTATTTTGAAATCACCATGTAGATATTTTGTGTCATATTAGATGTCCTTTGATAGGTATGGCTGGCATTTTCCAAACATTACAAGAAATAATAGTTCCTTTAAGATGCTGCAGTGAGAGCCATGGTTTTTGATGAAGTGCTTATAAGATAGGCAGATAAATTATTTACAGGATCTAGTCCTCTTTTAAACACAACGGAGTATCTTGACTGAATTGTTGATATTGTGTTTGTGAAAATGTAACAATCTTATCACGGTCAGACTTGAATAGTAGTGGAGAGTATCCGAGATGAGATTGCAAATGGATGTAAGAAATGAGAAGTATTTTTTTTTTTTTAAGTAGAACAATTAGGGGCATGTCATACATTAAAAGGAATGCATCCCTGTTAGAAAACACCTTTGATTTCCTTATAACTGCAGGAACAAATAGCATATTTTTAAATACATAAAGTGCATAATAGCATACCTTAAAAGTAGAGTAAGATGCTTGGCATTTGGCACAGAGTAAAAGTGTTATGTAGGCAGTTAACACAGTGTTTCTGACTCACTCTAGACTGCCTTTCTAGTTTTCCTCCCACTGGCTTATTTATATAGCTATAACTTCAGCTGACCAGTATTTAATAGGCTACCTATCCAGTCATTGTCTTTTTTCAGTCAAAAAACCTCCCACAACAAGGCAACAGAATGTGATATTTAAAGTGGGAATTACAGCCTGAACAATGTTTTTATAACAGATTATCTGAGAATTTGCAACTGTAATTGAATATTATTTACCCTAAACAACAAGAAATTAGGAAAAGTTAATTTTAATGGAGTTCTTAATGTATTTTTCATAATAAGAGTTTTACTCAATGAAAAATTAACCTGAATGAACAAGAGATCTTGTGGATCACCAGATTTGCCCTCTGGACTGTGCAGCAAAATAGTCTACAAAGGCCTGTAATCCTGTGTTGTCCTTGAAGACGTGTAATGCATTAGTTTGTAGCGTGCGTTCTTTTATCAAAATACATCTGGTATCTCTGACTGGTTTGACTAGTTGAAACAGTTTACGAGTACCGTGACGCACTTCTGAATTCCTATAATCCCAGTGAAAATAGAAATGAGAGTTTTTGATATTATTGTTATGCATTTCTGAAAACAAATAATTTTTTTTAAATGGCGGTTACATGCAATACCCTGTAAGCATGGATGTCCATTCAGAGTGTATCTTACCATGGAGTTTGTGTCTTAATGCTTCCTTTTTTGCCTTATGCTGAGGAAGTTTTAGCTAGAGGCTTGAACTTCTTGAACTAAAAAGCTAGAGGAGGGGTTGGGAACACACGGATCACAGAATGAGCCATCAGGGCTCTTTCCACTTTAAAGTGAGTCTTTGAAGAAGCTCTGCATTCTCGTGCTACACATGGACGTTGGGATTTGTTTTCTTTCCGCTTTGATTTGAGAAGATGTATTAAATTACTTCAGGCCTTTGAGTGAGTGCCATTGTTGTTGAATGTACAAAAAACTAGACATGGAGATTTACCTTTCTTAAGGTCCCTGACGATGTATTCTTTTTCTCACACAATCTATGTTATGAGTTAACATGTTATGCATCTGTGTTAGCATATGTCACAGATTGTGTTATGGCTTAGGTAAACTCCTTTAACATAAAATCCGTTCACTTCCTAAAATGCAAAACCTTTTTACATCATTTTAGTAATTTGGGGTGGCCAGTGGTAGGTTGAGGGTGTCAAAGTCTTCAGTCTTCCAGAGAAACTTGTAAAGAGGGAGCAGCACACAAGACGACGGATGTTCTTGCTCTGCCTGACCTCCTCTTTGCAAAGCAATGCGATTGACTGAGATGGGGCGAAGTCCCTGCTGCTGTAGCCTTGCAGATGTTGCGTGTCTCCCACCTATTGAGCACTCAGCTTTATTTCAAACCTGTATCTTTTTGTTTGCATCGCATTTTGCTTCCATAGCAGATAATGGTTTTCTAAATAAATAAATGTGAAATAGAAGCGGAGTTTTGAATAGCAGCTGAGTCTTAGTAAATTACAGCAGTGAAAAATCCATTTCCACTGTTAGGCTTAATACTTGCAGCGTTAAATTGTTACCTGGCTGTTGCCTTATGTTGTGAGGAGAAACTCGGTAAGCATGAGCTCTAGAAAATGTTTTGACATAACAGGTGCAAATGTAGTTGGCTGATGTTGATGTATTGGCTTCTCTTTCTCTCTTCAGTTGGCATGGAAAACTTACCACTCGTAAATAACAAACGTGGTTTTGAGTCCTCTTATGTGTTTTATCTATAGAAATATCACTGTGATTTTTTTTTTAACAGTCTTTCCTTTGTTTTGCTTTAGAATAGCTTTTTAAAACTGTTGATTTAGCTTGCAAAGAGAAGTGTGTAAACTGGGTTTTTTATGTGCCATGGATCCTTGTATCTCTTCCAGCTATCCTTTCTTTAGTCTATCTCTTTATTTTTGGAGTTGTAGACTTAATAGTTCATTTGTGGTATTTCATAGTGGTCAGCTAAAAATTCATTGTTTATATAAGTGATATAATGGTCAAACTAATGCCAAAGTGCATGTGTTTGTTCCAGACAGATCAAAACATTCCTCAATGTTAAGTTGTGCCTATAAAGAGAAATGATTTCTAGTGAGAAGTGTAGTATTTTTTATAAAATAGGTTGTTGTAAAGTCTAAGCATAGGTTAATCTGAACTATCTGCCCTAAATATTTGTGTTAATTCTGATCCTAAGAAATTACCAAATGTTTCTCTAAGTGACTTTCATAAATTATTTCTTTCACAGTAGAGATACAGTAGCCATTCTTTACAGACAGTGAGTGCATAACAGGCGAGAATGGCTGATGAAAGTTTTTGGATGGCTAGCCTTCTCTTATCGGTGCCACTGCTGCTATATTGCTAACATCACCTGTGGGCAGCAGTTATAAACATGCAGTGTACCTTAGGCTGTTCAGGTGTATCTATGCAATCTACAGTTTTGCTCTTTTGACCAGAGAATATATAAGATTTTAGGAATTGTTTAGGTCAAAAAAGCAAACATGCCTCAACAGAAGAAGGAAGACCACCTTGCATTTGTGTGTGGATGATGCAAGACTACTTCTCCACAGACAGTCATGATCTCTTTGGTTTTTGGTGACCACATTTGAACTTTAAAGCCATGTCAGGCAATGATAGTCTTTCAAGAAAGTAGGATATAGAAATTCTGATCCTCTGCTGCTTGTGGATACAGGAAGCCCTACTCAACTGGGCTCTATATTAAATATATAAAGGAGCAAGGCCCCAGAAAAGACTTTGTATCATCAGTGGGCTTTTTCTGACTGCTTAGTGTAGTAACTCAAAATTGATAATATAAGTGTATAATTGACATGACTAAATACTACACTTATACATTAAAGTTTGAATATCTTATCTGTGATTTCATAGCATGTTGTTTATATACTGCTTTCTTGGACGAGGCAAATCAATGTAGACATGAATCCGATCTGAATATTACATAGTAGTTAAATGAGCTCACCCTACAGCACTGTTTCATTTAACGTATTTATTAATTTCTAAGGAAAATATACATTTTAATGTTTAATATTTCCATTTATTTTTCTACAGGCCAGCAAACAAGTTAGAAATATGGGAGGATTTAAAGATAATAAGTAAGTGGAAACGAAAGATTCCATCTGTATAATATTTGGCATAAATTTTAAATGTCTTTCACACCCTTTAAAATGCACACTTTACACTGGCTTGTTGTTTCAGCAGATATGAAGATAGTGCAACACACTACATGGAAAACCTCTTCCCTGCCCCGCCCCCCAACCCCCTCCGCCCCCACCCCCCCACCCCCCCCCCCCTCCCCCGCAAAAAAACTCCTCATGAAAGGATGTTTCATAGCCCTGAGGGAGGTTAGGAGCTCAGAGGCGAAGCTGAAGAATTCTATTGGCCTTCATGGTACCCTGCTCCAGAAAACTTTGTGAGAACTTTCTGTGCCATCACAGAAAAATCAGACCAGTTTTTCAGAAAATTCTGTGCTGAACCTAACAGAAGGCGTCAGTCAGAACTGTAGGCCAGCCCTGACGTGGCCAGCAACTTCCCAGCCTGTTTGAGATAGCCACCACAGCCGTGGCTATGAGCCCTTTAGTTCATCTTTACTTATTGGCTGGTGGAAGCAGTGGAAAGGAAGGAAGAACAGTGAAGTCAGATAATTATGTAGTGAAATACTATTGAGCTTTTTTTTTTTTTACTGCTTTTGATTCCGTGGTACCATTTGTTATCCCTACCACCTCCCTGGTTTTGTCTTTCCTTCCTTTTAGTTTTGTTTCTCCTTTTCACCGCACCTTTACAGATCCTGCTTTTGATCCGGCTCCTTTCTTCCCATGTCCTTGATACTCAGCAGTCATCCATGTTTTTTCATGTCACTTCTTCCACACGTCCTCTGTTGCCTAGTGGCTGGTAGCTGATGCTCATTTTGATTTTCTTTCTTTAGTTATTAGCTGCTCCTGCCGTAGGTAACTTTTTTCCCAAGCTGCTGTTACGCCTTCTGTGTCTTAATTGCATGACGAGGGCTGACGTACTGTGTGTATTTCCTGGTCTAATGAAGAAAGATGATTTGTCAGTACATCCGTTTTCCTTCTGGAGCAACTTGTATAACTTTTATTTTTTTCCAAAAATAACTTGTGTAATGTGCAAAATTATATCAATATAGGACCTTAAATGGGACACTTTAGGTGTAGCTGCAGCAGATATTAGACTCACGACCATCTTGGGCATGTGTTGTGAAAACGTGGGTTATGACAACCAATGAGAGAAATGTGACTGTATTTAAAAATCATGAGCATTTCTTGAGTCTTGGAGAGCACTCTCCCTCCTTGACTCACCCTTATTTCTTTGACTTTGAAATTATTTTGTTGTCTCTTCTCAAGGTTTCACAAGAAGCATTGTAGCTGTATATAGTACCTGTATGCTAGTAGTTCTTTTGCGAGTCCAGTTAAACATTATTGGCGGTTACATCTACCTAGATAATGCTGCACTCTGCAAAAACGGCACAGTAAGTTTCTTGGTTTGTTTCAAAGGTTAAACTTCCACTTTCTTGGAAATGACAGGATTATTTAGTGAGAGATAAAAAGAGCATACTTAGGAGTGTGAGAATGAAAGCAAGAGCTCTTACAAGAGTGGGAGATGTGGATGCATTACTGGAAGTAAGGCACATTGATGTGTTTTAATAGCCTCTAAATGTGGATGATTTGGGAATGCTCCTTGCTTAACAAAATACTAGCAATATAGAAGAATACCTTTTCTCTGCATTCGTATTGCTTCATATCTAAACACCAACATAAAATAATTTCTTTGCTTTCATTAATTTTTTGTCAAACAGTAACACTGGGTGAATGATCCAAGATACATCTGCAGATGTGTATAAATGCTTGGGTCATCCTAGCACATACATTAATTCCCCCAGTTAAATTTTCACAGGATTAAAGAAGGAAAATGTTGTCTTTGAAATCTGGACTATTTTGTTTAACTCCAAAAGCCCATCTACCTTAAATGTCTGTTGGTGGGGCCAAGCAAGGTAGAAAACTTGGTTTTGGTTTATATAGTGTGTCTTATCACTGCTCAATAAAAATAGCTCAATTGCACAGGAAGCAAGTACCTGTTGTACAGAGTAAGATCTGCAAATTGTTGGATGGCTCATCTAAAAATAATGGATACAAACTTTGGTTCTGTGATAGCTCCTGCTCAGGGTCAAGGAACAGCATATCAAGGCAGGTCTGAGAAAAGCTTCCATTAGGGAGGCAGGGGTTGATGGAGGCCATGCTTCACTTTGTAAAACCTGGAAGAGCTTTTTTAAAAAGGGCAAGATAAGCTTGGACTAGAAACAATTTTCCTTTCTGTTGCTTTTACAGTAGAGAAGTGGGTTGACGGGACCAACTCTAAGGCACTCCGCTGGAGCAAACTGGGATCCTGTCTCAGTTCCTGAAAGCTGCTTTTCTGTCAGATTGGCTTTTGTTGGGGTTGAGCATAAATACCCTATTCCACTAGGTTTAATTTTTGGGGTGGTGGAGGGTCTAGTTTCACCTGCAGTGCAGTTTTTTTAAAAGGCTTCCCTATATATGAATGAAAAGTGATGAACTTTTCTGCACCACTGAAGATGGGAGAGAGATCTGTATAGTAGGTGAAGAGAATGCCAGCAGACTTATGGGAAGATCCATGGGTTAATGGCAGGAAGAGCGTCAGAAGCTATGGAGTTGTGTGAGAATAGGGGAATCCAGCTGCTGTGGGGTATTATAAACATTAAGGAAATTGGTCGCAACTGGTTTGAAATGATTATTGCATTGCTCTCTGCTGTTGACATGTCACAGAACTGTTGTGTGTTTTCTTTTTCGCCATAGACACCACTAGCTCCCCCTGAAGTTCAGCAGCAATATTTATCAAGTATTCAGCACCTTTTAGGAGATGGTATGGTGTTTATTATGAGCTAACTGTACTTATAAAATTCACTTTTTTCTAGAATTAAGAAAAGCATTAGAATAATTTTGACACTTTCCTCCTTCTAGGACTGACCGAGTTAATAACTATTGTTAAAGCAGCTGTGCATAAAGTTTTTGGAAGGTAAGAGTCTATATTTCTCTATGGTTAGCTTGTAAGTTTTTTATCATGATGACTCTTCCCGAAACAATGAGTTTTTTTAGACTCCAAAAGGAGGAGAGGAAAAAAAATAAAAAGGAAGGCGTACTGGCTTTTTCCTAAACAACTTTTTTATTCTAGCAGGCTGTCTGCCAGTGCAAACCAATGTAGCAGATTGGGATCGTGTTACTTGTATTATCGGTAGGAGGACAAAGCATTATTACTCATTTTGCAATCAACGCTGCAGTCTTTTTCTTTCCCAGTATTTCCCTTAAGCACACCCTATCTCTTCTGGAGCTGGAACAGAAACTTAAAGATATCAGGAAAGCAGTGGAACATAAAGATTCAGATCAGATTGAATCTTACTCTCCCTTATGTCATTATCTGATGCCAGATGAAGAAAACCCCTTGGCTAGCCAGGTACTTGTTTCAGTTTCTTTCATTTATCTACCTTTTTCCATTCTGTGTTGTTTGTTTGTTTTGGGGAGGAAGGGTGCAAGTTGTACCATGGCATCTGTATCTTTAAGAAATGGTGATGGCTCGTCCGTCATAACTCAATAAATCAGAAATCAAAACCAAGATTATTGCTTTTAGCCTGTGACACGTGCTGTAACACAGTGCAGCTTAACTCAGCCCTAAGGCAAACTGTGTTACCTTGCACCTGTGTGCCAGCAAACATCATGGACACTCGGAGCATTTTGGTGCAGACCGTTGTCTTTGGGCTGGAAAATGAACAGGAGTCAAGAGAAAGGTGTATCTCATCTCACTTGTAACATTAATTTCCTCAATTTTCTAAAGGTGTTTGTCACCATCCACACCACAGCTTGGAGAAAACTTATTTTTAACTTGGTGTTAGACTATTATAAAGAAGAAAGTTGGGCTTTACCATGTGGCTACATGCACTTATTCCTTTAACTTAAGCTGATACGCAGGGTTTGTTTCTGCTTTGGAGGTCAGAAGTGGAAAAATACTTTGCTCAATTAGTCTGGTATTTCCTGCTATTAGTTAAAAAAAAAAATCCTACAGTGACCATTTAAAAGGGAAATTAGAACACAAATTATAAAGCATCTGATTTACTCTACATCTTCTCTTTTAAATAGATTTGACTTACACATCTTAATTCCATGATACAAAACTCTCTTATTTCTACTCTTATTCTTGTGGTTGCCAATGGATTTCTTAATAAATAGTGTCTGTCTTTACTTTTTCTAGGCCTGTGGACTCACAGAAAGAGACATTGCTACAATTAAATTACTTAATGAAACTAGAGATATGCTAGAAAGGTATAAATATCCTCTCTTCATATTAAGCTCCTCACAACTATTGCGTATGTAAGACCATTACTTTCATATAAAAAGCTGTCAACTTCAATTTGTGAAATGTGACTGCTCTGCTGCATTATATTTTTATATTCACTGCTTGTAGGCTGGGATTTTCAAAATTTGAGAGCTCTGAAACTCATTTATAAGAAATAATCCTGCCTTAACAAGATGCCCAGGATGTCCTTCCCAGTCAGACCCCCTTATCAGACCTCACCTTTTCTGTAGTTATGCAGGAACAGAGGAGTACTTCTCTTCTGCTAAAGCAGGGTAAATTGAGAGTCATTTTCTTGGATTTACTTGCTTTAATAAAATGAACACCAGTTTTGGCTTATCAGAATTTATTTTTAATGCATGGTTTTGAGCATGGTTGTATGCGTCCTTTTACCAGAGAGCTACCCCAGTGAGGCTTCTGTAATAAACGTTGACTAGGAGGGAATTGAGCCAAATGCCAAACTATTCTTATAATTTAGCTGCTGGAGATCTGGGGCTTTTTAAGGATGAGCTAAGTCACTTCCGTGTTATTGCTTAGTAAGAAAGAGGAGTGAGGAATGCTTCAGATTCAGCTGGTTTTTTGTAACTGCAGGGTAGAGTGTAGCTTGTTGATTGGTTTGCTGTGGAGTTACGGGGGAGCTGGTCTTTCATGAGGTGGCTGCGCTAAGGGCCTTCGTCTGGGCCATACACCTTCCCTTATGGGAGGGACATCTGTTGCGCTCAATACTTGCAGGGTTTTTTCTCGTTTGGAAAAATAAATCCCAGGAATCAAACCACTTAATTTTTATTTTTTTTTTTTTCAGTCCAGACTTCAGTACAGTTTTGGGCACGTGTTTAAATAGAGGATTCAGTCGACTGCTGGACAATATGGCAGAGTTTTTTAGACCTACTGAACAGGACGTCTCTCAGAATGGCTCTGTAAATAGGTAAGTGTTTTCTTTTGTTGTAGTTCTTGGGTGAATAATGCTTTCCAAAAAAGACTATAGATTTTCCTGCCTCCTTGAAGTTCTCGTGCTGGAAATAATTCTGCTTCTTGCTTTTCAAGAATAAATGTGGTCTCCTCACTTCGGTCAAGTAGACATTGAGGAGTATTGCATATTTCCTCCCACCCAGGAAATTGCTAGAGGTATCTTTGCCGTTACTTGCAGATCTAGAAATAGAAATCAGAAGAGCTATACCTTCCACTTTTAGCCCGAACGCTGTACAAGCATACTGCCTTTCTAGCTCAGGAGGCTTTACCCTGCCAGGGGTGACTACTGAAAGAGGTGCCGCAGTGCCCCCGCTGCGGCGGCGTTGGCAGGCTAGTGTTCCCCTGCAGTTGGCAGATCAGCTCTGTACGCCTCAGACCCTGACCCTCAGTTGCCAGAGTTCCCAACAAAGGTGGGTGTTGCCATGATTCTCCAAATACACGTAGCCGAAGCACCTGCAGAGCTTTAGATTCTTTGCTGGTATGCTGAAAAAAAGATACTAACGTTCTGGATCTTCTGGCTTTTCCTAGAGGGCTGCTTAAAAATAGCTTTTCCTCTGAAGTTAACTTTGGTTTTAAACAGTGCAGTGAGAGTGTTACAAATCCAAAAGCCGAGTTCAAATCCTTGAAATACGCTTTCTAATATATTAAAATTAAAACCTTGAATAATAACTGTTTTTATGGATGTTTAATAACTGATGGCTCTCAGAGAGTAATGTTTTTATTTAAATATATACTATTTACATCACTTAAACTATCCCAAAAGCTAGAGTTTGGCTGTCCGAAGCCTGGTTTAGAGTTTGAAATAGTGTGAGATTGTAGAGTGACACTTCTAGTAACTGTTTACATACACACAGGTAAAGACTCTGGCTAAACCATTATTTCTCTTGCATGAGAAGCAAGGGTGAGACTGTGTGCAATAGGAACAACAACTGAAATTTGCTTTGGTACTTCTCTGTTCAATGAAAGACTTGATAAGGGGGAAAAAAGTTCATCTGTGCATTTTAGTTTGCAGTCTTTCAACTCTTACTCTTGAAGTAGTAATTATTTAGAACGGTAATAATCAAGAGTTTAGTGGCTTTACGAATGTCAGAGGCAGATCTAGATCAGTATTTTTTTGGTTTTTTTTTCTAGTCTTTCCAGTGTCAGTCTTCCTTTAGCCAAGATAATTCCAATAATAAATGGACAGATCCATTCGGTATGCAGTGAAACACCTAGTCACTTTGTTCAGGTAAGAATCTTGCTTGTTTAATATGCCCCAAGGAAAACTTTGAAATGAATGTTGTATATTTCTTTTTAATAATGTACTTCATTCTGTTTCTCTTCATTGGCTTTAAAAAAAAAAGTAGAAACAATTGGCATAACTTTAACTTTTTGTAAACTTGTATCTTTCAAAAATATGCTATTTTTCTAGAATGTCTTCCCTCTGCTAAACTACGCAGAAGCACAAAAATGTCTCTTGAAGCGGTTCTACTTGCAGTTCTGCCCATAAACCTTTCTAAAGCAAGACATTTGAGTTGCCTCTCTGTGGGAGTGCCAGGAGCTTTTCTCACGATGAATTCTGTACTGCAGCAAAACCAGAATAGTGGTGGACGTGTTTGATTAAGCAAATTTATTCTTTAAATTTCTTTCAGGACCTGTTGATGATGGAACAAGTGAAAGATTTTGCTGCTAATGTTTATGAAGCTTTTAGTACCCCTCAGCAACTAGAGAAATGAACTGCACATTTATAGGAATAGATTGTGTATTTATAACGAATCCCTTGTGACTACTGATGAGACTTGGGTTAATTTTATAATGGTGTAGGAGTGGTAGACCAGCAGAAGGAACATTCTGAAAAAAAAAAGTGAGAGTGAGGCCGTATTTGTTCTAATAGAATTCTGTTTCAAACACCCATTAAAAATATTCTTGTTGAAAGAATCATTGTATGTAAAGACTTTTCTATTAAAAAAAGTGGTTAAACTCTTCCATAATTCATTATTTTTATTGCATCTGAAAGGCATCTGGTGGCAGTATTACAGTAAGTTATTTGCCTGGGGTGTAGAAGTTTTGGAAAAAAACTAATGATAGTGATCTAAGAATAGCACAGAGTAGCAGAATGAAATAAGGCTGCTGCGTCTCCTAAATTTTTCTTTTCATAAAGGAAAACTCTTTTTCCTTAACTTTACAAATATTATTCCAAAGAGTCTCATTCTTCAGAAAGTCTTTGCCAACTGATGCGTGTTCCTCTTGAACAAGCTGAGGAGGGGTGCTCTCTCTGTTACTTAATACTAAAGGAATGTGGATTTTTAGAAGTTCTCATTTATGCTGTTCAAACAGCTACACTGTACACATTAACTTGTAAATATTTTATCTTAATTTGTATTAATTTTGAGCCCAATTGTCTGTATTGTAATAAAATATTTTAATGTAAGATTCGTGTGTGTATTAACATTACTAGCAAGAAGGGCAATGATCTCATTTGGCCCATCACTTAAAATCTTGATATACTAAGTTGAATTTATTCTTTCAATTTAGTAATAGTTAACATTACTCCGGAAAAATAAGCCTTTGGTCTTTACACTGAAACAACTAATGCTTTTTGTTGTCATGTACCTCCCCCTCTTTGCAAGGTTCACGCTGTGGGTCTGTCCCTACACGTGGGACGTGATGAGTTTGGGAATTTTTCAAGTTGGCTGCAGTCCACCCTCTGCTTTAAATGTTGTCTCTCTGCCAAAGCTGAGGATCCCTAGCCACTCCTGACTATTGCTCTTTTTAAAAAAAGTTAGTCATTGAAGCATATGTTTTGTTTAATAGTCTACAGGAGGCACCCTGGTAACTGTAAAAACAATGTCTGTAAACAAGAGTCAGCCTTAACCATGTTCACACTAGTTCAGAGAAACAAATTGTACACGGAGATTCAACTATCAAGTGCTAGATTTCACGTTAGAGTCATTCCATTCCATCCTTTAATAACAGCCCACCTTTCATAAAAAAGTGAAACTATTGCTGTTTCTCCATCAAGCAAATAAGAGTTAGAAACTAATAACACCCAGAAACTGGGCAAAACATCCGCGTTCCCTACTAGCCAAGGCTCCAGCAGTGTATGGCTCAGTTCACGTCAGTCAGTTGCAGAGTCCAGCCCCACTGACATGGCAGTTGCTGAGGAGTTAATTGAGGTAGAGCTATTACGATTCCCTTTTCTCCCAGTGCAACCCATTTCAGCAGTTCCTCGTAGCCAACCAGCTTCACCTGAGATAGAAACACACACTATAATTAGAACAGTGCCTTTTCAAAGTGCATGTAATTGCACTGTTGACAAAAGAAATGTTGTTCCATACTACTTTACTATCCAGTTATCCTTAAATGACACTTATTAACCAATTGAATGATAAAACAATTATTAAAAGTAGTAGAAAAATACTTGCAAAGTAGATATGTAAGTAATAAGGCTGGTGATGTTGGGTCTTGAGAAGTGTTTAGGGCTGTAAGAGGTACATAAACACATTTCAGAAGTATTTTGGAAGGCATGTGGGTCTAAGCAGGGATCCAGGTACCACAGTACATAACTTTGTATCGCCTGTTTCCCATGGTGGAACCTGTAGTCTTGAGCGAGCAAGCAATGTTTGTGCAATGAGTGCAGCCAGATATCTCACAGCAAAGCTGACCTGAAGAACCTCTCCACTAAAAACACACAAATAGGTTTTTATGGCACGACACTCGTGCCACCTGGTAAAAATAGTGGAGCAGCTTCAGGGAGCAGCTGAAGACCAGTCTCTACCCCTGAGGAATGTTATTCTCTTGTGCACATACAGTCCAGATGCCTCCATAAAATTCAAGATGCATCTATATAATTTCAGAAATGACCCTGTCTTCCTTATCACAGAGCCGTCTTGGCACTGAGATCATTTTCATATGGAACCAGACTAGAAGTGACAGTCCACAAACACATGTAATGCGTTTCAGCAGCTAGAGGACATCCAATGCATGAGACCAGGACTAGCTAAGCCAAAGTGAATCCTCACCTTGAACGCACAGTATGGATGTCAAGTCCTGAGCAGCAGCTGCTCTGCTCTATAAATCTGCTTCCACTGGGTTACGCTACTTACTTACTAGTGTAGCTGTGGTATCAGTGTCCTCAACTTCTGACCACTGCTTGCTCTAAAACACACACCTAGGGTCACACTGACTTACTTTTTAGCACACCTGGGCAACGACAACCTCTGTGCGCGTCCCCTTTGTGCAAGGCTTTGCCTTGAAACTGCTGCATCGTTATTACAGCAAATACAATATCACCACAGTCATGAGGAGGGATATTTATAAAGAAAGGTCATGCTGAGTTAGAGTCTACGCAGGAAACGGGAGGGGCGGCAGGGTTTTTTTTCCTGCTGCTTGGCCTCTTTTTATGATCCTTAGTTTGTAAGCTAAAACATATCCCAGCAACAATTCAGTCTAACTTTGCTGGAGAAGAAACATCCCACTGGGAGGACTGTGACAAGGAGGTCCCAGAATGAAAACAAACATTTTTCTGGGTCTCTTCCAATGTCCTAAGAGCTATGCATTCCCAAAGATGCCAGAAACTAAAATAAACACTGATGGAACATGACAAATCCTTGAGGTGTTTTCCTTCAGCGAATGTTCGTTTCTTGCACTGTGTTTCACTGATCTAAAGGGGGCGGGGGGAGTGGGAACGTGGTGGGGGAGGAGGGTCTTTTACCTGTGTTTCTCCAAGCTTAGCCTGTGGCTCACCAAGTTCCAGCGTCCCAGAGACTGGCCAGTTAAGGAAGATAGCATTGACTTTGCCTTCTTTAGGGATGAAAGTGTACCTGGTTGGAAACAGGAAATGCATGTCAGTTCTTCCTTGGAAATTTTTTCTGAAGCAATACATAGAGTGCTTTCAAGACTGGAAAAACAGATTTGACAAGTCAGCATTAGTTACATTTTCACACACGGAACCATCTTTTCAGATGGTTTACACCCTTCAATAAAGTACTGTTCCTTGAATACATGTTCCAAAAAACTAGAGGTAGTAGAGACTATTAAAGAACTGAATTTAGAGGTAAACATCTGTAGTAACTTTAGCAAGCATGTAATAGCTCACCGCTGTTCAGCCATCTAGGAAAAAAATACTTGCAGGACACTGGGAATCATTAACAGATAATTGTGGGTTAGACACAAACATACAGACATTCCACTAAAAAAAATTTAACGGCAGTATGTGCGACAACAAAGATTCCACCTTGCATAGCTATTTTTTTTTAAAAAATTGAATTTCAGCAGACATTTATCTACAGCATGTCCTTGGAAATCTTGTGGCATACACCTGAAAAATTCCTTCCTCCTTCCTTCATTTAGCTACAATTTTTTACTGCTCTTAGAAGTGGTTTTACTAAACAGTCAACAGATCAGCATTTCAAGGCTAAAGCCAGATACCCAAATCTTACTGGGAACAGAAGTAAAAAGAGGCAGAGAAGAGGGTCAAGACCAAAATCCTGATGGATCAGTGAGGGGTTACAGCAGCTGTGAGGCACAAAAGCAGAGGAGAGTCCGTCTCTGGAATTCTGGCTTAATTTAGTGACCATACAATTGCTCTTCCCTGGCGTTACTACCTTAAGAAGAAACGCAGAATATGCTAGACTGATATCTATTTTCTTTCTCTCCCCTCTTTCTCTCTGAACAGTGACACCAAATATTCCTTTGTACAGATACAGACTCCATAACAGTTTTATATTTCTAGATTTATATATTTTTTTTAATAGTTTCTGTAGCCAGCTACACTAAGAAGCACAAGATCACTAAGGAAATGCTGGCAACCTTCCCTTCAGCGTCAGCATCATCCCAAAACTACGGTCTCTGAGATCCATTCTCTACCTACAGTTTTAGACACACTTTTACGTGCAGTTACTTAAACTGATAAAAGGGTTAATTTCTTCACAGCACAGAAACTAAGCTGGTGATTGCCGTAGCATCAAGTCATTAAGAATTTCAAAAATTCACATACGCTGCTGCTACTGCTTTAGGCAGCCTACACAGATTGAGCAGCCTTACCACACTCCTGGTGTGACCGTGTCGTTCTGTGCTTTCCATGGTTTCGTTCCATAGATGGCTTCTCCGTTGACTTTCAGCCAGGCACCCATCTGCCTCAGGCGTTCCTCAAATATAACAGCGATGCGACCATCGTGAGTGGGCCCGATATTCATCAAGAGATTTCCTCCACAAGACACTGTTTCTACAAGTTGCTGAAATGTTTTTAAACACATACACAGAACATATGGTCAGGGCTAATGAAATCATATATTTGAAGTTATTTCTAACGCCAGGCACACTGCTTCAGAACGATGAACTGAACAAATTCTGTTATTGCTGCACAGTTAGATTTTGGGGGTATTCCCAACAGTCAATGCTAAATTTAAGCTTCCATAAAACCAAGCTCTGCTGTCAAATTTTTACGGCAAAAACCAGCCCAAAATACGTTTTTGCACCAATATGTCTGACACTAGAATCAGATGCTACACCTTTCTAACATTTCAACTTCTGCAGGAATTTCATGAGGGTTTTACTGATAGAACAGATAGGTGATTTCTCTACACAAGAGGAGAATAAGGCTAATAGATGCCACTTCATTTTTATTGAAGCTGAGAGAAACAACTTCCTCCTCCTTCCTCTGATGCTCTCCCTATTTTACAGAGAAAGCTGTAAAACATGAGGAAGCCTTCTACAGGGTCCCTTAATATTTGTGTTCACATCCACACTGCCCTCCAGAGATCACGGACTGAGATGCACAAGTCTGAGGAACAGACAGCTGGAGACAGGCTACTGAGTGAATTTAAACCTTCTGCCCCTGCAAAGAGGTTACTTCAATTTGAAATTATCTTTTGCAAGGACAGTACTAACCACTAAGCAACAATAAGCAACTAACAACTAAGTACTAAGCAACAATAACTCACTAGGTGAATTTTGCTATTAAATGCATTTATCTGAAAGATCGATCAGTCTTCCTTTCATTCAGTTTTCCTAAAAAAAAGATTTGAAGATTAATACCTTAGACTAGCAAAGGGAGTCAATGTTCTATTAACACCGTCTGTCTGCATCTGCTAGTGTTTATCTGTATGTCTGTAATACGTGTGTTGTGTTTTATTTTCTCTAAAGGAAGTGGGATGAAAGGAAAGCTTCTCGCTACAAGGTAAAAAGACAATTAAGACTTATAAACTGTTTCTAGGTAGAAGGGGGAAAAGATATAGCCTTCAGTCAGGAGTTCCTACACAGGAACTGTGAAACTGCTTCTCATCAATTTGGAGGTGCAATTACTAGAAAAACTTAGCAGAAAAGGTAATTATGAGTCTATCCAGATCAATATTTGGCCAGTTACTCACTGGGGAAACAGCTTCTAAAGAAACTGACTGCATTTTTACTAGATAATTTTTCTCTTAATCATTTCTATAAAATTAGTAAGAACTATATGGATACTCCATTCTGCCACTGTAAGGCTCTAAACAAACAAAATGCTTTATTATTTCATCAATTCATTAATCAATTAAAATAATATTTTTATTAAAATAGATATATAATTGAAATGTTATATAGCATAATATAATAATCAGGAGGGAGAATCAGAAGCTGCAGGCAACTCCTTTGTCCCACTGTACCTTCACCAAGTCCTCAATTGTGAGGTAATCGTCAAGCTGTGCGTTCCTCCTGTACCCCCACGACTTCTTGTCAATAGTCATACAGTTCTCCCACTTGTGAGGCAGGAGGTGTCCGGGGTTATACCGGTCACTGCACGTGTAGAAGCCGCCATGCGTACAGATGCTGCCAACTCCCCAGCGGTCATTGGTCACAACTGTGTCCCGGACTGGACTAGAAACAGAGAAATTTTAAGATTTTTATTCTAAAAAACACAGTCACAGCCAGCGGAAGCCCTTCCCACACACATCCCTCCCAGAAAATAATATTTGGGATGACTTCAGAATTCTTAATTTATTACAATTGGATTAAGTGCAATTTCAGAAATCCTGTTCTCAGCATTTCTTAGGGAAACATGCTGCAGCCTTTCACAGGAGGTCTGCCAGAAAGCAGCCTGCACTTCATATCCACTGCCAGATGTTCAATCTGCAATGACAACAACACACCCATATTCTCAAATTATCCTGCTATCCTGTTTGTCTGTGCAGCAGACAATACTTAGGGAAGAAGATAATCGGGTAGAATAGCCAATACCATCTTAATTGATTAACTTGCAAATGTGGTTAAAAAAAGTATGAAACAAGTCTTTTTTCTAAAGCAAGCTTTGATAGTTTTAGGGAAGACCTGGATCCTGTATTTCAGGAAAATAATACTTAGTTAAGTCCTCGTAAGTAGGTGTAACAGGTTCAACAAAACATACAGAAAACGAGACAAAGTAGACACAGAGCACGATTTCAGATAAGGAGGTAAACCAGCATCATTATGTACCTGTCATTATACAGCCAAGCCAAAAAACCGGTGCTGTTCCAGTAAGTATCTGGCGCATTTCCATCCCCATCAGACCAAATTATTTCTGGTTGGTACTTGGTCACAAGTTCATAGAGTTCTGGTAATGACTTACTGGTTGGAAACTTTCTTGTCTTAAAGACATTGGTGGCATCCTCGAGGAAGAGAGGATTAAACCACTCGAACAGGGAGTGATATAACCCAAAATGCAAGTCAGTCCTGTTTCTAACAGATGTTGCTAGTTCAGCCACAAGATCTCGTTTTGGTCCCACATCAACAGCATTCCAGTTCCAAGAATATTTAGACCCCCACAGAGTAAAGCCTAGAAAGAGAAAAAACCAAAGGATAAGAAAGGGAAGCAGAGGAGAGGAACTTATAGTTCCTCCTTCTGGAAAGTAGTCTGCAAGTATGTTGCAAAAAGCAGATATAAAATAATAAAAATCATATACGTAATAATATTGTTATCATGGTATAAAGTATGCCTATAATCTGTTTGTGCATGATAGTAGTCATATCTGGCATGATGTTCTGATGTTATGTTTATGTGGTTTTTTTATTCAGACACATATGCATTTATATATATATATATATATAAAAAAAACATTCAATTCTCCAGTTCTGTACTGCTTAGGATAATTACTCCTTCTCCTTAATTATTCACGCCATTCATATGTCCCAGTTAAATTAACCAAAAATACAGCAACTTTTGAGGCATCTACATTTCCACTGAATGTATCAAATGTGAACTGTGAATACACATTCAACAATTGGAAGATAAAATGCTTTCTCAGTTGCGGAATACACAAGCTACCATTTGCATCCAAAGACTACTCTCCTTCCTTTGTGTTTAGATCTTATGCAAATGTTCACTTTTCATTTGTCCTGACATTTATAACAGCTCAATCAACTACTCGGTACACATATATAAGCAGAGTGCAAAAACTCCTAAAACAGCTTTTAAAATATCGGCATTAAATATCAGGAGGGATTTAACATTTCAGACGTTCAGCAATCCAGCACAAGCACTTAGAAGTACTACTGCACTCCAGACTTAGACCACTCTCACCTTCAAACTGCTTCATACTCATTCCCTAATAAATTTTGCAATCTTTTTGTGAACTGGATACATGTAACTGTATCAACTAGACAAACAAGCTAAAAATTCGTGCCCAAGGCAGGGTACGGGACAGACTAAATGAATCATGGTTCTTTTGAAGTCACTAGGAATTACACCATGGGCATCATCAAGATCAAGATTTTATGTGTGTCAGAGCTGAGATTAATATTCTCAAGTTAGAGTTGCCAGTCTTGAACTCACATCTCCCCAAAGACCAACAACATTCTCTAGGTGTACTGTCATAATGCATCTTAGTATTTTGTACTTTATTTGCTACCATATTTCCTTCCAATCACTTTCTTTTTCTTTACTTTTCCCTACAAAGCATTTTATAATTACAGTGCCAAAAATCAATCATGCCTGTGAAGTTTCAGACCTTGTTTGAGGTTTTGGCTTCTATGCACTGC
This sequence comes from Chroicocephalus ridibundus, assembly GCF_963924245.1. Taxonomy (NCBI): domain Eukaryota; kingdom Metazoa; phylum Chordata; class Aves; order Charadriiformes; family Laridae; genus Chroicocephalus; species Chroicocephalus ridibundus. The sequence goes on along the minus strand of NC_086286.1, from coordinate 62,820,048 downwards.
ATCAGGAAAAGTTACACCCTACGTACATTTCTAACTCTGAAACTGACTCCTGGAACATCCTCCTAAATTCCTTGGAGAAACCTACAGAGTGCATTAACTGCCTATACACAGCAACTCTCCATATGTTAAACAGTGCAGAATTCACTTTTGTGGTTCTTTGAGCGATAAATTACACGACAATAAAAAATAAACTATGGTTACTGTAGGAAGCTCAGCTGCCCCCACCACTTCAGGCTGTCTTACCTACAGCAACAGAACAATGGCACAATCTATTTTTCCTCCTATGCAAGCTTCATGGCCATAGGTTTTGTGTAAGAGTCAGGAAAACGCAAGCACATTTCTTGGGTGGTTTGTTTCCTCTTTTGTTGGGTTGGGGCAGATAAGGCTGCCTGGCTTTCTCTACCACTCTTAGCAGGCAGGAAAGTCACCTGGATTTTTCTTCTGTTGACAGAAATGCAACAGTTACTAACATTCACAAATCTTCCACTTACCTTCATGATGTTTTGAAGTTAAGACAACATATTTTGCCCCTGAAGCCTTCAGAATATCTGCCCACTGGTTGGGATCAAAGAATTCTGCTGTAAACAGTGGCCCAAAATCTTCATAACTGAACCCAGGTGGGTAATTTGCCTCCATAAATTTCACATAGGGCGCTCTCTTTTCCTTCTGCCAGTACCACCTACAAAATATACAGCAAAACATGTCTGCTGATGTATTTTTAGACAAGAAGAATTGAAATCATCAGCTCCTATTTGTTTTCACACTGAGAGGCACAGGCACTGGAGGTACGTAACACTGTCAATAAGACAGAACTGCTTCAGAATAGTATTAATTATCAAATATTTCCATTTCTCTGTCCTCTTTCCCCACGCTCTACATCTTTCAAGCACTCCATTTTGGAAAGGTCCCAGGATTTCATTTCAAGCAATGTCACAAGGCAGCTACACTTTGAGAATGGAAAAATGCCAGTCTTGTTTAGTACCCAAATCCTGAAACCGTACTAGAGAGCACAGGTAGACAGACCGTCCATGCAAGCAGCTCAGCTGGCACGAGGAATGCACTTTTTATGGACTCATCCTCCTCAAGTGTCACACATCAGCCATCGGCGTCTCTGCCCTGTCCCTATGTTGCAACTCCTGCAACCCACAAACATGTGGGCCAGCGGCTTTACCTCTCTGCTGGTCCAGAGTCCTCTATGCCAAACGCAGCTGGGTGACCTGACGTGTAAGTGGATGCCAGTGATCCCAGAGCAGGAGAGAGCTGTGGCTGCAGCCGCTGCGCACCTGAAGCTTTGAAGCAAAGGCATCCCACAACAACCTGCCTCTGCAAGAACCCCACACACTTACAAATGCACCTCCATCACAGGCTCTAGCATGCAGGCACACATCTACCTACATACCAGCGCACACAGATTTAGGAACTAGAAGGAAAAATAAGCTGCGGATCTCTTTTTGCATCCCATCTAGAAAAGACAGGGATGGTTTCTACCCTGTGCTTCCCCATGACACTGACCAGTACTGTCACTATTCCAACTGGCCTAGTCTGCTCTGTGATCTGAATGAAGCTGGTCTCACACTCTCGTCATGTGCAGAGGTCCCAAATCACCAATAGAGCACTATTTATTTTCAACCTGCTCCCCCCCTCCCCTACCTAGCAATGAAATAGGAGCTCCAGAAACAGCACACAACAGTCCTTACTGCATGAACATGCTGGAGACCTTCTAACAACAACGTACATTGTACCTGCTGATAGTTACAGGAAAAGGATCAGAAACCATTCACCTTTCTATGAATGAAGGCAAGCAGCAAAAATCCTGTTGGCAAATTTAGACACAAATGAAAACAAAGTGAAAGTGAAGGAATAAAACAGGCTGGAATCTGAATGCTTGAAATGTGTTTCTCTCCCCTGTCCTGAGCTGGACTTTGACCTCTGTTCCTTAAGATCACAGTAAGCTATGGATACTGTTGCAACTTTCCCAAACAGACTTCAGCATAAACAAACACGATTTCTGGCAGCCAACAGGGAAAAAATCTGGAAGAAAGAGGCTGACAAAGCCTTCCTCATTGAAAGAGCCTGGGAAAAAAACCCAACAACTGATTTTAAAGTATGTAATGGCATAACAAAACAGGTAACATCCTTGCTTCTCTCCCTTTGTGACATTTTTTGCTAACATGAGCACTTCTACTCTGACATGATTAGAGTGTAGAAACATCCTGACCAAGGTTGTGCAGCTCTGAGGGAAGGAGGACAGGCTGGGTGATATCAGAGTTTATGACCTTCCATTTGAAGCTGCTAACACAGGATCTCAATCAGCTGACTGCACATGCTGCCACATACGCCTAAGGATGGGAGGCTACAGGAATATAAGAAAACAACTTCATGAACTACATTAGGGTGTTTTGGAGTCTTTTTAGAACAACAACAACACAGAAACGCTTGATCCTGAATCTGTGCACCACTATCGGCGCACAGCTCTCAGAGTAAAGCTTGAAACCAAAGCTAGCTTCCTCTCCACCCTCCACGGGAAGGCAATTTATTAATAAACATTAAAAAAACTGATTAAACCCTTGAACATAACTCTGAAAAGAACAGACTAAATATTGTCAGAAAACGGTGGTTTGTTTATATCAATGTTGGTTTCCATTAAAAACATTGCATTTATGGTTTAGAATAGCCACGCCACAGAGCTGCTCTTATCTTCATATTGTAAATGACAATGTGACTCCCTTGAAGTCATACAGGAAGAATTTGGTAGAGCATGGAAAGAAGACAGCAAAAAAACGCTTACAGCCAAAGGGCCTGAACCAGTGAACACTCACAAACCAAAGGTTTTATTCAGCCTTTGAATTAAAATTATTTGAAGGATCAAAGCTTTAGGTTCTTTTAAGCAGAAAGTACTCTTTAATAAAAATACTAAGAAGAAAACCATCAACAGCACAAAACGTGCACAAGAAAAGTGCAGGCAGTTTGCCGAGCAAAGGCAGAGATGGAGGGAGCGATGGACTCCTGTGTTCCTTACAGACAGTACCGCAGCGCTCCGGCAAGAGCTGCTCAAGGCTTCTCCATCTGTCCTCACAGGGCCTGGGGAGCACCCCTTCATCCATCCCTTCATCCTGGCTCCCGAGAGGCCTCCCTCTGCCACTCAACCAACCGCCTCCTTCACCAGCGCTGTGGAAAGCACATCTTTCAGCACTGCGAGCTCTCTGCTCAGCTTGGTTCACCTTAGCCAAGGTATTCAAGGGTTTTAGGGCTGGGCAGGCAGATGGTCAGACGTACCAGAAGCACATCAACCTCTGCTTCCTTCGTAAATGGCATCATAAAGTCCATGGTCTCCCTGTCCGGCCTCAGGTGGGATAACGCCTCTCCCCACAAGCCTCAGCTCCAGGGTGCATCTCCAGCGGGGCTTCACACCCAGACACCTCTTTGGGGGGACACCAAGCCCAACCCCGCCTGCCCAAAGAGCCGCTCTCTCCCCCAGATGGCTGGTATCGCCCATCCGCAGCAGCCGTCTCGCTCCCACCCTCCCAGCTGCCCCACGGCAGCCGCGACCGGGGCCTGAGGGGGCTGCGGGGCCAGGCCGGGCCGAGCCGGGCAGGGCAGGTCGCAGCGGCCGGCGAGGGCGGAGGCCAGGGCCGGGGCCAGGCCGCGGAGCTCACCAGAACCACTCGCTGCCGAAGCTGGGCACCGAGAACACGCCCCAGTGGATGAAGACGCCAAACTTCGCCTCGTCAAACCAGGCGGGCAGCGGCCGGGCGTCCAGCGAGCCCCAGGTGGGCTCGTAGCTGGGCTGCCCCCCGCCGCCGCCCGCCGACAGCAGCCCGGGCAGCCCCAGGAACAGCAAGACCGCGGCGCGGCCGGGCGGACCCGACATGGCGGCGGAATGCGGGGAGGAGCTCCTGAGGGCGGGCTGGGGGCGGGCTCGGGCGCGGGCTCTCCCCGCCGCCCTGAGGCCAAAATGCCGCCCGCCTCTGCCGCCTGCTCGTGAAGGGCTCCGGTATTTCCCTCCCCGCCTGCGTCCAACCAGGAACCCGTCGTCCCTTCCCGAGCGGGACGGGGTGTAGCGCTCATAGAATCATAGGATCGCCTAGGTTGGAAGGGTCCTCTAAGATCGTCGAGTCCAACCATCAACGTAACTCTGACAAAAACCATCACTAAACCATGTCCCTCAGCACCATGTCTGCCTGTCTTTTAATTACCTCCAGGGATGAAGATTCCACCACTTCCCTGGGCAGCCTGTTCCAATGTTTGATTACCCTTTCAGTGAAGAAATTTTACTAATATCCAAACTAAACCTCCCCTGGCACAAATTGAGGCCATTTCCTCTTGTTCTATCACTTGTTACTTGGGAGAAGAGACCGACCCCACCTCCCTACACCCTCCTTTCAGGTAGTTGTAGAGAGCGAGAAGGTCTCCCCTCAGCCTCCTTTTCTCCAGGCTGAACAACCCCAGCTCCCTCAGCCGCTCCTCATAAGATTTGTGTCTCATGTCTCTGCAGCTCCTTTCAGCCCTACCAGTATGCGGTGGCTGCCGGGATAGAGCAGTGGCCCGAACCCTGTCAAGGTGATGTTTCCTTGACCATTGGAATAGCTTCGGAGGATGCCCATGCTGAAGGTGCCTCACTTCACGAGATGTGCTGAGGGTGAGTCATGGGTGGCACGTCCTTCCAAAGATGAATCTTCCAGCATCTCTGTAGCCTATGCTGGTGCTTCTCCTGTCTCTCCTGATGCCCAAATTGTGTATTTTTGCATCAGACCCTAGCGGCCGTTGGATGGCCTTTATGAAATAATTGTGTTTGATCAGCAAATACCAACTTTCAAAATCATCGCCACGAATGGAAATTTCTTTGGCAATCTCATCAGCACAGTTAAAAATGAATGAGCAGACAACTGAATTAATCTCTCTCCGCCTGGGAAGGATGTGTATTTTAGTGCTGTTCTATGGAAACAGAATTTCAGTTTCCAGAGCTATTAACTACAGCTGTTACATTTCATCCAAAAATATCTAAAGGGCTGTGAAAATGAGAAGTACATAATTTTTTAATATTTTCATTTATATACTTTGATGAGTGTATGAAGTTAAAGGCTGATAAAAAGCATTGTGACTTCCATGGTATCATTCTTTCTGACTGACTGTCACATTACTCTGATTTACAAAAGCACTTGATATCACAATAGGAGCCTCTTCATATCTCCTTTGCATTCAATGTTGACCTACTTTCTCTATGTCTTCTTTTACCTTCACCCCTTTAGATGTCACTTGGGTTCTCAAAAGGAATCCTTAAACGCCTTTGACCTCGTGCTATGGTGTCTTATCTAGTTTATCTTTGGATTTCTTCATGTTCTCCTTTTCTTTTTGATCACACCAAAGGACTGCAGACACCGAGCAGCTCCTTCGTGTGGGAATTTTGAAGTAGACTCTCTGAAGCTTATTCTGTAGAGCACGCCAAAGTTACAACTGCTCTGTGTGTGGCTTAAAATGCTTTGAAAGAAAAAAAATCATTTAAAAAAAGCTCAGGGTCTGACCCAAAGCCCACTGACATCAGTGACCTGACATCGAATTTGGTGAGATTTGGAGCAGGAACTGTATTTCATTTAATGAATTTTATCACATCCTTTAAATTAAAAAAAAAAAAAAAGTAGGAAACAGTTCGGTAAATGGCAGTCGTGAGTACACTTCTGATTAAGGTGTAAACAGGTTCAGAAAAGGTCACCAGCCCACACAGGCACAGCTACTGAAATCTCCAGTGAGGGAAAAGATCCTCAGTGCGCAGTCACATCTGTAATGATGCAAAGGGTAAATAATAAAAATAGTACCTTGTAAGACTTCGTGAATAATGCCAGACAGGTGTCTGCAACTGCAGGAAACTCTCTAAACCTGGGCATGGCGTGCCTGCCTGCGCGACACTGGAGCCAGCGGGCCCCTGCAGGAGGCTGTGTAAGTGTGAGTCTCACTGCTGCGCCTCACAAGGAGAAGCCCCTGCCTCTTGCTCTCACAGCACAGTCCCGCTTGGGAAAGCTCTCTGCAGCTTGGGAAGGAGCAGGCTGGTCTGTCAGCCGAGGGAGGCAGGAGAGGAAATGATGAAGGCAATTCCCTGGGAGATGCTGAGCAGAAAAGACCTTTTGACCTGACTAATGGCTGACATACGAGACTCACGCACCAGATGGATTGCTTGGACAAAAGCGCAGGGTGCCTGAGCTGTATGACTGCCGGGAGGACTGCAAAACCACCATGCCTGGGGAGCTGCATGGGGCTTGAGGAGGAGGCATTTGATTGCTTGGTGGGAAGCAGAGGCCGTGAAACTTAATTTCACATGGATGTTTTTTCAGACTCCGTAGGCTTTGATTCAGACCCAGGGAGCAGGAGATGCTGAAATGTTTTCATACAGTCTCAACGGGACTTTCATGTTTCATAGCTAGACAATGTGGCCCTAGATATGTTAAAAATAGAGTGAAGTCCTGTCTATCTTTGCTATTGTGCCAGTGGCTTCAGGGCAGCAAGGATTTAATTCAAGTCAGAATATAAAATGATTTGCCTGTAAGAAGCGGTGAAAACATAAAGTCTCCTTTTAAAGATGAATCATGTTGTAAAAGCGTATCTGTAAAACAAGCACCAGAAAACGAAACCACGGGGCTTGATTTTGCTTTGGCCAAAGTCGGTGTGACTCCCGCTTCTGATCTGAAAGGCAGGAGGACTGACTGCCTCCCAAAACGTTGAGTCACACGGTTGTAAATCTGGTGAAAAACCTCTTGCCTGGAACCCAAACCTAAAGAAAGACGAAGAAGAAGGGGAGGGGAGCGGGAGATTTGACTCATCGCCCTCCCGGCTGGGCTGCAAGGGGTGCCGTGCCTTGTGCAGCCTCCCGGTTTTGCCGGGGACGGGCCGGGGGGAGGAGGGAGGGCACCCTCTTACACAAAACAGAAGTGGTGGCGTTGGGTGCCCGCCTCTTTTTTAACTGATTCTCTTTTTTTTTTTTTTTTCCCCGAGAGTTGGAAATGAGGAGAGCGGGGAGCATGAAGACACCCCGGGGCGAGGGGGGGGTGGTGTGTGTTCACATGCACGGAGGGAGGGGACGCGGGGGACCACCCCCCCCTCCCTTCCCTTGCTTTGCCCCTGTGCAAACACAAAATTTAGGCTCCGACAGACTCAGAGTCCCCGTGGCCGTCCCGGCGGGGCGGCCCCGTTCCGGCGGGGCGGTCGGAGTGGAGGGGCGGCTCTTCCCCCGCAAACTTTGCCTTTCCCCTCCCTCGCCGCCTCTTTCCCTCCTCTCCTCCCCTCCCTGCCCCTCTCGGCTCCCCGGCGGCGATGGCTGAGAGGCCGGGGAGCATCGGGGGAGCATCGCTGCCTTCCTGGTCCTTGCCCGGTCACCGCGGCCGCTCCCAAAGCGACATCTCCTCCTTCTCCTCCTCCCGGAGACCCTGCCTGCTCCGGTCCAACGTGGGAGGCTCAGGTAAGGGGGAGGGAGGGGAGGGTCCCTGTGTCCGAGCCACCCCCCTCCCCGAGCCGAGCTGAACTGGGGAATTTGGGAAAAGACATCCTCCTCCGCACCCTGTCCCGCCCTCCCTGACCTGGGACTGTCTTCTCTCAAAGTGTGGGACCCTGGTTTACGGGGTGCTTATCTGCCCCTCAAGATGATGTTCATCAGGTTCCCAGCTTTTCGTACTCATGTTCACAGGTTTAAATGAACGCCAGTAAACAAACGAGTTGATGTTTGTCACGTTACCTGCTGTTCATACCTGTGTTTTCAGGTTTAAATGAATCCCAGTAAAGTTGTAGGTACCCATCCATTCTCTGAAGCATCTCTGACTGCAAGGGCAGAAAAGCCCCAGAAAGGCTTCAGGGTGTATTGCAGGGACATCAAAACTCCTCATCCTGCCGCTTCACACATTACACTTCAATTGCATGGTAAGATTTTACACTTATATCTCCTTCAGGTTCTTCATTAACGGGTGAGGCAAAAAAAAGGTGTGAGTTAGTATCCCACCATCCTCCTTCAGGAGGTAACCACTGCAAGTGCACATGGGATGATCTGGGGGTAGAAGCTGGCCCTTTGGGACAGAGTAGGCTTCCTGCAGGATTTGGAGTAGCTGTGCTGTGTAAAATGAGAGGAAGTGAGAGTCCTAGTTTACAGTGTGGATATTTGAAAGTGGCCAAAGTAAAATAAACATATACTCAGTTGGGCTATTCTTTACTCAGGCTGTTTCCTGAGGTCGGGTATTAAGGAAAATGAAATTCTGGTCTCCATACAGCTGAGCACATTTTGAAAATGTGTGCTCTCCCGGTTGCAAATCAGCCCTGCTCTATTGACTAAAACAAGACCGTAGGCACATACGTGCCTGGCAATGTAGGTATTTTGGATGCATTCGTACACTCTTCTTCACAGAGGTATCTGTGAACCACAGTGCCATCAGGGAAGCTCCAGAGTGCACCGAGGGACCTTCTCTGCTGCAGCACAAGTAGGACAAGGCAGCACGTGGTTGGGTCTGCAATGGACCACAGTGTCCTGTTACGTTTGCTCCTCAGGGAGTCTTAAGATGAAGCAGACCATTTGCTAGGGGAAGCTCAAATATATGGCTCTGCCTGCCTGATGAGGAGAGAGGGAGAGAAAACTTGCTTAGTCACATAGAAGCAAGTAGATTCAACTTGTAGGGCCAGAGGCTGCAAGCAAAAACAACTTAATGTGACATTTTCTGCATCATTTTCTGCTCTACCTTTTTCTGTGTCTACTTAGAAGTTACATTGAAGGACATTTGGGACAGGGAGGAGGGTCCAGTAGTTTGTCCAAATCAGAAAGGATTACTTCTAGGTGTAAGGTGTATTTCAGAACTGTCTGGAAGAGTGCTCATGAACAATGTCCTATGACTTGATGTGTACGCAAGGTGTCTTAACTGGGCTGCAGAGGGATCACCACAGAGGTTGACAAGATTGAGACTATGTCAATGTTAGACTATATTGGCTGTTAGTTTAACTACAAAGACTACTAATGGCTCGTTAGAAGAGACTGGGAAATCCAGTGGAGGTAAAATGATGGTATTTTTAAATCGTGCCTTTATTTGTAGCTTATGACACTCAAAATTTAGGCCTCCCAGTTGCCCTACTTGGTTTTTTCTTTTAATTTTGAGGATGTGCTTCCTGCCAGCAAGTGACAAGAGTTGCTTTCTCTGGTTTTTATTTTTTCGACATCTTTTCTTTCATTCTGTATTTTCTCCATCGCTGCTTCCTGTATTTTTTTTCCAGCTGCTCATTGGGCATAACAAAAATACATGCTGCCACACAACTGTTGATACCATCTTTAAGAAGGAAAGTATGCATTAAAGATGCAAAGCTGTTTAATTTTTAATGTGGTGGTTAGAGAATTGGTTTTATACTGAGATGCCATTAAAATAACCTGCTTTTTCATTCCCCCACTAACCTGGAGAACAACCGTAATGAGGACAGAAAGGTGAAGCACTTAGAGAAACAGTATGAGCCCTATTATTATTTTTGCTTCTACCTCTTTCTCTAGCTGCACCATTTGCTTAATTTAAAGTAGGTCACTCATTTACATCAGATGTTACCTGTGCTCCAGCTGCTCCATTCAGAAAAGAACAATTTGCATTTTAAATAACCTGCAAAATGTTTGCTTGTTCCTGGAGTGATTCATTTGTTGAAGTCACAAGTTGCAGTTTCTGCTGCACATTTGCCTTCGTTTTCTAGATCCCGAGGCCAGTTGTGCTGACAAGACGATATTGTCTCCTCACGCTCCATCAGCGATGGGTTGGTACCCCTATAGACAGCTCACGCTGTCATTTATTTTACCACCTGCCTTCTCAATGCAGGATTTGTTAGGAGGCAGTATGTGTAGAGACCCTTCAAGCCAAGGGAAACATAATAGCCTTTCTAAAAGCAGCTTTGGCAGCGGCTCATAAAATGCATCTGTTTGTTATCCTAGATCGGTACTGTATGTATCTCAAGGCTGGTCGGGTGGTCCCTGTGTTTATGCTGCCTGTTCTTTCTTACCCCCACTCCTTCCTCTGCCATTATCGGATGCTGCAAGTAGCAACTTCCTGGTATCACTTTACAGCATCTCACTTCATCAGCTGCGGTCCAGTTTGTGGGGACAGTTTATTTTCAGTTTTTTCTTCTTCTTAAAGCTGGCCTTTTCTTTTAGGGTTAGTGGTAGATTACTTAACTTTCCTCTCAGGGCTGTCACCTCACCCATCATTTTATCACGTCTTTACCTTCCAACTCTTTCTTCTGGTAAGACCCTGGGAAGAATAAGGTGATCCTCATCCTGAGTAAGGATGGCACAATCTAGTCTTTTGATTTAGACCCTGAAAAAGTGTAATGCCAGTGAAGTTCAGAGCCTCTGTGGCAGACATAGCCTGTGCATCGCTTCAACATTGTGGTACGCCCCACCTGACAATGGGTTAGTTTGCCAGAGCATCTCAAGGAGATTGTTGGAGAAAAACATATTCTCCTAAAATTTCAGAGCAACACCAGAGACACTTGAAGAAAGCTGCTTGAATTACATACTTTTAAGCAGCCTTCCATGTTTAGTGACTAGATTTAAACCCACCTTAAATGTGTATCAAGTTAGCCGAGTTTCTTGATTTGCTCAGCATAGATGGGGACGGAGCTGCATTTGAAACAAAGACCCTGTTCAAGTGCTTTCCCAGAACTTCTCGAAGATCTAGGTTTGGTGGCTACGTGGCTGAGGGCAGCTCAGCACGAGAGGCGAGCCCCGGGTTGCAGGAGGGAGGGGGAGGTTGCTATTTCATATTGGCTGCCTTCGTGCTCCGGATGCGAATCGCTGCCGGCAATCCTGTTCGCGACAGCCCCAAGGTACCAACCTCAGCTACTGCGGTGGCCATTCTTTATCTGCATGTCCACGTAGACAATTTTCAGTTTGCTCTCTTTTTAGTGTTGTGGTTTTTGCTGTAATACAGCCTTGCATTTTGTTCCGAAATTGGTGAGGTTTGTGGTGAGGTACATCTTGGTGAAAAGGGAACTTTACTGCTCATACCAGAAGTCAAAAAACCACCTATTTCTCCACTCTGGGATTGGCGCTATCATAATGTTGCAGTTCCTCTCGAGGTCTTGCTCTTTAGCAAGATGCAGAAGTTTCAGGTAATTTGTTCCACTGCTAAGAAGCGCACCTTTCAGGTAGAGAGGTGAGCTCCTCACGCATGTTTCTGTTCCTTTCACGCTTTTTTTCATGCCTGTCTGATAGCACAGGAAAAAAAAAAAAACACCTACCTGAGAATTCAGACAGCAATTGGTCAATACCTCAGGCTATACTCCTGATTTTGGGTTGCAGCAGAGAGTGAAAGGCTGAGTGCAAATGACAGTCCTGCCTCAAAACTTGTACATCCCAGGATGTGGGGATTTTTTGGCTAGCAAACTGGTCCTTCACAGGTTAATTTATTCAAAATGATAATGAGTAACAGCTATGATGCCATCTGCTGCTGACTCCAGAAGAGGGTGGGTGAAAAGATGGCTTAAAATCCCCCAATTAAGTGAAGAACTGGGGAAGCTTTCATGTAGTGATCAGAGCATCAGAGTGGCTGATGTTGGAAAAGAAGAAAATTGATAATTTTTGGACTTCCTTGAGCTTTTCATGATTAGAGTGCTCGACTTTGCAAACTTAACAAGTGTCAAATTCTCTTCTTAACAGACAAACTTTCTGGGTGATGCAAAGGAGGTGGTTTTGACCACTGAAGGTATCTGAGAATCTAGAAAGAGTGAAACCCAAAATACTCTTACTCTAGACATTGACTTGATAATCTGAGGGCATGGAATCTAGGGAAAAAGGTAGATTTAGGGTGGGTAGGGTAAGGTTTGCCTGTATTTCCCTCTGCGCTTGTACTCGTATTTCCCAAAATGGCTACAGATTCCAGTTTCTTGGAACTAATTTCCATATACATCAAGCAAGAGTCCTACCAAGGTCTACGGAAGTTGAGTTCAGAATTTGTGAAGAAGGCATCAGATGTGCTTTGGGACGGCAGTTAGAAAGACGGTGGTTTTCACTCATCAAATGGGGGTGAGGAGGGAGCAGCCTCATGATGTGGAAGAACATTCATAACTAAAGCATTTGGTTTTGGTACATTATATGAAAATATGGGAGTTATGGGAAAACATGATTCTCCATTGTATCAAGCAGGAATTCTTTAAAACAAAAATGAGAGTACGAAATTTTGCAAGAAGCCTAAGGTAGATAATTTGGGGTAGAAAACTATAGTAGCAGTTAAGAAAAATAATCATTTAGAGGGATTTAGAAAATGGATTTGATAGAGCTGTGTCATTTCCAAGAGACAATGCATCCTGTCCCCAAGTCCACATTAATATTTTTTCCATCAATTTGAAAATTTAAACTGTCAGGAAGAGGCAGCAAGAATACCCATATGCAATTTGACATATGCTTATAGAATTGAAGCATCTACTTCCTTGTAATAATCTGGAAATGTGCTTAGACCATCATCCCGTAATGTTAAATCCCATTCTGTTCATCTTTATATGGAACTTGTGCTTTCAGAAGGGTGCTGAGGAAAAATCCTGGAATCTTATAACGCTTTGTACTGCATACATTGACTAAGTCTGTCTGAAAACTGGTTTAGTTTATAAGATTAGATGAGTGTGCAGGGAAGAAGTGTGTGCCAAATATAGTCAGCCATTTTTAATATGAATTTGTACTATAATGCATATGAAATAAGAATCCGCCTGTTTTATACCGCACTAAAAGTCATTATTTCACACCAACTCTTACAGAATAACTGGGGTAACTTCTTGGTATTAGCCCAGCCTGATTATGTGTGAAAGGGGGAACACTACAATGTTTGTTTGCAAATACAAGCCATGTATAATATGTGTCATTTACACATGACCCAGTTTCTGGGACAACAACTTTACAATCAAATATTCAGACTTGTGCTCAGAATTTAAAAAAAAAAAAAGTATTTTCTAAATGTGGTAATAATGTTCATGGTTGGCTATGTAGAAATCAGACTGCAAACATTCACGGCATACGATTTAATGCATATTTGCAGCAACTAATCAGTAGCTGACTGTGCAATCTGTTCAGCGTTTTGCTACTGTGTGTGTTTTAGTTTCTCAAGGCCCTTTGGCATTTAGCACTTCCTGCTGATGTGTGGCTTCTAGCAAGTAACCATTTAACGTCAGACCGCACGGTAAGCATGAAGCCTGAAGAAGTGATCTAAAGAGTAGCTGAAGAAGACTTTTTACTCCTTTACTTGCTGAATGTAGACAGCTTGTTCCAAAAAAGCATTTGTTTTGGTTTTAAAACCTAAACGTTTCGTCAGTCAAATCCATTATTAACATAAATAATTTATCTTTCTTCTCCACACTCTGCCTCCTGCCTTTTTTGACGTTATTTCATGAAAAAGCAGGCACTATTTAAGGTCAAAGGCCTGGGGATAGTTGGCAGGGTTTTAAAAGATTGGTGAAGAGGTTACATTTTTATTTATTTTTGCTTTCTGAAGTCAGAATTTTTTCAGAGCCAGAATTCCTGTAGGATTTCAATTTTCAGTAACACCATTATTAGTCTTGCTTCTGAAGTTTTAGTAGTTCTCATTGAATGTGCTTTAGCATAAGGCAAAGATATCTTCGGCGGTAATCTTTTCTTCTTCTTCACCACCACCCCAGCCCCCACCCCCCAGCATGTTACTATTTTTAACAGATGCAGAAGTTAGTTTTTCTCAGGTACAAACCAAGTGGCACAAAAGGAAAAATGTGTAGAAGAAAACAGAAAATCCTGACTTCAGTGTTCCGAGTTCAATCACTTTTCACTTTATCTTTGAAATTGTCAGTCTTAAAACCCACCACAACAAGGGGCGCTCTTGACTCTTGCTTTTCATTTATGTGGAAAGCACTGCGATCTTCCTGAAATACAAGCAGAGTTTGTAGGCAGTCAGCACTTCCCTCCGTGGTGAGCTGAGAAAACTCGCTCCCCATCAGGCAGTTTTGATGCAGAATAGGACTTTCAAGATGTTGTGTTGCATGAATTCTACGAGTGCCTTTAGTATTGTTAGGTTTTTTGAGTTTTGAAAGGTGGAAGCAGTGAACTATTAGTCAATTTTATCAGTACCAAGTATTTAGGATAAATATTTAGCACGGCTTTAATAAAGCCTGGAGCTTCAAAGCTGCTACGCTTTATAAGTCTGCCGTGCTCTAAAGTAGAGATTTTATAACGAAGTTGAGATAAAAGAGCAGCTTAAACCACTGCATGCTTTGGTGGTAAGACACTTTCTTACCCTCTCTCTTCTCTCTCATGTTTCTTATATATTTCTGGCACATTCTGGATCGCCCTTCCCATTTCTCATGTTGTTGTTAAAACCGCTTGGCCACATTCAGAGAAGTAGAGGGCTGAACAGCAGGAGGCTGGGAGGGAAATGTGGAAGAGGAAGTGTTCTACTGGAGACGGCAGCGTGGCAACTCTTCACATGCTAAAACACAGTGTGTAAAAGGCTCCTCTTTGAAATAATGATCATATTTTTTACAAAATGTCTTATTTTTCAGAAAATGCAGCATCTACTCATTATTTTTAATTAAACATGTCTTTTACAGCTCACGCTGCATTTTTTAACATTTGCACAATTTACACTATGATTAGGGGACTGGAACATCTCTCTTATGAAGAAAGGCTGGGGGACTTGGATCTTTTCATTCTGGAAAAGAGAAAACTGAGGGGGGATCTTGTCAATGTTTATAAATACTTAAAGGGGGGGTGTCAGGAGGATGGGGCCAGGCTCTTTTCAGCAGCGCCCAGTGACCCGACAAGGGGTAACAGGCACAAACTTGAGCATAGGAAGTTCCACCTAAACATGAGGAGGAACTTCTTTCCTTTGAGGGTGGCAGAGCACTGGAACAGGCTGCCCAGAGAGGTGGTGGAGTCTCCAACTCTGGAGACATTCAAAACCCGCCTGGATGTGTTCCTGTGCAACCTGCTCTAAGGTGACCCTGCTCTGGCAGGGGGGTTGGACTAGATGATCTCCAGAGGTCCCTTCCAACCCCTACCATTCTGTGATTCTCTGATTCTGTGAGTGGACTCCTATTAAAAGCAGTTACTTTTCCTTCCCCTTCAACTTCAGACATGACTTCAGTCTTGCGCACAGATTTTGTTGGCTCCCACTTGGGAAATTTGGCCAGTTGCACAGTACCACACGCTATTTCTGTTAGTTGGATGCATCAGTTGGTAGCTCAGTTTTGTCACCTTTACCCAAGTCATTCCTATCCAAACGGTACTGGAAATAAAAGGTGATCATCTCTCTCTTCCTTCCACTTTCTCACCACTCTCTCACTCCCTTCTCCCCTACTAACTTCTGTCTTCTCCACAGCTTCCAATAAATCTCATTTATATTGTGTCGATAAGCTACATACCACTTTTGATGTCTATGTCTGGCTGGGTACGTGTGAAGTTCTGTCCTACCCACTCTAGTCTGATGCACTCCGGTGCTTCCCAGATGTGGGAGGCTCCCCAGAGAAGGAGATGTGAACAGACTAAGAGCCTGCAAACATTAAGTTTATTTTCTGACTGTCACGGGAAGATAAAGGTCAGAGTTTGTACAGGCAGAGCAGAGATTTGTTCAGTTTTAAGAATTCATTAGGAAGAGAAAAGAAGATCTCCTAAAAATTAACTGAAAAGGGTTGCTCAATGTTAGGAATGGAGGAGGAGTGCTTCAGAGCCTTTTTAAGATAAAGCTTTGCACAGTGGTGAGGATCAAGAAAGGCTGAAGTCCCGCGCAATCTTTACATTATTTAAAGTTGTTAAGTTAGCTAAGGTTTATTTGAATATGAATACATCCTGATGAAATAAGAGTTTTGTGAAAATCCACTTTTTTGTAGAAACAATCCTGATTTCAGGCACATTTCTGCATTTTCCGGACAAATATCTGGCAAAATTTGAAAATGGTAAATTATAACTTCAAAAGTTAGTCTACGGCTTTTAGAATTTTTCAACGTATGAAAATTTCATATGAGTTTGGTTTTTTCATGTAATTTGGGGAGGAGGAACAGGAACGAAGTCAGCAGAGACATGTCAGAATTCTCCTGGCACAGAAATGTAGTTATTTTGAGGGACCCCATCCACCTATACAGGGCAAGTGTAACCACCACCACTTTGCTTTGTCATGGCTAAATCACTGGATATCGCATTCTTTAATGCCTTCTTGAAAGAATAAGGATGTTGCGTATTTCATAGAACCAGACCCTAAAAAGCACATGGAGCAAAGCTCCCCCTTCAGAGCCCGTGTGCTTGATTTTCCACTTTTGGGGGAGAATCACAGCTTTTAAGATATGTCTGTGACTAATATACACTCAAGTACACAAGAAAATTACAGGCACCAAGTGGAATTGGTGTTGAGGTATTGTTTTGTATCAGCTTCAAGCCCAGTAAAGAAGGGGTTGGGGTGAGTTTGCAGTTGAATGTGTCCTAATTGCAGGCCTTTTTTGTGTTCAAACACAGGCAGCTCTATTTAAACTTTGTGAGTGAAAGGATAATTAGCAGTCATTTGCTTGCCACTTTTTTATTTATCTCCGCTGTTGCCCAGTGTCAGGGCTGATGGTTAATGTTAGTGGTTTAAACCACCGATGAAACAGAGAACTGTTTATCTGAAAAAAGCTATCAAAGTGCAGCACGAAAAGGCAGCATCTACAAGACATCATTCTGATTTTTTTTTCCTGATTAAAAGAAGTTTTGGCAAGCTCAGAAGGGTTGGATTAGAAATAAATTGTTTTACTTACACAGCCAGAGCAAGTGTAATCCAACGGGGAGCAGTGGACATCCCCAGCCATGATATGAACTGCTCCAGCCCCAAGGATGAAGCATGGCACGCTGCTTTCCTTACCTGGGCTATAGGCACCTCTCTCTGTGTTTCTCTCAACTCTGTATCCTTAGGAGTGAGCCGAGAGGGCGAGTTGCAGCTCCCCGGGGGCACGGCGTCTTTCTTCCAGACTATTGACTTTTGAGCCCTGAATGTTTAAAAAAAATTACGAAGTCTTCCTGTTACGCCTTGCTGCAAACAAAACCAAATGGCAATATTTCACACCGTGTTTATTTTAGTGAATAGCAAATCCAAAAAATATGCTGCCACCCAGCTATTTAAGTCTTTGGAAACACGTCTGCTATGAATTTTGCCTTATTCTTTGGAAGTTGAGATAAACAATAGCTTTTGATCTGCAAATAGCAAAAATTATTTTGGGGGAAGATTTCCAAAGGACCGATGCAGTAATTTTCTGAGTTTTCTCTTATTTGTAAGTCAGCTTGGGACTTGCCTAATGCGATCTTCACAAGGTGGACTGGTGAATGTATATATGATTTTCTAGGTGATTTTGGTTCACAAGCCATTTCACTCTGTGGTACGGATGTTTATCACTGGGGACGTGATACACGAGCGCATTGTACTACAGCCTGTGCATTTAGTGGTCTATCAGAAACAGCATCTGAACGCTACACCCTTGCAGCACAGGATGTGCCAGACCTGGAGGGAAACAGCAGAGTGAACGACTTTCTTTTAGATCTAGTGGTGAAAGGCTTTGGGGTGAGCTTGGGGCTTCGGCTGTGCTGCCGGCCCTTTTTTTGGCTCTGCGTCAAAGAACTCTCCTGATCATCACCAGACCCTGGAAGAAAGTTCCTCCCCTTGCAGCTTCCATGAGGACAAATAAAGCCTTCCACTCGGTGCCTGCCGCGGAGGCAGCACCAGGAGGCAGGCAGCTCCGCAGATTTGCCCATTCTTGGGTGAGGGATGGTGGCACACTATCATGAAACAGCAAGGTAATCACCTAATATCAGGTTAGGTGATACTTGAAATCACTCTTAATTCAAGCTGTGTTAGGTAAAATGCAAACGAAAGCACTTTTTTTACAACATCCAAAATAATGCAGTTGCTGGACTTTTAAGAAGAGAAAGGAAACATCAGCGACAGAGTGAGTGCTGGCAAGACATCTGTAACCAGTCTGAATTCAGGGGGAGAAAAACCCATCAGACGTAGTCTTGGTGTCACCAGTTTAAGTGAAGATTTTCTACACTTCTTTTTTTATGTCTTCTATGAAGTTTGTAATAATATTGTCTGTTTTGGATGGTTTTGAACTTGAGTGGAATTGTTGTAATTTATTAAAACTAGAAATTATCTATTGCAAGCAACACACAAGTTGGTATCACATAAATTCCTGGCAAGTGAAAGTAACTCGGCGGAGCACATAGCTTTTGCAACTTTATTGCATTATTGTGTAAACTCTGTGGGGAAAAAGATATTTGTTCCGCTTGTTCTAGGCCAAGATTGGAAAAGTGCTGCAAGCACAGGAGGGGACATGTGTAAAAGAGGTTTCTTGGGAGTGAGATTTATTGGGCTGGGGAATAGTCTCCCAGGAGGAACAGTGAAAGCTACCCTGCCGGAAGCACTTAACACCAGAGCTGGAAACGCATTAAAAGTATGTGAAAAGAAACGGTTTTGCAGTGGCAATGAGCAGGGGCTTTTGCAGTTGTGGATTTTTTGATGATTTGTGTTTCGGCCAAGTCAGGAATGACAGTGGGGGACACAGGACGGAGCGTACAAGCCATCCATCTGCACCAGACCAGACACACTGGGCTAAGGAGATAAAGATGGATCTTGCTTTTTGTCCAGGGGCACATCTATGTCTCCCCATCTGCGGCAGGGTGTCCTCCCCACCTTCTTTAAAAGCAGAGGGAAGTGAAAGAGATGGGAGTGAATTCTCCCAAGCAGCAAAGAAATAACTGACAATAAGATAAGTGAAATGAAAGGGCAAAATCAAAGGAAATTCTCCCTCAGTATTTTGAAGAGGAGTTGTGTTACACTCACTCTTACCCTATGCTTAAGATAAATACACATTTAGAATCATAGAATGTGTTGGGTTGGAAGGGACCTTTAAAGGTCATCTAGTCCAACACCCCTGCAGTAAGGAGGGACATCTTCAACTAGATCAGGTTGCTCAGAGCCTCATCAAGCCTTGAATGTCTCCAGGGATGGGGCCTTCACCACCTCTCTGGGCAACCAGTTCCAGTGTCTCACCACCCTCATTGCAAAGAACTTCTTCCTCATGTCTGACCTAAACCTACCCTGCTCTAGTTTAAAGCCATTGCCCCTTGTCCTATTGCTACATGCCCCTGCAAACGGCCCCTCCCCAGCTTTCCTGTAGGCTCCCTTCAGATACTGGAAGTCTGCAATAAGGTCCCCCTGGAGCCTTCTCTTCTCCAGGCTGAACAACCCCAGCTCTCTCAGCCTGTCCTCACAGGAGAAGTGCTCCAGCCCTCGGATCATCTTCACGGCCCTTTTCTGGACCCATTCATTTAGATGAGTTTAGGTGAATATTTAGATGAATTCTAGGCAATGGAGTCTTGACAGTGAGAAGTTCATTGAATAAACAAGTTTTGTCTGCCTTCTAAGCCCATTGCTATTTTAAAAGAAATAATGCCAAGGAGATTTTAATTCAGGCACTAATTAGTGAAAGGAATTCTAGTACTTATTAGAACTCCATACTCCTTCTCCAGTGAATTTGTCTCAGTTATATATACCCCATAGAGGAAATAAATCCCAGAAAACTAAACTGCATGCGTATCACGTATGAAGCAAATGAGATTTGATCCAAAATGTTTTTACACAAACATTGATTATCATAGTAATGGGAGAGAGGGAAAAAAATCCATAAAGAGCTCTGTGAATGGCAAATACACATCCCCCTGAAACTCAGGATTAGATGCTTCAAAATATGCACATTTTAAGAAGAACCCGAGTTTTAAAAATACATGTGAATGATTTCTGATTCTAATCCTTTTAAACATCAATAAAAGCTACCAAAATATGCACACTTTTCTGTAGTCCCTAATCTCCATTTGTTAATGGGATCTTAATCTTTTAGAAATGGAATTGTTGTAAGAGTGGCTTTCATGTTTTGCGGCAATTTGGGATCACTTTGAAAGTAATTCGGCCAGTGTAATAATTACACCAAGGAAAAATCAGAAGCTGGGTTCAGTGGCATTTCATAGATGCCAGGTGTCAATGGGACCCACTCTGACACTGAAGACTCCAGCAGTAAAGGCTGGTGTGGTTCAGGGAACCAAATCTCCTTGCTTGTCTTCTAATGGAGTATCTTCCCTCCGTGCTGCTCTGAGGGATGTAATGTCCCTAAGTGGGTTACTCTGAGCCCAGGAATTTCTGTAACAGCACTGAACAATGACTGAGTCGCATGGATAGCGGGCATTGAAATATTCTGCCATGGAACTGTAGGGCAATTTTTAGTAAGGGTGCATATTTTACATGTAAAATTACAGAATGGTTTCTTCTGTTAAGAATTCATGACATGCAAGGAATAAGAGGATATCAGGTATGCCCTGTCCATAGGCTTTGATAGATTCTTGGCTGTGATGATGTGTGTATATATGAAAAAAATAATTAACCACTTTCAGTTCAGTCCAGTTCATTTAAATGCCATTTTTTCTGAACCATTGAAATATAAGCATCTAGCTATCAGACAGGTGGAGCGTTGCTTTCTCTGCTAGAAAGTACAAGTACACAGTCACAGGGAAGGAAGGAACCCATGGGTAGCCATCAGGAACCATTGGTAGCTATCAAGCACCTCCAAGAGAAAGGCTGAAAGCTGAAGGCTGGCCACGCGGACCCTCGCTCCAAACAGGGAAGCAGGTTTTGGTCACTGTGTTTTGATATTGCCACGGAGGGTCGGGTACCCACTTCCTTTCCCCTTCCAGTCTGTTCCAACATTTTTCCTCCCATTTCAGCGTATTTGGTTCAGTGTTAGTAGTTCACACGGGCATTTTTATCCCTCAGAAAATGCATTGGCTTTGAGAAAAAGGAGGAGATCCAGCACTTTGAGCAGAGCAAGCATTCTTCAACGGAGCACGCAGCTGGGGCTATGCCAGTGTGGTCCATCCAAGCCATTGCTGTGACTGCCACCCACCTGAGCTTCACCTGCAGCTGCTGTGCACCTTTGAAAGGCAGCAGTACACTGCCACTGAAGTCTAATGCAGTGTTTCTGGGCTTTGTGATTTCACTGTTAGTTTCCAGTGTTTAATACTGTTTTGGTTTGGCTCTTATAGTCACGTTCTCAGCTGCATGGTTCTTCTTTTTTTCAATGGTTGACGGCCTTCTTTGGTGTTGAAAACTTCTGAAAACATGATCCTGTTATGCCCGGGCATTCTGAAATTAGGAGAAAGAGAAAGAGACAGAGAATTTTACTGGTTTTTTATTATTATTATTATTTTAAATGAAGTTATGATACGCTTTCTATGTCATCCTCATATTTCCAGAGGCTTGATTCATTAATTGTACACTTGTGGCTGGCAATGTTGCTATTGACTTCAAAGGGCTTTGGCTCAGGCTGAAACACATCACTGCAGCTTTTGCCCCAGGAAGCCCTCTTCACAGCACTTTGCAAAGACAACGTGACCTGAAGTTCAATATCACAGTCCTTTGGAAGGCAAAAGTCCCTTTGGGACCAGACTGGCCTTTTTTTCAGTTCCAGCCTCTTAAGAAAATCCTGATGTAAGCAGGCGTGAGATGCATTAACATATTTTGTGATTGCGCAGGCTCAATAATGATCTAAATAAATGTGAGGTTGTTTTCCAAAGGAAATTAAGCAAGGAGCAAGTAGAAAGCATCTACAGCAATTTCACAGTAGGTAACATTATACAGCGACTTCTACCTTTCTCCTGTGAAAGCCCTATGAAGGTACACTTGATGACGTGGGGGTCTCCAGGTAGTCTAGCTTCACACAAGAGTGTCTTCTTGTGAGATGAGAGCTCTGCCTGGGCTCCTTTTTACTTAGGTAAGGACAGGAAGAGGGGGGATTGTCCACGGTGCACAGAGTTGCTACAACCTCTTCTGCCCATGAGTGGGAGTGAGGAGTGTGTTAGCTCTTCTTCTCTGACGTGAGTGGTATTATCTACCTCCATGCAGCTAGTCCTTTTATTATGGTATCAAAAGGAGTAGGAAGGGCAGGGGGACATCTAGCAAAGGAAAATGGAGAGGGTTTAAAATGCCAAAGATCCCCAACAGGAACAGAAGCAATTACTTCATTCCAATTTTGGATGGCTTTTTTTAGTCCCACCATTACGTCCACAAACAGAGAAAAATATTTTTTATCTAGAAAAATCTGTCTCTTCCACTTTATCTCCAGCAAACTACTTTTTGGCTCAGCTCCCTTGATTCCTGTTCAGGGAAAATCATTATTCTCCAGTTCTTTCACACTGCAATGCCCACCAAGTGTGGGAAAAGTGGGGATGCTCTCCATCTAGCATCAATTACCACAGGAGCCCCTCTGCCTATGGTGGCCAGTGGCAGGAGCCCATCTGCCTATGGTGGTACCAGTTCCAGCTCTGCCCTGCTGTGAAGATGAGGAGAATTGTCCATAGGTTGTGATTTTCCAACAAGTCCGTGAAGGAGCCTAAAAATACAGATTATGCAACAGAAAACAGCAAATGAGTAGATTGGTGGCTTTAAATAATTTGTTTGCAATGTAGTAACTTCTTGAAGAAAGTCTCACTCACGTGAGTAACCTTTCCCCCCCCCCCCCATGTAATGAATGCATAAGCTAATGGAGCTTTCTTTTGCCTTTGTTCATGATATTTCCTCTCCTATAAGGCCCAACAGCTTTGATAGCCTTCCTGCTGCAGGAGGAGGGAAATGGAAAAAGTTGGAAAAGTCAGGCTTTTTGTCTTTTGCGAGGATGCTTAAGTTTATCAGTATACAGTCAAAACAGGATGTTTTGCCTGCCCATAAAGGAGGATTCACCCCCTTGTAGCTCCTGTTTTGTTACCTCTTACTTACTCTGGTTATTTTTGGTGGGACTTCAGAGCTAAGAGCATCCTGACGATTACTGCAGCATCTGGCCTTGTCACCACAAAAACAGCTTGCCCTGAGCCCAGTGATACACCTTGTACCATTTGCTCCCAAATGCCCCCTCGGTCTTCTGACCCATTTGCTGCACCTCCATATCTATCACCTCCATCCATTCATTTAGGCACCACAACCTCTCCAGCTGCCGAGCTGACTGCCAGGGGACCGCTGGGGAAAAAACTGGGTGGGTGAGAGATTTTGTGTCTCGGGGAGATGCTGCCGTGTGAGGCTGATACACTAGGTGGGGTGGTTGTTATGCTGATCTGCAAATACCATCTCTTCGACGCCGGATTTCTGCCTGGATCACCCACCTGCTCGCAGAGGAGAGGATTTGAAATCTAGGTTTGGTTACATGAAGCGAGCAGCCCTCCTGCAGCAGAGTTGGTAGATTGCCCTGAGCTGGTTTCAGCTGGGCTCTGCTCCTTCCCGGGTGAAATCACGGCAGACTTATCATTAGTTTCAGTGTCTTTAAATGCAAACTCAGCTGCCTTTAAAAGCACATAGCTGGAGTGGGATGGGATGGCATGGCAGTGTTTTACATTTCCTGAAGCTGCCCCCCTTTTTTTTTAAATCCATAAAATGTATATTTAAGCATCACAAAATGTTACTATCAGCCATTGCTCTTCCTTCAGCCAAGGTAATGCTGCAAGCTCGGCACTATCGGTCATACTGGTGAAATTGGATCTCCTTGTAGTATTGATTCTGCTGTACTTTGGTCGGGGCTTGCAGGTTTTGTATTGATCTGTCAAAGAAACCGCTGAGGAGCGGGCGAGCAAGATCTGTTGTCTGTGTCGTTTGGGAACTTAATAGAAGCTCTTATTCTTTGCCAGCAGCCTGTTGCACGCCTGGACATTGATTCATTACGAGAGAAGTCGGCTTTAATTAGAGCCAAGTTTTCCAGTATTTGTAGAGAGTGCTTTGACCCCGGTCCACAGCAAGTTCATAAAGGCAGCCTCTCGGGCTGAGCTGTTCATTTATTATGTAGTCTTCTGAAAAAGAAACCATTAAAATAATTGGACTAAAATTTTTGTACGAGCTGAAGCTGAAGCAGTCTTTTCTAAAACAAAACCCAATGGGATCTGTAAAATGTGTTCAGAAATACACATGTAGACCTCCATTGGCATTGTGCATTGAATTAGGTATTACTTACACTGATGTTTTCCTAGGCTGCTAGAGATATAGGTTGGATGTATGCAGCTCCAAGGACAGATGTAGAATCCCTTGACTGGTCTGAAAGAGCCTGAAAACAGGAATTCCTTCTCCCAGCCTGAAAGCTCCAGCATTAGAAAGGTTTTCCCCAGAAGCTTAAAAGAGAGACATCTCTCATTCTTTCCAACCTCAAAACAATTTTGTGGCAGTTTTCCTTTTTTCTTTCTTTACTCTTGGAGGAGGTGGGCCTGGCTAAGTTTTTGCTTTTAGACTGTGTTTCATGAAAAACACCCCTGTAATGTTAAGTGGTTCAAATACAATTGATAAGTATCAAAGATAATATCAAAGCATTCATGTATGCTAGTACGTGTGCAACAGAACTTTTTTCTATATGAAATAATAGAAGTATAGACATAGATATATGACTAAAAGTAATTCAAAGCATTTTTCCCATGCCATATCCTCCAAATGAAACATGAAAAGAGCACTCTTACTGAATTATCAAAACATTTATCAATTATTTATTCAATGCTGCCTGAAACAATCATGACAAAGTGACTCAGTGAAAAATGACTGTGTCATTTTATAGAATGTAATCCACGTCCTATAAAATTATGGTATTAAAGTAGTACAAACAAAACCAGAAGTCCAGCCAATTACATCTGGAAATTCTGGCCACACAGGTGTGCAAATGATTATAATGGGGGGCAGAGGGGCAGGTCAGGGGGAGAGAGAGAAAAAAAAAAAGGGCCTTTATCTAAAAAAGGGCTCTTATTAGCCAGATCCCAGCCAAGTACAAGCCTCTAGCGGTCATACTCTTCCAACAACCCCCAAGCAGCCATTGCAGCATCTGCAAGACTAAGGAGCCAAAGCTCCCTCACTCCACAACACCCACAAGAAACGCTTGGTGTGTTTCAGCCCCAGTGGCTCAAGAATACCCAGGATTGCTGCAGGCTTTCTGAAAACTTTGGGGCAGGCTGTGTTGGTAGAGCAGGGGGTGGAAGATCTTCACCTCCTGGACTCTGTGGGGAGAAGGCACGGTGTAGTTCCAACCAGGTCTTGAAAAGTGTAGTTGATAATATCCTTATGTCGGGATGAAAAGCATAGTTGTTCTATTTTACCAGTTTGAAAATTATGCACTAAACTATTTTGGATTCAGATACAACGTTGACCTAAAGATGCGATAAATAAGGTGGCCTACTCCACTGCTTGTTGCAGCCTTAGGACAGCATAGTATCTGAATGCTTCCTTTTAGGTTTAGTGTTCAGAACATTTCTGAAGCAATTTAGTTCTTGATTTGGACGTAAAAGCCTGTGGGAGATGTATAGCAGAGAATCTGCATGTTCTGGCTAAGCACATTAGCAGGTCTGCCTATTGCACTTGACTTCTTTCATAAAGTAGAAAAGTGATAGTTAAATCTGTAGTAGGAGAGTCTCTTTGTGGACTGGTCTAGTTCAAAAATTGATGTCATTTGCTTAGTTATTTTTAAACATCATCTTTTTTTTCTGGAAGAAGCATGGCAAATTTAATACAAAGTCACTAAAATGTTACATTTCTAAAATGTTATAGGACTTCTATAACTGTGCAGAGAACAACTGTGCTGCACTGCTGATTTCTCACATGGACAGGCATTGACAGGATTGTTCCTTTAATTTCCGTGGGCTCATTGAAACGTGTGGGGCAAGTACAATCTTCTAGATCAGCTTCATCTCTGCCACGTCATCTTGTAAACCACATGACAGCAGCTTGAGAGCTTGTGCCTCCTTAGCTGACTTTTTTTTTTGTCCTCATCATAACCGCTTTGCTTACATTGTTTTCTCCCCCTGTATTTGCTGGGCCTCTCTCTGGGTTCTTGTGCTTATTGGGTAGGGTTCCACCATCCCCAACAGCCCTCACTCAGACGAGCAGCCGCCTTGGCCCAGATTGTCCACAGCACATGTGGAAGAAGATTTTTCCTTTTGGTGTAGCAACACAATCCTTTGTCTGGAGGTCCCTTTCCTGGGATCGGCTGGCAGGGGGCGGAGATGGGCTGGCTGGAGGGTACGAGTATGTATGCCATGCTCTGTCTCCATCCCTGAAAGCCAAACAGGAAAATTAATTACCTGGACCTGTGTTATTGTTTCCATGTAGGTCTTCCCAGAGCAAGCCATGGTCACGCTGGCAGAGGTGCAGCAGAGCACCCTGCTGCACGGTGGAGGAGCTCAGCTTTCTGCACGGGCCCAGGGCACCTACATTGGTGGATGACCTTGGTTCTTTGGGAGGGTGTTTTGCAAATCACTGTTACTTGGTGGTGTCCTGGTCTCAGTGTGGTGTTTTATAAAAAAAGGTGGAGACCAGCTAGACTAAAATAACACTAAACTGGGCGGGCGCGTTGATCTGCTTGAGGGTAGGTTGGCTCTGCAGAGGGATCTGGACAGGCTGGACCGATGGGCTGAGACCAATGGTATGAGGTTCAAGGCCAAGTGCTGGGTCCTGCACTTGGGTCACAACAACCCCATGCAGTGCTACAGGATTGGGGCAGAGTGGCTCGAAAGCAGCCCGGCAGAAAAGGACCTGGGGGTGTTGGTTGACAGCTGGCTGAATATGAGCCAGCAGTGTGCCCAGGTGGCCAAGAAGGCCAACAGCATCCTAGCCTGTATCAGGAACAGTGTGGTGAGCCGGACTAGGGAAGTGATCATCCCCCTGTATTCGGCACTGGTGAGGCTCCACCTCGAGTACTGCATTCAGTTTTGGGCCCCTCACTACAAGAGGGACATTGAGGTGTTGGAGTGTGTCCAGAGAAGGGCTACAAAGCTGGTGAGGGGTCTGGAGGACAAACCTTATGAAGAACGACTGAGGGAGCTGGGGTTGTTTAGCCTGGAGAAGAGGAGGCTGAGGGGAGACCTTATCACCCTCTACAACTACCTGAAAGGAGGTTGTAGAGAGATGGGGGCTGACCTCTTCTCCCTGGTGACAAGTGATAGGACGAGAGGAAACGGGTTCAAGTTATGTCAGGGGAGGTTTAGATTGGATATTAGGAAACATTTTTTCACTGAAAGGGTTATTAAACATTGGAATAGGCTGCCCAGGGAGGTGGTGGATTCACCATCCCTGGAGGTGTTTAAAAAAAGGGTAGATGGGGCACTTAGGGACATGGTTTAGAAGTGGCTTTTGTCAGGGTAGGTTAAAGGTTGGACTCGATGATCTTAAAGGTCCCTTCCAACCTCAGCAATTCTATGATTCTATGATTCTATGATTCTAAAATTCACCCCAGTAAGGTTCCAGAATGAGTTACATTGAACGATTGGCAAGTACTTAAAAGACAATAAAGTCAGTAACTAAATGAGAGCGAATGTGTGGTAAATCCATTTGATTTTCTACTGTTGGAGGGCTAAGTTGTCTAGTGAAGGAAAACACTAGATGTATCTTGATTTGATATATTTTGACATCGAAAAGGTTTTGAGACTGTTCCACAGAACTGTGTTTTAGACATAAGCTAAGGAAACATGGCCTAGATGTAATCTCCACGAAGTGGGTGTACAACAGTTTGACAAATTGCTCTCAAAAATATTTATCACTAGTTTTCTGTCAGCCTAAAAGGGCATCTCAAGCAGTATCTTGCAGGGTGGCAGTCCTCGGCCCAGTTCTACTCAATACTTCAGTTTTGATTTGAATGTAGGATTTACAGAATACCCCTGCAAAATTTTCAACTATTACCAAGCCAGGAAAGTTGTAAGCACTTGGGAGGACAGCACTGGGAGTCAAAACGCTCTTCACAAGTTCAAGCTTATAAGGTAATATAAGAGGTAATGCAGCTTTCTGTCAATTGGCATACTCCTCCTTAGGTCTGGTTTTCGTATAACCACAGCACACAAAGAAAGTATTATCAAAATCCAGGTAAAATTCCAAAGTACTTGAGAGGTTAATCACTGTCATGTAATTTATGCCCAGTGCTAAGGTTTTGTAAGGATTTAAAATAAAGATGTTTGAAAAAAATGCTTTGGAGAAATGCTGAAGCTACCACGTAGAAACATACCATTTCAAGTTTTCACCAAAATGCTGGGAGTTTGGGGGCTGTCAGACTTGAAGACTGCAGCCAGAGAGAGCAGCAGGTTTAGGAGGTTCAGAATGCATAGCATTGTGCCACATACCCACACTGCTAAACTGAAAGCAAATTAGAGGAAGGGAATTATTGAAAGACAGTATGCCCGTGCTTGAAAACCAAGATGGAAAATGGTGAATAAAAGAGGAAACAATCTTCATTGTAATCCCATTGTCCATGCTGACCTCAGCGGCAAAAGAAAAAGATAGCAGCAGTGAAATAATTAGCTATTTCAAATTCATTACATTTTAATAATTCAAACACTATTAATAATGTAGGTAAAAAGAATATTTCAAATATATTTTTGTCAGGGTCCTTCTGTAATGTTCTCTTCCTCATTGAAGCAAAGAAGCTTACATTTTCACCACCCTGCGACGTAAAGAGAAGGGCAGCGTAGCTCTAAAATACCTAACTGCCTTTTGTAACAGCTTTAATGAGCTTTTTCATATTGCTCTCAAGGGGGCAGCTTTCCCCACATTTCTAAATATGCTCTCTCGGCAAATTCAAGCAGCATGTTCCTGATGAAATTTTGTTATTTTTAGAAAGAAACAAAGCAGGATACATCATTTCCCCTCCTACACCTTTGTTGATGCTTCAATATAAAGACCTGTGTTCAGAAGTTAATAACAGCATCCTAGATTGCACACCAAATAGGCACTGCGACTGCAAGTGGGTGCTATTGTAAAGGGAAAAAAAAAAGGAACAATGCCGTACAAATGTCGCTTTGGAGTTCTTTTTACGTCTGATTGCCACCCCAGGAAAACAGTGCTGACTTGTTTGCCGCAAAAGGGATTAACCTGCCTCGCGTGACACCCTGGGAATGGATGCCCAGGTGAAAGGCATGTTAGAATAAAAAGGGTATTTGGGGTAATAGCTGAGGAAGGAAAGAAATATCACAAATCAACTTGTCATGCGTATTTGTCCCCTTTTTGAACTTTTACGCAATCTTGTGTGCTGTTTCACTTAGGAGGAGAAACTGATTATAGAAACAGGAATGTCTTTGATTTCTTCCTCTGTTTGTACACCAAGTTTTGTTGGAGTCAAACAAGAGGGCATAATTTCATTGCCCGCAGCTCAGACTTTTTCAGCTGGTGTTTGGTCCTTAGGTTTTTCTTGGGATTTTTTTCCAGAGTTTCCCTGGCTTCATTGTGGCTTCCTCGAGTCAAATTCTCTGGTCTCTCTGTCTTTCTTCACCAGACATGCGTGCTTCTGAGGAAAGCATCCAAGCAATTCCAACCGGATTTATAACATGTTGTTGAATTCATCATAATACACCTTGCAGCAGTGGGAGTCTTTAAGTTGCATTAACAGTAGTTTACCCCCTGGCTCCATGCTGGAGTGGAGCGCTGTTAGAGTTTTGACTGAGAATAAAAAGTTCGGGCTGCTGAACTATCAGCATCATTACCTGAAATGACTCTGGGGTTTCATTTTTCTTCTGCTATACTGGCCAGCTGTGGTCTAATGAAAGTACAGCCTATGGTGACACAGTTGCATCCTGAGCTGGAAAATATTTACCTTGTCTGTTCATTCAGCAAAAGCAAACTCTCTCTCTAATGCGTATTTTCCCAACACCTGCATATGGCACATCTCCAGCTTGCCAATTTGGCTGATCTGCTTTGCTGGTACCAGTTCGGCTCTGTATTTGTCACACGCATTTTCAAGTAAGTTCTGGCAAACACATTCATTATCAAATCACAATAAAGATAACTAGTGCTGTTAACTAGCCTCTTTCAGGGCAAATATATATTTTATAAGAATTAAAACATACCTGTCCTTTCATTACCTCTGAGGTGCATTTCAGCATCTGTTTTGTTGCTGGTTTGAGAAAATCATCGAGCTGTACAAGGTAAAGTGATGCCCTATGTGGTACCTAAAGCAGTTAAGGACAAGACTTTAGCCGAAATCAAAGAGAACACAGACAGTCATGTGACTGACAAGGGTACTGAGAGTTAAATTACACATACAACAACAGACAATCAATTCACCACACTCTATGCACTTGAGAAGCGAAGTCAGTTTCTGACTATTAGTCATTAAAAAGAAATATCCTTTGGTGCAAGCATGGAGCACCTTGTACTGGCAGCATCTGGAGCTGTGATTCTAGTCTAGCTGGATCCCTTGAGCAGGTTGATCAAGCAGAGGAAGTTCTTATTGATAAATGTCTCACTTTGAATCAGGAAACTGCAAGACATAGGGAAAAAGGTGACTGTTTTGTTTCAGGGGTCTCTGCCGGCACGACATAGATGGGCCCATTTAGGCATGCTGGGCATACTTCACTGTTACACAGCCCATTCAGCTTGGGGAAAGTAATCTTTGTGACGCCATGGAAACTCGGGGACTGAAGTAATAGTAACCCTGAGCTTGAAGACATGAGGTACAATTCCATCAGATTTTGTACAGATACCAATTGCTCATATTGATACCATAACTTGGACTATGTGTGGCTAAAGTGAATCCCTTCCATGAAGTTTCAATTAAGTGAGAATGCAGTCCCAGTACAATAATACAGAGAGTACGTTTATATATGAATATAGATAAGTAAGTATTTTTTAAGCTCATTTGGGAAAACACACTCAATAGGAGTCCTTTACTCTGCTTAAGTTAGGTTCTCCTGCCATTCTCCTTTCCAAATATTGCAGAACATCTGGCAGCACCTAACAATGTTCCTTTATTTAATGGTAGCTTCTGGCTGATGGATTTTACTTTTTTAATGTGCAGTGTGGAGTACAAAAGCAACACTGGTTAACAGTGAGGTCTATCTGATAACTAGCAGGACGTCAGGGGAAGAGACAGTAAGGTAACAAGCTGAAGTTATACCTGTCTGTAGTGGATCTTGTCAAGCGTCTCCTCTTGTTGTTTCGAATTTGTGTCTGCTCAGATTTCTGTCTCACGGATCAAGTTACAAAACACTAACCTTTAAAGAGTCAGTCAAGTTTGTCTGGCTAAATATATAGTGCATAATGTACAGCACATGGCTTCACACTAGTGGTTGTTCATTAGCCTTCAGATTTTGAAAGACTTCTTTTTCTTTCTCAGTATTTATTTGATCGCTTTCCTATGGGTGGCATTTGACATTAAAGTGGTAATTATCTAGTTCTCACTTACCTAAATTTCACTTCACTTGGGAGAGAGGGATTAAGACAAATGACAATAAATATCTCAAATGCACTCTTCTATTCCATTGCTTAAGTCTTTCTTTGTGTATTTTCACTCGTACCACTGAAAATAAACTGATGTACAAAGAACCTCCCTTATCCTTAACATAAGTCTGACCACGTTTTATGCCCAGAGATGAAGTCCTGGCCCCACTGAAGTGGAAGTTTTGCCATTGGCTTCCCTGTGAGTGGGATGTCACCTCAGATCCTCAGACCAGAATATATTGACTTTCCTCAGCGTTCCTTCATTGAATTATACGTTAGCCGATTTTAAGGCAAAACAGAAAAAGAGCTACGTTTATACCTCTCAGTAAGGTTAAATTCCCCCTCTTTTTACTGTACATAAGATTAAAGAGAGAAAACCACAGAACACACAAGAGGAAAAGTGGTGGGCAGAAGGTAAGAATAAGGTCCCAAGATAAGCAGCAGGGTAAAATGTTTTGCAAATCTATTATATGCAGTCATTAAGGCATGATAAAAGTCTGGTATTTCATTTCAGCAAGGATAATGACGACTGGCCTTTCTACACAGATTCATAGCACTAATGCCAGAGAGGTTACGAGTTTTGAGTTGTGTGATACAAACCCTTAAACCACTCTCATTTACCCTTTTGTTGAGCTCAGTAACTTACGTTGGATTGTTGTCATCCAGAAAGACATCCAGTCCTCGTGTGATGACCTCCAGAGAGAGAAAAAACACTGATAGCCTTGATAGCTTAATCCCATTTGCTGTTGCAATAGATATCTGTTTTTATTTCAAACTGCCTGTTCTCAGTTTTCAGGCCTTGTTCCTTACCGTAACTTTCTCTGCCAGACTAAAAGGCCTTTTGTTTTACTTGGTGCCTTACCCTTTATGACTCAAAATGTGTGTTCACTTTTCACATTGCAATGGAAGGCTGAAGCATTTTTGCTTGTGTTAGCCATCCTCGAGTTGAACACCGAGAGCGTGTTGTTGCTCCACCAGCCACCGTAGGACTGAGCCAGAGACAAATGAGTGGAGATCCAAAACTGGCCGGCCTTGTATCCAGGACTTCGGTTTTGCCTCTTTACAGAAAAATCTGTCCAAATACAGATACTGCATCTAGCCAGTTATTGTGATGGCTTCAGAACATTCAAAGATGTTCATAGATTTTCAAAGCCAGAACATTTTATAAACAGGCTTTGCAATTGTCTAGCCCAGGTGTGGGAAACCTGCAGCCCGTAAAATGGGGTTTGAGTCTGGGACTTTATTTCACAAGGTACATATGGATATAAATTTTCTATTTCTTGTTGTTACCAGATAATACTGAGGATTATATCAGCTTGCTGCATTGCAATTCACTCAATAGTCTTATTTTGCCCTGATTTGCCCTATTTCCTATGCCCAATTTAGCCTGGCACTCTGGGTAGCAAAGGCCATGCTCCGAGGTAAGGTTTCGGTTGGAGCTCATCTCTATTTCCATAGGAATAGTGACTCGTTTCAGTGCACTTGTTTGTGATATTTAAAGAGAAAAGGAGAGAGGTTATTTCAGTTTGCTTGACAGAATTCCCTTACGTGAGCAATATGTTATATTAAATCACGAACTCCCACGCCAGGGATTGTAAATGGCTGTCCAGGTCCAGTAGCCTTTCTCCCAGAAGAACACTTATCCAGTTTTCTATGACATAGAGGAAAATCTCTTTTCTGCACTTTCCCAAATCATAGCCCTAATCCCTTTAGTAGCCATTTGCTTTTTCAAGCCATTTCCAATTTTGGGAGACTGTAAAAAGCAAACAGAAGGGCATGTTTTGTTCCCGAGAGCAGAGACTTGGCAGTTCAGTGGAAGATATGCGGCGGTTTCAGATCCATACACTTTCCCTCTGTTGTAGCCCTACTCGGGTCTGTACGAGCTGGTATGTGACGGGCTCGGAGAGTTTGGCTTCCAGTAAGAGAAGAGCAGGGAGGACTAACCGCAGCCCAGTTTGTGTGTGTACGTGTGCCCATGAGAGACCATGGTGAGGGAAGAAGGGGAAGCGATAAAGAAGTAATGGCTGTCTAAGAAGCAGGAGAGAGTGCAGATGAGTCTGAGACTTATGGCATTTTTACCAGCATGTCAATTAGACCTGACTCTGAGTAGATTTAATTGTACTCTGAAGGCAGCCAGCCTGCCAATAGTTCTGAGCTGGTTTAAATAGTCATAAAAATGCTAGAAGCCATTAGACGTCTTGTTTCTGAGGCTCCCCTTGCCAGCTGTGCAGCTGTGCTTGTGGTGGCACCAGCAGATATTTAATATATATTTACTTTTGGTCATGTCAGGGCATGGCATAAATCATTCAAGCACATCCAAGTCCAAGAAGCCCTCTGAAGATTTCCATGGCTATGTAGGCAGTTAGGCATGTACAAAGCTGCTTCCCTCCGTAGCAGAATCAGTGGGAAAACTAAAGGCAAAACCCATGCGTTTATTTCTCAAACCGGACACATACCACACCTCTTTCTAGATACGAGTTCACTACAAGCTGGGATTCAGAAGCAAGATAGAGTTTACTTAAATAATCAAGCATTTAGAGGTGTTTTTCTTGTCCTTGCTTTTATCTCACACAGAGCACCCCTTTTCACGGTAATGCTGAAACCTCCTTCTTGACCTCTCCCCGCGTCCCCACTTTCCTCACCCACTGCCTCTGAGCCTCCTCTCCCCCAGCCCTGCCACTCTCTCTGCACTATTCTCAACGCATGCCCAGCCCCTTCCTGCTCCCTCTGAAAACCCATCTGTGCTGTGAAACTCCCCACCTACAACGACCACCCGTTGCTGTCTGGATCCCACTCTCTTCTTGTTTTCTCTCGGTTTAAATCTGTTGACTTCAGTGGTGTTGCTGCTCCCCTTTGCAGCTTTCCGCAGGAGTCAGAACCTCTGCGTCTGGCTGGGCTCTTCAAGGATAAAGTCTTCCTGGGTAACCAAAGGCTCCTGTTGTTTGCTCAGCAAAATTAAGCATCCTCTGCACTTACAGTGGTATATTAACAATATTTCTAGGTTGAAGCGTAGCTTCTTCCCAGGGAAAGAGCATACTTGTTACTGTCCTGCTCTCAAACTCCTCTGCCTCTGTGAGGTGGGGAAAAGGCGTTTGGCAAAACCTTCTCCTGGTGATGCTGGGAATTGTTGCTGAGACTTGGGGAAGGCTTCTGGTGGAGGTCAGTCCTGACATATGCTGAACCCTCAGACCCAACCCGGGGAAACCTATTCCATGCATAGGGTTCAGCACTTCCTCAAGAGGCTTTCCCTTTGGCCCAGCAATTTTAAAAAACGTGCCAAAGGAGAGGTGGTTTTCATATACCTAAAACCTGAAAAATGTGCATCTAACAACTTTGTATTTATAGAGGTGTTACTAATCAAAGATTTTGGTGTGGTTTATAAAGCATCCTTTTGCAGAAAGTGGCAGTTTTCGTTACTGACTGAAAAATTGGGATTTTTCTGTAGGAGAGCCCAGACCTTTTGCTGCCATTCCTATGCCTTCAGAGCATCCTTCCCTCCCTCCCTGTGAAACTGCCCCACCACTGGTGGAGAGAAGTGTACTTCACAGAAGGATACATCTTTTGGAGGACCACAGATTCCTTGTATTCACCACGGTCATCGCCCTGAGGCTTGGTGGATACTTAGAAGAATTGCATGAAGCTGTATATTTAGAGTGTTTAGAGTGTTGGCGTTGACTACACAAACCCACAGCATCTAAAAACAAGTACAGCTTCTCCCAGAGACACCTGCATGGTGGTTTCTGTGTGGGAAGAAACAGACACAGTGAAAGGGAAGTGAAACATTTTGCCCGAAATGGCATCTTACGGAGTCAGATCTTTGCAGTGACAAATCTGTACTGAGCTGAGCCAGATTTCACATTTTCTAAATGTGTTCTTAGGCGTCTTTGTCATGATTGGAAACACCACAGCTGAAGCTGTACATCAATTCTGCGAGTTTGTCAACGCAAGGTGGTTTTGATGGCTGGGCGCTGGGGTCTCTGTTTACCCTGCTTTCTCTATTTGCTTCTTACCTGGGCAGATTGCTGTGCCTCTGTGAATCCTCATCGATTTTCCCGGGAGTGAAATGTCATTACTGCAGCAGGCTGTGTACATCAGGTACATTGAAGAACGGGATCATTAGGGTTCTGTGTCATTAGCGGTGCTTCTAATGCACCCCATAATGCTTTCTTCTCTAGGAGGTGGCACTGATTATCTGAGTTAGACGCTTCATCGGCTCTTAACGCTGTACCGCCGGGGTCTCGCACAACCTCCAGTGTGTTTACCCTCACACAGCTGAAGGGAGGGAGCATGGTACAAGCCGTTCCTGTAGGAGGTCAGATGTTGGAGGAGCTTGTACAAAATCGTTCAGGAAGTCTGTGGATGAACAAGGGACTGAAGCCAGGTCTTAAGTGCCTATGACCAAAATGAACTGTGAGCCAGGACCACCTCATAGCTGAAAAAAACTGGGATGCAAGTTGATGGAGTATGAGATTTTGGGAAGGGGAACAGCGACCTTTGGACCTGTGCAGACCTAATCTTCTCAGTCCTTCCCCAAAATCTCAGTCCTTCCCCAAAATTGTCCTTAAACAGACTGAGTTATTTTGGTGTCATGCAACTATAGATTGTGATGGGGTTGCTCTGTACTCACAAATTAAATAAGTTTATGCCTAGAATATATGTATATTTAACTTTTAAATAAAGATTGCGGCCTGCTGTTCAACCCCACCTAATATCTGTACCTTTCTTTTGCCCGTGTGCAGTCAGGGATACATCACTTTAATCCTATAATAATGACATCTGATCATACACATTTGTTAATTTCTATGCAATAATCTAATTATGTACAAGAAAAAAAAAAGTTATGCATTTTGTAAGTTTCTTTTTTGGTAGGTTCCTGGTGAGATATTTTCTGTTCAAATGGAAGAGATTTAAGTCATGTATCATATGAAGTTTCCATTTATAGTTACCTTTTAATAGTTAATAGGTTGCTACCTGTCACACAGCCCTGATGAAGCACCCAAACTCGATGCTTATCAAGCTGTTGTAATTGTGACTTCCCATAATCTAGCAATCCTTACAATTCTGATCCTCACCTGACCTAAGGCTGTGACTATATCTGACTTGCATGTCAGGATGGGACCTGGGTACACATTACCAACTTCCAGGGCTTCTTTGGAAGGAAACTTGCGTGCGTGGGCAGGAAGGGAGCTGTGGTATGCTCCTGCAGGTCTTCTCATCCGCGTGGTTGAGAGACCAGCACCCTGAAGTGCACCATGAAGCCCATCTGCCCTGCAGCTGGGGTTCAGCCACAGCACACACTAGGACCTGTCTGTCGCATAGAAATAGTCACCATCTGGGGTCGTTCATTTCCCTGAGGTCTAAGTAGGTGCAACTTTGCGTCTTCCCTTGAGCTCTTTGGCACAGGCTGTTGCCCACCTGTATCCTCAGCCACCGGGGTCAGTACTGGTTTCCTATAGCTCCACTATTGCCTGGTGCCTGTTCAAGTGCATAGGTCCTCTTTCCCAGCCCAAGTGAAACTTAGAGCAAACAAATCGGATTCAAAACCAATCTCCCTTAGCTTTAATCAGCACAAGACATTTGCATACTTGCTAGGATTTAAGATATGCATATGCCCTTCTGCACTGCGGTGGTTTTGTCACCATCTCTCAGTGTTGTTCGGGCTCAGACCTGTAGGTTTTGCAGCTCTGCAGAGCCCCATCTCCAAACCAGGGAATCTCTTCCTTTTACGCAGGCAGCTTGCTTTTCCCTTGTTTGGCTCCATAGTTAAGCAATAGCCTCCTTGCACAAAGACACAGTCCCCTGCTCTTCTCTCCCGAGCAGTCT
This sequence comes from Chroicocephalus ridibundus, assembly GCF_963924245.1. Lineage (NCBI taxonomy): Eukaryota > Metazoa > Chordata > Aves > Charadriiformes > Laridae > Chroicocephalus > Chroicocephalus ridibundus. Next base: position 62,782,996 of record NC_086286.1, on the reverse strand, counting down.
CCTGCTGCTGCAGAACGTCCCGCAGCTCTCTCCAGGACCTGCGGGGCTTTGAAGACCCACCAAGAATCCTCGCTTTCTCTCCTTTTCTCCAGGAACCCATCACTGTCCAGGCAGCTACCTCCCACAGAGGAGTTAGACAAAACTGGTTGCATCTGCCAGGTGGCCATCTCGTGGCCTCCATTGTAGTGCTCCTATGCAACTAGATTTCATCTGATGCACATTAACCAATTACCTAAATTGGTATATTAATCAATTGTCGTTAACTGATACAAAATCTAGCAGACGAATAAGCTCCTTATTAGTCATTTTTAACCCTTTGTATTGGTGTGGTTGTAGCTATCTGTAACATATACTAATGCAACATGCTTATGATAACGTCTACTTTTTATAAGCTTTTTATAAGCCACTTATAAATAGAAGCTTAATATGAAGTGTGACAGTTTTCTAATCTTTAGTCTCTCCTCAGCCCTCCAAGCGCTTCCTTTCTGGAAATACAGAATATATCCAGTATGCCCTAGATATTCTCCATTCTTGCTGATGACTTTAGCTCTCAGCCATTGATTCTCTCCACTTCTTAATCAGTGTAAATAGATCAGTGCTGCATCTGTCGTTTTATTCAACATTTAAAAAGGACAAATAAGATCAAAGGGGCAATGAAGGGGTGATGAATGGAAAATGTATTTTGTTGCTCATGAGATGCTGTGAGGCTGAAGGGGGTTCATTTCCATTTAATACAGACACAAAAATCTGTATTTCTTTTCCATTGCAATAAAGAGGATTTTAGCAGCTGAGTGAATTATTTCAAAGACAGGAAAAAAATATCGAGAAGATACTGTGTGGCATTTCTGTAGTGTCGGTACTTTGTGACATTCTCTTTCACCAAAGGCAGTGTGTTTAATGGTCTCCCTTTCACCACTGGGTAAATGCTGTGGCACAGAATGTCTTGGTTTGGGTTACGCAGCAAATCAGTGCCAAAAAGGGGGGTGGAACTCAAATTTACTACTACCCTTCATGTACTGCTGCTGTCATAGAATCATAGAATCATAGGGTTGGAAGGGACCTCTGGAGATCATCTAGTCCAACCCCCCTGCCAGAGCAGGGTCACCTAGAGCAGGTTACACAGGAACACATCCAGGTGGGTTTTGAATGTCTCCAGAGCAGCTGTCCACCTGCTGCTGCCAGGGGCAAGATTGAAAATAAGATATTTTTTCATTTATAAGGAGGAAACACTAGAAGTGTAGGGAAGGGAAATGTTTAGGACTCTATACTGGTTTTGTTTCTTTACTTCTATGGGGGAAAAGCCCGTGCATCAGAAACTCAGGTGGTATGGAAAATTTAGGAGTAATACCTGTTCATCTCAGCATATCTCATTCAGATTTTGTTGAGTCTAATCCCTCCAGCATCCAGTGTGTTTTCACTTTGACATTAAAAGAAGTAAAGCCCTGTAGTTACTTTTCACCCTTTCCTTACATTCAGCTATAAACAGTATAATAGTGAATGTCTCCAGGCAGTTAATAAATTGACTTGCTTTTGCAGATAAGCACTTCTACTGTGTTTCCCCCAAACCATAAGGAACATCAGGTGCAGAACTTGTAGGATTTAAAGCACAGCCAAAGCTAATGGCTGCAAATTGTAACCTAACCTAACACTTTCTCAGCCATAGATTCCTCCCCCTTTTTTTTTTCTCCTTATAACTTTTGCTGTTGCGTCACTGATAAATCGCAGCCCTTTGCTCTGTAATATATCCCTTTTTTATTTAAAGTTTTGCCTCCCTACCCATTAAACCTTTCCTCCTTAGGGTTACTTTTACCTTTCAGAAACGTATATTCAATATTATAGGCTTGGAGTTCTTTTGTTTTCCCCCCGAAGAGGTAAAACCCTGGGGGATTTAAGTATCTACTTGATAGGCTCGCACAATCTTAATCAGCCTATAATGGAGCTAATGGCTGTTTGTCATCCTTGGAGATATAAATTTCCTGGTGATGTCTACTGCAGTCAGTGCATGAAGTATGCTCTGACTGCCAGCAAGGTCTAATAACCAGGAGAAGGGCAGCCAGCTTCATTAGCGAGAGCGAGACCGTACCGGCTGCTTTTCTGGGGAACTCTGCTTTTTTGAACACCAAGGGGGGAAATGGATAATGCTGGTAAGTGAAATAAAACAGATCTGCATTCTTAGCAGAGCTACGGGGTTCGTTTGTATCCTGTCTCACTTGCTGCAGGAGATGTGTTTCTTTAGCCTTTGTGGCTTCTTCCTTTTCAGTGTCCTTTATTAAAGCAAATTTCTATGTGTAAAATGTGACACACTTAAGTTGTTAACCCTTTAACAGTCTGATTTTTTTCTGTTTTAAGTCTGTGTTCCCTGGAAACGTGAATCTCAACTGTAATGTAGGATCTGGCTTTTTAAGGTTTTCAGTGTTATTTCGGAAGCTATATGCAGGAAATGTGGCAGGAAGGGAAAATGCATGTACTTCAATAGGAAAATGTCTCTCACAAATTGCAATAGGTAACTAATAAAGCTAACGAAAAGTAGATAATGCATCTCTCTCATGTGTCTTAGTTTAAGCTTTTTCTATTTTCTCCATATAATGCCTTGCTCTCTTTTATATTTAGTACATAAAATATTGAATATATTTGCACTTTTTATTGTTTTCTTTGATGTTCCAACTTTAGATCATGCATTTTCATGCCAAATAACGCACTTCATGGTTTCTAAGGAGGTGCACACAATACAAGCGTTACATCTGTGATGAAACGCATTATTTGCATTTCCTTTTTGCATTACATTGTAGCACTAAACAGAGCAAAAAGAGGGCTTTTTGGGATGGATATTTTGCATGTTGCTTTGACTGCTGTAAAACTTGAACATGTCAATGTCTCACTGATTTATTCGTATTAGTACAATACATACTAGGGCACAGGATCTGCAATAGATTCAATGCCCTTTGAAACCTGCTCAAATCATCAAATTTGTCTAATGTTGACCTTAAAAGTCATGATCACCTCTACAGTGTGTGAGAAAATGATTCTTCAGTAGATTTCAAAAGTGCTACTACATGTATAGCTTATTTTTGTGGGGTTTTGTGGGTGAGTTTTTTTGTTTTAATAGTAATAGCAAAACTCTTGCTTATGTCTGCTGAGCTGCCCGGGTCAATCTCATCTCAAGTGTATTGCTATCGACTTGTGTGACAAACAGATTAAAAGGTCTTGCTGTTTTTATTTCTATCATGTCCGAGACAAAAAAAAAAAGTTTTTCCAGAAATTAAAATATTGGCATAATGGAAAATTATATTGCCGGTACCTATGAACTTAAAAGCTGACATGGTCCTCGTATAATGTTCATTTTGATGAAATAAAAAAGATTAGGAATACTCTTTGCACTTGGCGCTTTTGCTAGCTTTTAAGTAGCCTTAACATAATAAATAATAGTGTCTTGTGTTCGATATTCCATGACGAGGCAGAATTTTCTGGTCGGAGGGGAAGGATTCCTGTTCTCCGGCACCGAACGCCTGTGGGCAAGAGATGCCCTGGCAGGCAGAGCTGCTAATTCCTCCAGGTTTTTACACTCCCCAGCACCAGCAACTGATACTATTGAAGTCTTGACAGAGCTATCACTTTAATCCAGCTATAAGAATCTGTTCTGGAATGAGTCATATTTATTTTAAAGGCCAGTTTTGGGGGGGTGAAGAGGGAAGCTAGTATCTGAAAACCATAGAAACAGATTTGCCTCTGTGTGTGTGTATGTGTGTATATATATATATATAATTTTTTTTTGCCTTAGGAAGGTTCCGGTTTGGTTGCTATCTGCAAAATTTGGAAGTTAAAATAAGTAAGGCTTTGCCCTCTGCACAACTTTACCAAGTACTCTCAAAGCCTCTTATAACACCAGTTTGCTGAATAACTTCACTTATTTTATATACTTTTCATGCAGAAACAGTGACTGATGGGTTGCATTTTTTCAGAAAGCAATCTATATACAGTTGGAAGTAGTTAAATTAACCCTTTTGGAAAGAGAATTAAAAACCCCAAACCAACCCCACAACAGACGTAATTAAGCCTTAGTGAGGAAGTCATGGCAGAAGGTAAGGCCATGCTCCAGCTTCCACTGTGGTTGCCAGCGAGCTTCTCGTTGCCTGTGGTCAGCTTTGTCCAAAACCCCAGCGAGCTTCAGCCCCACACGTGACATGGGCACGCTCCCTTCTCCCGGCAGCTCTTCCAAGAGCCCAGCCACTTCCATGCCTTGAGCGGTGTAGGGAATACATCCATTTCCAAAGAGCCTACGGGGAGCTGGGTAAGCACAGCCGGGTCCGCAGAAGTATTTTTGGGGCTCTTGATCTCTAATTGCAACCACATGGAGTTGGGTGCCAGCATGGGGACTGTGCAGCTGAATACCTCTGTAGATCTGGCCTGTGCCCTCTGACTTCTTCAGGGGTGCGAGCGCGCCTTTGAAAACCCACACAGTGTAATCTGGGCACTTAGGAGATCAAACAGGCAGAAGCAGGATATTTGCAACCATAAAACTAACTGCCTAATTAATTTGTTCTTCAGCAGTTCGCCAGTTGAAATGTAAACATGCTAATGTATACAAACTGGATACCTGCCTGAATTCTTCCTAAAGAAATGCTATTTCTGGCAATACAGAACTGCAGAATATTAGCACAGCTGCGAGTTCCAACCACTGAGTGTTAGAAATAACAATTTGGTTATCAGTGTCAGTGAATCAGGCCTTTGTTATTAAATTCATCATGCTGCCAAAGAGACTTTCAAAGTCAGACCATGGATAATTGTTGGGCAAAACTCCATCTTTGGCTCTGCATAACAGAAATATCTCTGTAATTCATCACCCATCTTCTGTGCCATCATTAAAATAATTTTCCGGACAAAACTGTTATTTAAAAAGATGAGTGTTGCTAATAGGTCACCTGTGTGCACCTTTTCGCTGTCTTGGTCCATGCTATTTCACGGTTTTGAGAAACGATGTTTTCATTAATGCCCTCTCCTTTAAATGTTAGATTGCTTATATTTTTAATCTGTGTACCGAGACAGCTCCACATAATCGTTGTCTCGTGTGGTCCTTTAAAAGCCTTTCCTGGAATAGCAATAAAATATTCATCCATCGGTGTATGGCACATCAGGACAGTTCTAGTTGGGGGGTTTTTGTTTTGTTTTGTTTTTTGGCTTATTTTGTCATCAACTGTTTGTGACGGGCTGGCTGCTGGTATTTGGCCAGAAGATCGCCTGTCGCTAGGGGTAGGGAGGGCAGCCAGCAGCCCCCTGCCTGCCTCCACCGGCAGGTCCTGGGCTCCAGCTTTGCCGCACACGTCTGTTTCAGGCCAGACGCATCAAGCCTGGCGATGGCAATGATGTAATAAAACTGGCTTTAAAAAAAACCAAGGAAGGGCTGGAAATAACTCATGGGGGGGGGGAACCAAACCAACAAAAAGGGAATACAAAAGTAGCGAGAAACTCGCGGTAGCAGGAAGAGAGAAGCTGCGGAAACAGACGTGCTCCCAAGTGATGCTTTTTGGGGGGGATTTCCTGTAAGAAGGAGTGAGGTCAGCATCATCCCTTCCCCCAGAGCTCCTAGTCAGCCGTGTCCTGCCTGGGCAGGCGTCTCACCTTAAAGTGGACAGGCCTCACGCACTTGTTCATTCCCAAGGAGCGTGCCAACGCGAGGTGCCGAAAGCTGGGGGGAAGGATCTCATTGGGGTGAATGGCACCACGGCGAGGTGCCCCATCGTGCACACCATACTGGTATTGAACAAAATCAGGAGGCCTTGTTTCATCTTTCTTGGGGATTTATACGACTTCTTTGCACTTGGAATATTATTTTAGCAGTAATGAGCTAGCTGTGGTTAATTGTTACCCTGAATTATGTAGGCTCTACAGCTGTGGCTGCAGGCTATGCCTTCCAGCAAATAATCCATTTTAAAGGGACTGGAGGTCTTGTGTATTGGTTACCCTGTCTCTGAGGAACATCCAGTAGCGCATCGAACTGCATATTTGACGAGTAGTGAAACTCAGAGGTTTTCATTGAAGCAAGACTATTTAACTTAAGGCCTGAAATGCTGTGGGACCGGGTGAATAGCAAGTGTCAATTTAGCTGCCTTCTGTGTGATATCGTGTGTCACAGGAAGGGTAAGAGACACAGGAAGCTGTTTGCTGACTGTAATTCCCTTGCTTTTGAAGTAACTGGTCATTTCTGTCTTTCAGTAAGTGAATAGGATTTACTTAGCATCCTTTAAATATAAGACTGCTGGGATTGAATGCTGGTTAAAGGTTTGAATTTACAGATACTCTGTAGTCTCTCACCTGAATTTGAGGCAAACAGGGTGCTTCTTTTTAAAATGTAAGAGAGAAAAACATTCAGATTTTTTTTTTAGAAGAGCAAGCTGGGAGGTGGGCTTCAGATTATGACCCTGGTTTTCTCATCAACTCACAGCGTTCAGAAACCTCTAAAGTGGCCCAGCTGATGTGTGTGCAGAATTAGCCGAGATAACAATCTCGCAGTGTGTTGTAAGGTTCACTTGTTGCCCACAAAGGGCTCTGCAATCCTTTGGCCATCTAAGGCTTAAGCCTGCCTGCATTGTCCCTCTCAATTTGGAAGCCTAGTGAAACAAAACCACTTGCAATGGAGACAAGGGAGGGTAACTGTGGGTTTGTCAGCCCTTGAGACTCAGTGACAACTCCAAACTCTAGCAGCGAAATCATTTGTATCCCGCTGTCAACTTCTGTTTTGATCTTTGGTGGTACCTTGCCCAAGTGACTTGTGTATGTTTCTTAGGCTTTTTCCTTCTCTTGTTCTCCCTTGTCTCTTTTGGACAGGACAACAGCATCTCCTTTCTCCCCGCCACACTCTTATGTATAAGTTCACTCGTCGTCCTTGCAAAATGTGACTATCAATGATAACATGCTGACTTTTATTGGGTATGCTGTGTTCTATAGATCACAAAATGGTTTGCACGTGGCCAATAAAATACAAAGCAATAATAATCTCTTTTATACTACATTGTGTAGCTTTATTTGTCTCCTATTTGCGCTCATGGCCTAGGTCGAAGCAGATGCCAGAGTGTGTCACAGGTCACTGCCTGCTAGAAAGTTGCATTTCTTCTTGTTGTAATTTTAGAATAATACTCGTGGCTTATGCCCCTTCACCCAGAAGCTGGAACAGTGTGCTTATAAAGCTGTAATCTTGGAAAACGTTTCTGTGAGGATTAAACTTCCTTGTGATGCTGCTGCTTCCAATGTTATTTTCAAGTCTGTATACACGTAGCCTGGAATAACTCCATAGGAACTTGCACTAGAAGTAACCAAATACCACATAGGATTAAAATGATGGAGCATCTTCTAACGTAGAGATGGTCCACTCACCCTACTTCAAATGGCTCTCTTCAGCTAGAAATGCTGCCATTGCACTGCATTTACACACACTCATGATATTTTAAGCAACCATTCCAGTCCCTACAGTACTTCCTCTAAAGAAGCACCAGCTGGTTTGGAGAGACTATGTAATACAGATTTTGTTTTCCAATAAGTTCTGATTCTGTCTTCTGATAAAAGCTAGCAAGCATCAGACCATCAGGTGCTGAGTTCGTGCCTTAAGTTTTGCATCTGCTGGTTGTGTGTGGTTTTGTTGTTTTTTTTTTTTCAAACTGCCCTCAGACCCCTGTTCTGAGTATGAATCATCACTGTCACCTATGGTGAAGGAGCAAGTGTTGTGTATGGAAGTAGAAATCCAAATTTGACAGGTATCGCTTCCCCATACGCTTCTAGCAAGGCCCAGACCATAGTTCCAGGAGCCATTTGACAGGATGAGGGAGCAGTCTGGAGGACAGGATGAGGGAGCAGTCTGGAGGAAGAAGAGTTGTATTAAGAGAGGCACTGGCACAAATCATTCTGAGAAAATCAGAAAATCGCTCTGGGGGCTTCGAACACCCCAAATTGAGGGGGCTGGAAATGAACTGCAAAGAGGAAAGCAAGGTTGTATGACCAAAGAGCAGGTGGCTAATAATAAGGATCTAGTCTGCTGCTGTTTAATCATCGTTCATTGTCTCTAACTGTGAGTCTTGTAGGAAATCTGATGCTTAATTATGGGGTGACTTACAGGGGTATTGCTTTGGGCTCTAAAAGTAGACTGGATGGAATTTTACCAAAAAGTCTTTTTTTTTTTTTTTTTTCCTATGTCTCACTGTTTAACAATTTTTTTTTTATATTTTCACATAAAACGTTTATGAGACTTCTTCCTAAAGTATAATTGGAAAATATAAGTAGCTTAGGACTATAAGAATACCTAGCAACCCTCTCCCAGCAGACAGAAGTAAATCCTGAGTAAAGCAGCTGAGTTGCTCTCTAACCGCTCCTCCTGGCAGGTGGGGACCAGCAGCCCCTGGGTGAGCATGGGGGGGCCCAGGGCCAAAGCAAGCAGCCCCCACCGGCGCCGTGTGGAGAGGCAGAGTGGTGGAGGTGGGTCACCCAGCTTATTTATCCCATACCAAGGAGCTGTTTGTGCTTGGCTCAGCACTAGAAGGGATGTCCTGTTTGCTGCTGGGGATGCCAGAATAAGGAAGTAGCCATGTTCATTTGAATAAATCTGTCGCCTTTTCTGCAGATACTGGGAGACAGGACCTAATGTGGTTTGTACTGGTACCAGTACCAGTACCTCCAAGCACCTCGTGGGAGAAGTGGTACCAGTGGCAGGACTTGTTGCAAGGAACAGAAGTAGGGATGATGTTTATGGTTAGCTGCTTTCCTCCCAGAGGAGACAAACTTGACCCTGACTTGTCAGCAATGGGGTACTGAGTTGCTGGGAACTTCTGGCTCAAACAATGGACTTCAGCGCAGAATTAGGTCCCTGATAACATCCAATTTTCAAATAAAGCAAAAGGCCCAGGAGAAGCTAAACTGGCCAGGGTCAAATATTTGCTTAATCTTAGTTTGCTCAGCACCGCCACTCCTGTAACGTCAGCATCAAAAATTAGTGTGATTGATTGCATATTTCACAACTTGTTGTATGTTAGAATCCCTTTACATGTATTTCCAGATAGCAACAGGCAATTTCGTAATGATAAAGGCAATTGTATGTCTCTGTAGAGAGGCAGACACAGTGGGGGTCAACCCCAGAAACAATCTTTTCATCCATGGCTTGACCATTGCTAGGAGAAGCCTAGCACAATGTAATTCAAACACAAATATGACAACAGCTGGTATTTCCACAGGGAACAAAGTTGTGATCGATTCGTCCTAGCTCCAGCTCCTGCTGACTCACAAGTCCCTTCTGTCTTTCTCACTGGGGCTTGCGTCGGTCCAAAAAGCGAAGGGTATTTTGTTATGGAGGCTTGCATGGAAACCGTGTGGAGAGATGAACTGAAAATACGGTGCTCTCAAACCAGCAGAAAATGCATGTTGCTGGGAGCTGCTTATTGACATTTAGACCATAGTCCAGCGATTCTTTACTATGGCTATACCGTCAAGGGAAACGGTTTGTTCATGTAGGAAGCCTCTGGAGTTCATGTGTGTGCGCCTTATCGCAAAACCAGCCTATATATTTTAGCTGCTTTGTCTGTAGCTGCAGTTGTTATATAAGTCTCCTTTTCTTCTCTTTTCCGTTTTTGTTGTTTAATATTATTAAAATAACTAACATGACGCATTATTCTGTTTTAATTTCAAGTGAAATTTGGCAACTTCTAGTGGTGGGATAAGGTTTAATTGCTCTTGGCATTTTAAAAAGAAAAGCAAATGACAAAGATATTAAACTGGCAAATTATGACAGCTCACATAACACTTTTTTCAATGGATTTTTTCCATGCATTTTTAATACCCAGAATAGTCAGCCTTAATACTACCTTATTTACAATAAATCATTATTCTAATGGAGACATTCTGCTTTGTCAGGCAATACACAATCAGCAGTTTTCAATAAAGAATCTGAAAGCTGTTTAACATTCATTCTGTGACACAAACTTATAAATGCCAGACAATTTAAAATTGGGGCCAATATGCTGCCCTTAAATTGGGATATTAAGAAATAATTAGAGCACAGGAAAGGCAGGTTGCCAAATGTAACTTTTAAATTCCCTAGTTTGCATCACTTAGCACAGTGATTGTAATATATTATATGGCTCCTGTAAGGCATAAACATGCATTTCCTACACAACAGCTTAAGGCTCTGAGTGGTGCCTGCAAGAGGTCAAAGTGGCTGTTTACTTTGGCCTGTGTGGCTTCAAAGGAGGCGTAAAGCAGAAATGAGGAGCAAGGATGGATTTGAGGTTAAAAATGGGAATGGGAAGCAATGGTAGAGTCCGCCCTTCCCACTTTTCCTACGAACCACAGCAATGGGGTTTTTTGTGTGTTTGTTTTCTCCTTCGGCTCCCCTTGAAAGCCACGTCTGCTCTGTGTAACCAGCGCCGTGCCAGAAGTCCCTGTGGTAGCTCTGAGTGTATTCATATGGTGCGGTGCCTTTTGCCTGGTGGACATTCATCTGAACCTACAAACAGCGCAGTCACATCAGTACTGATGGCTGCACCCAGACTGGTTAGCCAGCTCCAGTTAGATGTGATGAGGCAGTGTTTTACATCTGCATGGCATCCAGCTCAGGACACAGCTTTTTTTTTTGCTTCTAGCTGGAGGGTATTTCAACACTGTGATGTTAATTGGTGCAAACAGGCCTCAGAGCCCAACCCTGCCCGTGGTTTTGGAGGTGCCATCCACGCTGATGAATTACTTGTATTGTTTAGAAGCAGAAGAAGGTTTCACAGTGTCGTGTGAGGGCATCTTGGCAATTTCCGAGGTTAGATAGTCTAGATAGTGTGGAAAAATACTTTCTTACCTACATGTGGGAAGTTCTGGGGCCAAATTAGCTGTGATGAAGTCTTCAGCAAGATTTTGAGGTCCCTCAAGGTGAACAACTTACCTTGCAATATCAGCAATATCTGAAGGTGATGATCATTACATAATATTACTTTATTGTCCTCCAGTCCAAATAATGGAACATCTATTAATGTTCGTTGTTTTAGCTCTTCATGTTGATTCTTCAACATGAATACTAGAGGAGATGGAGTAGTTGTACATGTAGCTCTTCATTTTCACACACTTTTGTCACCGTTGGAAACTCTCGAATTCCATAAGTGTCATGTATATTCTTTAATACTGTAGTTCAGGAAACTTGTCTACAAAGTAGAGTGGACAGGTATAATATTGGCAAAGTAGATATACTGCTCAGCGCCATTTGGAGTCTTATTTTGAAATGCTCAAGGAGGAAGAATAGCCGGTGTTATTTCCACCTTCCCACCCAAAAATATTCACTCCTCCCAGGGAGGAATAAGCAGCCCAGTGGTTGGGGGGGTTCCCTTCCTCCCTCAGGTGGTAGCCTGCCTCACTCTTTCTTCTGCACTGCGGGTAAAGAAGCTACTGATATGCCGCTTGAGTGAGAGGGCAGTTTGTACGGCTACTGTTTAAAAGCACTTTTCTGAGAGTAGTGTTTTTCCTCCCCATTAGTAATGCCACGTGCACATCAGTGAAGTCTGCTTCTCCCAGCCCTCCTGTTGTGACAGAGAAACACGCAGTCAGCTGTTGTCTACCTGACGCAATGACTTGCTAGTTCAGTGACATGAAAAGCTTGGCTGAGGTAAAGATTGCCCTCAGATAAGCTCCCTCATTGCTGCTTGCAATCACAGCTAGATTTCTTTGGGTTTTTTTAATCTAAATTTGAAAACTTGAGGGCAAGTTCAGTTTTTTTCATCTGGTGGAGCAGATGGCTCCCAAGTGTAACAGTTTGTGCACCTCTTCTGGATGCAGATAGGTTGTGCGGCCGTTTCAGACTACCCTTGGGGTAAACGAGGTGTGCCACAGTTCTGTGGCCTTGCTACCTTTTCCTTTGCTCTGCCTTTAAGCTTTTTCCCAGAGCAGTAAGTGCTACCTCAAGCACTAGATCAGACTGCTAATGGAGAAGAGGGCTGTCACCGTTGTGAAAGAACGGCTGATGTATACTTGCCTGAAAAAGCAACACGAATAAACTTCTCAGCAGAGTGCGGATGGAGCTGTGTGACCGCAGGCTCTCCTTTTCTCTCTCTCTGGCACACCACACTTGTCCTTTGCACCTCTGCCTTTTTACAGCTTATCAGGAAGCACCTAAGGGCCTGTAGGATGCAAAAGTGGTGTTTCCCACAGCAAAGCATCTATTGCGTGCTACTACGTTGGATTGGTCCTGATAAGTCCTGTGGCCCTCTCCACTTTCAGGTGCCACTCTGGTCTGAATGCCCAGTGTGAACCTGTATCACTGGGGTTTCTTTTCCTTCTTTTTTTTTTTTATTTTTTATTTCTGCCTGTTTTCACAGTCACAGCGTATTATGGGCAGAAAATAAAAGGAAAGGAAAACAAGTATTTTGACAATATTAGTAGCTTGGCAACCACAAAGCTTTCCTGGGGCTTTGCAGAGGAATTTGGAGTGCTTATTTTCTGTACTCCCCCTGGTTGTGCTATGCACTGTGCACTAGAGCTCCAGTGCTGATGCCATGAAAGTAGGTTGCTGTGCTCAAATCCAGTGTTTGCCTGAGTCTTCTGAGTTCAGTTTTAGCACTGGTAAGACAGCATATGCATTGCTGGTTTAGACCGCTTCCACCGCTGGCCATCCACTGGCTGTCTCATCCCATTTGGAAGGGGGAGTGGGTGAAAATCTTAACACCAGTTTGGTTTCTAGAAACACAGAAACAAAACGGTAAGAGAACACTTACCTGTATCAAACTGGGCTGCTTCTCAGCCGAGAGAAAAAGCAAAGGAAGTTTTTATGTACCTCATGATTTCCCTCCTTGCCAGCTCCCTGGTCATGTTGGCTTAGACCCAAATGCCCAGAAATTGGAGGTTCTTTACAACTGGTAGAAAAGGACATCCCACAGCTGGGATGTGGTCCCTAAGTTATTTCGGATTTTGCTGTGTCAAAGATGACTAGTCCAAAATTTTTACCATCCTTATAAAACATAGCAACACTTCCACTTTGCTCCCATTGTTTTCCTCCCATTTCAGCAAACACTACATTAAATCAAATTCCATTACGTGCTCATTTATAGAACAAGCTGTCTCCTCGTAATATTTATGCATGGCTGCATCGTGTTCTTTATGCACTTCGGGAGGCATTGCAAACACATGGGAGCAAAAATGTTTCCCAAGCAAAACAACGCACTCCTCAGCACGCAGAGGACTGACCTGCGTGGGCGATATTCACCCAGAGCGCAGAGCCTGTGGAAAGTCTGCAGTGCTCAGGAACGCTGTTGGAGATGGAGTGCTGGGCTAGGTGGACCTTTCCTATAAGTGTAGGAGGGATGCAAGTAGGGTAGGGAGGCAGAGAGGTCACAGCCTGTTGCAAGATGTGTTAGTATATAGTAGTGGCCGGGAGAGCGCTACGCAAGAGCTGCAGACAGTTGGCCACACAAAGGCACAGATATGCCATTTGTTTTGTAGCCCATAGATGGAGCTGGCAGAGCTTTCTGGCCTTCTGTTTGTGGGCTAGAAAGGCAATGAGTTGCCTGGGCTCAGAATCATTCCTCTTCTGAGGGTAACCAGGTAGGGCACACAATGTACCCTCTTGGTCTCCCTCATGAGAGACCTGCATGATTTTAAAGAAATTATTATTAACCTGTGTTGCAGCAATTTTTAAAGGGAGTAACTGAGGTAGAGTGGTAATCATTAGCTGGTGAGTCTGACATCAGTCCCAGGCGAAAATATGGAACAGATGATACAGGGACTGAGCCAGAAAGAATGGAGAGATTGAATACAAATAATTCCAATTAACATGGTTTGGAGGAAAAACAGGTTTGAGGGAATTATTTCATACATCTGCCTTGCTGCATTAGAAGAGGTTTGGCTTGGTTATGCTGTGTAGAATCTAAAATGATACAAAATCAATATGTTCTGTATCAAATGGTTATTCAGTGCCTAAGTGCCAGGCCTCAAAATACAAGTGTATTTTGGGAATCGTTGCCACCCATCAGGTGTGATTCAATAGGTATCCAGTAAGAATTGATTCTTTGCTCCAGGCTTTATGGTGCTGCTAGCAGTGACTAGCAAGAAAATATAAAACTATTCTTAGGCAAGAAAACAGTGTATTCAGTATGGACAAATGAAAGGCCATATAATCGGGGGGAAATTAATTAGGTCATAGTTACAGATTGGGAGGCTCAGTGTTGAGAAGCAGTGATTTCGAAAGATGCTTGCATAATAATAGCATTATGCTGGAAGCACATGTTCATCTGATGAGCTCTGTCACAGAGAGCTAATGCACTCTTTAAATGTATTTGCAACATTGAAAGATGCTGTTTTCCTCTGGTTTGAGCATTAAAGTGCTGGGATGCTAGGTAGTCTTTGGTGTGCCACTTCTTTCCCGAAACATGAAAATCTGGAGAGGATTCAGGAAAGCCTTGTAACTAAGCAATCTGAGTCACCATGAAAGACTGATGAAAGCAAATTTCTTAATATTCTGAACGCCCTTTGCACCTCACCCCAAAATCCCTTTGCACTTTTCTAATTATAACAATCCTATGAAGAAAACTGCCTCTTACGTTTCTTACTGGAAAAATGCTAGTTTTGGACCTCTCTGTTCCCATTTATGACTAAATATCACCAAGATCTATCTGCAGAGGTACATTGTTGGGAACTGTAATATATGTATACGTGTGTGTGTATGTGTGTATATATATATATTATGTGTGTGTGTATATATATATATATTATGTGTGTGTATATATATATATATATTACATGCAAATACTGGTAATGGGTGATTCTGAATATATTTCAGGTTAGAAAAGGAAAGTAACTATTGACTACCACCAGGGAAAGACAATATTGCACAACTGAAAGCAGACAGACTGCTAAAAAGGCTGGAAGTCAGGGGTCCCAGGTGTTAGAAAGCCTCTAGCAGGATGCTTCCTAATCAACACTCAGAATTCCTCATTCCAGCTTTAATAAAGGCTCTGTTTCCACTGGAGCTAGCTGCATCTGCCTTAATTGCCGCCTGTCGGACACTACGGTATGGCAACGCTGACACATACAAGCCCTGGCTACCCTGCCTTCTCAGCAGGAGAAAAGCTTGTTGAAATAATGCCCATTATACTGTTTTTCAGTGCACATGTAGCTAAATGAAAGATGCTCACTTCTTTCTCATCATCCCAGAGTCTGCACCAGCCAGGGTTCCTGTACAATGCACTAACTCATGTTTCTTTTACGTGGTAAGTACTAGCGAGTGGGGCTGGTGGGGGTAAGCCAGAACCAATTAAGTCATTTTTCTCCACTTGCACCAACGGAGGGCAGATTTTGGCCTTATTCCAGCGTCTCTGAAATCAGGCACCATCCTCATTCCTCGGTGTCGCTGTCAGCCCGACAATGTAGCTGCAACTCATACAGGGCTGCAAGGAAGACTGTGGTTAAAAGAAGCTTTGGTGTTTTGCCTAGTAGGAAGGGTTTGTCTTCCCTGGCTGGGAATCTGGCTGTTTAAGAGGGAAATTACTGGTGCTGCTCTTCATACTGCAAGGGACCGCTTTCCAGTCTCATTACCATGACTTTATGCAGGTGGTGTGGTTTTCTTCTCCCCTGTGCTCCGATAAGAGGCCATTTTCTTAAATTTTATTTTTCAAAAAAACATCAAGAGGAACCTTTAGGTCCTGTTCTTCTCCAAGTCTATGATGTCTTTCTTTGGGTGGCACCTGGGAATTCAACACCACAGGGCACCCCCTCCCAGGAGAGGCCCCTTAGGACAAAAGAGCTGGAGGCAGCAGAACAGGTTGTGGTGAGGATTAACCTGTTGTGGGGAGGATTATTAGGCATCTGCCTAAAATAATGAGCAGTTCATTAGGCCTTGAATAGACTACGTGTATGATAATACAGCCTACTGATTAGGGCACTCACCTGTCCTACCGAGTACCTACTCAAAATGCTGAAGCACTTTTTTTTTTTTTTTTTTTGAAGGAGGACTAGAAACAAGAGTTCCCCATGCCCGTACTCTAGAGAGGTGCCAACACTGCTTTATTCTCTATGCAAAAGCATCACCAGCACTTCCCCCTAATTGCTGCTGGCAGGACAAAAGTCCCCAAATGCTTGTACTATACCAGCAAACAGATCTGGTTGGTTTGGCCGTTGGAAGGTAGGAGAAGCAGGAATGAATCCCTTCAGGCAGAAAAGAGGATTGACTCAAGACTCCCTAAACTGTTCTGTGTCCTGCCCAGGCTACTGCGTGGATGGAACAGGAAGGGTCCCCTCCATCTGAGTGCCAGTCTTGTGTGGGATTTGGTCTGGAAAGCAAGCCCCTGCAGCACAAATGACAGGGTACGTTGCTACCCTTCGCTGTGTTGTCTAGGCTTGTGTCTTGGGAATGGAGACATGAGGAGAGAGGATAAGGTTTTTTTCCCCAAACATGCATTCTTTTGACAGCCCAGTATCACTTGAAAAGGCACAGGCTCCTCAAAAAGCACAGTCTGGACTGGGCACCATTTATCCAACATTGGAAGTGATAGCAGGGCACTGCTATGGTGCAGACAGCTGTGGTGGTACCCCCAAGTGGACATTTAGGTGCCAAGGATGAAAGCTTCAATGTACAGGTAATTCTGATGCCTGCATGGTTGGGCAGCAATGAAGGAGGGGGTTGAGGACTGTGGAACTGAGCATTTGTGGATCTAACCACGTTTCTGTGAAAAGGAATAATTTCTCACATGGCACTCCTGTTACCTCCTAGATTATGCCTGTAGCAGATCTGTTTGCTGGGTACCATGAAGTACTCAAATATTGCAACAATGGGGAGCCCGAGATTTGCTTTACACCATAGCTGGTCACATCCCATCGAGCACGCTGTTCCAGCTACACGGTGTTTTCAGGATAAACGTGCTTCTCCTACACCTTGTCCTCTTCTGGGCTGCAACGAATGGCAGAAAAAAACTTTGACCATGATGAAAATAGCTACCACACACATGTGCTTTCTTCATAGCAAAGGGGATGGGAGTCAAGAAGTCAGGTCTGAGTACAGGGTGTTGTTGTAACCTTTTGCTCACATTCACAAACAATGCCCTATTGTTATGTTGTTTCCTGCAGATTATCCTAATAACCGGCGAGCAGTGAAGCATGAACATGTGTTCAGGTTTCTTAGCTTGAATTCTGATGTAATAAAATGTGTCAGCTTTTTAAGGGCCTATCAAAAATGCACAAGAAGGTGAATAGGATAAGACAGAGCACAGGGAATTTTGCTGAAACCCTCAAAACTTGGAAACTTCCTGGAAGAAATGGGTTTGATACCTGAGGACACATGATGCTTGCTTTCTTTTCAGCTATTTTATGATTTGGCAATTATATACATAAATTTCTTCTCTAAAAGGGCATAGTCTGATGTTGGTAGTAGACCTCTCATAAAAGCTTGATTGCAATTATAACAGGGATAGGATCTTTCATGTTTGTGAAAAATATACAACCCAAGGCCTAGCGTGGTGCATGGGCCGATACAAATGCTGATCAAGTACTTCAGCAGGGAAAACCAGGAGACCTAGAGCTCCTACGTGGCCACATCACTGCACATGTGCTGAAGTATTCCAGTTACTTACTGCACCAGGAAGTTTGTAATATATTGGGTATAAAACTGATTATCACTGGAATACATTTGAGTGACTTCAGTGGCACCAGAATGGCATGAGCTGAATGACGTCTCACTTCGGCAATCCAGTACCAGGCTATTAGCTGTAGACTAATGACGTATGCACATAAATGTTCTGGCTGCGAAGAAGGTCACACTCCTCATATTCTGGATTTTCTTTTGTCTTTTAGACTGCCTCAGCTTTTAGTGAGCGTTAACTTGGGAAGTACATAATATCATGGCACTTGGAAGGGTTTGCAGTCAGAAAGGCCCTTGCAGTCAGGCAAATTACATTCAGTGTAAAAATTAACAGAAAGACCAGCCTAAAATAACTTCAGAAAGGGTATGGATTTTTCTTAATAAGATGTAATGGTCCATTAGTTAACCACTGTTACCAGACAACTTATACCATCAAAAAATGCCTTGTGGCTTTTGGATCCAGTTACCTTGTATTTGCTTAGTCAACTTGATGGGGAAAATTATTTATAAAATCACCTAATATTTATCACATGATAAGCAAGGGCCAGATTTGTGTAGGTGGCCTGCACCGTAATTTTTCACCAACTGGTTTAATAACAGAACACATTAAAATTCAGATATTTAATTTTCTTTCTATTAGACTGGTAAACAGATCTCACAGATATGTCTTCCTTTCTATACCTTTTTGAGCCCGTGGATTTGAACTGCGCCAGGTCTCTCTGCTGTAACTCCTGGTCAGACTTCTAAAAATTTTATAGGATTAGTAGGATGTTTTAATACAAACATCTGTGCACCAAGAAATTTTTCAATGGTGTTGGCCATACAAGAAAATTTGTACCTTTTTTACCTGGGCCAACATTCAACTGACTTGCATCAGTTTAGCATATCTATACATGGATATGCATGAGTCTAAAAGTCTGAGTTTATAAACAATTTTACTTAAACTGATCCATCCCTTTTCCATAGACATGCCCTGCCTTGTGAGACCTCAAGTTAGTAGAGTGCTGAGCAAGGGTTAAGTCTCTGTACCTTTGAAAAAATTAACTTTGATTAGCTTGAGCTGCGGGGATCTGACCTCTGACAACGTAATGTGATTTTAACTACGCTTTGTCTGGAATCGAATGGAAGTCTGCCTGGATCCAGGTGTAATGTCCCATGCTGAGTCATGTGGCTTTTGTGGAATTCAGCTGCGCAAAATGATGGTGGCCCTGTTTCATCCCTTAACCAAAAGGTGATCTCTGCTAAGGGCTACTTCAGAAAGGAACAAGTATTTTCTCTGTATACATTGGGAAAAATAAAAAAGAGCTGCTGTGTGCTTTCCTCAAAAGCTAATTCTGCATACTGCTCTCCGATTTATGTTCAGCGTGTCAGGATAATGGGGATGAAAAGCACAGGACACCCTTCTCAGTCACATAAACACATTGTAAAGCATTCTGAAAGTTTTCGGCATGTCTCCAGCAATGGATCATTAAATAAGAGGAATAAACAAATAAGAGACCATCAACCTGACCTCTGCATAATGTACTTAATGACTGCCAGCTACATTCATAAATTTACAGGCACTGGGTTTTATCACCGTCTGTGAATCAAGGTTGCGTCTCATATTTACTGTGCAGTTCATGGGAAAACGAAGACTTTGATATCTTGTGTTGTATTTTAGGAGTTTAAGTGAGTGGGATCTGTGCTTGAGAGTGCTTAAGAACACCCCCACCCCCCTCCTGCTACATCATGTGTGTAGGCGAGACTTTATGTAGACTTTTGTTTACTGTTTGGGGAGAAAACAACTACTTACTGTGGTAAACAGCTAACATGCAAGGAACCGTCTCAGTTTATCTGGAAAGCATAACTGTTTAAAAAGAGAAATGGAGTGGGTTTGGGTGTCTTACGTAGGTTATCTTTTTCTTCTCTTCTTAAAACCATTAAGACCTACCAGATAAGAAGGCCAGCATTTACATACCCCAGCGAGAGGAAAGTCCTACCCCTGATAGCACAGTTCTCTAAGCGGCTTTACAGAAAACCCTGGAGCATAATGCCAAGCTGTATTTTGTGGATCGTACCCCACAACCAAAGGTATCTGTGCTGCAGCCAGAGAACCCAGTGGATGCTATTTGCAGTGCTCATGGAGGCACTCCTGCATGGCATGGGGCTGCTCCTTGCACCCATCCAGGGTTTCAGAGGGTGCTTAGCATTGCAGCCTGGCTCCCCATGATGCTGGCGACTGAGGAGGGAGGCAATGAGGGCTCCCTGGGCAGGTCATGTTTTTGGAAATGTGTATTTTCTGCCTTTGGGAATGGGTCCTTTTGGGTCTTTTTTTTTTTTTTTTTCTACAGTCAAATACTTAGAATAAACACTGTAAAATTAAGTCATTTTTCTCCCAGTAAGTAACATACCAGTAAAGGTCTTATTACTGGCTCTCCCACATCAGCTTTGTGGCTTCTATACAGGAATGTAATTCAGTGAGCCACAGAACCATGAAAATATCCGAAGTACTATTTATTTTTAATGGATTTTCCTTACAGACAAGTTATCTTCCTGGACGTTTCTGTGGAAGCTTCTGTCAGCCCAATCTAATTGGATTGTAGCTGAAAACAATATTACTACATTTACATTAGCTTTAAAAGCCTCTGTATTCCCCCCCCCCCCCCCCCGCCCTGCAGCCCATCTGGCTTTAATGCTGTTGAATTTTAATTTAATGAAATTTGTTCATTTTAACCAACTAAATGTGCTGCATTAATGATCTGCTATATTAAGCAGGTAGTCAGGAGAAAGTGCAATATTGATGTTTAGTCTTGGTAAAAGCACTTTTCACAAGAACCATAAGGCATTCCTGCTTTAGTTCATATAATTGTTTTAGTTTCCTTATGTGTGGGTTTTGCAACTGAATGAACCTGAGCTAAACACTATCAGCACAAAAAAAACAACCCAGGACTAGTGTAGCTAAAGCATGCCGGTTCCCCTGGCCACCAGCAAGGAAACAAATGACACATGGGAATTTAAAAAGCAAAATCAGACCCACTGATTTACACTCAATTTAAACAATGACCATGAAGAGAACAAATGCCATGCATATGGGAGGAGCTGGAGGTAAATCTCACCAGGCTTTCTGCCTCATTTGAAACAGCCTTCTCCAGGGAGGTGTTAGCAGGTTACTAGATCAGAATTCCCCTACAGCACGTTGGCAAGGGTGCAAAACCCGACGCTTTATAACCCTCCCCATCCACAGTGCACTCAGTAAGATGAAAGTTAAACCAGGGTGATATGTTTTCCAACATCAAGGATGGCTTTAGAAAAGGATGGCGTGTAAAACCTGTTAAGAAGAAAGCTACACCCAGTTTGGAGAATGAAAGACCGTGCCTGATTCTGAAGGTTCAAAACAAAGCCCCCAAACAACTTGGGGGTGAAGGGGAGAGGGAGGAAGGTGGTTGGCGTGTCCATAAGCATGAAATTGGATCTACTTGTATCTTTGAACCAGCCACACCTTTTCAATACAACATCCAAAGCACAGGTCCCAGTCACCACAGCCAACATCCACTAAACCCATCTGTGTTCATGAGCTTTTGTGACCCTCTTTGCTGGCTCCTCTTCCCTGGCAGAGCA
Source organism: Chroicocephalus ridibundus (assembly GCF_963924245.1). Taxonomy (NCBI): domain Eukaryota; kingdom Metazoa; phylum Chordata; class Aves; order Charadriiformes; family Laridae; genus Chroicocephalus; species Chroicocephalus ridibundus. The sequence continues at coordinate 62,761,821 of NC_086286.1, read as the reverse complement.
GGATGCGTGCCTTGCCAGCCCCGTTTGCTTGCCCATGGCAGCTGTTTGTGAGCCCCACGGACCCCACCACCTGATTGACCCACTGGCCCTTACAAGGAGCCGCAGCTTGGGTGAGCTCCACAAAGCTGATCCATGCCACGCTGCCCCTGTGGTACATTTCTGGGAGGAAAAAGCTGGTTGGCCCAGTGCATGGAGACCCAGGGGGAGACTTTTTCTCTTCTGTCCCCACCTCCCCGCTCCCTGATGACCTTCCCGAGGGAAGCGGGCCTGTACGATAGTGCTCTACTACAGTGGCCTCTAATGACAGCTCTTGAGCCCTGTCGGGACCTGGCACCAGACCTGGCAGAGGTGAGCCAGCCTGAGTCAGTGCTCTGCAACTGCTCGTGGGTATCTGCGGCCAGACCGGCCCCAACAGAGCCAGCAGCCAGATGGTTCCCAACAGAGCTGTTCCCCTGTCAAACCTCTGGAGAATTCACATGGCAGAGGGGGACACTCCACCAGCCTTGCTCCTGGGAATAATTTCAGTCAGTGTTTGCATTTTATTGCGAGGCAAGAACTGTGATCAAAAGCCTCAAATCCACAGAAAAATCAGGCTGCACAGAAGCGGAAGTTTGATTTTACACCCTTGATGAGGACACTTGTAACCGGTTGTGTGTTTTTCTAATGAATCAGCAAAGGTGCCGGCCAAGCACCATAGCTGTAGTCGTAGTAGGTGCAAAAAGGGAGTTTTCCATGATAGAAAACTGCCCAGGCCTTGGAGCAGCTGGAAGAAGCAGACCAAAGACGGCAGCAAGAGTCTGCCAGCGAGGAGACTGCAGCTGAGCAGGATGCCTGCGCGCCTTTCATAGCACCCTCCCTCCCCCATCACTCCAGACGAAGTGTGGAAATCCTACCTTGGGGATAATAACACTTCCCGAGGACCAGTGAGGGGTGCTCACACACTGTAACAATAGATGCTTGTATAAGTGCTGCGGATGGAAAGTGGATATTGGCTCAATATTTGCACAATGGGAATAATAAACCCGGTCTTGCTGAAGACCATTCAGGGAAAGAATCCGACCCACGGCAAGGAGAGCACCTCCGCCGCTGGCCCCTTATTCTGTTACTCTTCGGACACTGATGAATTAAGTGTATAGTGTCATGCTGTGCAGAGTAAGTGGAACAGACACGGGGAGATGTCTGACATGTATTTTGAGGTGTATTTAATATTGTAGTGCTTCCGGATTCCACCAGCATGCTAGGGGTTTTGGCCTCAAACCAATGTTTGCATCAGTACCATGTGTCTCTGGAACAGCAGTGCTTACTTTAGAGCTGGCTAAGAAAATAGTTTCCATTATAACCCCTCGTTTTCACATGCTTCTTATACTTTATTTTATTTCGAAAATCCTCTTTTGAGTCAAAAATTTCCATTCTGTATCTTTGCCAAAAGGTGAAGTTTTTCCCCCCTCTTTTTCTTAAGTTTGGAGGAAGAACGTTTCAGATGTTTTCGAGTCATGGGAGAGTGGAAAAAATGCATTTTCCCTGTAGGGTAAAAAAAAGGTCCCCATTTTCAGAGTAGTAGAAACACGGAGGGAGATGAAACTGAAGGCTGAAACTCCTATTTTGGTCTAGAAATTTCTGTAGTAAACCGGCTTCGCAGGGAATGGCTTTGATTTGCCCAAAGGCAGAGATTATTCTGATTTTTGGCAGTTAATCAGGCACAGGTCCAGGTTTCAAACTTTGCTGGCATTCAGGAGATCATTTAAGATAGCGTCTTTACAGCTGCCCATTTAAAGAGGAAAGAGACGGTCCCCTGTGGTCTTCTGCCCTTCAGAGCTAATTATAGTCTAGCTATACATTTAAATTCATTCTAAAATCTGATTGAATGGAGAGGAACTAGAGGAACCGTTGTGCCAAACATTTTCAAAACTTTTTCCTCCTTTCACACTCAAGTCAGCAACAGCGTGTTGGAAGTCATGGACAGGCTCAGGCACTTCTTGAAAGAGCCAAAGTGCACAACAGGGTACGTACACACGACTGGCTCGAGCAACTGAGAAACTTCATTCAGTGTGCCTGCCAAATTTTTTGTTGATGTCTTTTTGTTCCCCCTTTACGTGGAGTAGGAAGCATCAGTGTAAAAATTTGCTGTGCTATGTGTAGTTACGTTGAATCGGTTAATGAAGGGAAGAGACAAGAAAGAGGTAGGCATCTAACAGTCATGCTCATGCTGATGAGTGATCCTGCACCCCTGTGCTGCTTTCTGTTACTGGTTTTTCCTGGTGAGAGCTGGAGCCCACACACTAGTGGTAATCCCCCTCCATGTGTTCTAGAAAATATACAAGATGTGAATGACTGTTGGACTAACGGTACCGTTGTGACCTTCAGATTCACTTTATTTGGCTTTTTTGCAACTTTTAGCTACACAGCCTGCACATTTCATTAAACCTTTCGCTTGCTATCATTCAAAACCTGGTCTAAGTATTCATGCGTTTGGCAAAGGCATCCCAAATGATGTGTTTATTTTGCTTCAGTGCCAAAAAAGCAGTGATTCATTAAGGAGCTTGGAGCCATAGAGGGAAAGCCGCAGCCAGCAACCACCACACATGCCCTGAAGAGCAGAAAGCTGTGTTTTCCTAAGGAAAATGCTTAGTGCAGCTGGACTAGCATCACGTCCGACTTCTCCGAAGCGAGGAGGCACTGCTGCACAATGCAGAAGTTCTCCCGGATAATTGGATTTTGCTGCAATAGCAGTAGCCAGGAGGCACCCGGGGGCTGCCATTAAGCCCAGGAAGGAGCCCAAGGGGAGCTGGTTCAGGTGGTGGGAGTCGTTCCTTGAAATGATGAATTAGGGAGCTCCACTACTGTGACCACTGCCGTGGTGAATGCAGTGAAAGGTGCAACAGGCCTTAAGAGAAGAGGTGGAGGGAGGAAAGGTGGTGTCCCGCAGTAAGAAGAGACCTCCAGCTGCTTTTAGCAGAACTACTTCATTTTCTCTGCTGGGGACACGCCAGCTTGTGTCAGTGAAGGGTCCAGTCCGCCCTGTTTGTTGTAACTACTGATACGAACTTGCAGCGGCTAAAGCCTTTGAAAACCTGGCAGAAACCTGACTCTTGAGGAACTCTACGCTCTGGCATGTCGTTTTTACGCCATTGCTTTCTTCTTCCCCAGTGGCTTGAACTAGGACAGGCAGAATGCTATTTATAATTTTTTATGTAGTCCTTTTTGTCTTTCATCGTGAATCTGGAACCCTGGACAAAATTGATACCTGGTGACAAACAGGCGCTTGATTGGAAAATTTCTGGTGGTTATTTTCTGCCTGGAAAGGGAATGCTGTCCTGCACTGTCACAGCGCTGCCACACACAGCGCAACAGGAGGTGCTGGGATCAAGCAGTCAGTATGAGGCACAAAGGAAATGATCGCATATGAACAACACTAACATCGAGAGTTCTTGTTATTAACAATCACACCCATGCAAAAGAGTTTTTGAAAATTTAAAGTTTAAATTATAAACCAGGACTGTAGTATTTAAATTACTAAGTACTAGGGTGGGACCTTACAGGCTTTGGGTATTACATCATGCCAACTATTGGGGGGTTCTTCAGCTTTTTTCAGGAATATCCTGTCCAGGGTTAGGGACACAATGAGATACAGTCTGTCAGTTCCGCTCGGTGCTTTAAACAAAGACAGAAGGTAGCTTTTTCCAGCATCAACTGCACAATGCTTAGCCCTTAGAAGAAGACAACAAGATATAAAAAACACACATTTCTTGTAGTGTATTAATTTTCACTAAATTCAAATTTAAAAAGCCCAACACTGTTAGCGTCTGAAGAGCTTGATTAATCAGGGTCTGAATCTTCCATTTGCTCGCCTTTCATAACCTTGCACAAGAAGTTCTCCAAAACCTGGGTTACACCACTTCTGCTACTTATATCATAAGTCTTTAGGCAGACGACAACTTTTAAAAGAGTACATGTGAAAGTAATAATACCCCAAATAATTAGTGAAATACTCTGGGTCTGTGAGAAAAGGAAGGTTCCTGTATAGGCCAGGCTTGCTGAAGCAAAGCAAGAGAACCGACTCCAGATCTTCGCAAGTGAACAAACATTAGCAACGAGCGTGGGATGGAGAAAAAGTCAAAGAACTCAGAGAGATATAAAGTTTTAGAATTTGCCTTCAAGGAACACTAGGGAAGGAAAACACTTGAAAGATATTGTGGAATAGAACTGCGATGGAGACAAAGTGTGTAGAAACTGAAATGTTAGAAGAAAGCGCAGTGGGGGAGCAGGGCAGTTTCTGAAGGTGAGGAGCACGTGCAGGAAAAGGGTAGATCTGCTCTCTGTGACTCCCAAAATGTTTGTGTTGGGACCACTTTCTATTTTCTGCCTTTCAACTGCACACATTATGTAAGTTACTTTAAAAGCTCAGTGCATACAGTACCACAAGAAACCGCAAACTGTTATTAAAATGAAAATGGAGATAGTTCAATGTACTTGCAATGTTCAAGTCCGTAGATGTCTTTCCTAGAACAACTTGCCAAGCAGTTACTTAACACAGGCAAGAGTAACATTAAGTTAAAGGGTACAACAAAAGTCACAGATCAGATGATAAAACCACATGAGTAAATCTATAAGCATTCATTACTAACCTTTTAAAATCATATTGGTGCAGCTGTTGTGGAAGTTTCCTCTAGGTGAAGATGGCACCCCCGAGCCAGAGAACACAAAGAGAAGCCCATGGCTGAGGGCACCTAGCACGCAGCCTGGCTAATAAATTATTGAACTGCGGTTGCCATGAATTGTTTACCTGCTTCTCAGTGTCCAAAATTGGCTTACAAACTGTTACAGTGAATAATTTAGAGTAGCAAACAAGTCTGCAAGTGCATAACCTACTCGCAGATAATTTGTGAGCAGAAAGAAAACCCGTCTGTGCCAAATCACCGGGAATGACTTTGCCTAGCTGTGCTCTTCTCCCACCTGTGATGGCAAAGAGCTGGTAGGGATAAATAAGAACAGACATCAAAGCAGGAACCAAGATCACCTGAATACTAATCAACCCTGAGCCCCTTAGATCTTCCACAGGTAAGGGCCTTGCTACCTGTCTCCCAGTGCAGCCTTAATCTGAACAGGCAAATCTCATCCAAGAAATGTCTGCTATATGTTTTAATTAGAATAGCCCTCACTCGCCTGTTGACTCCTCTGGCCCTAGCTTCCAAATTCAGAGTCTGAGCAGAAGCTCCTCTCAGTTAGTTATTCTGTGTAGATGTCTTCCATTCTACTATGTGGATAGTAGGTACAATGGGGTTTTTTGAGGGAGGAGGACTTGTGATGATCACTTGCAAAGACAACAGCCTCTTTTTTTTTTTTTGAATAAGAACATTTCACATTCCTTTTTTTGTGTTGTACTTGTGTGTTGGAAATGGGAGGTGACACCAGCAAGAGCATAGCATTGCTAAGCCATTAAAAGTAAAAAAGGACACATAAAAATATTTTTAAATATTTCCAACCGAGAGAATAATTTAGAGTTATTACAAAATTCCCTGGTTGTTGAAAGGAAATGGCCTAAATTCCCAATGCAATGCCAGTTTAATTCATGAATATGGCCTGTGATTTTATTTTGACAGTGCCTGTTTAAGAACTGCATTCCCAGAAAATAGAATTAGCTTTTTGCTCAACCACAGCTGATGTTCTGGTCTTAAGCAAACGGATTTTGGTGGTGCCCTCCCCAAACTCTTCCTCTTTGTAACTGCAAGTTCTCTATGGACAGGTACAAATTCAATGCCATTGTTATAAACCTTAGCATGACCCATGACTAAAAATATTACTTAGCTTCTTGCTTGTGCTTGCTCATGTTATAACCTTGGCTTTGTTCACTGAATCATACCGCTCTGCAGCCTGTGGGACGCGGTGCTGTTCCTCTTCCATCTTTGAGCAGCCTGGTCTAGTGGGAGGTGTCCCTGCCCATGTCAGGGTGGTTGGAACTCGATGATCTTTAAGGTCCCTTCCAACCTAAACCTTTCTGTGATTCTATGATTCCAGCAGCTCTGTGCACCGACAGCAGTTGTGAGTGGGTGTGGGGGGGTGGGAGGACCACACAGGAAATGACTTGTCTGGATCATTTCTGTTCTGGACTCAGCGCCATCCTCTTGGTTTATCTTGATAAGCACTCAGGTAATATTTTTTTCCTGTTATAAGGTTGAACGCATTTGCCGGTCCTGCATTATGAATCCTGGGATTAAATATAATAGCCCCTCATCATGGCTTTTGTTATATTTAGCGCCATAAATTCATCTCGATTACTGAAAGAACAGTAATACAAATTCACCTTTCTAAAATGCATTTTTACTTTACGTGAGCCTACAGATTTCTAAAGACTGGGCAACAGCATCCCGCTAGTTGTAGGTCATCTATTGCCAACCATTGTCCCAGTATAGTAAACGCACTGAAATATAGCTGTCTTTGAAGCTTTATTGGTAGGAAGGAATTTGCTCTTTGATATGTGAGATGATAGATTATCATTTGTATTATTTCGTCCTGACTTAAGGACAATCTTGAAGTTTTACATTCTGTTCCATGAAGAGATCTCATACCAGCCAAGTGCAATATTCTTGTTTTACAAACACCGCTGAAGTTCACGAGGAAGCTATTCTTCCTCGTTGGAACATTTCAGTTCTAGAGGGACAACAGAGTATCTGTTTAACAGTACTCACTACAGTACCCACCACAATGACTTGGGACAAGAAGGGAAGGACTGTGCACGTAGCATGAGGCAGCTGGATAACCACACTGTTACTACTGACACTGAAATCTAACTGGGACACGGGGTCCAGGAACCCCATTGATGCTGATGTTGCCTCAGAACAGTCTGGCACGACTTACTGGCACCTGTTCTACCCATCAGCTGAACCTCGGCTTCCCCACCTGGTAGAAGTCATATTCATGTTTTAGCATCGTGTTGTGGCATTTCCTACAGTACAAGATTAACCCCAGCTAAAACGATCGTGGAAATTTTAATCCTGAAATTCTCTACTTTTATCATCCCAGGCCATTTTCGCTTTGCTTGCAACTGTGGATTTCCAGAAACCCCAGAAAACTATAATAGTAACTACAAATTGCTGGGCAGTCCATTTTTCTCATCCTATCGGTTGTTTAAAGGCAAAGTGGAATATAGATCCAAACGCATCATAGATAAAGTCATCTAAATCCTAAAAAATATATATATATACCCAATAAAAATGTATTTTATCTACATAATTGCCATCTGAAATCTCTGCTAGAATCAGTTGTTATCAAACATTGTCGTATCCTTAAACTTTTAAGTGTCTTAAACACCAACTACCAACATGTCAAGTAATTTACTGCACAGATTAAAATATATATACCATACTGCTGAATAAAAGTCCACAGACAACTGAATACTGAATGTATGTATTTTGTGTGGATGCTCATATGGGAATGTCAGTAGGATGCTAGAATCCCTTCTGGGTGGAGGCCATTACATAAATATATCTCTACGTAGGAGAAAGGTAATGTATCTTTGCTTTCAACAGTCCAGTTTCTCTCACAGGTTACATTGGTAGATGTCTTTTTGAAAGTGTTTAGGGTTTATTCCCTCCCACCAGTGAGTCATAAGCTGAATTCTTAAATCAAATGGCTTAAAAAGCAGCACTAAGCAGAAAAGTGTGTTGTGGTTTTTTTGTTTTCTAATTTCATCATTAATGATTGTGAGTAGTCTGAAATGCATACGTTGCCCCTTAGCTTTTTTAGGCAGGAAATAAAGCAGAAAGAGACATAACTGTTGCATGGACCAGTACTATTTAATGTCTTCAACTAGTATTCCCTGTTTGGGATCAAGAGAGAGTATTTATTTTTGCCTATCATGTTCTATACAACATGACGCCTGTAATCTGTTAGTGCTATAAATTAACATTTATCTTCCCAACTAGAACTGCTACCTCCTACTTTCTAAAGTAGTAACCGTATCCAATTAGTTCTGCAACAAACCACTAAGCATTGCTGAGGTGTGAAGACAGGACCCTTAAAAATGAGGTGGCTGCGGAGAAAACATATAAAAGAAAGTCACCGCCATCAGTTTATTTATGAAGAAAAAAACCCAAACAAGCACAACAACCAAAACAAAAGAAATTGGCAACTAATACAACTGCACTGGAAGATGTGATAACTATACCCATTTTATCAGCTTACTAATTGACCTTGAGGAGTTTATTACTCGCAAGAATCACAGCAGGCAGGTGATATATACTTTTGCATCATAAACTGGGCTTTTACATAGCAGGGGAACACAAATTCCTTTGATAAAATTAATGAGATTTACCAGAGGCAGACAGGAACACTTTTATGTTCCTGTTTACAAGTGACTCCAAAGAGCTAATTCAAGTTTCTCAAAACAAACCCTTTAAAAAGAATTTTTCAAGGTAGGAAAAATAAATGTGGGGAATTGATGCAAAAAAAAACTCCAGAGAAAAAAGTGACAGGAGTCAGTAATTCAACAAACTGCCCCTCTGAAAGCCTTTCTTTGGGTTAAAGAAGGGACCATGAGACCATCTGCCTTCCCCTTAGCACCCACTGCGTGATTCAGCCTGGTCCCTCCGCATTAGCCCCACTCCCTCATCTTCAACTCTGGGCATTGTACGGGATTTGGAGGTGCCAGGCAAAGAGCCTTGCCTTCAGTGTTCGAGCATCCAGGAGTGCTGCAATACAAAGGCACTCTTAGGTTAAAATGCAACACATCAGTCTTTCCTGAGCGCATCGGCACCAGTCTTCAAGCTTTTTATTGGAGAGCACTTTCTGCACTTGCCATCTCATGTTGTGGATCTCTTTTGAGCTGTCTCCCATCCCCTAGTGTCTTTTTTAAGGGGCGGACAACAACACTGGACATGGGACAGCCTTTTTTCCTGATAAAAGGGGTAACAATGTAATGGAATTTCTTCCTACCCCTTTCCTATTTGCACATCTGTATGGGAATATCAGGTCCCTTTTGTACCAGCACTAGGTCACTAGGAGCTCTCGTTGAATTTCTCCAAGCATGGAGCAGCTCCATGTACAGCTTTCTAAGATACATCCCTTGGCCCTGCAGGCTGTGTTGTTCCATCCTGCAAGTCTGACTTTTTTCTTCTTTTGACCCTATTAAAACTAACTTGTTTGAAGGAGCTGAGTTTATTAAATAATCCAGATAACTCTATGACTGCCTTGTCCTCATTATCACTCTGGTAATATTTACTCCATCTAAAATTGCTGCCGGTGGTGATTTATTTAGTCTTTTAAAGCTGTTTGAAATAATACTTCTCTAGATTGCTGATGAAAACACAGAAGAGCCTCCCTGCAGCTCCCCAACAGAAACACCCTCATTAAATGTTAGCGCTACTTGGACAATTGATCTGCTTTTCATTTAGTTCTTCATCTGTTTGTGCTTTATTAATTTTCTGCTGTCCTCGCTTTCTTCCCTCTTACTAAATCAAGTACCTAGTGGAAGTCTATTCCGCTCAAGCCCATACGTCTGGCAATTTAATGTGTAATCATATAAAACGAGGAAATAAAAGACCTGTTTACCAAGACCTATTTTCTATTAAAAAAACATGAAGACTAGCATTAGTTGTATTCTTCTCCATTTACCATGTGTTAGCTGACGACCACATCTCTTCTGCCTATGAGTGATGTCAGGCTGCAGCTATCTGTGGTACTCCATTTGCTTCCTGAGTATGGGCCCCACACTAACACAACTCTCCATCTCCTGAAACGACACCTTGTGCCAACACATACTAAGATCAGCAGGTCAGAAATCTCTTCATCCAACCCCCCCTAGGACTTCCAGGCCACTCAAAACCATAGTAATTTCACCATATGTCTTGCTAAGAGATGTTCTTTAGTATGTTTTCTTTAGACAAGCCTTGAGTGTCCTCCTGTGATGCATATGCATGTCCCTACTTGTTTCTAGATACTGTGTAGTAATAGCTATTACGCACTTGAGCTTTTTTTTTTTTTGCATCACTGTCAACAGTTATCTGTTTGCTCTAGCATTAACCTTGTATCAGTGCTTAGATTGTGGTTATGCATTAAGAAAAAAAAATAAACCTTTGTTCATTTTGCCTTTGTGCTATGCACAATCTCTATTTCTCCCCATCTTCACCATTAATGTGTCCAACTGGTTATGTCCCTTCTTGTCACTTGTGATGGCAGAGCACTGCCTGGATGCTGCTGTCCTAGATTATCATCTTTCTTTCAAAACTAAAAGTGGTTCCTGTCTTCGATTATGCACCTGTGAGAGAGCCAAGGGTTGGGGGCTTCTTCAGACCCCTGTCCTAGCAAAACAAGGGCTCGTTGCGACCCCACCAGCTGCCCTGCCCAGGTGTTCCCCGTCCACTCATGATGGTGGCAAAGCCCTGGAAACCATTCCCAGTGGGGAAGTGCCTCGGAGCAGGGGGATGGGATTGCTCTCTGCAGCTGCCACACGTTTTTCCCTGGACCTGCAGAGAAGGGGTGGAATAATGTTCCGTCTGGAGCGACCTTTTGGACTTTGGAAATGGGCCGGGGTTGGGCGGGGGCTTGGGACCGTAGCGGTGTGAGAAAGGTCGCCAATTAAGCACCGTCCTTCCCAAACTCCGTGTAATTCAGGGTGGTTTTCTTTCCGTTTTTTAATTTATTAAAGACTTTTACGCCCCCTCCCCTGCCCCGATACGGGTGGGGAGCGGCGGAGCGCCCCGCCGTCCCCCCCACCCATCGCCGCCGGGTGGGGGCGAGGCGGCGCCCCGGGGCGGGGGAGGGAACCGGGGAGGGGGACGGACGGACGGACGGACGGACAGGGGCTGCGCTGCGGCCGACCGGCGGCCCGGCAGCATGACAGGCAGCCGCCGGCCCCCAGCCCCAGCCGGAGCAGCCGCCCCCCGCCAGCCGGCGGGCAGCGCGGCCCCGGCGAAAAGTGAGATGCCCCCCCGGGAACAGCCGCGGCGGAGGCTGCGCGCCCGGCGGGCGGCGTGATCGCCTCCCGGCCCAGCCATGGGCCAGACCTCCGTCTCCACGCTGCCGGAGCCGCCCGGCGGTGAGTACCGGGGGACCGACGGGGTGCAGGGAGGGCGGGGGGCGGCGGCGGCGGGGAGGGGGCGGGGGTCCCCGGGGGGAGGTAAAAGTAGTGCCGGCGGCTCCCGGTGCCGGGGTGCGGAGCCGGGGCTCCCCGGGGCGCTGCCGCCGCCCGCCGGTTCCCTCGGACCGCAGCGGGGATGGTGGCGGGGGCGGGGGAGGCACGGCCGCTGCCCGGGCGAAGGGCTCCGCGGTGTCCCCCTCCCTTCCCACCTCCCCCGGGGGGTTGAGACTCCTGGTTTTCCCCCTTTAATAAATAAATAAGTAGGAAGGGGAAAGGAAAAAGGAGAAGGAAAGGAGCTCTGGCTCCTCGACCGGCAGCGCGGCCAGTAACCCGCCCATCTGGTTGCTTTTGGCTCCGGGACGTTTTATGTGTAAGCAGCCTATTGAAAATAAATAAATAGCGTGTGAGCGGAATTCCACGCCCCCCCCCCCCCCCCCCCCCAATAAAGCAGCCCTAGCTGTTTGCACATTAACTTTTTGGAGATAGTACGAACTACTTGGGAATGCTGTTTAGAGGTGTGTTAGGATAACCCGGTGTGTTTTAGTTACCGCAAAACAGAGTGAGTCTCTTCCCACAATAATAGGATGTAGAATCTAAATTAACTCTAGCGAGGTTCGAAGTTTCCTGCGAAAATGTCACTGCACGCATGTTTTTCCACAATGCCTGATTCCTTTGCATCCATTTAAAAATATAAACGAACCATGTTGTAGACTTTAATTCTGAAGGCTAAGCTGTATTCTTAATTTGCTTATTGCTGTTAACGTGGGAATGTTTTGTCAAATAGGAGACAGCACCACAGGCTTTCCTTTTCCCCTTTTCTTTTCTTCATGGGTGTTTCAAAGAATAGTTCTAGTAATAACACATACATTTTCAGAAAAGCTCCATTATGTACAACTTCCCAGTCGTACTATCCCAGTCCAAGTCTTGGATGATTTCTTGTCCTGCCAAACATTGCATGAAAGAGAAATTTGACCGTTTCTAATAAATTTCACCATCCTGCTGAAGGTTTCACCCAGCAGCCAGCACATTAGAATTATACCAAGGTAGGTATCGGGAAACAGATGTAAGGAAACAGATGGACAAGTTAGAAGTTTTTGTTAAACTTCCTGTACAAAAATGTGTCCAAGCTCTTATGTGCAAAAGTCTATTGTGAGGGTATTTTGCCTGGGAGGGGGCTGTGGTGCCTGTGTTCCCTCGGCAGAACGCTAATGGGCAGTAATTAGGCTGGATTTCTAGTCTTAGCTAAAAGAAAAAAGTCACCTTGAATTCTTTCCTAACTGAAACCAACATTTTCAATCAGGAGCAATAAGAGACAGTTATCTGAAGATGTAAGTTATGGTGGTGCTCCCTCAATATTGCCAAGTAAATTCTAGTTATCACCATTTTAAGAGCACCCCACTTGTGATGAGACACTGGTAGTAGTGCCTCCGGAAGGTTTCACAGGAGAGCAGTCCCACTGTGCGTTCAGCCCTGTTGAAAACAGGAGAATATATCCTTGACGACAAACCATGGATGCAAGTAGGTTTCTGGGTGGCGAGGGTTCTTGGGTGTGCGATCATTTGTTTTCTCTAGTCTGCTGCGCAGGTATGGTCTGAATGCTTAATGCATTGCAAAGTTTGGGAAGACCCATCCAGATCTGATCAGGGCAGGAGAATAACTTCCATCGGCTCCCGTTCAGACGGATTGCCCCTTAGGCAAGGGGTCCTAAAATCTTCGTTGATTTTGGCATGCCGGCCAACTACAAGCCATTTAAGTCTTTGACAGCTGCTAGAGATTAGAGTTGAAGGGGATCCCTGTTTTGCACACGCAGGGGCTACAAATCTGTTTTAGTGCGAAGGAATCAATAGTGCATTCAGATCCCCAGTGAGCCACACAAAAGCAGCTGTGAGAAGTTACTTGCCTGTTTGCTGCCTCTTTTTCCCCCAGCCATGGCAGCCTGCGGGGGCTCAGATCCTGCCCTCTCATCCCTGCTCTTACCCCTGCAGGCTTCAGGGGGGCTGTCGGCTGGGCGCAGGGGGAGGGCACCGCTAGTAAATCACCGTGGGGTCTTTGGCTGGACTGATACAGTGAATGCGGTTTGATGTAGAAAACTAAAAAGTAAAAGTTTTTTCCTGAAAGTTACAGAGTGTTAGAAGAGATAAAATATATGCATAATACAATACTCAGTACAGACCCCAGCCAAAGTCCTGTGTTTTTAGGTTTTGTTTTTTTTTTTTTCTTAAGATTTACTTTAAATGAAACATTTTACTCTTGGAAAGGGAAATACATATACTGAAATCCTTACACAGACCAAGGTCCTCACGGCACTTTCCCGTTGGGTTAAGTGCAAGACTGAGGCCTAACCATAAAACTCAAAGTCCTTCTCGACTGGGCAAATGTAGGCTCATACCAGTTGGATTAGAGTGCCTATAAAGAGAGGAAGAATCGGATTTTCATGCCGCATTGTAACTTTCTTTAGCAGCAATGCTCTCTCGTTAGGGTTTGCCGTCAGCTGCGGGTGAGTGGGTGTTGAAGTATTTTGGACAGGAGGATGAGGGCTTTAATCATCTCCCATAAATATGAGTGGTAGATGGGCAGCAAAGCACATCTTAGCTGCCTGTGGACACCCACCAGGCAATCCTTTGCTCCGTCTCTTCCTTGGTTCCAGCTTTTCAGTTGTTTAGATAAATTTTCTAAAGCTGGTTTGTTATTTGTCATTGTTAGCAAATGTGAACAAGCAGCGATTACAAGAGGGGCTTGGGAAGACAGTATAGACAGTACAGATACATGGAAAAGTAGGAGTGAGTACTGTCCTTGTTCATCTTCCTTCCTCTTCTGTGATTTTCCCACGCCTGGCAGGACTTGATTAACTGCTCTCTTCCCCTTCATTGGCTGGAGTTCAGTGCTTTTGGGGGTTATCAGCCATCGTGTGCAAAGCTATCATTTCTGCTTTCTGATCTACAGCTCATCAAAAGGCAGCAGAGCTGTGTACTTTCTTCAGTCTTTTTTTTTCTTTTTGGATTTGTTCTCGGGTAGTTCAGTACCAGCTACAGTACTGGGAAATGGCCAAGTCCTCAAGTGGAAGCGTGATTGGCATATCGGGAAGGTAACACTTAAAAGCAGACCTAGTTAGGTGGCAAAAGATTTTTGTTGTTTCTTGAATAGCCATGCCTTGTCGAGAACGAAACTTGCGGTAAAGACAGATCTGCCGGTGTTCCTAGGAAGAGGTCCGTCAGTTCAGCATAGAGTCTGTGGAGCACAGCAGAGGGTCTGTGGAGGGGAAGGACAAGCTGCAAAGGGAAGGTCTCGGGAACCTCCTGCCCCAATGGTCAGGGTGCTCAGAGGGGCCAGTTGAAGACTGGGATCAGATCCCGGTGCTGACCTGCAGCGCCAAGTACGTAATCCATGGGCTTGTTTACTCTGGGGTGGGTGGGAGCTCCTCTCATCGTATACATTTTACAGAAACAGAACACAAATTGTCAGGCTTGTGTTTCATCCTATTATAGACCCAAAGTTTTTCCAAGCGCATGAAAACATGCTTTGACAGCACAGGAAAACCATTTCCCACCCAGCTTCCCCCCCGTGAGATGAAAGCAGCCCCTGGTAGGATCCTGTTGTTTGTTGACCTTGGCACTTGGTGAAATGATTATCGTAGGTCAGAAGTGAGCACGTTTCTCAGACTGCTCTTTCTCATCTCTCTTGGCTTTATGGGATTTCCTGTTCATTGACAAGGAAACGTCAGCTTCACCTGTGTCTGTGCAGAGGAATGGTAATTGCCTTAACAAGGCAACCTTATCTTAATCCTGAAATGAAATGGAAAACTAATATTTGTTTTGGCAGCTCTAGGTGTTGGTAAACAAACAAATTGGTTATCAGTGCAGCAACTTCATGGCTTGTCTCAGAAGAGAAGTTATTCCAGTAGTGCTCTTTGGTCGTAGCTACTTGTGAGCCTTACTGAGGGTGCTGTTCTGGAGCAAGCACTTCTGTTCCTGAGCAGGTGGACATGGAGATACTCAGAGGTAGCTTTAAATTCTCATCCTGACTTAGTCCACTATGTGCAGACAAGCCCTCACAGTAGTAATTGTCAATGAAGAAAAAAATGAAGTTGGTTTTTTCTCCTCCAGCTTCTGTTCTTTTCAAAAGTGGAAGAACTTTGAAATCATTCATTGCACTATACAGGAGGGTATCTCAAAGTATTTGCAGGCACAGTGAGCTACTCACAACATACCTGTTAGCTGGTCATTTCAGTTATCGGTGCACTTTATAAGAGTGGAAAGCGGAGATATTGAGCTGAGATGTCAAGTTCCCATTTGATGTGAAGCCCTAAATGACTTGTCCACAGCCACCAAGCAGGTTCTGGGCAGAGATCCTCATCTTGCTTATTTTTTCCAAGGATTAAATTGATTGAGGACTTTGAGGCTGAACCCTTGCAATACTGCACTGGGGATCATATTCCTTCTTTTCCCTTCTTTATGCTTTTGTAAATTATGGAAGAGTTATAAGTACAAAGGGAACTCTGTTTTCAGTTGCTGCTAAATTTACATCCAAAGCTTTTTAGTTTTTGTGGATCTGGAGCATGGCAAACTCTTTCCTCATCCTACCAGCATTGTCCGATGGGACTACAATTATGACAGCTCCAGAATTTGGGTTACTTAAGCAGGCAATTTTCCCCAGACTGTGGGCTGATTGAGTGGATATTTTAGATACTTAGTCAAAGGCATAAAAAGCCCGTGTTTTCAGACAGAATGGGTAGCCACAAGTTTGGCTGCTACTAATGGGAGCTGTAAGAACTCTTTTAAAAAAAATTAATCCTTGTGTGCCTTGAGCTGAAATATCAAAAGTAACAGCAACTACTGAAACTGTAGGTCTCGGCACCCAAAACCATTCTGATTTGTGCTGCTGGTGAGGGCCCAAGCGTGAGTGTGTGGAATGAATCACTGTAGAGAAAAGAAATTTTAAATATAACAGGTTTGTAAAATATGAAATGTATTTCCATGCTCATGGGTGCTGCCGTATACTGTGTGGTCTGCCAGAGCCTTAGCAGTTGCTGCCAGTTGGCCCAGACCGAGCTCCTCAGCTGCAGCGGTAACTCCCTGCAGAGGAGGCTGCAATCTGAGCCTTCGCTACGGGGCATGGCCGAGAGCAGAGATCCTGTAAGGACACGAGGACCAGCCACACTACAGGAACCGCGTGTGAACCGCAGGATGACGTGTGTGCGAAAATAAAAGCCTAATGCTCAACAGGTCCCAGGTTGGTGTCTCACCTCTTCCCATGCTGAGGCTGCTTCAAGGGTTACCGGGAATTCTTCTCACTTAGCTACCAGGGT
Organism: Chroicocephalus ridibundus; assembly: GCF_963924245.1. Lineage (NCBI taxonomy): Eukaryota > Metazoa > Chordata > Aves > Charadriiformes > Laridae > Chroicocephalus > Chroicocephalus ridibundus. Next base: position 62,745,442 of record NC_086286.1, on the reverse strand, counting down.
ACGTGACCTTTCGTGTCAGGCATGCTGGCTGAGATGCCTTCATGCACTGGTGTTTGGTAGCCACTAATCACCTGTTCGCAGTGTTAATCATCAACTTCCTCATCTGCCACAAGGAGGACAAGAGCTGGCTCCCGGGAGGTCAGTGTGGGCAGCGTGGCAGAGCTCTGCGGGCTGGCTGGGTTTGTGTAGAGTTGTCTTCTCAGATGACGTCCCTGACACCTCCCCCAGATTAAAAGCTCATGGCAGATCTCGTTTCCTCCTCGGCCCCCTGTGCTAAGCCCCACTGACAACTGATCCCACTCTGATGGATCTCAGCCACCCTTTGGATCAGTTGTCCTTCCTTCCTAGATCCTCTTCCTTGGCTTTCTTACTGCTCCTGGGTAATAGTGCCTCGTCCTTAGGTGGTGTTTTCTATTACAGATTTCATAACACTTTCCAGTCTTTTTTATAATATTTGTTGATTTAAATGGGAAGACTGAGCACAAGGAGGAGGGACAGCACCTAAGACACAGCCAGGAGGAAACCAAAGAGCTCCCAAGTCCTCGTTGGTGTTTGAGACTTATCACAGTCCCGCCTATTAAAAGCAGAAAAGGCAGGGACATTTATATCTTTCTTTGTATGTTTTTACCTACTTAAAGTTGTCCTTTACTCATTTTGGATGCTGGTGCTTTGTTTTTGAGATTTAAAAAAGGAAGAAACAGTAGCATTGCTGAAAAATACTTCTGAATCAGTTCTGGGTTTGGATTTATTTTTCATTTTAGTGTATTGTTTTAAAACATAATGATGATGATTAAAAAAATAGAGTGCGCTTAATGCTGTGCATCAATCAGTGATGGATTTTAAAAAAAATACTTCAGCAAAGAGCCAGCTTCCAGAACTTGTTTCTGCCCATCGTATTCAAATTGCAACAGTGGCTAGAAGAATACTTCTGATCCGCAGCAATGCTCTAACCAGCTGCCATTCAGTCCCATCTAGAGAAGTCATTTCTGAAGTATCCATTCATTGCCTTCTCTAGTTGACGTAAGGCGGATTCCAATGCGGGTTTTCCAATGGGAATCGTGACAACGTGGTAGAGGGATTTTCATTCGAGTAGGTCTGGGCAGGGCCAGTGCTAGGCATCAGAAAAAAGAGAGGAGGTAGTTTGGTGATGATAAAATGTCTCTAGTTACAGGCAGAGGTGGCTCTGGTCTATTTTGCTCCCAGCAGATCCCAGAGAGCGAGGCTGGCTGCTGCCGCCCCTGCCGAGACAGCAGCCAGGGTGCAGGTGTGTGTCGGGGAAGAGGTGGCTCGGTTTTGTCTGTGCCCCTGAGGTCAACAGAATGCAGTTTTGCCAACGCTGGTGAAAAGCCACCAGTCAGGTCTGGTTTCAAGCAACGCAAAGATATTGATGTTAAAATTATGTGCAAAACTAAATAAGGAAGAGAAATAAAATATGAGTACAAGCCATCAGCGGGGATGGTAATCAGACAGTGAGAGTTTTTTTATTTTATTTTATGCCCCCAGAACAAAACCAAAAGCAAAGAACCAAATGGAGTCATTTATATCCCCTCTTAGGTGGACTCTACAACCCTTAGACTGTCAAGTGTATTTTTGGGCAAATGTAAAATTACAGTGGGGCTCCCGAATGTGCTATTTCCAACAATGTTGTATGATAGAAATGGTTCAATAGGAACTAGGTAGGAAGGTCTCTCACTGTCTGTGACTGGAACTGGACTGGTTTCTCACTGTCTGTGACCTGAATCACATGGGTTACAGTGCTGAGTGTCTTCTCTTTTGGGTTTGTTTTTTTCCCCTGTTTTGTCCTGGATAGTACGATATGTGAATCAATTTAACCTTGCCTGTCTGCAGTCCACAGGGTGTTTTGGACTAACAATCTGTACAGACAGTGCAGTTACCTCTGTCCATCATGTGGAGGCTCATTATTAGGAAATTTGATTTAAGACTTGAGTTACTTGCAGGCTTTGTACAAGGTCGCTGCATAGGAATTAATTTCTTCTGTCCCTGACTTGGTTTTTGGGCACTTGGAAATAAAGTCTCTGTCAAAAGTGAAGATCTTATTTACCTTGATGTTCTCTCACTGCTTTGAACAGCTGTGATGATCAGTGTTAGTGGGGAAAAAAGCTAGGGAGAAATGAGGACCTAGGTTGCCTCACCATTGTATGGAAGTCTAGGGTATGCTGTCAGGTTGCATGCACATAAAATGAAAAAAAAATGTGAAGATAATGACTTGCCGTCTGTTTTGTGTTGATAAAGGGTTGACTAAGTGTGTGTTGGATAATACTCTTCTGTATAATACTAAAAATTGTGATAACACTGTTACTTGGCAATCAGAGTATTAGTACAGAATTCTGTGTCAATGATAGCTTTGTGAAAATTAAGTTTTGTATGAAAAGATGTAAACAGCAGGGGATTTGTTGCCTTTTTCTTCTCTGATTCCTGCTTTGGTTTCATATGAATTAGAGTGATGTTTTGTCAAGCAGAATTGGGCTGTGATACAGCTGTCCTAACATTTGAAACTGTGTGAGTGTCGTGGTTTCTGTTCCCAAAGATCAGCCTGCATCCCTCACCCTTGAGAATGTCCTTTTTTTATTAGTGTTGTGGGATGTCTTCACTCTGACCAACTGCCCAAACTGTCAGCAAATCCTCATCGTGTAGACGGGCAATCTTTGTTTCAGTGTTATTTAATCTTTTTTGTATTTTCTGCATCTGAATGTTTTTAATGTGTTGCCCAGGAAAAGTCCAAGAATGGTGCAGGGACCTTAAATGCTGGTTGGGCTTTTAAGCCTGGCCTATTACTGCTCTGCGCAAACAAATCACATAGTTTATAGTCTAGAAATAATTCATGAAAAAAACAGGTAGTCTGTAATGTTTATTGATTTAAGATACATAGGTAATTTGCACAATTAGAATAACTGTGATAGACCGTGAAACTTGATGTTTTCACTGCGATCATATAATTTACGTTTCCAACTTAAGCCATTACGGACAAGACTTAGAGGTGCACAGAGGCTCTTTTCCAGGCTTAGGAATTTTTCTTTAATGCTTGAAGCTTCAGCTCAGAAAATTAACTCTTGACTGGGGATTTGTCACCCTTGGTTGTATTTCAGGGGTTTACAGCCCAAAGCTTTGTTGATGCACACTAAAATTATTGTAATTTTGCTTGACTTTTTCTGCTGAAGAAGACAGGGCTCTTCTCCTTGCCTTCTGCCTGCGTGGCTGCAGAGCGAGAGCAGACAACAGAAGGAGATTCAGATCCCTACTTCTGTTTGGTAGCCAGCCAAACTAAGTAAAATGGCACTTGTCATGAGTGAAATTGGGTCTGAATGCCCAGGAAACTTCACGGGAGGGCAGCTTGTTGCTGGAGAAGATGGCGTGTTGAAGAAACAAACCACAGCAATGGGAGCTGGGCTCTGCTCTCCAGCTCAGCCCGCTGCAGTCGGATGCACGGGTGGTCTTCCTTCTCAAACCGGGAGCTGTGAAGCCAGTGCCATGTGCCGGTGTCCGTGTCTGCATCCTCAGCAAACTGCGGCCTCTGCTGATGTATCCAGATACTGATATAGGGCAATGTGTGTTGTTGCACGGATGCCAAAAGGCATAGCAGTTCATGGAAGAGTCACGATGCTGTAGCCCTAGGTTACATCTGTCTGTGCCCCAAGTCAGTTTTTGCCGATACCGTAGGGAGCGAGATGCCTGAGATGCTTACTCCTAGCCAGCATTTGCCCATGAGGTCCTGGTAAGCCTCAGTGTGGCTTGTAGATCTCCCACCCTCTACTGTCTAAGGGATGCATGGAGATTTCTAGTGCTCGGGCGCCAAACCAGTGAAGTTCACCAACACAGTAGCACCTCGATTAAAAAACGTGGTGTGACTGTGAATAGTGAGGGACTTTTCTCCCAGTTGCTTTCCTCACTTATAACCGCCAGAGATCAACTTACCTGAAGCATTTATGTCATAACAAGCAATATAAAGTCACCCAGGCTGAAAACTAATCTCCTGTGGGCTTTTTTTTGCTCTCTTCTCCCCCAGATCCTTGATGAGTCAACAAAGAAATGACACTTCTCATTGTGTGCTTGTGAAACAGATTCAGTGGGATGCAATCAAGTAGTTTGACTCACGTAACCACTTAAAGTTGTTATAAGCTGGTAGGAAATGATTTTTAGATACTAGTTGTCTTTACAAGGAGGAAAAAAAACCCCAAACAGTTCATTGCCAAGAAATTGGGCATGTTTAAATTATACATATATAATGTGTTATAATTTATCTCATTGGTAATAACTCAAAACTGGCTGTGCGTTTCCTTTCCTGTAAATTCATTCAGTGTGTCTGAAGATTACTGGTTTGTTTCTTGGAGTTTTATAGATTTATTGCATTTCTGAAGGGAAGGAAGTGTTGGTTTTGGCATGGATGCTAAGTATATTCTTGTTCTGAAAATGTGAAGCAGTGCTCAGTGCACTGCTAATCTGGCCTCTTTTAGGTTGATACAGGGGAGGGTGTAGTGATTTTCTTGTTCTACATGTTATACCACCATGCATGGTTGTTCTCTTCTGATGATTTATTCAAGTGATCGATAAAAAGAAGGAAAATACTAGTATTAAAAAGCCATATGTGATTTAAAACAATTGCACTAATTGCAGAGTAGCTCCTGTGCTTAAATTCTTGAAATGAAAAGTTTTAGAAAGCTGGTCTGACTCTTATAAAAGAAGACACCAGATTCGATTTCTTGTGAAGAAGGTGCTATTGTTATTTCTTACTTGAATATTGCTGCTTTTGACGTATGGAAGAAATACATAAGGCCTGATGGTGAGACATGAAAGAGACTGTGTCTGTGCAAGGGAGTGAACAATAAAATGGACATCTAAGACTGTGGATAAAGCCAAGTTGTCAAGTGCTGGACAAGCACCAAGCAGAAATGAAAAATGGCCTCTACTTTAGTTGGAGGAGAAAGTTGTGGAGAGTAGCAGAACATGAGCCAGCAGGAGAAGGCGGGAGATGTTAACTACAAAGCATTGCAGAAACTACATGACCATGACTTTTGGCTTTTAAAGCCTTTTGTTGGACAACAACATCACGTAATTGTGCCGTGTTATAAAGTGAACACGACTCTGAAGAGAGGAAGAAAGTTTTTGTTGGAAAAGTTTGGTGGAATTCACAGAGACCTGAAACTGAAAAAACAAGTATCTTGGACACTTACAGCAACACCTTGCTCTTAACTCCCCCTGGCACTGCTCCTCCTGCTGATTTAATTTTCCCATCACTACTGGAGGCAAGGGAGGCGGGGGGAGAAGAGGAGGAGGGCATATGTCAGCCAGACCCAGCAAGAGAAACAGCTTGCTTCTGAAACATTTAACACACCTGGAAACTCTGTAGCTTAGTTTGAAATGCAAAATAAAAAATGTGTTGAAGAGAAACGTATTTAATGTTAGTAATGGATCGCTAGCACCATGTCTTTTTGAAAGGAGAAGAGGAGGAAAAAAGAATATACCTTAATATCCGTCATCCATGAACGATGAAAAAACCCTTAAGAGCACAGAGCTAGCCTATTAGAAGGCATCCAAAAGCTAAGCATTATTTTCAATACATTTTAAGCAAAGGTTTGGGACTCTGCAGGTTTCGCTAGTTAGCAGAAGCTGGACACAAAATTTGGTGTGTAGCAGTGCCCGCTGTAGTGCACAGACAGATTATTAGTTTGGAAATGGCTGCGGCGCCTGAAGATGCACCCACCGATGCTTCGCTTCCCTTCCCTTCCCTTAGACGAAGTTACCCCCGCCTCAGCTCAGCCCTGCTCACGTACAAGTCTCTCCCAACTGCTCGAGTGCAAATTCAGCAAAATCTGTTAGTGTGGAAGAATAAAGGCCACGGGTTATCATGCTGGCGTGATGAGGAAGAGTTTGCGTCTTGTGTGATAAAGAAATATTGTTATCCCTTCACCGTGCTACAGATGGAGTATGCCAGACCCAAACGCCATAGACCAAGGAACTAAGTACAAATGAACCAAGTCAGGCCGTGGATTTTTGTGTTTGTACCTTTCAGCCAGCCATCCTGAAGGGATCTGTTTGTAGAGAAAACATCTCTCTCTTGCTCAGCCTACAGTGCATTTGGGGTTTCCTCAACCACAGAAGAAAAACATTGCAAGAAGCATCCCCAGAAGATGAAATGAACCCAAAAGCAAAATAAAATATTGCAGTCCTTTGTTAAGTGAGTTCACTGTGGTGGAGGAATACAGCTGAAGACAGCTGGCTAGTTAACCCTGTGGCTGTGGCTAACTCTTCCTTTAGCTTTTCGAGGGGAGCAGCCTCCTCAGGCCCTGCCTGCCTGTGGTTTAGCAGATAACAGCCTTACGCCCTGGCCGTCCCTGCCTGGGAATGCTACTGTTTAGCATATTTGGCAGCCTGTTTTTTCCCTGAAGGCTTGTTTCAGGGGATATACACCAGCAGGGCAGAACTGACCGCCAGTGTCTTTTCCTCAGCACAGGGGTGTCTGGTGGCACAGATCAGGTTTTTTTAACCCCCTAAGGTGCAGCACTGCTAATTAAATTAGCCATTTCTTAAAAACAAATAAATACCAGGCAGTTCAATCTCATAAAAAAAAATACCAGCATGGAACCCATTCTTTCTGGTTTAAGGGATTACTTACATGCCCAGATGTCAATGTGGGGAAAGCTTGCAAATCTAGAGAGATTTATTTTGTCTTACTCTGTGTATTTCTTCAATTCAATCTTTGCACTTACCATTTTTGGCTTTTTTTTTTTTTTTTAACATGCAGGGTTTTGAGACACTGCAATTATACATTAGAATTCTGCATTGGGAGGAAAGATAATTAACAGTCCACTTGAACCTTTGATTCCCAAGTGTGTTAAAAGACAGAAGTTTAAAGTTAGCATAGGGGCTGACTGGAGCGGGAAGGCAGTGTCGGTGATGGAGCTCAATGGAAAGGAGGCCATTTGGATTGGGAGCTTTGGGATGACACCTAAAGGTTTTTCCTCCTCTTCAGAGTTTGTGGTGTTGCCTGAAATAGGATCCCGTTTTCCCTGGTACCCCAGCACAGTCCATGGATCCTACCCTCCAGTAGGCTGCTCCAGCATCTCCAAGCCACTCCGTCTGGGTGCTTGGCTGGGCTGCTCTTCTTCATGCTGATGCCTGTCCAAACCCTGTTGATATGGGCCATATATGCGTTCACAAACGTGATACTGAGGAGTTTTGGTTAAAGTGAAAATTCTTAGAGAACTGGTTCCCAGTGACCGCTATTCATAAAAGCATGAAATGTCATGAGGTGTGCCAAAAAACCTTTGAGTTGGTTCCATCATACGTACCTCCACTGTTCAAGTTTAGTACATTATTCCTTTTCTTATACAGGAGCCAGTTAACAATTGGTTTTAATTTCATTTTATTCCTTCTAGAACAAGAAAATATTCAGTGAAGGTTAATGATGCTTTTCTAGCAATTTCTTTTAACTTGAGTCAGGCTGTGCTGTTGTGCTTACCTACATTCCTTGTGTTATATGTCTATATTGAAATACAGAAAATCCCTACCAAAGAATAATGTGGAAGTCTTCAATTTTAGTTATGTGGCTTCTGTATGTTTTTGTCATGTTTTGAGGTTTTTCCCTGAAATACCTTACCTTGTGTGAGCACTGCATGTGAAAGCTTCAATATGACAAGCCACTGATGTCCTTTTGTACTTCCTGCATGTAAGGGAGAAGACAGTCCCGTTGTGTTGGGCAGCCATTGGGTCAGCGGCCACCACGTGCAGCAACACCTGTGTGGGGCAGGAGCTGCATGGCGGGATGCACTGGTCCCGTTTTGGGTCCATCCCCAGGGTGAAAATTGCTGCTCCCTTCCAGAGCTCAGCATACAGCTAGGGTGAAAAGTGATCGCAGGGTCTAAAAATAGAATCATAGAATGGTTTGGGTTGGAAGGGACCTTAAAGATCATCTAGTCCCTGCCATGGGTAGGGGCACCTCCCACTAGACCAGGGTGCTCAAAGCCCCATCCAGCCCGGCCTTGAGCACTTCCAGGGATGGGGCCTCCACAGCTTCTCTGGGCAGCCTGTTCCAGTGTCTCACCACCCTCACAGTAAAGAATTTCTTCCTAATATCTAATCTAAATCTCCCCTCTTTCAGTTTAAAACCATTACCCCTCATCCTATTGCTCCATTCCCTGATAAAGAGTCCCTTCCCATCTTTCCTGTAGGCCCCCTTTAGGTACTGGATTGACATATAACGTTATGATATGTTGAATGATGAATGCTAAATATGTGTGCTGAGTACTTGAATGTTTGCAAGAATGGGAGGGAGGTTTAGGGAAAATTATAGTCCTTTCTCAAGGCAAGAAAAGTGACTGAACCCTTTATCACTTCTTTTCATTTCCGAAATGGCACAACCACTCCCCTAAGCTCAGGAAGGTTGCCGTCATTTGTTTGTAAGCTGCTTGAAGGCGCTCTTTTAAAGAATAATTATTAACCTTTTTCTATTTCAAAACCTGCTCTTATACAAAGCGTGTTTTGCTGGAGATGGAGTTACGCAACAGCTTTGTTCAGCATGGCAAAGAGAATTTTCCAGGAGGTATTTTCTAGAGGGAGGTAAATTGCCAGAAGCTGCAGGAGGGCCTTCCGCTCCTTCGGTCCAAGTTGGAGCTGAACGGGCTTCAAACAAGGCAGTCGGAGCAGCGCTGGGGGATGGCTGTGAAGGCATTGTGCCTCGCAGAAGTGCAGGAGGACTAGGTTCCACCCCTGGTTGCCAGCCTGCTGGCATGGGGGTGAGAGCATCCATCCTCCATGGGCTCTCTGCTTTCCTTTCCCTCCTTGGATCCCTGCAGCGATGCCATTTTGGGGGTCACTGAGCAGCGACCCAGGCGAGCCCTGGCTGCTGGGACAGGCTGCCCGCCTCTGGGCAAACCCTTGGAGAAAGACCCCCATGGAAAGACCGCCAGTAGAAACTCGGCATTTGCTCATTTTTTTGTGGGAGACTCGATCCGCATATCGGCTTATTATTAAATGAGGAGATAAATAGCCCTTTCTCTCCCTTGTTGGGTGCATCAGCTGCTGCGTGAGTTGCAGAAAGCCCAGGGTGAGAGCACAAGAAACCATGGGGACAGGCAAAAACTGCCTGCAGGAATTTCTGAAGTATTCCTGTGGGCTTTCCTAAGGGATGGCTCGCTTTCCCAGGGACCTCTGGAAACAGGCGAGCGGTCTGTCACAAAATGTTCCCTCTCTAGGAAAACATTTGGTAGTAGTTTAAAAAAGAAAACTTTACAGAGCTTAAATAAAGCCAAAGATGAATTTGGTGAACGCTGATGCTGTACATACTTTACTTAGGAGGATTTTAAATTTCTAGTGCTGCTTGGAGTTGCTAGCAATAGGTGCAGGGCTTGCCAGCCATATTTGGGCTTTTTGCACTACCTTTTTTTTTTAAAATCAGTTTCTTACTATGTCACTTCTAAGCACACAGCTAAACACAGCTTTTGCGTTCAGTTCATCTGTATTGGCACGGTCATGGCACTCACAAAGACACCACAGATTTTAAGTAATTGTAAAATTAATGAAATCCCAGTAATTATGAGAGGGGCGTCAATTTCATTCAATTTTTAAAGTAAACCGTTTTGGTGTTTTCATTTCTTTTTTTTATTACTCCTTATGACTACAGAGGTAAACCAGGCTATATGACCCTTGGGTAATTAAAGGCCAGAAAAAAGAAAAAAAATTAATGAAAACTGGTTTTTGTTAAGGGTTTAAAGCCAGTCTTTTAAGAAAATACGAAATACAGTGAAGTGTGTCGTTCCATACAGCGGGAGTGACCTTTGTCGGCATTAGTCTGGCTAAAGTAGGCTAAATGTTTCTTGACATCTGCGTTGGGTTTTGTACAAAGTAAATAAATCAATATATTATCTGATTCAGGACAAGCTTGAATACATCTTAATGGTAACCGGAAGGTTTAAAATTTCTCACTGGGCTGCAGTGACTGCTAACTCCTACCTGCGCCTGCCTTAGTAGGAAAAGGAGAGGAAAGGTGTTGCCGCACGGCAGTGGACTGGTGCGGGCTCTTGTAGCTGGGTGGGCTCAGATCCCGCCCCCCCACCCCACCAGGAAAGCAGGCATCAGTGCCATTTGAAACTCTTATTAATGATGCGTGCTGAAGCTAAGTACTGAATGAATACTGTTAGTCTGTGACAGGATAGCACTAAAATGGATTGGCAGGGAGAAGATGGGGTCTGGTATTTCTTCTGCGGGTAGTTGCTTTACAGCTCCAGGGATGCGCATCCAGCTCCAGCTAAAACAATTCAGTTTAAACTGGCATGTAGAAGTTCAAGTTGGCATTTTATTTTAGCCAACAGATGACAAAGATATATTTTATGATTGCTCAATGCCAATGTCTGAATGAGAGAGGTGTTAGAAAAGGACGTGCTGCAAACAAAATCATATGGACTTTTCAATAGCTAAAAACTTTTAAAAATGCAACAGCTGAGCAGGTGGCAATGAAAAATCATAAATCTGTTGTTCAAGCTGTTCTCTTTTGTTTTATACTTAGAGCTGGAGCAAGAATGGTCTTTATGGATTTTGTTTGTACAGCTCTTGTCACAAAGAGGTCCTGATCTATGACCAGCCCTCTTAAGCACCGCGATAACGCGGTCATTCATTATTAACAGAGAGCAGAGAAGTGAGGACCTCAAATACAGCATGAGACCAGCAAGTGGGGAAATGAAGGTATCAATTATGTATCTGCCATGTTGATGATGCTCTTGCAGAGTAGTTGTTTTCCCCTAAGGGAAGAATCTGCTGGAAGAGCGAAGCTTATTCCCAGTGCCTTCTCTGACAAAAAGACATCTCCCCACCCAAGGCCTCACCAAGCCCTTTTCTTTAACCCTTTTCCCTCCCAGGGGGGCTTGATACTTTGGTTAATCCTGGGCTGGTGCCTGGCCCTAAAGGGAGAGCGCTGCTGGCTCTCCCACAGGGAAGTGGGATCCTGGTTTCCAGCCTCACCTCTGTGAGCATCTGCACTCCCAGGGCACGCCGCGAACAGGCACTCTCCTGGCACAGCATCCCGGTGCGCTGTGCTGAAGGGGAACAGCTTTCCATTTGCAATTTGTTCCAACCAAAGCCTTTTGGTTATCTGTGCCTCGCTTCCGTAAACACTGATTCCATGGAAAAATTGAAGTCCAAAACTCATTTGAGTACAGCCTTCAAATCTATATAAAGATAGTACTATAATTCCACTGGGTTTTGCTGTAGTGATTTATGGTGCTACCAGCTGGCTTGGTGGAATTACTTTTTCTTGATTGTGTAGGAAAGGGAACACACTGGTTTTTAAAGTATAACTGAACCCCGTCACAAATCGCACATGGACCTGAGGGTCTGAGTTTAAATGGGCAAAGGAAGAGCAGCTGGGCCAACAGATAGGTCAGCTTGTGCCTGATTTTCCCCACCCTGGCCCTAATAGAGAACAAGATGCAGGGAATAAAACAGCTGTTTGCTGTGCGGCCGGGGATGGAGAGAGTAATGAAACATGATGCGGAATAAAAGTCAGCTGCAACTCGGCAACTCCCATTTCCTCATAGCAAAGAAGACAACTTAGACTGTGTTCAGAATTGTGATATTATAGGTACAGAGTGATACGGACAGTTTTTACAGGTTGTGGTTTTAGAGTTGACAAATTGGCATTTTGAGTGAGGGGAAGTGTGTTTAATCATTAATAGTTTCTTCTGAGCGTGTTGGAGTTTTATTATTGTTTATCCAAGCTGGTATCTAGCAACAAAGACAAACACTTTAAAGGCAGCTAAAAAGCTGAACTTTAAAAATAAACACAGTTTTCTCTACAAAGACTGCAAAGCTAATAGCTGTACAAACATTTGCAATGACAGCAACACTGAGAAATTTGCTGGTTGGATTTAAAAGTGTCCTTGACCTCCCCAGTGGGGTTCTGAGGCCAACGGGGTCACAAAAAGAAACTATTTGCTTCGAGTTTGACTTACACACATTTGGACAAGTGCAATATGCTGTTTCCTGTACTAGGAAAAAAAGGTGTTGAAATGGTGACAGTGTAAAAGAAAATGTCACTTTAAAAAGGCAGCAGAGCAAGCTCCGGGCTGTCCTGTACAGGGGGATTTAATTACATGACTGATCAAATTGCTCCTAAGGTTTTTTTTGTACGTAAACGTTGTATTGTAGATCAAGAGCTCCTCGCTAAAGAACTTAAGCACGAGGAAGTGTGGGGATGGGAGCCCACAAAATCAAACTTGTTCTCAGGTGTATAAACACGTTAATTGTGAAAGATTTGGTTAAAGATAGTAATAATAAAGGGAAAAGCACATGTGCAATGTTTATAGAGAATTGTATTTAGCAAGGGTGCTGGGTGATCTGGAATGAGTTGGGATGGGGTGGGATGGGGAGGAGAGATGTGTGCCTCCTTCTCCGGCTCCCTTTATGCAGAAGAGGAAAACAGGTAACGGTGTTAGCACTTTGGGCCATCATTGCTTGAATGTTGGATGTAGTGAAGGGGTCGGGGTGTGCTGCTGTGAGGAGCAGCTCTCGCACCCGCTGGCAGTGAGCTCAGGTGCAAACCTCATGGCAGAAGTCTTACACCTCTTCCCAAACTTCTCCTCCACCCCCTCCGGCTCTGTTCCTGCCCCAGCTCCACAGCACACCACCCAGCTCAGCCTGGGCAGCAAAACTGTTTGCCTGACCCTCCTCTATCAGGAGTAGGAACTGACTCAGCTTTAAAAGCCTAGGGAAAAGGTTATTTTTCTTCTGGCTCAGTGCAGCAATAAAGTGCAGCCTCACAAATGGTCACCAGCATGGTTGGTGGTTCAGCTGATGTTTCTGTCCTGGTGGTGTGAAAACACTGGCTGAAATGACCAGGAACCTGCTTGTGTGGGCAACACCTCTATCAAGCCGTACCTGCGTGCTGCCTCTGCTGACAGAGGTGGTGGCTTCTGGGGACACATCCAGCGAGCTGCGGGGAAACACCTCTGTCTTTCCAGGTGCACCAGGGAACAGCCAAGAGACATTGGAGAGGGATCAGCAGCTGGGTCCCTTAGCCGGTGCTGCAGTGTAGGCGGGTTGTTAGGGGTGTAAAAGCCTCCCTTGGGATGATGTACACCTTCAGAGGAACCAGCTGAGATCTGAAGCAGCCCCAAGCTTGTGTTTGCTTAGGTACAGGGAGGAGAGGAGCTAGAAACAGCCCAGAATAACTTTGGCCGTGCTTTGACTCTTTTGCTAGGTTTTTGACTTGGCTCAGATAGCAAGTAGTAGGGGCCATCTGAGAGTGGGCTGGTTCACTCTCTGAAGGCAAACGGGCTCCTAAGAGGAGTCGTAGGCATCTAGACCTGGCCGGGAGTTAGCAGCCTAACGGTATGGGGGCTGCTCATCAGAGTTTGCACCAGACAACAAGGTTTGCGTTTGCCTTGCGTCTTTCGGTTTCCCCTTCCCCAGGTTCCTCTGGACTATGTTTCTCATCTTGTCAAGTTCCTGGAAACACTGGGGATGGGACGTTCCAGTGGGGCAGTGACATGACATACCTATCGCCTCGGCTCTCTTGTCGGGAGGAGCCAGAACCAGGAACCTTCCCCCACCTTCCCTTTCCTCAGCGGCCATCACTGGTGCTCAGACAGGGCATCCAGGGTTTCCTGGGCCCTTTGGGGCCAATGGAGAGTAACTTTGTCACTAGCTGGAGAAGTGCGAACGGGGCCAAAGGCTTCCCTGTGACACGCTTGGCCTGGTTTTATCTCAGCATCAGTATTACATACCTATTAATTACCACAAAAATGTTTCCTTTTAATTCCTGTTTATTACCACACAGGAGAGGGGCCACGTAATCACTTCAGTTTATTTTCACACTTCTATCCGCTATCTGCTGGGAAGTTCTACCACTTGCCTGTAGCTAAAAATATTTGTTGTGAACTTATTATAGTTATTTTTCTCCCCTGTATTAAGGCTCTACCAAGAGAAGTCAGTAAGGAAATATTTCCAGTTCTGCAGTTCTGGTTTTCAGATGAGTCGTTTTAAACATATTACAGAATTTAAGAAGATGAGTATGTGCAGCTTACTTAAGGTGGAATTACAAAATTATCCAAAAAGATTTTCAAACTATAAATATAAATCTATACCATTGTACTCCAAGATTTATCCCTTAGTATTCTGACACAAGAAGCATTAATTTTCAGTCCTCAGCTGTTCAAAGTAGTTTGGTTGCTCTTTTATGTACACTGCTTTTAGTTGTTGATTTTTCTGTCCTCCCACATCCCTGTTACTGTGCCTGGGTTTTTTTTCCCCCTGTTGTTGTGGAGAAGTTGCTTGGAACCAGAATTTGAGCTTTGACCTGATGCTTCATATATCTGGAAAATGTTTTCCATTTGCTGCTTTTCACTCAAGTATTGGAGTTGAGAAAAAAGGAATAAGTAGCCTGCATTAAACCTGTGATCCCTTTCCTTCTGGTCAGAGCCAGCTGTGTTCAGGTCAGAGAGGAGGTAGCAAGATTTTTGGCCAGATCACTTTCAAACCTGTGTAACAGGATTGCTGAGCATTTGCTTAGTCCTTTCGTAGGAAGCCAAAATGATGGAATTTAAACATTTGGTTGAAGAGGAGGAAGTAGTGCAGGTGTTCTAATAAGGACTGCATGATGCTGAAATGTAAATAATTAATTTGCAAACACATGCTTGTGGGCATATTGCAAGCATAAGGTCAGGTCCTGATTTTTATTCAGGCCTTAAGCAAATCCCTGGTGTGTTTTGACACAAGGACCAAGTGAGAAGAGAGGTGGTGTGATGGTGGGGGTATAACTGCAGTGCTTGATGCACTGTAGAATGCCCCCAGCTCACATGCCAGCACAGATGAAGCAGACAAGAGCTCTGCACAGGCTCCTGCATCAGAAGCGTACTTTAGCCAGGCTGGGTAGCCCCGTTACTGCCTGTGGTATTTCCAGTGTCTCTACAGAGTGCCCTACAACCATAACTTTGGGTTTTTTCTGTAGAATTAACACAACAGGAGTGAAAACTATACTGTGAAGTAACTCTGAATCTGCATGTTACAAGTCGTTATCTGCATTTGGGTTGCATTAGCAAGAGACAACTTGCAGTTACTAATGTGATAGCCTGTAACTTGACAAAACAACCAACAGCACTTAAGTTGATGTGATTATTGTGACCAGAAAAGAAAGAAAAAAAAAAAAAAAAGAAAAAGCAACACTTAAGGTAACTAAAGCAAAGAGATCCTTTGTGCGTTACCCCAGTGAAGCACCAAACACATCTCAAGACCTAGAGTTGACACTGTTTTATTTACTGTTTCTTGAGTAAGGTAGTAGGAAGCCAAGGTAAAGTCTCCTCCTTGCTCGCTGGGGACCAGTGTCTTGCAGGGTGAGGGCTTCCTGCCTAAGAGACAGATGGCTAAACGAGCTCTTCCAGGCAAGTTATCCCAGGTGTACAGGTGAGAACAAGAATAAATGCATGTGGAAGGCAGCAGTTGCTTGGGACTTTGCTCACGTGCCTCTTCTGTGCTGTCTAGATGAGGACAGCGTGTCTGGGCGTTCCTCTGAGCCACGCGGCTTTTTGTCTAAAACGCGGAGCCCTGGGCACCTCTGTGGCTGCTGTCAGGGGGAGCACAGGCTTCCCTCCTTCCCTGGGTGGCAGCACCTCTGCTTGTTGCAGAGCTGAGGCAGGGACTGATCACAGAGTATGGCCTTTTGTCTCCAGACGTTACAAAGCTGAATTTTCCACCCCTGGCAGTGTTTGACTATATGCAGTGAGGTCACATTTTTCTTGTGGCAAGTTGGGAGTTAGAGAGTTCAGCCTCCTGAAGCCCTTTCTGGGCTTTGGCACTGCTGGTCCATGCGTGACTCCAACAACCCGAAAGGTGTTGTGTCCCTGTAGAAACCCGGAGGCATTCGGGCAGTCATATCCATTCCTGTCGTGGTTGTCCCAGGAAGATCCCCTCCGGCTGTTTCAAGGCAGCAGCCAGCATCCCTCTGAAGTACCCGCTGCCCAGCCTGTTTAGCTCATCGCCAGCAGGAGGTCCAATTAACATTTTGCAACATTGGCAGTTCCATATGGAAACTACCATTCAGCCGCCTACATCTGAACTTCAGCTTTTTCCTTTCATTTAATTAAGACACAATCAAGTCAATTAGCTCATGACAGAGTTTCCCCAAAGTTAAACTCCAGATGTATGGCAAGGCGAAAGCATTCAGATGCCAATTCATTGTGCTGCTCAGAGGTAGATTATAGCTCTCCCATTTGTCAGTTTATCCACTGGGGATTAGTTGCATTTTTTCCCTTCCAAGTAGAAAATAAAAAGGGAGAAAGAAAAAAGACCTGTCTTTCCATCTGGTTCTGGTCAGGAAAAATCGATATAACATTACAGAATTCGAGAGATTTATTGAAAATGACATTGATAGTGTCAGAATGACTTCTGGGTTTTAATGGCAACATCAAACATTTTACCATGCACTGTCTTGATTTTTTTTTTCCAGTGAGCTCCAGCTCACCATACTCTATATCAAGGCGATGAATTATTGTTCTTGTCGCTAAATGGGGATAATATGCAGCTGCATAAACGTGTTGATTTTGTTGGCATAAAAATTATGACTTCCAACTCTGTGCCCTTTGGCAAGACTGTATAGAAAACCATAACACTGTCAGAAGAGGTTTCGAGGTCTCAATAAACCAAGATGACTTTTGCAGCACATCCCTGCAGGGCAGCCTGGTGCAGTGAGAGGAAGGGAAAAAATAACTGTACCAACTAACTGGTAGTTAATAAGCGTAGAAATCATTCAGACCCAAATCCACACATAAGGTAGCTTTGAACTGAAGCCATTGCATCTTCTGTTGTGTTTCTTAATTCGTTTATGGTTAGATGCAGCAATGCCCTGACTCACCTCTATTACAACAAAAAGGTTACCCTCACACACTTTAAGGGTGATGTAGTGATGCCATGGTCATACTGCAAGATACCCAATGCCAGTGAAAGTATTGGATGCCAGTACTACCTTAGTTACCTCAATATGGGTGGAGGACTTGGTTCTGTGCCTTTTCCCCTCTCAGTCGTGTTCCCCAGCGGTGGGGAGGAGGAGAGGCTGGAGGCAGGCCGTTGCTTTGTCTGGCCACTCTGTGCCTTGCTTTTCTTGCCAAGGATCCAGAGCAGAACTGCAGTGCAGGTAGGTGAGCCTTGGGAGGCAAGTGGGTGGGAGAAGGGACTAAAACATGAAAGGTGCAGTACCCAGAGAGGTGGAGAAAGAAGATAATTTACCGCTCTGCCAATACCGTCTTGTACTTAGCCCCAATATGAGAAAGAATCCCTTAAATATAGATCCCAGTGCTCCAGCAAGATTACGTCATTTGTGGAGAAGGTGCTGGTGAGGCGAGTAGAGAGACAGAAGAAAGAAAAAATGCTTCTGACTACTCATTCCGAAGGTTTAGTGGCATTGCAATCCTGTAATATTATTTTTTTTAGTATAAGAAAGATTCAGGTGATATTGTACATTCTCATGTAAAGTACAGCAACTGTTTTTCTCGCGGAAGGCCCATTCCATACACGTTGCATCACCCATGATGTGTATGAATTCCCGTATCTTTGTAAATGAGTGAACTTAGCTACCCGAGTGCAGCGTCACATTCCTCCTGGCATTCTCTCTCTTGCTCATGGATGAATGGCCCCAAAACTGCTTTCTACAGAGGACCATGACTCTCACTCCTGGTTAGGGTGTTCTTCTTTGGGAAGGGAAGGATAGTAGATTTCAACACTGTTTGTTCGGGAAGGGGGGAGGAACCCAAGTCTTTCACCTACCCTGTGAATGCTTTAGACAACAGTACGCCTATTTTGCGGACTACCCAGGTTCAGGCACATGGTATGTGCCAGGCTGTGTGGCACTGCCAGGCTCGTGGTTGGAGTGTCCTGATGTCCCAGCTGCAGCTGGGAAGCTGATTTAGGCTCCCTGCTCAGCCCAGTCACTGGCTTCCACCCCCTGGCCACAGTCTGCTCCTCCCCCAGCCCGGACACTTCAAGTGTTCGTATGATTGTGCTGAAGACTAATTCACTGAAGTGGCCCAGATTGAAAATAACCTTTTTAAAAAGGAAAGAGGGCAGAAAGGGGAAGGCATTTTTGGTCAGGATCATTCAGAGATCTACTTGCGATGAAGCCCAGTGAACAGTTGTATTTTTACAACTGAAGGGATGGTGTATTTTTTTAGGGTCAGGAATGAGCAGATGGAAGCGCAGAGAAGAAACTTCCCAGGCTGACTTCATCACCAAAGCCACTCTGCTGTGAAACTCCTGCCTGGGATGCTGTTTTATGTACATCAAGTCAGAGGTTTCAGATAGTTTTAATATCATGAATAACGGCATCTGTACCTTCAGAGTCAGGGAGCATCTGATCAGAGTTTCTCATGCTCCCAAGAGCACAACTTTTGACATAACACACCTAAATTCTGCCATGTTTCTTTTCTTGGATGTCACCTTAAGTGCCTTTTACTGCAGGATCTCAAGAATGTTTGTGACAAGAATAAACTAATTAAACTTTATTTATTAGCATTGATTCCAGTGTACTTGTTATCAGCTTGGAGTCTCTGTAAGACTAAATTAAAATGATTCATGTTTTTCATACCATGTGGTGGTGTTGGCCAAGCCACACAACACAAAACTCCATTTTAAACATCGTTCAGATAAGACTTATTAAACAGCAATTTTATAAGATATTCCCTACTAGAGTACAACAAAGTCTGTCTAATAAACTCTTTGTGCGTGGGACTAAATGTGAGTGTGGACTAACATGAGAAAGAATCTTAAAACTATTCAGATTCAGTAAAGGATTCTTCTGCAGAAAAATCTTCCAAGTGTACTGCTACTGTAGCTAGCTACTTAATTACTCAGATTTGACCTTTTTTAGATAATCAGTGATTCAAATTACTAGTTGTAAACTACAAGCAAGGAAATTTGATCTGTTATCTATTAAACTATGGTTCTACTAGAAAAAGAATAGCATAAGGGCATCGTGGTGTGGGGTTTTTTTTCCATATATCTTGTATTACTCCTAGTATTCAGTTGTGAAGTTAGGGTCTTCTACTGGCTTTCCACTTTCACTGCCAAGAGTGAAAATATACAGAAGTAAGAATACAGAACAACTTACGGCATAAATGTAGCCCTCTTTCTGATCATGTATTTTCTTTGAGTCAAAGCTTTTAAAAAATGGTCTTACCACGTTCCAGATCGAAGGTCCAGAACCAGCAGAATCACAGCTGTTTACTTCAGAGGAATTTATATTAGGCTTGCTTGAAATGATCTCATGGATAATTTTTTGTTGCATTTTGCTTTTGTAAAGTTAGTTATAAGTTCTTACCTGAAGATGGTGTTAGCGTGTGTCAGTGCTGACAGTGTACTATGAGTTCTCAGAGCTGAAGTGTATTATACCCCAAGAAAACTGTGATGAACTCACACACCTGCTTCCGCCGCACGTCTCTGGAGTTCACTCACAGCAGAAAAGTGTCTCCTCGGCAGCTACAAAGATCAGCATTGCTTATTGCAAGTAGCCTTCCTAGGATAAGACGTGTTCAGGCGTTTTCATCTTTGGGTGTTTATAGGAAAGTTGGGGTCATCCATACACGGATCTAATCTTTGCTGGCTGCCCTCAAGCTCGGGGGGAGGCTGTCCTTTTTGTGTCCTTCATCTGTCTCATGGTCTATGCCGGCATGATTTGGCTTCACAGTGTCTCAGCGTTGTTGTTGGTCTTTTCCAACAAGGTCTCCTCTTCGCTGACATCAACATGTGTGGTTCGTATACTTACTTCTTATCCTTCTTATGTACACTTTTTATCCTTCACGTGTAAAATCTGCACCTAGCACAAAGGACTGGAATATAATAACATAAACTATGCAGGTAGTATAGTCAAAAGTCCTAACGTCGAACTTAATAATGGTATTTATTGAAGTCGATGAAGTGACTCATGGGCTTTTTGAAGATGGTGGGAAGAAGGCAGGAGTTGAAGGCACTGTACAAATAAAAGAATAACACAAGTGACCAAGCTCTTCTAATCTTGGAAGGCTGTTTCCTTTCATCTCAGTGAATATGTATAACATTTATAATGATTAATAGAAGGTACATAAGCTCTCTGAGGTGAAAAATACCCTGCTTTATTCTTGAACAGTACATGACCTATAAAGCAAACAGTGTAAATCTTAAACATCAGTTTCCTGCTGAGTATTTCAAAGATGGGGAGTAATAGCTTTTGAAAAGATCTTTCTATAAACGCTCTGGAATGTCATTGCTGAAATTGTTTTTTTCCTAGGAAATTTATTAATTGGTAAAATGTGCTACCTTATGATTGCTTTTGAATATAAATAAGTCCTTTTTTTTTCTAGAAATGTTACTTTATCTTAGGTTGTTTCTGAAATCAATCTATGGTGTTTGGCCATGCTTATTCCTCCTTCCCAGATAGATATTTGGGGCCTCTTTTCAAATGAAAGAACTGGTACAAGGCCAATGGTTTATTAAATTCCCAATTGTGAGCACTTGTTGAACTCTTTTGATAAATCAACTCCTCATCTTCTATTGTTGGAAGGAGTTAATGTTGAATCCTGTTTTCAAAAGTTACAGTCTTCCTGCGCAGAATTATTCACCACTAAATGGATCCCTTTTCTCATATGTTAGCTCTTTTGAAGCAGGCAGATTTCTTGAGCTAGGATGAATATCATAATTTCAGAGTTAAATATTTTCAGCAGAGGGCAAAGCAGGGACTGATGCAAATCCATGTTTCTCTGTGCGGAGCTGTTGGAGCCATAATCCTCCATTCCTGCTGGTAGGCACTGGAGAAAAAAAATTTAGATGAGGCTTTTGTGAAAGTGGTTGTCTGCAATAGACTGGACTCCATGACCCAAGAGGATTTGAACAGAGCTATGTTTATAAAGACCGTGCTGTTTGTCACCACGGTGCAGGCTCTTCACATCAATAACCCAGCCTTTCTAAGCTGGTGGAGACAAGAACATGGGTTTTGTCCCGCTGCCTCCAAGGAGCGGGTAGCCTTTCCCTCTAATGAGCTGATGGGCTGCCTCTGCCAGTGAGATAATGCTTGGCTCCTGTCCCAGGACAAAACTCTTCAGCCATCAGATCCTGGTCTCTTTTCTTCAGCACTTCACTGAAGATTCTTTGGATTTACTAGCACAGATTTCACAGAGCAACCATGTCTTTACACATCCGTTAATGCCACAGGAATCTTGATTGGGAAGGACCTCGGAAAGTCACTCAGTCCAGTCCCTTCTTCAGAGTAGGACTGTTACCGAAAGTAGGTGAGGTCAGCCCTGGCTGAACCTCCAAAATGTCCCAAGACCTGCTCCAGTGCTGTGCCACCCACCTCCGGGAAGTGTTTTCCTTACGTCTAAGCTGACTCTCCCCAGCCACAAGCTGTGGCCCTTGCCCCTTCTGATATCAACTGGAATTGCAACTACCTTCCAGGTAAACGTACTTCTCCCTTAGATCCAGTTTCCAGCAGAGGCTTCTGTATTCCACAAGGGATTGTACAACATAGGCAGTGACCGTAAGCATAGACAAAAGTGCGATCCCTAATTCCAGGTGAGGCAGCCCCACAGAGGTCCTTCTGCTGTGCCACGCCTCTCTCTCTCTGCAGAGCTGCTCGCTGCCTCTGGTGGTCTTCTCATCCCCACCTCTCACCTGGCTTCGCAAGGTCTCTAGGGTGGCAGCTGGTTTGTTTTAAGGGAGTTGCAGCTTAAGTGTCCCTAAAGATCGCCCTGTTTCATTCTCTAGGATGCACAAGTGAGGAAGCTGGGGTTTTGTACTTGTGCAAGGGGTAGACGTATCTGTGTCCTTGCCAAAAGCTTGGCGTTTTACATTGAAAGCCCATTTGCGCACTTTTCTTCCATCTTATCTCCATGTTATAGACCAGAACATACACAAGGAAAATACTTAAATAAAATCTTTAAATTCCAATGCATCGGAATAACAGTAATTTACCCTGGAGAAGTTTTCCATCTCTCTGACAGTACAGAATTTGTTAAATTTTATGGCATAACTCACTCAGATTTATTGATTTAAATGCTATCGTTTTCATACAAATTTATCTCTGGTTTTAACTTCATAGACTTCAATGAAGTTATACAATGGATCTTTTTTCCCAGTACTTTATTTCAAAACATTGGAAATAAAGTTTCTTGGACTCTGATTGCATTACATCAGCTTTCTCACAGAAAAGATATTTTTTTAGCATCCTGGATCAATCTAAAGTCTAGGACAAATATAGGACTCATTAAATGCCATTTGTCTGAGAAGCAGAATAATAAGATTGCACCATGATGTTATATGTCTGAATATGTATCTTTTTTGCAGCTAGGACACAGGACCAGGATTCAGGAAGCCATTTGGCAAACATAAAATTAAGCACTTAACAATTCTGTGCTTCATATTTTCCATCTGTAAAATGGGGACAGCGATATTTCCTTCTTTGAATAGCACTTTCTGATTTAATCATCTATGATTATCATGATTACTGTTGACAATGGCAGAAACTCTGTTCCGAATTGGTTATAATTAGAATGTTTAGATGAATGAAAGCAATTACAGAGCCCTTATGCCGCAAACATTTAAGCCTGTGATTAATTTTATGTACGTAAGTAATCACAGTTACTTCAGTGAAGCTGCTCACGTGAATAAAATTAAGCATATCTGAAGTGTTTGCAGGACCACGAATGGAAGGCTCTAAGAAACCTCAGTTCTTAAATAGAAATAGATAATAGTAGACTCCTTAGGAAAATTTCCGGGACATTTATTTTAACTGTATGCTATGGCATGTTGTAGAATGAGTCTTATTTTGGTTCACAAAACTTGATGTTACAGCCATCAATGATAAATATTGGCTTTCATATCACTCAATATGTTTTTGCAGAAAAGTAATCCTTCATTAAATTTTGGCTACAGCCCAGAAGCTTATTGTTAAATGCGTTTTGTTAATAAGAAGCCTGACTCACGGCAGGCTGTGCTGTGAATGACTGATTACCAGGGATGTCAAACGGACCTATTCCCATTCTGCTGCCAGAACAGTTATCTTTAGAGCTTGTTTAAGAAATGATTTGTTTCACTCAAAAGAAATAGTTTATGTTTTTGCATTGTAAGGGTTTTGTTTTCTATATGATGACAGCTAGTTATTCAGCTTTACCAAAGATAAGAAAAAGTCGCCCAAACATGTGTTGAAAGAAACTCTGCAGTAGCGGTGAAAAACCGCAGAAACATGCAGATGTGCCAGATGCGTGTCGCGAGAAGCAAGTTCTGGCCTGCTGCAGCTGAGGTGCTGAGCAGCAGTGAAGCCCAGGGCTAGCTGAGGTGGGGACTGGCTAGTGACCACGGGCTGCAGTCAAGTGCCCTTTGGCTGCTTTCTGGAACAGAAAACACGTGGGCCCACACACAGCCTGTTGCAGTCTAGTAGTGGAGGAGTGTAGCTGTCGGGTACCATTTTGTTTTGCATCCTTCAGTTACCTTTATTTTTCTTGTTTATACAGTTGATGGTTTGGATAAGGCTTCAATTGCTAACTCGGATGGACCAGCCCCAGGATCCCAAACTCCCCCCTTCAAGAGGAAGGGCAAACTCTCCACCATTGGCAAAATCTTTAAACCTTGGAAATGGCGGAAGAAGAAGACTAGTGACAAATTCAGAGAAACGTCGGCAGGTATGTCTGTGGCCCTTTGGGGGCAAATAGTAGAAAACACTGTGGTGGCTTTGCAGAGTAGTATTTGAAAAGCTCTTGGAGGTTGTTAGATGGCAGGGATTATTTAGGCACAGTATTTGACATACAGAAAAACAGTTCGATCCTTGGCAAGGAAAAACCTAAGCTTGTTCAGCTTCTGTCCTGAACCTATCACCAAAAATATGCAGTTTATTTGTTTACTATACATTATATATGGTATTCTTTTGATGTTGACAGTACTCTCTTCTTTCAACTAAGAAACACTAGGCTTTATGTTACATATCCTCAAATATGTTGGAAATGTCTCTACGTCCTCCTAATAGTCCATGACTTGGATTGTGAAACGTACCTTGCCCCCATGGGGACAGAAGTTTGGTCTGTTCAGAGGGGAGAAGCAGACGTGGCCGTGCCCAGCAGAAGAACAAGGATCAGCTTTGCGACCACTGCCTTCATACAGGCTGCTCTGCCCCTTCACTCCCCCATTGAGAAGGCTTGAAGAATGGTCTGAAATAAAATGCTGTGATTGAATTACATTTCTTCTGATAAAGAGGAAGTTTGAGGGCTGGGATTCACTGAGCTAAACACAGTTGCTTGGTGCGACTTGAGATGCTCTGGGGTGTCCTGTCTACTCTCCTAGAAGGTTCTGCATCGTATTTGCCATCCCTGTGCAGACACCTCCAAAACCCTGGGGCACCTCAAGTGGCTGTAGGCACCCATGTTTAAGAAACTGAATGCCACCCTGCATATATGTGTGTGTGTCTCTGTGTGTCACAGCTCTGGCCAAGATTTCTCCAGAAAAATCCCAAACTTATGGTTTGGAATTCAGACATTTGACGTTGCGCTTCTCTAAACTTGAGCCTAAACAGAGTCCAGGGAGTGTTTATGAGCTCTTCAGATTCATTACCACAGTGCAAGCCCTTTCCATGGCTCTAGGCAACAAACCCAAAACGAATCTCCTGAGGTATCCTCACTAGGCTTTCCTGAACTCCTAGGAGTATGCTGCTTGACATTTTAAACCCATAGCAACCCTTGACAATTACAGCAAGGAACTCTATGGTTTTGCAGTGTAACTTGTAAAATTTGCTTTATTTACACAAAAGGTAAAAAGAAGCCATCTTTTGTGATGCCATCATGACTCCAGATACCAACTGAAGTTTTGGACAATCTTTCTGAGATCCTCAAATCCTTCTCTCAGTCTCTCTCTTTGGTTTTGTTTTTTTTTTTTTTTAAACTTTCCTGGTTAGACTGCAACAAAACCCCCACAATTTCTTCTACTGCTGCGATAAAAAAAAATCCTCTCTCTGCTATCTCCTTCGTTGCTTCCAGTTTCCTTCAGCTTCTCCAGTACTTTTATCATACTGCTAGAGCAAAGTTATTTCTAGTTAATGACTCCTGAATGTTCTGCAGCTACTGTTGGACAGGTATGTGATTTTATATGCAGTGAATTCTCCAGAATAATCACCATTCATAGGCTGTGTATACAGAGATTTCCCAAACTGTCACAACGTATTAGCGTGTGTTAAGTTGTTATATCATTAAATAATAATGCATGTGTCATTTTGCAGTTATTTTTTTACAAATCAATGAATTCAACAATTCATGTTAAATACAGTATTTCTTATGTTGTACTGTCTTTCTTCAGAGGCCTCAATCCAGTCTTACACGCATGATGCATCAATTCTTACAATACCAAAGCAAAGCATGTGTTTTTATTTATTTTACAAAAGGAGGAACTCAGGCACAAAGAAATTAAGGTGGTCAACATTTCCAAAAATGCCTCCTAGTTACTTGCTTGTACTTAATTTGCCTGTCTTGTTTATGATGGTGTGGTCCCTCAAGTCCATTCAGGGCTGTGGAGAACCCACAGTTCCCATTGGCACTGACTGCCGATGGAGTTATTATGGACAATTTATCTCAAGGTGAGCACCTGAAAAATGGAGATGCGTAGCAGTACGTGTAATGGACAGAAAGCATTAAATAATTTCAGAACAGTAAATGAAAATCAAGCTTTAAAATTATACTATAGATACAAACAGACAAATTTCGAGCCACAAAATATCTTTTTCAGGTGCCATACAGCTACGGTAGTTTGTAATAAGGGTTGTTATCTCTCTCCCCGGACCTTGCTGCAGTCATACACGTAGACCATCAGAGCTAAGGTACTGGTGACACTACAGCAGGGTTTGTGTAACGTTTTACATTCCGAGCCCAGTTTTGCCACTGTGTGCTCTCAATGCATAGCTGCATTTATTACCCTTAAGAAAGAGGTAATTATTGGGAAGCAGTGTCCACTGTAACTACCTCAGAACTAGTTTTCCAGTGATAATTTATCTTCCCAGTTCTGTCAGCTGTGTCTGTTGACTTCCTCTGCCTCCTGCGTACTGGCACCAGTTTTGCCAAGAGCAGATCACAAACCTGATCCAGCTAAAAACAAATCCAGCAAAATTTAACAAGAAGTAGTAGTTTTTACTCTTCTGCGAAGGTTACCACTTGGACTGCTATCAATAAAGTGCTCTGAAGCAGAGAGGAAAAACAGAGCCACTTTTTTGGATAACTTCTTAAAATTTAGACAACCTGTTTTTTCTCTCATTTCAGCTGTGGTTTTGCAGCACTGCCATTTAGGTCTGGAAACTGAAAGAGTAATATAGACCTCCTTGTCTTTTTTCGAAGTTAAAGCTTTATTTTGTGATCAATCTTTTCTTAAAAATGGAGAGCACTAGGGTGCAAGCAGAAATCCATAAAAGTTACGAGAATTTGCGGTACAAATTGGCAGAAGAGGAGGGTAGGTAGTAAAAGATAAGTATAGTCTGTAGATCATATAAGTGGGAGCTCTTTTGGTCAATTTAATACATGATTTTATATAATTATGTATTGAAAAGGGGAAGTTAATTATCTGCACAATGAAGTATCTCTGTAAATGGTACAGTGTTTGGGAAAAGTTCAGTGCAGGAGGAGGAGAAAACAGCTGACTAACCGAAGTCCCCGCTCTAAGTCCAGTCACAACACTTTGTATCTACAGTCCTTTGGGGCAAAAAAGCAACTAACGTTCTTGATTCACTAAGTGCTTAATGTGTCTTGTGTATCTAGAAGTATCATCTTCTATATAGGCTTTTAAATTACCCTGAAAACCTTTAATTTTTTACTTCATTGTTTAGCTAGCATTCTACTAGAGAATTGTGGTACATACTCAAACTCTTATGCAGGAAAGACTGTTATTATATTTAATAACATAACCTAAACCAGCTAATAAAGTACAAACCCATTCTAATGCTCTGAATAATATAAACTATATGGTTTGTGAAGAGTAAATATACAAAATTCAATGCATGTCTTGGTGAACAGAACTTAAGATGTTGTACAGGAAATTTGGGAATTTTTTATTTTTTTCATTTTTCGGTAGATTTTTTTTTTTCTCTAAGGAGTATATGTGCTCTATTTTTAATAAAGTTCTGCTTTTCCATCCTGATACACTGTAAAATTTGATTTATTTGGATGGAATTATACAAACATAGTGACATAGGGAATTAATTTCAGATTTTCAAAACTTTTGTAATGTTTTGTACATTCGATATATGAGCTTGTATTTTTATGTCCCAGTTTATGTGCTTTTCGCCAACTATGATAATATTTAGTGGTTTGGGTTTTTTCCTTAAAATGAAACTCTGAGTTCTGTAATATTTGCAGATCTTGACATTCACCTCAAAACCAGCTCACTAAGCTAGGGAGAAAGGAAGAAAGTAAACCTGGGTAGTATGAATTGTAAGAGTTCTAAACATAAATAAAAGGTTCCCAAACTATTTTCCCCCTAAATTTCATATGAGAGTTTTACCCCTTGCGACTCTCTAAGATGTAACCCAGAAGAATAGTTCCCAGAGCTTTTATGTGGAGAAAGAAGAATGTATCTAAGCACTGATTAGTCTCTGCAGAGCAAAGATTTGGAGCACATCTTCAAGGCAAATACGCTTCATAGTCTTGCTTAGGTGTTATTGCCGTTTGCCCTCCTATCTACATACGAAGCTTCAGTGCTTCCAGGAAGCTTCCAGTGCTCTCCTGCAGTTACTCCTCTGTCTTAGCCAGAAATGCAGATGCCCTCCTCACATATCTCCTTAAAGAGAATAATAGGGATAAATTGTACTGTTCTGCAGCACTAACTGTAAGGGGCTGCATCCCCAAAAATCCCAGAAACAGACAGGGTGCCAGCCCCAGCTGTATCTTGAATAAGCTGTAGCTTTTCAGTGCTAATCAGGTTAGCTTGCAGTGAAAGTACGTCTTTACATGCTTGAGGGCTGTGTCCCCGTCAGGAAGCCACAGAGCTGTAGGGAGATATTAATTTGCTTCTAAACTCCATGTATGTAAGGTATGGAATCTTACTTACTGACTTACGTTTGTGTATGTGCTTCCTGTGAGGCTGGAATTTGAAATGAAAACTAGTTTGGATTGCATTCATCCTGTCTCAGATGGTAGTTTCAGGGGGGAAGAAAAAAGTATTAAAAAATAGTTATCCCTGTATTTCTTGAGGAAACAGATCCAGGACCAACAGAGACTGAGAAGATGCATTTACTTGGTTTTCCCCTGATGCATGCTGACTGCACGAAGAAACTTGCTTATCTAACTTGAGAAGGAAATGGGAAAACATCCATACAAAATAAAAATCCTACAGGAAATCCTCTTCCTCGGGCTACTCAATGAGGGATATATTTACATTACAGACCAGGGTATGTGTATGTGCGTGTGTGTGCGTGCATCTTACATGCAGGAAGCTGATTTCCTGGCCCGAGGCCATGGGATGGTATGACGATTGTCACATTTATTGCCGATTCTCTTAACAGGGCTACAACTTGATAAATCTGTGTGCAGCTGAAGAAAGAGTTTCTTCTCAGACAGAATGTGGGCTATTGGAAAGAGCTTTTCTTGCTTTATCTGGGCTTTCAATAGGCTTTTTGAAATAGGCTCTTGCTACAGCCTTGCCAGGGTACCATGTACCATGCAGTGCTTTGACAAAATCTCACGTGACTCTCCTATGCCAGCAACTGAAAGATGTTCGTAAACAGCAAATACCGCAAACATCAAAAGAAGAAGGAGGACTAGATGTGGAAGTATTTGTGCCAACGTGGGAATGATGGATGGAACTTTTTCCTTTAGCAACAACATATTTTCCATGCTGTATCTCAGAAAATCTGTTCTCTGGGCACCAGTTGTATACTTTCTGCCTAGAGGGCTTTCAAAGTTAAGTAAAAACAAACAGAAGATGGCATCATCTCAAGGGTTTCTCCCCTCTGCAGTGTTTTGCCATGAAGGAAAAGGCGGCAGCAGTTTGTGTCTTGGCACGAAGTAGATGCCGCTTCAAAGCTCCACTGCAAGAGTATGTGCAGACAGGGAGCAGAAGGTGATTTTAGCTCTCACTAAGTCAGAGAAAAATTAAAAATCAGAATTCTCTTGTGCTTCACTTGGAAGACCAACACTAAAGACTGGAGAACATCCAGAAGCTCATAGCACTCCCTGAGTCAGAGAATGGGGTTTAAGATTGTCCGAGGTTTGTAGCTGCGGAATATCACTAAGCAGTCTCTTTGGAGGGGATAGGGAGGGAAGGATGGAAACTGATTTTTGAGGTAAACTGTTCTAATGATTAGTGTTACTATTACTTATATTGGGCTAAAAATACAAACGTTTGTGGGATCCCTTGAACAACTAAGATTTACTCAAGTAAACGAGGGCTGCGTACAGTGTGATGAATTGACGCGCTTGCTGACAGTTACACCTGAAGTCAGGGCAAGCTTTGCTTTTGACTGCAGTAGGGGAAGGATTTTGACATGGGATTTTTTGAGTCTGCTGGAGCATGATGTTCGAGAGTGGAGCCTTCCTCACCTCAGCATTCCTCAGCAGGCAAGGACTGATAACCAGTTACACTCACAGTCAGGACTGACTTGTTTGCGTTATTGATCTCAATACATACATGTATACAGATGGAGAAATTATTTCCATTTTATTATTGCTTAACGTTATAAACAATGTGTTGATGTTAATGTTGAAATGTTACATATATTCACACTTTTGTATATACACGTATATATCTATATATCATATAGATATATCTATATATCATATAGATACGTTAAGATATATATATTCACAGATATATATATACACACACATACACACACATTATTAGATACAGAAAAGATTTGTAGTACTAAGATCCACTGGTCACTCAGCGTAAGAATGTACACATGATGGTGGTACAGCTAACAGTATTTATCATATATTTGGTTCAGGAAAGTACTAGTCACCTACTCCTGAGTGAAGAATCAGAGATCAGAGATTGCAAAAATGATGATCAGCAGGCATAGAGAGACAAAGGGGTCTTTATGGGAGAAGCAAATGGGTAGCATATTGTGGCAAGTTCTACTAGAAGAGGAAGGAAGAGAAGAGAGGTAGGTCTGGAAACCAAAGGTAAGAAGTTTAAAATCCTTCAAGTGAAGGAGAAAGAGCTAGATGATGAAGTCACAACAGAGGTGGTGAGAGGAGGGAGCATGCCAGATGGGACAATGGTGAAAGCACCGAACTACAGTCCTCTCCTTCTGCTGAACTCAGGAGACTGAACTATTTGTAAGGTGACAAATAGTGACACCCATCTCAGGTGGTTCGGGTAGATGATAACTGTTTCTACAGTTGTGTAAGCCATTAGCTAAGTGGCAGATGGCCAGTGCTCATAGCTTTACTTCTATTGATTAGATATTTTGAACCAGAAGTAGGCAATTCAACTAGAATTCCTATGCTTTGGGTCGTTTGTTTGTTTGTTTGTTTTATTTATTACAATTTTAATGTGGGAAATTACACCTGAAAGGTACCTCAAATGAACACTTAAATGTCAGCTTGTTTGATAATATGGCTCAGTCTTTCTGTGCTATGTCCTATCTATACATTCATGATAACACCTTTGCATATCTCACATGGGTTTCAAGGAGAAAAACATATTGTCTTTTGTTCACTTAGTTGCTGGAGTGACGATTGGGAAAACTAAGAGTTTTCTATTCGAATGAAGGCTTAGGTTGTTCCTCAAATGAGGTCTGGGCGCCAGGTTGAAAGGTAAGGTTAAAAATTTGGGTAACGAAACCGTTCATTGAACACAGTGCAGTCTGTATCCTAAATGAGGCAGGGATGGCAAAGGTAAAATATATAACAAGCAAATAAAAGCTGTACCATCTGCACACCCATCAACCTTCATTCAAACATTTCCTGACTTCTAAATGCTTGACTTTGTAACTCTCTTATTTCAAGAGAGGTTATTGAAACATAACGGTAGTCAAATGTGATTAGCTCAGCTGGGTAGTTTGAGACCCTTAAAGCTCAGTGCAACTGGGCTCTGATAATCCGAATACCTGACTGTGTAAATATGAAATGTATTGTATGGTCCAAAGTCTGTAATAAGCAATAAATTATAATGATGAGTCCACCCTGGCTATATAGCAGTTAGTATAGGTTCATAAGTAGACAGGCTACTCATTCCTCTTAAACAAGGGGACGTATTTTTGGTTGCTTTGATTTAAATTAAAATCCTGCCTTTTTCTTTGAAGGAATTAAAGTTATGATACTCATAGTGAATACTAGCATGATTTCTTATGTTCTTTCCATGGGCCATAGAATATTTTAAATAAATTATCTTTTCAAGCTGAATTAACTGAGCTTAATCAGTTTAAATAAAAACACCACTCATGGCTAGTATTTTAGATGATGAAGGATTGGAGCTTAAGCTTCTTATCTGTTCATAAATTTTCTAATCTGTGAAATGGAGATAGCTACGTCTAAGGGGAAGTTATGAAACCTATGTAATGTTAATAAAATGCTTTGAGGTCTTCCAGTGAAAGTGTAAAGAGTTAATATCTTTTAATGCTAATTAACATTTTCCATGATAATTAATTTGATACATATGTTAATCCAGTGTTGTAGAACTGAAAAAATATGTCATTCTGAAAACTAGAGGGAGACATTGATGGGGGGTCTGATTCAATGTTTTTGAACTTAATGGAAAGAGCATCATTGTTTTCAAGTGGTGTTGGATTAACTCCCACAAATAAATATATGGGAGATCATCTCATTTCACTGTCCCCAAGAAAACAGATGTAAAGAGCAAGCAGAGCGGAAAAATAGTAGGAAGTAAATTATACTTTCAAAGCTGAAGTAATAAGAGAATATATATATTCACCTACATGAAAAACTCTTTGCAAGAATGGGGCATGCTCCTGTGCTTTGTTTGCCATGCCAATAACATGTGTGACACACAGTTGCAAGGCATATACCTTAAAAAGTAACAGGGAAAAATTGGAAGAGCTCCTGCGTGATTTAGGATCGGGACCCAAGGCAACCTAACCTGGTCTGCGTTGAGGCTCCCACGCTCTCCCCAAGGAGGGTGGCTTACATAGAGAGTCTGCAGCCACGCTCACGGGCTCCGTTATACTGTCAGATGTATTTTGAATGCCTTGAAGGTTTGACCTTTAACAGACAAATCCCACAAAGTACCTGCGTATATAAACGCAGACCAACTTATATGTTCTTGTGCCAGTACTGTGTGCATTCATGAGCTGTTGATCTCCCAGGCATGGTTGGCTTGAGCTGGGTTGGTCAAAATGGTTACTGCCCCTGGTTCTTCTGCTGGGAGTCGGTGCTTTTTTGGTAGGGAAGTGCATCCCATGTGGAGCATTTGCTGAATGCCCACACTTTGCAGTGTGAGAAATAAACACGGTGCTGTAAATCTGGGAAGCGCAGGATCTGCTTCGTCTTCTGTTCAACCATCCCCTTCCCCTGGCAGCGAAGGGGAGCGGGAAGCTGTGAGCAGGGATGCCTTCAGGCGTCGGAGTTCAGCCAGCCCGGTTGCAAGTCAGCAGCCGGGGTTACCTGCTGCCGGGAAAGGCGTTTCTCAGCTGCTGTGCCCAGAGGGTAAATTTCTCAGAAGCACCAAACTGCGTCTCGGCGCCTTCACAGGAGCCGTCACTTCACCGTATGGCTGCTCAATCCGAATGGGCTGGCACAAGTGAGGTTGACAATACTTCTTGCAGCATTTAATCTGCAAACAGCAATTAGACTGACCCTAGCCAGTAATTGGATTACCAGAGTGTTTGAATTAGTTGATGAGATAAATACCCCTATCCCATAACATTAATAGGATGAAGTCCAGCACGGCTGAAGCTCTGCCGCATGCCCTCAGCTTGAGCTCCAAATGTCACTTGGGGTTTGATGTCCATATGTAAACAGAATCAGGATGGGAGATTAACTTCTCCTAACAGTGAAGACAGGATTTTGCAAGTGGTGCTCACATTCTGGGGACCGTGCACCATGATTCAGTGGATCGTTACAGTGGCCTCCCAGATCACTGACCAAAACTGTATTGGTTTGGCAGTGGGGTGCAGTGGGGGGTTAGTCTATTTTGCTATCTCTAAATGCTTTTCCCTATAAAACTATTTAGCATTTTTCCCACGGGAAATAAACATAATAATTAAAATGTTTCATGTCACAGTCTTTTTTTTGTGTGTTGTATGCTTTTTTTTTAACCTAAAAAACAGGATGCTGCATTTTTTTCCATGAAAGCCAACCAGCCTGGATGAGGATGTTGTTTCCTTTAAGAACAGAACTTTCTAGCTTCTGTTTAAGGTTATTTTTGTTTCCTTTAAAACAGTTTGCATGTCATAAAGGCTACACTGTGAGTTGCTTGCTCTGAGCAGGATTTGTCTCTCCCAACTCAAAACATCTACAGAGCAGACAGAAGTATCTCCAGCTGAGCTGCTCACCCGAGTCAATGGTAAAGAGGTGCTTTTACGTATTAAATGCCTGTGCTAGGATGAGTTCAGTTTCACTCTGGAAGTAACTTTTTCCATTGGCTGTAAAGGAAGCCTCATGGAGCCTTGCTTAGCTGAAGGCTGGTGAATTCCCCCTTCTGTGCCTGAAATTGTGAGACGATATTTTCAGAGACCGTCCATGAAAACCCAGACCACTTCTCCTGCAGAATCAGAGGAAATTCTCAGGGTTTCTTTAAAAAAAATAAACTTTTAATACATTTTCCACAAGCATTAGCAGTACAAGAATAAATCTATTCTTAACTGTGCTTTTTCTTTAGTGTTGGAAAGGAAGATTTCGACAAGACAAAGCAGAGAGGAGCTGATAAGAAGGGGAGTGCTGAAGGAAATGCCCGAGCAAGGTGATAACATTGAGAATTTAGCTCCTAAGTTGTAAACACGGATGATAAAGCTACTATTGTATTGTTTCCACATAGTATAAATAGGTATGAGGAGACAAAGCTGATGAGTGTGAGACATAGTTTGGGCCAGCTGACAAACAACTAAAGTTGGAGTCGACAGACTTGTGTTCTGTAACTGCTCCTGCCATAGGTACACGATCTGACTTCTGGTCATATCCTTAAGTATTTTGATGTTCCCTTTAAATCATGTGACTCCTGTGGTTCCTACTTATTGTTTGCAGATTTTTTAAGGTAGTGATTAATCTATTTTTTGAGTCAAGGTCTGGTGTTTAAAGCAACTGGAGTATAACACGAGAAATTTTGGTTGAAAAATTAGGGGCTTTGGGACCCCCAAGCAAATCAGTAGCATCCATTTCAGGTATCAAAAAGTACCACTGCTGGGATCGTACAGATCCCGCTGCTATCATACAGACCACATTCACAAATGGCACAACCGTAAAGCTGTGGGGAAGACACCACAAGTTTCAAAATGCTATAAGGTTTAGTAACTGCTATTAACCAGAATTTGTGTTTCAAAAAGCATGAGTAAACCATGGTTAACACCTCTGTGCTGCATCTGATTATGTCACTAGTGGTATTCTTTCTAATATTCTTGATCTTCTATAAATCTAGATCAAATAAAATTCAAGTGAGTGAAATAATTTTCTGTAGCTTAAAATTAAACCATTCATCATTTTATCAAGGAATCTAAGAACTCCATTATCTCCAAAAATATTTTTCTCCTAGAAATTGTGTTACTCTGGCTGAGCTGAAGAATCATGACCGTATCAATGTGTATGGTTAGTATCGTACACATTGATATTTAGAAATAAAGGGCTTGTTTGTTGACATGTGACATCACTTGTCTTTACAGTGTTTTGCTAATTACCAAGCTATGGCATTCAGCATAGCTGGCTTCTGAACTTGTCTCTGCCACTGTCTTTGACTTAAAACAAGAAATGAAAACTCTCCATACCTCGATTTGTCCCTCTGTGAATTTGTTACATTTTTTTGCTATACGCTTTACTGAGGAACTGTGTGAGTTTGTCCGTTGATGGTTGTAAATTGCATTTGTACTCCTGGGACAGTTAATGAAATGTGTTAACATTTCAGGTTGGTTGCAAACATTCTGAACATAAATGCTATCATTTGTGCTAAAAGTGTGTATGCTTTCACCATCAGTGTCTTTGACCCTCTATTCCACTCTTAAAAGGGGACGGGACTTTGGATCCCTCACAGAAATTGAGTAAAGTGAGAAAAGGATGTAAAGATGAACAATTTTCTCCCCTTCCTCCCATCTTAAGAAGGCCATCAATCTAGTCCCTGTTGCCTTCATCACTTTGTACGTCCTTTCTGATGAAAATTATAGTTCTCAAGGAGCAGTTCGAAAGAATACAGGATTGGTTTGAAGGTGCTAAAAAAAGAGATACAGAAAAGACAGTGGCTGAGCACTCTGAAGGTAGCTAGAAGGAATGACCGTGGAGCTGAAAGTTAGATGGGGAAATTACACGGAGCCCTGAAATGTGAGAGGTAAGAATTGTGAAGAAGTGACAGTTTCACATGGGATGAAGAAGAAACAAGTGGAAGGTGCCACTTGGAGGCAGGAGGTGTTTGCAGAACCATGACATGGATAAGAGGTGGGAATGCCACATGTGGAGGCAGAGAGGAAAGAATGGATATATGAACCTCTGGAAGAAAGGAGATGAAGAACCTGAATGTTGCGGTAAGTTAAGAAAGAAGCCTTGAGCAACTGTCAGCTATAGTGAACAAGACAAGGTAAAGAGGGCAAAACTTAGTTTTTACACATCAAGTTGAATTAGTGTGTGGGTGAGAATGAAACCATCAGCTTAACCTATGGAGCAGCCCAAGGTGGTAGGAGAGAGGTTACATAATTGTGTTGAAACCAGGGAACCAGCCAAATATCCACAGCTGATAGCATAGAGCAAGGAAGAGGAGGAGAAGAGGAGAGTGGAGTTACCACAATTAATGAAGAATCAATGGGAAGAACCAGATGAGACACCAGGTAGATTTGCATAATGTTTGGATGGACAGCAAGAGAATCCTGCAGACGGAAAGCAATCATTTATATGAACTTCAGGTGGGGTGTGGGCAACATAAGCCTTAGAAATGGCCAGAGAAAAAAATCAGCAGCAATTTTAAAATGCATGGAACAGAGGACAGAAATCGGTAAATAAGGGAAGAGAGTGAGCTGTTGAGCCAGCAAGAGCATGTAGCATTTTTCAGGAATATAGAGACAAACAGGGGAGAGAAAGGCGTTGTTATCAGGATTGGAAAAAAACCAACCTCATAGCTGAGGTAGTCTGGGTAAGTGAGTAAATTATCATCAGAGCTGGGAAAGAATTTGACTTGCAGAATTCAATAATGGTACGATAACATGATACAGGAAGACCTCGCCTTGGTTCTTAAGACTGGATGATGACTTTGTGACCTATTTTATTCATTAACTGGGCACATATTCTGAGAACTTCGGTCTGAATTCCTGGCTGATTTACCTACTGGGGTGCACCACAGTAGTCCTGCAACTCTGCCCCCGAGTTGTCCAGATTTGGGACCTGTTGGAACACGTTGCAACTCCGTTGTGGTCCATGCACACAGTTCTTTGCTGTGTAAACCAAGATGCGGGGAGAAAAAAAGAACGGGATGCGAATGTGTACAGACAGGAAGCTGGGCCTGAAAACCAACGGGCACTTCCAGGCCCACTACTGCAGAGATGTCCACGCAAAGAACACGGAAGCGTATAAAGTTCCTTTACAGCATTAACTTTTCAGAGCAGCTCTGCAGCCTGGTGATTCACATTTCAGTAAGTCTTTCTGCATTGCTTCCATGGAAACTTGGAAGCAGAGGGATGCTGTGTGTTGCAAATAGATGCTAAGGAAGCAGTGAAACTCAACAATAGCTTTTTAATTTTCATTTCAGATGGTGACGTAACAGTAAATTTTGAAACTTCAAATGGACACACCATAGCTGTTGGTGAAGAAACCATACAGGAAGAAAATGCGGTAAAAGCCAGTGGAGATAATGGTACTTTATCAGAGAAAGCATCAGCATTGGAAGGAAAAAAAGAAGATCAAAAAGGTAAATGAACACATTCTTCACAAATTGTTTTTCGCCTGCTTAAAACATTAACATGTCCTTCCATTAGCACTGATACATGCTGTGAGTTCTGTTCTGCCACAAGGATGCCAGCAGAACCTGCCGAGAAGATAAGACTTCTGAAACATCAGTATTCCGTCACTGGTAGGCATGCCTTTTACTGTGGATATAATGAGGTCATAAAGAGAAGCACGGTCTGAGCATGAAAATGCGTGCAGGGATGTTCAATATCTAAATTCAGTGTGGGCCTTTCCTTGTAAACATGGGCAAGCTTTGGTTTCAGGTTTTCCTTTTGTGGAAGAAGACACTAAGTGCATATGTGTCACCTCGCAATATCATTGTAGAAGTGGCTCATGGGTTGAAAGTTCAAAAGTGTTTAAGCCACTTAAAAACCATGTATCATTTTGAAATTAACTTCAGGAGCTCGTTCCTGTTGGTTTTCATTAAATCTTAAACACTTGCAGTACAGCTTGTCAGAAACATTCAAGGGCTTATATCACTACCACAAACCGAACCTAGGTCATTTGTGGACAATCTACTTTATGACTATAGGGTTTTCTATAGATTAATTGCGTAAATATTTAGCAGTCCCAAAGACCATGTTCATTTTGTTACATTAACTCAGATCTACCTTGGTAACAAGAGTTTGACTACAAAAAAAGTAAAGATTAATGTGGAATCACAAGATTTGGACCAGTTTTGTTTTCTTTCTCTAGCCCCTTGAATAATCCACCACTTCTTTTCCCTGTCAAAGTGTGTTCTTAAATACTATTCCATTTATTGGATTTTCCTAGAGGAAAGAGCAAGGATACAAAAGATCAAGAACTTCATGGCTGGCTGTTAGACTGAGCAGCCTTTCCAGTGTCTTCTAGCAACCTCTACCTAGTGATGAATGAGCCTCTGGAGGTTGAGAGGGTCAGTTTGGCTGATACAGAACTTTGAATTCTTCTCTGAGCTATGTAAATCACTTGACTACGTAAAAAGTGGCTGAATGTCCAAGGAGAACTGCCTTTCTTGTGAGATTTCTAGTACTTCCTGTCTCCCAACAAGACAGAAATACAAGATTAGCCTTTTTCATGACATTTAAATACGCCTATCTTTTGGTGCCAACTAGAACCAGATGTGTATTGGGTCAGGGGAAAAGAGTTATAAAAGCCGTGGAAAACTCCTTTAAAATGGTTCAGGTTAACTTTGGGGTTAGATCAGACCACTTATTATTTTATGCATCCCTAAATACAGCTTTTTGGAACTGTCAGGTCTTGGAACTTTTCCTAAGGTATAGGATTTTTTTAGAAATACACATTTCTAACTATGTTGAAATCCCCTCTAGCTGACTTTGCAGAATGTAGAACTCCAGTGAAGCAGGAAAGGTTCAATATCTATTTCAAATGCTTTATTACACTCTGCACTCCCTATATATTGTGTTGACCTTACAGGGAGAAATTAATAATGATTGCTGTACAGGAGTAGACTCAGTACAGAAGAATTTATAGCTATCACCCCAGTCCCTCTCAGAGGATGAAGTATATAGGGAGGGGGGAGAAGGAGAACAACAAATGAGCAAACTTTGTATTCTAGGCTTCGTAGAATGTCAATATGACATAGAGAAGACGCAAAACCCTTCAAGTATACTTTCCTCTTACATCTAAACATAAGTTCTTCTGCCCATGAGTCCCCTGTAAAGGAACAGGATAGATTTATTGCAGAGGAATAGTCTGCCCCAAAAAAGGTGTTAAGAATCAATTCCATCCATCAGCAACAGTGTTACACAGTGCAAATCCAGTACAACTCACTGCATAGTCATTGTGAATACACTTCAGTTATTCTTTACTTTATAGCACGTTAAGCAAAAAGGTGAGCCAGTCTGTTGAACTCAGTGGAAGAGCAAGGCCCACTGCATCTCACAGATGCATCTCACCCGACAGATTAATCTTCCATGATTTTTAACGGTAGATGCAGCAGGTATGCATTACACCTGCTGGCAGAGCGAGGAATTAACAACCGCAGAGTGGAGGTTCGCTAATGCTCACAGAGCCTCAAAATCAGACCTGAAGCAGAAATCAGACCTACCTCACTGTCTTCTGCTCAGACCATAAAAGTGCTGGTGTATCAGGTCACAACCCTCCGTCGTGAGAACTGAGATAGTGGATAATGGATGCAAGGCATTCATCTTTAGTGAGGCTAACATTAGCCTTTTTAGAGTCATGAACTCTTATGTGTAAATCTTGCAGGAAGTTATATACACTTTCCATGTTTATAAGACCTGAAGACAGGATGAATTCCTGCTGTTTGGTAGCACAATGTGCTGCAGTTCTGACTCCAGCTGAATCAAAATGTCCCAAAACATGCCTCTCAGCCCCTGAAAGTTACGAGGTAATTTTTAAATGCTTTTATGAAATAATGGTAGTCTTTACTTGCTCTCTTGTTCAAGCAGGTCTTGCAAATGGCCTTGTCATATAAATATGATGATGACTACTGGAGCTGGAAGCTTAAAAAAAACAAGTGATGCAGGCACCTTGTGATAACATGGTGAGAGTTGGCAGCAATGCTTGGTAGAATGTGGAATATGTTAGGAGTTAAAAGAAGTTAAAGGAAAAAAGTTGTTTCAGCATGAGCCACAGAAGTATAGAATCAACAGGGCAAACAATAGGCTCAGCCATGCAATGTAAAGAGGAGTTAAGCAGAAGCGAGTGAAGACGACGACCCCTGAGAGCTGTTCCCTCTGCTGCCAGGCAGCTCCATAAACCATGTACCCATCTGCTGCCTGTCAGCTCACAGGTGCCTTTCGTATTTGGTGAAAAAATTCCCTTTGGCAATTTAATAGTGTAACTGTTACTGTTTGTAGTAATGACGAGATGTCAGTCATCCAAGCAGTGTGTTTAAAAGGAAATTTC
Organism: Chroicocephalus ridibundus; assembly: GCF_963924245.1. Taxonomy (NCBI): domain Eukaryota; kingdom Metazoa; phylum Chordata; class Aves; order Charadriiformes; family Laridae; genus Chroicocephalus; species Chroicocephalus ridibundus. The sequence continues at coordinate 62,705,546 of NC_086286.1, read as the reverse complement.
TCCTTTATGGCAGGATAATAAAAAGCTGGTGACAGTTTTACATAAAACAGGTAATTGATGAATAAAGCTTTGCAGATGAGAAATCAGAGAAATCTTTTCCCTAGATCATTTTTTCACACTATGTTTGTCCTGAGTTGAGTTCTGAATTCTTTTGTTTTGTTTTGTTTTGACTAAGAAAAGTCACTACCATCTTTTGCAGAAAACAAAGAGCTAAACTGTAGCCATTCTCTGTGAGCACCTTGGAAGGGATAGAGAGCAGTGAGTAGACAGGTGGCACGTCCAAGTACACCCTGGTTGTCTGGGCAGCAGACCGGACTGTTCCATCATGCCAGGGCTCCTGAGCTGTGGCGCTTGTCTGCAGTAGCTTCAGCAGAACCCAGCGCTCCAGGTCGCAGGTTGGGTATGAGCTTCGCAAAGGGGATCCAAGGAGTCTCTCTGCCTCCTGCCCCCTACAGCAGTGTTGGAGAAGACCAAAAGCCACATCAGTAGAATAGGTGTCAAAATTGTTGCTGTTTGCCTCCCTATGTATAGGGACGTAGCTTGCTGATGCAGCATGCATGCTGCACGTTGTAACACCTCCTGGTACTTTATCAGAGCTGCTTTTCTCCTCTCCACCCTCCCAGGATATCTCTAGCACACAGATGTACCAGAGAACCCTGAATTTGTATCTGAGTTCCGTTTTTAAACTTAGGTCTTACTCATTTTTATCACAGCAAGCTAAATCTTTTCATGACTCTGGCAGATACTTTCACATTTCATTGTTACCTTGGGCTTGAAGAAGTGAAAGGCTCAGTGACTGTTAGCAAGATACTGCCTGGAAAAAAGTTGTAAGTTTTGTTTTGCATACCATCCGTCAGGTGGGTTAGATGCTTCTCTGATAAATAATTGCATTGCAGTAAGCCAGAGCTCTGTTGCAAGCCCTGCGGGTGACATGGAGCATAAACTTCTGAAGTGTTCCTATGCTGTTTACAGAAGTCCGATCCTCTCAGGTTTTCTCATGTCCTTCAGTGAAAGAAAAAATTTCTAGTCCTGTTTCCAAATGAATTTATAGGATACATGCACATAAGGTTTTTTCCCCCCAGGATAACTCTAAACTGAGAGCTGGCAAACAGGTCTTAGTATGCTGGGTTCAGAGGTCGTTTCCTCTATACTTTGCCTGCTCTCCCTTAAATCTGCCATTAAATTTAATCTTTTGTTTTTCTCATGGGTAACAAAAAAAGAAGGTTGGAGGCGCAAGCTCTGGTCTTATGAGCATGCGTTGCTGCTGACCAACACTTTAGTTTGTCTACCAAGGAATGTTCATCAAAGTCAAATTTTCTTCTTTCTCTCTTCTCAGAAGCCTTTGCTTTATTTCCCTAAAGTGGAACAAACCTTGTTGAATTTAAGATAGTAACCCTCATCTTCCAGGGTCTCGGACAAGAGCCTGCTTTCTCTGAGAAGTCTAATCCTGCAAACCACTCACTGTGAGAGACAAAGCAGACTTTCTTCCCTCTTGTGTGCCTAGCTGGCTTCTTACACTCATGATCTCTGTAGATCATTGATATGAGCACCGTACATAAAAGGGTTGGATTTTTTTTTGCCTGACTCCCAAAGAATCTCTCACTCCAGCTGAGTTATTTGCTGGCTAAACCCAGTTCTTCTAAGAATAGTATATCTTCGATTCATCACCTGAACTATGCAAATGAGGCTGAATCCAAATCTTCTTAAAAGGAAAGCTACTCTAGATAAAGCTGTATTTGGGCAGAGCCTGTCCACTAAAGTCAGCCAGGCTGCTCGTGCCAGTAGGCTGACGTGAGAGGCACAGGCTTTCACCCACAAAAGTTGAGTGGCAGAGGAAAAGTCCTGATTTGTAAAGCTGCTTTTTTGTTTTTTTCTTTTATAAGAAAGATATCCTAATGTGGCTCCAGAAATAAGATTGTAGATGTGATTTTAATGAACTAACCATTCAATTATTTGAGCTTCTCTATACAGAAAGTATAAGGGAATGTAGAAGCCTACATGCCTTTTGCTTTCCCAGTCTCCCATAGACCAAGAAATGGTAAAGGTATGCAGCTGACAGTGAAGATGTTTTAGGTATTCTTTCTTGATTTAACAGCTTGCTTTTTACACAAAAGTTGGACAGTTAGCGATGTAAAATGACAGTCAGTGGTTTTTTTCCTTTTCTATCTTGGAAGCAATGTAAAATATCTGAACACAGTTGCTTTCCATCAGACATTACACATGTCCATTTCTCTCCTGTTTTCTACACTGTGTTACAAGACCTCTTGCACACGGTGCTGTTGAAATCATAGAGTAAGATCTGGAAGTCTGCAGATGTACAGATCTGCTCATCCATCTTCAAGAAAGATGAAGTCAAACTTGCAGAGAGAGCTGCAAAAAGCATCGTGAGACAGCTGTTCTTGTTCAGCCTAGCAAAACAGAGCCTGAGAGAGCCTGAGCGCGTTTGATGATTGTAACAAGTTGGTATATAGCCAGGAGAGAGCATGGCTAAAGGACAATGCTGGCACAAGTAGAAAGGAATAAACAGTGGCTTGAAATACATTTAGACTGGAAATTAAAGGAAGCTTTCTAACAATTAGAATGGGTCTTTTCTTGAACAGAATTTTAGTAGCAATAGCAGGAACAAAAAATGGAGCTGGTTACGTCTGAAGTTTTTGAAAGGATTTGTATGAGTTGACCACCTGCATCAGCACAGTCAATGAGTCAAAAAACAAGACAAAAGACAGCTTGTCTTGCATTGTGTCCCATGTTTCTGAATGACAGCTTCTGGGTTTTGATTAATCAAAACACAGCTCTCTGCATAGGCTGGAAAGGAAACTCACGATTCAAAACTCTTACTGAGTTTCATTTAGCAGGAGGTCATCCCGCAAAAGACAACAAATCATATGTTATTTCCAACTTCCATTTTACGTAGTGTTATTCCACTGAGTTGTGCTTGTCTTCCAGGAGAAGGGTGCTTTGCAGTTGATGTAGGTTATATGCTCGTGTTCCAGCACTACTGGTTTTCCATGAGCTAGCTTCACGTCACTGCTCTAGCTGTAGCAACAAAAATACCAGTACTGTATGACAAAGTCCTAGGGTAGAAAAGCTTTGGCCTTCGGTTCCTTAGAAGTTCACAAAAATAAAGTAAAAATTCTTGCGTTATTCAACCCAGTCGTGTATGGCTTCTGAAACTATGCCCAGGATTTTCATAGGTCCATTTGGTCCAGAGTTTGCAAAAGGTCCCACATTTAGCTTCCAAAATGAGTCATCTGATTTTCCAGTGCATATGGCACGCTGGCATCTCTCTGAAAGTCTTTGAGATTTGATTGGTCCCCACAAGAGCCGTTGTATACTGAGCACTTTGTAACCCTGACCATCATTTAGGTGTTTGCACGAGAACACAACTTTCTTAGGAGTCTGGCCCCAATCATAATTTCTGTGAACGAGAAAATCTGGTCTCAAAATGAGCTTTCCTGAAAATCTGGCCTTTGGAAAATTTATTCTAAACATAAGCATATTATTGATCCAAATGCTTAATGAGGCATTAGCATTTGCTTTGCTTTCCTATTTAAAGAGTAATTTATAGGCAGATTGCTTTTACGGCAGATGTCTTGATCAAGGCAGCAGTGAATAAAAGATATTCCTATCTGATGGTCTTTTGGAGACCTTTTGTTAAAAGGTCAGTTCATGATGAACAGATGTCTACATTAAGGAAAACAACAGCATTAAAAATACATTGCAGCTGGTACTGACGTACCTGGGGGGTTGGCTTGAACAAATAGATGGGTCTGAACTGATTCAGATGCCTCCTTGTTTCAGCAAAAGATGCAAAAAAAAGAGCAGGCATGAAGTCCAAGGGTTCATATTCAAGCAGAATCATGCTAGGGAGGTACAATTACAACATAGTTGTATATTGGGCCATTTACAGACATCAGACCATCCCTGTCACTGTTCAAGATCAAGCCACTGTTGCCATTATTGGTTATTTGTATTACTACAGTACTTATGTATATACCAGGAATTGATTGTAGTGTCTTACATAAGTGCAGAAAAACACAAAAAGGTTCCAATGGACTTGCTGTAAAAGAGAGGACACTGTGGTTAGACACTAAAAAACAAGAGGGGACCAGAGCAGGATAACAAGCACAGTGCTGGCAACCTAAAAATTGTCGGCTTTGGCATCACAGCAGAGGGGAATTTGAGGGAGGACAGTCAGTGAATGTTCACAAAGCCTGAGGGGCAGCAGAGGAAAAGTGATAAAAAGCATCTACTTCAAAACCTGGCTTGTTGCTGGCAAAAGCTGCTATAATGGACTGGTCAGGTAGGAACTGGAAATCTCAAGAGTAAATAAGAAACAAGAGTTTGGGCAGGATGAGACTACACTGAAGGCAGTCAAGTTTATATCTGATGAGATAAAAAAGATTAAGCTAACAAAGATGAAAACAGCAAAGGTAATAAGATGCCAAGGGGGATGATATGGTCAAAGGCAGTCATTTTCACCACAGCTTTCCTCATGTCTATGGCAAAAAGAAGATTCATTGGTCAAGGCCAAGAAAAGGGCATGTACGTAATGAAGGGGCAGTGAAGGCTCGAAGAGAGCTGTAACTGTCTGAGCAGATAGGATGCTGCTGTGCAGAAAGAGTCTGCCAGTCTTTGATATGATGTACATAACAGTATGGAAAAGAGATGTCCTGGATAAAGATGATATCCCAGCGATGGCAAGGTATTTCGGTTAAAATCAATGTTACATAAATTGCCAATTTTAATCACAACTGAAGTCTACAAGCAAGAACTTTGATGAAAATTAACTGTTCCAATTTTGGTTTTCATTTATAGCTTTTAGTTATTTCTCTAAACAAATTTGAAAATTATTTGATTGTCACTAAGATGTGTTTCTTTGCAACTAAGTAAAGATTTAGCCTTATATTTTGTACTTTTTTTCATGAATCAGAAGATAAATTCTAATACACATTATATAATCAGTTATATAGTTTAATGTAGATTGACTGATATTCTAAATAATTGCACTGTATTACTTTATGATATGGTGAATGATGTATTTCTTTTTACTAGGTTAACATTCTCTTTTTGATATTTTGTCTACTAATATGACTGGAAACAAAACACAGTAATGGTATATAAGTACACAAGTTTTAAATTCATTCTTATTAGTAAATAAAGTTTTAGCATGCTGGACCTATAAGTAAAAGGTATATCAAAGAATTGTTTACACAATTGTTTCTGATCATCATGTGCTTCAAGATCTTCAAAATACAAAATCTTACCTTCTCTTGCAATGTTCGTTATTAGTGGAATTAAACTTTTAAAATGTCATGCTTTTCCAGGATTATATCAGTTTTTCAACTTTGAATGAAGGTAGGTAGAACTTCACAAGGAGATGCTTTTTGCTATAAAAGAGGGGAGCAAAATGTAACAAATATGTATGTTTCTTTCTTCTTCCGAAGTCTTTCTCTCGTCCAGAATTCTTTCTCTGGAAAACTAAGAGGCAGTACAAGAATCTGTACTCAAAAGAATCTGTTTGAAAGCTGTAAAAGGTTGCTATGCAATGCTTCTTGCAAAACACCAGCAAAAACATATTCATCTATAGTAGGCTGGAAATAAAGGAGGAAGACACCGGACAGTTAATATTAATTCCTTCAGTTCATGAGGAGACATATATGTGCATGTTGGTTTTAGTAACTGCAAGTGATGCATTAGGTTCATGTTAACAAGCCTTAAGCCAGAGGTTGAAAAGGCTTTGTTTCCGAGATGAAGAATGTCATTGTTGTCCAACACATTATATGTTTTTCATCTACTAATCTCAAAGTGAAAAGGTGCTGCTTATCTCTTGGGAATCATTGACATGGGAAGGAAGAGAGCAGGGAACAGAAATCCAGATCCAGGAACGGACATTTAATGTGTGTAAGAGTGAGGCTCTAATAGGAACATACTGCAAAAAACAAATTGGTTTCCTCTTGAGTTATAAGAGACTGTTAGGAGTCCTTGCAATATTTGCTTGGCTCCTTTCTTCCCCAACCATTGTAGTTTTGAGTAAGATGCAAATAAAGCCCGTATGATTCTCATGGTGTGCTTTTATAATATCCTTTTTCTGGAAGGTTTGGGAAGGCTATCTTGAGACCAAATGGGCACAGAATTGGTGTAATTGAATAGATAAAGATTCCCATGTGGGAACCTTAGCTGTTGCCATCTCAGAACAGCCAGTCTTACAACCATAGCGATTATGTTGCAGATTTTTATGTTGACTATAAACGGCTCACCTACATTACATTTGGCATTAGGCCTGCACTTTTGAAGTGAATTTGCTGGTCATCCCCACTTACCCTTCTTTGGTTTGCAGAGCACACAAGCCAGGTTTCTTTTGGGTGAAGCTAAGCCAAAAGATGCATTCAGGAACTTGTGCTCCCACCACGACTGGGCGTGTAATCTACAGAACTAGCCTGAAGCTAGTCCAAAGTCAAGTCTCCTGAATTGCACCTTGTGGATATCGGGTCCTCACTGCTGCCTCTTTCACTCTACAGAGCCATTCCTATTGCACAACACAATGTAGATCCAGTCCAAATGCCCGTTGACTAAGGAACTGCTGATTCTTGAAAGCGCAGTCCTGTAACAGCACCCAAAGAGCTTTCAGGAGAGGAGCGCATTCCCATGGCAAATGATATCCTATTTGATTTAGTTTTGTCTCTTTTCTGAAGAGTAAAAATACCCTGGGGAAGATACCCAAAATAATCTGCAGCTTAGGAGAAAAATTCAGGGGAAAAATTCAGCTGTATAACCGTATTTGAACCCGCATCTGAGAGAATGGCTCTGTTCACATTCAGATTCACATGAATCTGAGTTTTATAGCCTGTTGATCTCAGAGGGCTGGAAAGAAGCCGAGGGAATTTGTTAGAGGAGTAAATGACATTTCCCTTGTTCAGTTTGCAGCCAGCAGTCTGGTTGGGGATACTGAGCGTTAAGGATGATCCTTGGACATCAGGAATAGATGAGACTGAGAGAAGTGCTGGGCAAAAATCTTCCATGAGAAGGACCTGAATTGAGATGGGCAGTAATTCTTTTCTGAAATGATACTTCAATAAGAGGCAAAAGATGAAGAAGTCTCTCCTGATTCCCAAAAGCTCAAGCAGCAAAAAGTAGTCATTTGTTGTCAGGCTTGCTGTTGAACGTACGTGGCGTATGTCTGTGTCAGTTGGCTTCTGTTCACTTTCTTATCTATAGAGAGCACTACCGATCCCTGCCCAGAAATACCGGCACCCCATGCTCCACCACTACCCAAGCCTAAGTCTAAATCTAAAAAAGCTCCGCTACCACCAAAAAATGCTATTGCCGCTTCCACCACCACCAGCCATAAGAGTAACGAAGCACCTCATGCTAAAAAAAAGGGAAAGGCTCCTGCTAAGCAGCCTCCTCTCCCACCGCCCAAGCCAACAAGTCACAGTGCAAACCGAGAAGCTGGTGAGTACTGCACAGGCAGTGCCAGTTATGGTGGGTGCATGTGCATGGGGGTGCTTGGCTTGGTCGTACGATAACTTCTGCCTTTGTACGTAGCAGCGTCACTGAAGGGCATGCCGTGGATGTAGCTACCTTCCCGCTGAGCTCTGGTTTTGCTGTTTGCAAACACCCCAGAGAGCGGACAAATCACTGTTTAATGAACTTATGCACAACACCAAGCACATATATTGAATTCCCAGCTCAAGTGTGACTCAGAGAACTGCTGAAGACTCAGCAGGAAAGAAAAAGGTGACTTCTGAAACCAAACGTATGAGTTGCCCCAAAGTAAAGCCACCTTGGTATTGCTGTAACTTTCTGCTGGGAATATGTACTATTCTGATTAATTTGACAAGATTACAGGATCTCAAAGAGGTAAAGGATAAAATCATGAAGATGTCTTTAAAGACTGTTGAGTAGCAGTTGTTTTAGCTGAAAAATAAGAATTATAAGTCATTGGAAATGGCCAGCCTGAGCCGGTTGATGGTTTACTGTGATTCTAAATACGCACTGGAAATGGAAAATGTCCACCATCAGGCACGCAGCAGATGTGTTTATCACTACTCCTTCAAACCAGAATTCAGCCGTGATGCTAGATTAAAGATTATAGGTAGCTGTTCTCAAAGTACTGATCTTGAGTTTGAATGGTTGTAATTTAGACTATGACCAAAATGAAAACATGCAGATATAATTTGAGCACAAGCAGTATTATGATGAATGGACTGTATATATGCAGTGGCCAACTTATACAAGCTTTATGTTTTCGATCCTCTGTCAGTCTTTCAAAGCCCTTCAGCCCCTCCAGTTTTCTCTCCAAGTAAACCTCCATAGCTTGTACATTTTGGCATGTTTTGTATTTGAAGCACACAGAAGAGGGCTGTTTTAAAACATTGCTAGAGTTACAATAATAACTTTGCCATAAAATATCCATTAACTTGGTATTAACTGTCCCTACTACATCAGACAACCACAAGAATAAATATTTTGAAAGCCCCGAATTTGCTGCTTGTATTTCACATTCAGCTGGAAAACTCAGTTCTTCCCAGGTGAAGGAGCCTTATAACAGCAGACTTTTCAGAAATAAAACAACCCATCACATAAAGAAATTATTAGACCAATGGTCGGTAACAAGCTCTCAGGTATCTCAGTTCTTAAATTAAAATACATTCAGATTCCAGATTTGTCTCTTAGTAGCCGTGCTGAAATTTTATGCGATGCTTGAGACCATATGGGTATGAAATTTTTCAATATATTCCTTATATAAAATAGTACATATTCTACTGGCAATTTCTTCCAACATTAGGCACGTTGTGTTCATTTGAAGGGCAATACTTAATAAATAGAGCTGATGGGGTCAGTATTTAGTACAAGAGGTTTATCAGATCCTCATGAAAGTGAACACATGATACAGCCAGTGATCCAGTCCCATGAAGGAAAAGAGGAATATGCGTAACAACAGAGCCCTGGCTCTCCTGAGGGCACCACAGCAGGTTTCCAAACTGAAAAAGTGGAGTTGGGAGAAGGGGGGACTTAAACGTAAGCATGGACTTGTGCCAAAAGGCAAGTAACAGCCATGAAATTTTTCATTTAAACAAAATTCAAATCTTCTACTGAAAAAGAGGCATGACAGAAAATTGTCAGCCAGCCCAGTGAAAATCAACAATAGCAACAGCACTTTTGACCCACGTGAGAGTGTAGGGGGGATTTTCCCTGGGAGAAGTCTTTGAAGTTGCTGTATCTAATTGCAGGTCCAGAAGGGTTCTGAGAATAATGCAAGGGGTTTTTTTTCAATGCAAACATCTTTTGACATTTTCCCAGCAACAATTATAGCGTGGCTGTATATTGGTATTATGTTGGCGTTCTTAAGTGTAAGCATGTAACTGGTTCTGTTGACCTCCAGCCTGTGTTTAAGTGCTTTGCTGGATCAGAACCAGAGCCCTTTCTTAATACCATCCACTTACTCAGTAAGGTTTCTGCTAAATAATGTGCAGGTTGGAGCCACCATCTATTTCCACTGCAATTACGAGCTGCTGCCTATACCATTTCTTTGCTTCCTTTTGTTTTGGCGGTAAGTTAAGTCAGTGATTTGCAGTTGATGTGGATGATTAGTGCAGTTACCAGTGGATTCTGTACTGTGCCTTTTACTCTTACCTTGCAGCACAAAGAGGGACAGTGGTTTGCCTGAAGTCATGAGTTTCTGTGGATTTTTCCAGATGTACTGAAAGCCCTCACAGCACTCTAAATGTTTATAAACCGTAACACGCAGCTACAGAAGAGAACAGTGTAACGTGTCTTCTGAATTATTTTCCATCTTCTTTGAGGCTGAGAACAGTCTCACTGTGAAAGCTATTTTTATATTGTGAGCTTTTTATGGCCAGTATCTGTATTTTGGTTCTATCCTAATCTGCTGGGGTTTTGTTTTTATTTAAATGCTTATAAGTAAAGTAGGCCTTTCAGCAGATTTCTGTTACAGCTTTCTGTTTTACTCAGTAAGCTTAGCCGCAAGGCTGCTGTGCAGCTTTATAATGCTTTCATTTGTTCTCTTGAGGCTAATGCGTTTTTACTACAGCAGAAGTGTTTGAGTTGGATGCATTTTGATGAAAAGGACTGAATCGTTAAGACGGTTGTCATTTTTATTGCTTTTTAAATGAAAGTCAGAAGTCTGAAGCTCCCAGTCCAGATGATGGGCACATCAACACAGCAATGAGAAATGTGACTGGAATGCACATGGGCATGCAGGCTAGCTGAAATCTCTTGCAAACTTGGGCATTGAGACATACATGCTTCAATATAGTAAGTAGCACAGGATTAAAAACAACATCACTGGCCAGCTTGTACAGCTAAAAACCTTGTGTCGCTACGTTTTCAAGGCTACCTGAGTTGATTATTGGTAAGATGAAGACCTCCAGTGCCTCCTTCCTTCTGGAGATCATTTGTGCAGAGTGAGATCAGTGGTTTCTGCCTCTGTTTTATGGACATGCCCAGCTGGACCTGCAAGTACATCTTGGTTTGCTGTCCTCTGCTGCTTGGCATTAACTAGGAGCACACCATTTGCAATAACATTGTGAAAGGTAATTAACTGATATCCTTAATGGTCCTGAGGTGTTTATTGAAAAGCATAGGGAAAATCATGGTGTTCTCCTAGAGCTTATACCAAAAATTCACATTACAGAAAAGGTTGGGCAGCTTTCTCTGTCTGGTAGCACTTTTTTTTTAAACAGGGCACTAAGCACGTAGTGGACTTTTTCGATGATGTCCAGGCAAGTTGTAAAGGGCCAATGCAGAATGCTAGAATCAAACTCACCCATTCGTGAGGCTGATCCCCTCTGCTGTTCTTGGGCAAGTATTCATCGTTTCAGTTTTTCCCACCTCAAAGGTGAAATTTGAGCTGCAACATTTACTCGTCTCAGGCGTATAGATGAAGGGTTGTAGAAGTATCAAGTGTGACTTTTTCATTTTCAAAATATCAGCACATGTGAAACCGTGCAGAAAGAACAGTGCAAAAATAATATAGTTGCCAAGACTGTAAAATGCTTTATCTTTCCTTATTTTAGCTAGTTCCTCTCATGCAAAAAAACCACCAGTCTCCAAGTCCTCTTCATCACCATCTCCTTCGTCCACATCATCTCATCCCAAAGCCTCTAAGGAGACTTCCAGCAAATCGGGCACATCAGGGACTCCCAGGGGCAAGAAAAAACCTGGGAAACAGTCAGCCCCACGAACAGCGCCGGACGGGGCTGCTGCTTCCCCCTCGGGTGCCACAGCCAACAGGTCGGAAGCAAAGGCAGAAAAACCTGAGCCTCAGCAACCTTCCATAGTGATTTCCGAAATGGAGGACACAGAGCAACCGAGCAAGCTCGTCGTGCCCCCTCCTCCCACTGCTGCTCCTCCTCCACCTCCACTTCCACCTCCTTGTCCCGCTGCGGCCGCTCAGCCCACTGTCTCCTCAGACGCCCAAGATGTGTCAGACGGCTGTGTGGCAGGGCCAGCTGTCCCCGGATCAGATGCTAGACCTCTTCTCCAGACTGAGCATGGCACAGACGAAAGCCTGAGCAGTACGGCCCCAGACAGCGGCCCGGATGCTAGTGGAGAAGACACAAAAAGGTAAGATGTTATGGCTGTCATGGGTCAGTGGTAAGACCCGCAGCCAAGGCAGCCACGTTTCTTCTCATAAGGGACACTGGGTGCGTGGGGATCTCTTCTGTTTCTTCTGCTGACTGGTAACAGTTTGTGTCCTTTTCTTGGAGGCCCAGGGCAGCGTTGCATCCCAGCACAATTTGTTCTTTGCCAATGTCTTTGAGCCATTCACCTGCAGCACCTCATGTTTCCCCAGAAGGTCATTGCTCATAACCTGCCTCCTGCATCGTTGCGTGGCTTGTTGTGACCACTGCAGTCAGCAGTTCAGCTGGTAGCTGATAACATTTTTATTTCCCTCTCATAAAGGCAAACAAGAAAAGATGCTGAATTACAAGAGGGTTTTACTTTTTGTGGGGATATCATTAAATATCTCACTGCTAAAGCTCTCGGTTCAATAGCTGAATTTACTTGCAGCCTTGAAAATGACAGTTTCAGGCTTTGGTTAGTAGGTGTTCGGTCTGTCACTGCCTAATAGCTTGTCTAAGTGTCAGATAGTATAAAATCTAGTCAAGAGCAAGTCATAAGTACATTTTTAAAGCAAAATAGTTGTCAGCGAAAAAGAAACTGGCTTATCAATCTGTCTTTTCCCTGCCACGAGAACCAGCATCTTTCGTAACAACCCAAGAGAGTTTAGTCTAGATGCCAGTGTCCCAGAGACTTTCCTTTAAATTCTTGCTGGTGTCTCTGTACCAGCATTACGTTCCTGTGCTGCTTCTCTCCTTACTCTTCCCTTCCTTTACATAAAGATTTTCCCAAGACAGAGGGCACTCTGCTGCTGATTTCCATGTTCATCAGTGATGGACATGAACATTTGGACTCGACAGCAGTAAAACTATATTTACAATAAACAGAGTTAGGCTTCCAGAACATGAAGCTTTTCACTCCCATCCACTCCTCAGCTCGCTCCTCTCACCCCCAACTTTATGAGTTGTTTTTCTCTTCTTAGTAGCTTTTATGTACTATTGGTCCCATCCCACAAGAAATAAAAAAGACATTAGGATTTTTCTTTATACAGGCTTTGCAGCATGTCATCCCAGACTGTTTGCATCTTTTTTCCTAACGTACATACATACAGATATGTATATACATACACATACTTTGTATATGTTTTATGTATGTATGTTTTTTAGAAAGAGAGAAGTTTGAGTAACAGAACTTTTGTTTTCGTATGTGGTTATACAGCCTTTCTCCCATTTGTGTTCTGTGCTGCTTGCATTAATGTGACGCCGTGTCTGCTTCTGAATTAACAGCTTGGCTACCAAAGAAGACCAAGAAGCGGAGGCACCCGACCAGGCTCACTCTGAACCGTCGGAGGAGGCTTCTGACACTGCTGCCCCTCCTGAGAGTGAAAGTAGCCGAGAGAGCCACAGCAGTGACTCAGACTCTGATGGACCAATACTGTACACAGATGATGATGATGACGACGATGATGATAATGCGAGCGCTGAAAGTAAGCCCCTGACAAGAAGGGTGTACTGGGAAGGGGTGGCCACCTTTGGGTATATCTAATATACATGTTTGGCCTGGGCTGGCTGAGAGAGCCTAGTAAGCTGCTGTGATTGCATCCAGATTGTTAACTGGAGCTTACTGGTTGGGTGCAGTCCAAAGACATCTGCACCCAGAAGGATTTTGTGCCGCTGCCTCCATTAAATTGTGGCCTTCAGGAGAGCAAAGACTTTGGGATGGAGCTGCTACATCAGTCCATGGGTGATTCTGTTCCAGGATCTGGTTCTCTGGCAGGGCATCCCACCAAGAAGTTGCAGGCTACCTTTTGCACATTGTGTTATGTGAGCATGCCTGACCCATGCTAGTGCAAAGTGAAGAGAGAAGGGTATGGCTGCACGGGGTGGTTTTAGATGATTTAATATGTTACCACTACTGAGAAATGTGTCCCACTTCTCCCAGACAATTGTGATGGGAAACCTGCTGGGGCCCATGCAATGGTGGGAGCAGCTCAAGCATTGCACAGATGGGAGTGAAGGTGGGAGGAGCAGGTTCAGGAGAACATGAGGATGGAACAAGGTCTCAACATTAGTGCATCAGCAAGCCATTGATTTGGTTTGCCCATGTAATTAGCCTCTACTGTTAAAGCACCAGTGTAGCTTTCAGCTGAATTGCGCTAGAAATCCCAGAGTTTCTTGTGGGAGTAACAGGCAGGGGTGGACAACAGAGGAGGCCCATCAGTCAGCAGCTTCACCATCTGAAAGTCATTTGTTCCTCTTTGATCAGGGCGTTTTTAAGCATTGGAGCACCTTAGCAGACAGAGCAGATCCCAGTGGATTACTTCTAAGTTTACAGCTTTGAAATTTCATCTGGGGTCATGGCTGTATCATCACCATATATCATTTGGCAAAAGTCCTTGCTGCTGACGAAGGGGGTTGTGCTGCCTGCCTTCTGCCTCATCCCTGCTCCCAGCTGTTCCTTTTTTCCTTAGGCCAGCGCTCATTTTTGGTTTTGCAGTGGTGGCTGATTTTCTGTAGAACCAGTTCCCTGATCCAGCTTGCCGCATGGTCGCACCTTTGCTGGAGTGAAGGAGGTGGCAGCAACAACCTGTCAGGGTTAGAGAGGAGGGCAACCCTACCCCTACCACCTGCAGGGTGGCCTTATGTCAGAACAAAATGACCATCAAACCATGGCTTGAGAGCCTTGCCCACAGATGTTCAGGAGCAGGTGCTTCTCTGTGCGTAGTGAAGAAGACCTGAACACGAAAGTGCTGTGTACTGAAGGAGGGGTGAGGGAAAATGAATGGTTCTTTTTTTCCTTTGACACTGGATGGATGCATTTTTCCTTAGACACTCTTCCTAGATCGAGAAGCTGAAGTCTTCTGCAGTTCTGCTTTTGGTTTGAATATGATCCAAAGTGGTAGCAACCAAAAATTCATGTATTCAGACAGCAGCACGGTGGCTGATGAGAAGTGAGCTCAGAGCCTGTGGTCTTCCCAGACTGTCTAATGTCATGAAAACCTGCCAACCAAGGACAGATGTAGCACCCTCAGTCAGAATATCAAGACACAAGGGGAGGACTAAAGATGAAAATACTCTTCCTTCCACAGCTGGATGAAGCTAACACTGGCCCAATTGCATGGCCCTTGTCCCTTCTCTGTCTGTTTTATGGACAAACAGATGCTTCAGTGCCGGGGAGGTCCTGTCTAGGTTACTTTACAAGCACTCAGAGCCCTTTTCTAAAGTGTATATTTTCCTTTAATTTACAAATTAGTTAAAGATGAAAAGCACTATACAAGAACTAAGTGGTATTAGATAAAAAAAAAAATAAAATTGAAAGAATGAGGGAAAAGATGAGAGAACAAGACTAAACCATTTAAGGCTGAAGAAAAAGAGCAGCAAGTTGCTAAATATACTAAGTAGATAAATAAACCAACCTGTAATGTATCAGACTTCAAAGACACTTTTGTCATTTTTATCCCATCACTTCAGAGATGACAAGTGATGTTTGTAAAACTCCTCTATCAATTTGGCTGGTAGCTTTTTCATCCAAGCCTTTCAGCTTTTTTATTGTTGTGAAATGAGCTAAAACTATTTTTTCTTTTGATGTTAATTAAAATTCCTCTCCTGCATGTGGGAACGAGGCTGCTTTGGGGAGGTATTAAAGTTCTTACTCAGAGATTGTGTCTGTAACCTAAGCATGAATGAACTAAATCTACCCTTCTCCTCCTTTCCTCAGGCTCTTTGGCAAGTAAAATTCGTCGCAGGGATACTCTTGCTATCAAACTTGGCAACAGACCATCTAAGAAAGAATTAGAAGACAAAAACATCTTGCAGCGTACATCTGAAGAGGAGAGGCAGGAAATCAGACATCAGATTGGAACGAAGCTAGTGAGGTATCAGCGGTGGGGTAAATGTGGTTTCACTGGGCGGAGGTGGAGGAAGAGAATCCAGAACACTGTGTTCACGTTTTAAATGCAGCCCAATGTGTGGCGCAGGATCTTTGTGGTACAACTGCCTGGAAAACAGTATTTTTATTTCTCAAAAAACTTAAAATGTCAATTCTGCAAGAAACAGATCTGAGAGCTTCTGGGTTCTGGGGTTTTTTTGTTTTTGTTTTTCAAAAGAGGAAGAGAATAAGAGTGACTCCAGAATAATCAATGCCATGGTTCAAGCTTTTTCTCACGTTGGTTAGCAGGGACTTGCACTTGAATATCCCCATCTTGGACGGAGTAGTAGTTCCTGACAGACAGAGCATGCCTGTGCGCGTTCGGCCCTCCTCATCCTCCTCCTGCTCCCTGACTCCTTCATTATTCATGTGCAAAATTAATTTTATTGATGAAATTTTTCTCGCTCTCTTTCTCGAGTGAACAAGTGAACCCGTTTAGTAAACACAGAGAATATCAACTATGTTCTCCGCTATACAAACCAGAAAATTAATGTCTCGAGATATTTTTTTTAATGGCAGTTGTTATATATAGGTAACTAAAATTAACTTTCAATTAAAATTCCCAGTTGTACTGTATATACAAATCAGTGGGGAATGCATAGCTTATGTTGTGTTAAAAAAAAAAAGAAAAAAAAAGAATAGGATTTGCATTCAAAATATCTGAGAATAATCTTACAATAGCAAAATTTATCATAATTATGGTGCCAGGGGACAAAAAGGGTTTATGAACTCGTTCATAAAATTCTACCTGTAAATGAGGAATTTTAATTTGCTGGTACAATTTCTGTAATGTTATGCAACTCTCAGTTATTTATGTGTTGGAGTGGCAATAGTACACCTTTTAAAACAAATGGCCCCTCGGTACTGTGGTTGCAGGCACAGTTATTATAACTGTGTCTGGAAATTACCTGTGTTGTTGAATACCTCTGATGGCAAAGAATAGCATGGCCATATGAGAAACACCTTTTAAGCTGTATTGCAAATCAAAATGTGTTCTTTGGATCTGGTTTTAAATCAATCACTTTGTTCTTACAGGAGACTTAGCCAGAGGCCTACAACTGAAGAGCTGGAGCAAAGAAATATCCTAAAGCGTAAGTATTTTATTCAGGTTTCAGCTAGTATTTACTTAGAAAGTGAGCATATGTTGGATTCATATGGAAGCCTGTCATTGTTGCTCTAGTGTTAGAGCCATAACTGGAGTGAAATTATGTTACAGAAAATAACGTGTCAACGCTAGGTCTATATACTAACCTGTAACGGTAGCTGTGACAATTGCATATATTCAAGATGCTGAATTTTGCTTGTCTTAATCCCACTTCTTGAAGCTGGTCCCAAAGACCAGGAATGACTTCGATACCCCTTAGAAGTAGTTCAAGGCTGTTTAAACTTTCGCCTAATTTTTATGAGGAAGAGGAGGAGGAGGGAATATCAGTAGGAGGCAGAGGTGGGATATAAGGGCAGAGGTTGGAAGGTGGAGTAGAAAGAGGAAAGGTGAACTGTTGAGGAGAAAGTGAATAGGTATATGCCAACTACTTCAGCCTGATGGCCTCCATATCCACTTCTGACATCTGCTGTACTGAAACTTGCATGAGACGTTCTCACTGAATATCTTCCTATTGATTTAATCCTTCCTCAGTATCCCTCTTGAAAAATTTAGGTATATAATTCAAATAGTCAGGGGCAGAGGAATGAAGTCCAATGGATGTTTACCTGCTATACCTATTCTCCCATTTACTTATGTTGGGTTTGTTCTTAGGCTGGCAAACACTTCAGAACAGGCATTTTTTGTCTTCCTTTACGAATCTTTCCATAATATGGATGCTACCTAAGCAGATACCATAACATTTGTTATGCCCAGCTCCTCCAACCCTGTGTTCATTCTGCATGGGTAGCTAGTACTTGATGCTTAAGTAGAAAAAATAAATGAAGAAAATGCACGTGGAAGCATTTCACACACAGCAACAAATCCAAAACCCCATCTATTCTTAAAGTATAAGAACTTTCCATGCTTGATGTAACTGAAAGAGCAGGTATAATGCCATTATTTCCAAGAGTCATTCGGAACAGTTGGAGTTCATCTGTGCCACGCTGGTGCACAGCATGCTAATGGAAGAAAGAAAATGGTCTGTCTACCTGACAAAGTCCATGGACTGATCCCTCTGTCACCTGCTCAGGCCAGCAAATCAAGGAGACATAGAAATTATTGGCTTTCAGGCAAGCATACATGCCAATGAAATCCTACTGCTGTTGTCTACGCTCTCACAAGCCAAATAGTGCCATGTCTTATCGAAAAGTGAAGCTACAGTTCATGCATTATGGTGTGCAGGAGAAGGTTCAAGGGACTCCTGTGCAATTCGTAATGTGAACAGACTTTCTAAGACTATAATTTCTGAACCTATAGACTGCATAGATAAATAAAGATAAAATCTGAAATATGAACAGTTTTTTATATGATAAACTGCTCACGCTGGCCTATGTGAGGACGGCAATTCCAAAACATGTTTGGTGGGCCAGGATACCGCCACTGAGCTGGGAGCACCAGCTGGGCTTCCTTGCTGCCCTCTCTGTCTGGCTAATCTCTAGATAACTAATCTAGCAACAAACCTGCGATGTATTTAATATCCCTTTTGCCATTGTTTATTCCGTTCACTGATTTTGCAGTAAGTAGCTCAAGACTGGAAAGCAGTTAATAGATTTCTTCTCCCGTTTCAGCTTGTTTACTTTAAGCTTTTGGCAGCGTACCAGGCTTTGCACTCAATGCCTCCCGCCGTCCTCTCCTGCTGCTGACGGGGGGCTGTCTTAAAGAGGCAAAGGAGAGCAAGAAAGGAAGGCTGGGAAGCAGCATTATAAATCACAAAAAAAATGGCAGCGTCGTTGAGAATCCAAAACTGCATTTTGCTCATCACCGAGATATAAAATATTGACAGTGGTGGGTAAAAAGCAAAGCGAACCAAAGCAAGCCGAGGTTTGTGGTGGCGGCCTGACTCAAAGCCCTTTCAGGGTGCAAGTTAGCTCTAAGGCAGTCATATTATTTATCAAAGTTATTACATTCCCTTCCTGTGGATCATTAGAAAATGTTTACATCTCTTAAATGCCTTTGGTGTTGTAGGCAGCTTTTGTGAATAAGTTGGGATTTCTTTCATAAAGCTTCCTTCCTCCTATTTTTAAGCAGTGGATGGGGAGAAGGGGTTATATTATTGCATGTATGTAAACTGCAGCTAAGGGAAAGTATTGTTTTGAGTAATATTTATCAGACTTCAAGGTTACATTAAGTGGTAAAGGTCTAAATGTTTCTTTCAGGATTAAGTTCAGCCCAAATCTTTTAAGAGGTTCAGAAAAAGTCCCTATTTTTTTCTTTTTTTTTTTTTTTGTATTTCCAGTTAGTGAGGAAATCTGTCTTGCAAGAAGTTTTGTTTTGATAATATTTCCAGATAAACCAGTTACTGAAAATCCTGTGACTGAGCACGATCGCAGGACATTGCAGGGGGATTTATATAAAAACAATTTGGATAAAACTATCCAGACTTCTGAGTCTTCCCACACTAAAATAAAGTTACGATAACTCAAGAGTCCACTTGAAGGAATAGATAAAGCCCTGTGTTTTTAATAAAGACAGGTTTCCCGTGTACTGGTTTTAAGCCAGTAGTATTTATAGTATTGCATTATGGCAAAGAAACTTTATTCTTCCAGGAATGTCGGATTAAGATATCTGTATTTTTTCCTGGATTTCTAAGGGGCAGTGAACGTCTTGTACTGTGCACCTGCATGCCTGCCAGTATGGCTTTGTGAAAAACAGGGTTTAGCTCTTGATGCTAGTTAAGGAATATTAATCTTTGCCTGTAAAACCAGGGAAGAGAAACCGCTTTGTGTGTTCCAGAGCACTGCAAGAGGCAAGAGCTTTGTTTGTCTTTTCTCTCTCTTTCCCTAGCAAGCCCACAGAGAAGTCTAAACATAGCTAATCCCATAGGGACACAATGGAAAGTTCGGTTTTACGCTCCAGGAGTACTTTCTGGTCAAGAACGGAGCAGTCCTCAGGCAGAACAATTTCTCTCTTCTCTTTTCACCTTCTGCTATGAAACAAACGTCCCACAGAACAGAAGGTGACCAGATTTAGTGTGGCAAAAGTTGCAGGAGCAGTAATGTATAGATGCCAGGGAAGCTGTTTGTTTGGCTTTGACTGGTGGATTGTTTTAATTTGAAGTGGTGCTAAACAAAATTGTTCCAGTTAGGAGTCAAATCCCAGTTTGACCTCCTAGGAGCTGCAGGCAGGGATGGAGGGAAACCATAGCTTTGCAGAGGTCTAACTGGAGACTCCTGCAAGCAAAGGACGCTTGCTGGGCTCGTCCTTTGCCAGTACGGCAGCAGCAGGACATCTGAGGAGGGGACTTGCAGCTGGGAACGCTGTGTTTATATTTTCTTTCTCCACATCACACAGATGAGATCTGCTTCTAAGGTGGAAAGCAGTCAGAAGTGTGTTCCCGTGCATTAACGTGTTCCTGTTTGGGCAAGCGATTCAGTTCATACCTGCAGCTAAAACGTGGCCCTCCAGCTGGAATCTTCCACACCACCTGAAGGAAGCAGGAGAACCAGACCCATTATTTTTAGCACCACACATCTTCTTAACTTATTAAGGCAACTTTCAAAACTTTTGCCTTAAAAGACCAAAAATACATAGTAGGTGTTACTGTTGATAGGAATTTGTATCAGGGCAATGTTTCTGTAACACCCAGCTTAAAGCAACACTTGCCCAGTAGGCTGGAGGTGGGAAATAGTTGCTTTAGGTATGAGTCAAGCGTACCTAAAGGCCATAGACGGAGGGCCGTTTGTCAAACAGCAGATTCAGTATATGAGCAGCAGCCACCAGATTTCAGTCCCTTTCCTTTAGCTCTTGAGTCTCCTCCTTGAATAAAACTAAACTTGAATGTATAAACCACGTCCTGCCCCCTGACCTCTCATGCAGAAGACTCTCTGTTCCCCATGGCTTTGATCCCCACCTTCTTTGTCCAGGAGTGAAGGAAGCTCCTGATGCCTCCTGTTGGAGTTGTCCTCCAAAAGCTGGGCTTCCAGCTCTCCTTGATGGCCTGCTCCAGGACGTGCCTGGACCCTTAGCCCAGCAGCTAAGATGATGGCCTTGCTCATCTCCCATTTCTAGGTGGATTCCCAAGTCCAGCCATCCCTTCGTGCAGTCATCTGCATGCTGGGTCCTCAGCCCACAGGGCGGCAGCTTCACAGCTTGGAATAGGCAGCTAACCTCCGACCTTCCTAGAAGTCCAGCTCAACTTTTTTGAGTTATTTTATCCTCCCCCAAACTATAGAAAAACGGTATTTCAGGTGCTGTTGGTAATTGTTTCTTAAAGTAAGAATCAAGCAGTGTGAGCCCCTGTTTCTTACATCGGGCAACTTATTGCTGCTTCTTAGGAGGTACAGTGGTTTAGATAGCAAAGAAATGTCACGGTATGAATAATGAAGAATGTATTTTGCAAACTAAGTTAAGGAAAAGGCAGTGATGTGTATATCCAGCTGCATTTTTTCTGCTGTGTCTGCTGCTGGAGAATTCCTGAGACTTAAGCAACTCAGTTCATGAAGGGACAGATTTTTTTATGTCAAACCATTCCCAGGTGACTGGAACCCCAAATTAATAGTTTGTGTTTAATTACCTCAGTTACTTCACCTATTGATTGCAAAGACTGTATGTTTAAACAAAAGCCTACCAATGATCTACCTGTCCTAAAACAGCTAGAGAGCTTTTGATTTTGTTAGGTGAAGATGTTATTAAAAGAATTCTCATTTGAAGATATAAGTCCTTAAATGCACTCAACTTGTTTATTGATAGATATATTAATAAAAATTCTTATAATGTAGATCAATCTTTAACTCTCCATTCTTCAGGTTTAGTCAGCTTACAGTTCCCCTATGGAAAGAGGCCATCCATTTCCTCACTGTTTAAGAGAAAAGCTATTAATAAACGATAAATTACATTCACATTTCAGTATCTCAGTAAAATCACCATCACCACTAGATCCAACTTAATCCTGGCAGCAAGCCTGTGCGATTGCATCTTGCTGATGGAAACCTGGGGCTGGTGTTGGGACAGAGCAGGTCTTGGACTGGCATCGCCTTTTTCCTACTGTAACTTTCTTCTTTTTCTTTTTTATCATTTGTTCCTCTTCCCCTTTCAGAGACTCAGAGCAAACTTTTTTCTTGACCCTTATGAATAATTAGACTCTTACTCTAAAGTCAATAGGTGGCATGTTGGAAGTAAGAGCAAGAGTGATTTTAATGTTGGGACAAGTAATTGAAACATTAGGCAGCTCTTTCAGGGTACTTCTTATTTGCTGTTACACAGAAAGAAAACAACTGGCACTATCTACTCTTTGCTGTGTTCCTGAGCCACAACGGTGACTTGAGAGGTCTACAGAATCGGGGGAAATGAGGATAGGGAAAAGAAATGAGAGCACACAAAATCCAAAAAGCAGACAGCATATGCAGCATCACCCAGAAATATGAGGAAACACAAGCCAGGACTTGAAGTCCTGAAGCTTTCAACCAAGAGAAATACAGTGTGTGCCATTATAATACTTAAATATTCACTCCTTTTTATCTCTTCTAAAAACAGAAAAGAATGAAGAAGAAGAACAGGAAGCCAAAAGAGAAATTAAACGTAGACTCAGTAGAAAGGTGATGATATGTTTTTTGTGTTGTGTATTTGTGTACATAGATTTATAGAATATATAAGATTATAGAATTATTCTAAAAATCAATGTGCATACATTACTGCAAATGTCCATCAGTCATGCCCCCAGATTAGAAATCTGTTTAAAAAGCAGTACACGCCAAGTCTGTCTTGGGGGAAACTCAATTTCACATACCTGGAAAAGCATACAGAGTTCTGGCTGTGCTTAAGATTTGTCCGTGTTAGCATGGGAGAGAAATGACACGTTTCCTCTGAAAGCATGACCACTGCTGTCATGTATGTTCAAGGGCAGCCACATCTGTAGATCCACTCTTCCCTAGAGCAGCAAAGCAGTGTGGGCCCTAAGAAATCCCTTCACCGTTCTTCTAACCACATCAGTGGTCTTGGCTGCTGCAGGTGGGATTGCACTCATTGCCCCTGGAAGTAAAGCAGTTATGGATCTGCTGCCCTGACTTTGGGAGCTCATTCTGGGAGAGGATGGGGGAAGTTCTCATACGTATGCCTAGTCTGCCCTTCTCTGCAAAAATGCAATTTCCTTCATGTGATTGTCCTTAGTTAATTAAAGTGAATATTGTTTGAGGTGACTGAAACAACTTGGCATCATAATGACCCCTAGATGTTCAAAGCTAATTTTTTTAGTTAGGCAGGCACCTCCAAATGCTGCTTATTTTCAATATATTAGTTGAACACAGCAGACTGTGTAATCATTAACGCAAAATGTACCTACTGCCTAGTGGGGTAAATGGTGTGACAGTTGCAAAGTCACAATTAATATTGCAGGGATAACTGTCAAGATTCTCTGTGACCTGCCCAACAAAGACTATTTTTGTAATTGAAGAAATTAGGTTGCACTGCTTCCCCATTCCCGTGCAGCACTCCCAGGATGGTGCCTTTTTTTAGACACCTGAAAGTGACCCTATTTAGAAATACCATTAAAGTTCTCTTGAGATTACATCATACCCTCAGCTTTTATTTTATTTTATTTCATCTTATTAAACATACTATTTTCTGCCTTCCACTAACAGCTCAGCCTGAGGCCTACAGTGGCTGAACTTCAAGCAAGAAGAATCCTTCGATTTAATGAGTACGTGGAGGTCACAGATTCTCCGGATTACGACCGTCGTGCCGACAAGCCTTGGGCCAGGTTAACTCCCGCAGACAAGGCAAGGGATGAATGTAGATTATAAAAAAATGCTCGCGCCTGTCACTTTTGGGGGGCTTTCCTCTGGTTTACATTCTCTTGACGCCAGCATCACAAATGACTTCTGCTGGAGGCAGCAAGATTGTCATGGTACTACTGTGCATCTACTGCTTGCAGCTAAGAAAACACACTCAGGTGCCTATTAAAGAGCATATTTGCTACCTCCTTTATGGCAGTTCAGGCCATAATTTCTTGGATTTTTAGAGCCTTGCTAAACCAGGCACACACTGTTCGCAAAGATGGCCACAACCCATGGAATTCATAGAATCATAGAATAGTTAGAGTTGGAAGGGACCTTAAAGATCATCTAGTTCCAGCCCCCCTGCCATGGGCAGGGACACCTCCCACTAGACCAAGTTGCTCAAAGCCCCATCCAGCCTGGCCTTGAACACTTCCAGGGATGGGGCAACCACAGCTTCTCTGGGCAACCTGTTCCAGTGCCTCACCACCCTCACAGTAAAGAATTTCTTCCTAATATCTAATCTATATCTACCTTCTTTCAGTTTAAAACCATTATCCCTTGTCCTACCGCTACAATCCCAGATAAAGAGTCCCTCCCCATCTTTCCTGTATTCAGGCAAGGTTTCCGCAGGCAGAAGCCTGCGTTGCTGCCACCAAGAGTTACTTTTGCAATTCATTCAAGTGAAAAAAGGCAGAAGATGCTCCATCCTCATAAGGGTTCTTGGGTACAACTGCCCCAGTGCAGGAGCTGACCGTATGCATGCAGCACACTTTTTTGGGAAGTTTGTCCCCAACACGCTGCAGTTAATAGTTCCTCTGCCTAACAAATGATTCCGTGATTCTTTTCTAAAAAACAGATCAGTCAAAGATTACTATAAAATACTCTTCCATTTTCCTCCTATTCCACTTCATAAAAGGAAAGCTGTAGGATACATGTATCAAAAAGTGCTGGCCCTTTTAGCACTGGGTCTGAAACAGCTTTTATGAAAATCCTGAGATGTGCTTGGTGTGAAAAGTGATACATGCAAGAACCCACTGTCTTTTAGCTAAAGACTATGAAGGGCTCATTTTATTTCAGCTTGTATTTTAATATTAATGCCAGCTCATCTGAAAATCAGAGGAGAATCTCATATCAAGTCAGGGTGGAGACACTAAAAATGTACCCAGAAGCGTTCGTAGCTGTTGGTTCTGGGAGATGCTGAGCTCTCTCTAGTCCTCACATAATAGGTAGTAGAGGTTCTAGGTCCAACTTTCACTTAGGTCCAACTTTCACCTAGGTTCAACCACGGTAAACTGCACTACAGAAAACAGTAGAGTTTCCTATCTACTTTAGGGTAGCAGTTTTTAATCTCAATTGATTTTGTGATGAGCAGGTGCCCAAGGCTAGTTCTGTGATCCCCATGTTTGTTGGCCTCAGAAGAAAGGCAGACCCCAGGTTGCCTGGAAACTCCCTTGCCCATTTTTTTCCCAGGGAAGTCATTTTTCTAATTCCAGTGGGAGCAGAAAATTTTACTATAACTGTATTATGGAGCTGGAGCTCTGGTGTCTTTGCTGCTCATTTGGTGCTCAGAAATAGCTGTCTCCTTCCTAGCTATTCCAGCAGCCTTGTGCAAGCATGCTGTTGTGGCTAAACAGAACCATCCCCTGCTTAAAATGAAGTTTCTCATTTATGAGACCGCAGTCTGGTGATGCTATAATTTTATCTTGCTGCTTGTCTGTTCTGCATTGAAAGGCACACACACCAGATGAAATTTCTTTAGGGAGTAATGAAATGATACTGCTTTTATTTAAAATGGTGAAAGAAAAGAGTGAGTAAGAACAAACTGACGCTTTATTTCACAGGAAAGCATATGGGGTAGAAACAAAAGCCCGTTGTAGTATATATATAAGAATATATTTCAGAAATTATATGTATTACTTGATGAAGTAAATTGCTTATCACTCTTTTAACATAAGTAACAAGGCATTTACAAAGTGCACTGAATTTCTGCTGTTCTTCAGTATCTGCCAGCTGAAAACACAAGCCTGAACTGTCCAAATGTTTCATGTAAATTTACATAAAACTAATCAAACCAAGTGACTAATCCCAATTAAAAACTGCTATTCATCTTGCATTCCTGAAGCCCTGTCTCCAGTGGGGAGGTGCAGGGCCCCTGCTGTGTGTACAGTGCCTGTCCAGGCAGCGTGACTCACCAGCTCCTCGGGGGCTGCCCCCGCAGATGTTATCCACGCGCGGCTGCATACTCAGCAGGTGACTGTCGAGATAACCCAGTCTCTTACCCATTTTTTTCCGTAGCAAGTGACATATTTCAGTGAGGGGGTTGGTTTGCTCACTGCAGTAGATCTGGTGTTTCATTGTTTATTGTTGGTGTTTGACACTTTGAGCTTCTTCGTAGTGTATTACTACTCCAAATTGCTGTAATTGAAAAAAGTCAGTCATGTCGATGATCCGAAATGTGTGAGAGCTATGGATTACAGTAAGGGAGACTGGAAAATGGGAACTGCAAGGGAACTTGCAAGAGTAGGGCTAGGTTCCTTTCAGACTCTTTGCTTTCCTTAAGATTCCTATTTCTTATGGTTGCCTATGTCATTATTGTTTATTAGGCAGCAATACGGAAAGAACTGAATGAATTTAAAAGCACAGAAATGGAAGTACATGAGGAAAGTCGGCAATTTACCAGGTAGGTGAATCCCTCTTCTTGCATAAGTCGGAAAGGTGAGTATGACCCTAACCCTCTGCCTTTCTACAAGTCCTCTGCAGCTGTGTCATGACTGGCTCCTTGTGTAGATTCCTACTGTGAGTCCCATTGAACCCCGGAACCAGTGTTGGGATTCCCAGTGTTGCTGATGCCATCCCTGAAGCTGAGTAGTTGATACAGCAGTGAAGGTGACTGCAGTGGATCAGTTGCTAAAGGGAAAAACATTCTTTGGGAAATCTAAAAAACCAATCCCTTGAAAGGACTCAGCATCTGTCCCAGATATAATTTAACAGTCCTCAAGCACAAAAAAGGGATATCCTTCTCTGGCAGTACTCCCTTGGTAATGAAAGTATACATTTTTGTAGATGCATTTGGTAAGTGAAAATTAGATGATGTGTTGAACTTCAGAAAAGCTTATCAGTGTTTTGGGGAGCTTTCTAGGCTCCTGGCAGCAGCTTCAGGGGAAAAAGACAGATTCTAATATTCCTTGTTTGCTACTTCTAATGTTTTAATTTGGATTTGTTTCATTCTCTGTCCTGGATAACACCAAGATGTTGTCTGAAGCATTACAATTTAAAGAGCTCTGAAGTGTCCACAGTTTTTAGCAAGACTTCAAATTTGGCAGTTATTCCTAGGAGGAGGGAGGCACTTTCTGCCATCCCCATGGCATCTGTGTCTTTTGAAGTTACAAAGGCTGAGCAGAACTTGCTGTTAGGATCAGCCAGCATGGCATACATAGTATTATTGTCTTCACTTACACACGGAGTTAAGTCAAATAAAAATAATTGGCTATGACTCTGTCCCTTCCTTTTCCTGCTACTGTTTCAATCAAACTTAGGATCCGCACAGGTGAGTGTGACTCCTTTAATTAATGAGAGTGTCACAAGGAAAATTCACCATGGGAGATGGGCTTTTGGTGATTTCTGGCATCTCCTAGTTCAGTGCTTGATTTCACAACTTCAGTGATTTTTTTCACCAAAACATGGATTTTTCTATAATACTATAAACCCACTTCAGTGTAGTATTTATTTATGTATGACATGAATAAATTAATTTAAAAAAAAATAAACTAGTTTCACAGACAGCAAAACTGAACAAGGAGATGAACCAGGGTAGGGTCCTTTTCAAACATGGATTTGTATATTTTCATTTGGCTTCTGATGTCATTTTCTCTTTAGGCAGTAGGTAGTATACCTTTTTCAGAATACATAAAAATACTACTTTAAAAAGATGGGACATCCCAAGGGAGAGAAGGTAAATCAGCAGGATTAGAAACCTGGCTGTGTGCTGAGAGAGATGGAGTGCAACCCCCTGCTTATGTTGTTACGTTTTTTTGAGTTGCACTGCAGTATGGAAACATAAGTACAGATAGGCATGAGTCATACAAAAAGAATTGGTTATTTTTTCATGAGAATTGAAAACAGTTGAGACTGATTACAATTGGATTCTTGAAAGATGAACCAAAAATCTCAGGGACCCAATGGAATGACAAACCAGTTAAAAAGTGATTTTTTTTTTTTCTGAGGATGGCCTTGGAAAATGGATTCAAAAATAGGCACAGACAAATTGTGATAAATACATGGTCCTGAAAGAATTTCAACCTGAGGGAAATCAGGCTTTCTCTATTCCTTCTCCACCCTGTTTTTTTTACTGGTCATGTTGTGGAGCCGCTGCACAGAAGTCAGCAGAGTAACTGTAGAAAAAGCTAATTAGATGCAGATGTTTTAAGTCGATTGCAATTTTGAAAATAAAAAGAGATTCAGTTTCCTCCGGGACCTCTCATTAAAAATCATGTAGTTCACCACTACATTCGGATTGATACAACAAAAATGATTTGTTTTAAGAAAAAGACAGGTAAAGTTTCTGGCCAGATAATGAATTACTCACCTGTTAATTTTTTTCAAGGATGATCACTGAGGTAATACAAACCAAAAGGCACTTGCATTGGCAGCTGGTTAACAGACTGATTCGTGAAGTTCTGTGATAGAATGAGACAAGGAAGCTGCTTATTAAACAATAATAGCTTATAGCATATGGTTTCTTGTATTATTAGATATTCAATATAAGATGCTTTAATATTATAATGAATATTTACAATATCTTCGAATTGTTAAAATTTTATATTAAAATTGGGAAAGGAAAAACACTGGTTTTCATTGTTCTTCGTTTACTGTCATGACTGTCAGTTGAACTGTTTCTCTACTCCTAGGAACTCAGACTGATCCCGTCTGTTATTTCACAACAGAATCCAAGAAACTGAGTTTCTAAAAATAGAGAAATAAATAAAAGTTTGGGAAGAGGACATTAGTAGAAGTTTATAAAGTGCTTCTAATGGAAAAGCTAGATATAGTCCAAGATATTGTTGTTCTACACAAATACAAAAACCCTGTGTCTTTTTTGCAGTGCACTGTACCCTCCCTTAGCAGATGAGCTGTGTACTTGTGAATGTCAGCTTTTGCGTACACCTCCTTTATTTGAGAAATGCATCCCTGTATTGTAATGAACCACATTACAGGGGTAATGTGGGGCTTGTTTTCTTTTCTCTTCTCTGGAACTGTTAAGAGAAGATGTGTCAAACAAAAACTTATGTAAATGTACTCTGTTAGGTGCACCGTTACCTATGCTTTTTTAAAGTTGTTGCATCTTTTACTACTTCATGGATATATTTTTAAAGCCATTTAAACAGAGATTTAGAAGTCTGGTGATAGAGACATTGAACACCTGATATTGGTGCCCTTCTTACCCTTTTGCTTGGATTCACTGTATTTAAGCTAATTTAGAATTTCAATTGCTGTAGGCTCCTAATTTATTCTAGAAAAAAGTTGGCAACACCTTTTGGAGCAACCCACCTCTCTATCCATCATACAGGCAATCTGGAGTGATGTACATGCCCTACCTAAAAGTCTAAGAAAAAATGAGGTGTATTTGGGCCTTCATGTGCCACAGTTGCCTGCTGTTAATAGGAAGAAAGCACCAGCAGAGCTATAAAATTTGTTGCTTACTTCAAAAAAATCAAAAATTTTTGTTAGCCTCATTTTGCGGAAGGATTAAAAAACAAGAATGTTAAATTTTATGGTTTAGCAAAGCTTTCCTGACTTATCTACAGTGTCTCCAAATAGTAAATGCAACGTGGCTAAATCTATATTGGTATACAAAACAGAGTGGAGACTTTTCTCCAGCCCTGAGGCCAGAAGGCTTGGCACAGCTTGAATTCGTACAGTTAACCTCTTCCCCCAATCCCAAAACAGGGTGATGTCCCCCCATACACAGTCTGCCTATTGGCCTGTGCTAATCCCAGCCGTGGCCAGGCAGTATCTGGAAGAGCGCTGGTTGACCCAAGCAAAACTGTGCCAGGGACCACAGTTAACAGGTTAATGATATGGACAGAGAGACATACGCCAGTGCCTAAGCCACACCATAGACCCGTTTGGTTTTCTAGTAGAGACAGACAGACAGCGGGGGATAATGGAGCTGACTCTAATCCCACTTAGACCGGGAAAATCAGGAATAATTCTCTTCAGGCAACCAAAGTAAATAGCTATGAGAGCAGGATGAAGATCAGTGTCATTGTCAGTTGAAATAGTATAATTCTAAGTTTTTTAATGTTTTATCATTTCAGGTTTCATCGTCCATAACTGTTTGACCGCATCCCATATTTCATGTAACAATTTTCTTTGGGGAAATCATTGCGTCCTGATGACCTGAGATTGCACTGGGACTTGACTGTGTGAGCGTGTGCTACAGCTTACCCTGAGGTTAATAAAGGATGTGGCCCTCGTCTTTATCAACGGACAAATGATTTGTCTAGGAGGAGAACCCACATGAAGTGTTTGTCATTGTTAAGACAGACAGCGGTTCTGTGGCTAGCCCACACAAACAAGTTGGTGGACTTGTTCATTGGAGCTCCACAAGTCAGGAAGAGCTGAAGACAATCGCTTGAGAGCCTGTTACCAGGATCTCATCAGACTTCGTAGCGTTGAGACTGAGGGTAACTGAGAGGGGGGATTGTGAAAAGGACTCAATTGTCGGTCCACAGAGAAAAGTGGAACGGATGGGACTGCTTAATGATGCACTTGGCCAGTGGTAGGAAGTATTTTTTTAAAAAAAAAACAGAGTGTGAGCAACTGTGCATGTATTTCTTTTGGTGGCCGCAGCCTGTCTTAGAAAGACAGCAAGCCACAAGTCCTCACGTCATCATTACTTTAGTGAAGAACTGTAATTTTCCCTGGTGCCAGTAAATACAGTTGCCAGAAATTAGTCCTAGTATAACTCAGCTGTCTTTTTTAAAATCCCAATGAGCATGCTTCAAGAAAATACATTGAACATCCATACAGAACAAGTCATATGTTTTTTGGTTTTTAATGTTGACATACCCTGGATCCTCATAAATACATAAACAGGATTTGAAGGACAAATAACGTGACACTATGAATGCAATGAAATGCTTCATGTTTAGAAACACTCCTTGCTGTCTGTCACTTGCCATTTAAACCAGAGGGATCATTATCTTTCTCACCTATGGCAGGCAGTGGTGACAACTTCGACATCATGCTAGTGTAAATCCAAAATCAGAATTGAAACTAGACAGAAAAGTCTCTACTAGTAGGCTTGAGCAGTGATTACTAATGTGACTTTTTATGTTTAAGGACTCTTGCACTGCTTTGAGGAAGAACTCACAGATGAATGAGTATGTCTTCAGCCATAGGTCCTGTAAAAGTGAATGGAAAATCCTTAGAGTGTCTGCAGCCTGTTTTTGATGAGCGTGAAGAATGCTTCATAGATTCCTAATTTTTTATACTATCTTGAAATTGTACATGTGAATACAGTACTATTAAAATTAAGTGGTATGGAGTGTGAAAGGCAATACATGGTTTTTCTAAGTTGGCCCAAAGGCCTATTAAAAAGCCTGTGGCGTTGTTTACACTAAGAAATTCTGTCTTATATTAGCACTTATTTATCCTTTGAATTAATGTACACAACATTGGGGGGGGGTCTGGAATTCACATATGCATACATTTAATGCAGTATTACAATATATTTGCTATTTATCCTTTCTAATGTGTGTACATATTACAATTTATTTTTGTCTTTTATGTGCCCTGTTTAGTTTTTAATTATGAAGTGTAAGTATTTCTTTTTCAGGCAATAAAAGATCTGTGTAGATGTGATTTTTACCTCAGAACCTGCAAGAGACTCTTGTGGAATGTTTTTCATTTATAAAATTGAAGGTTGTTGTTTTAGATGTCAGCCTAAAGGCAGGAAGGCAATTTGGTGGATAAAATTAGATCTCCCTCTTTACAGATATCTACAACAAGACCAGGTTTGCATAAATGGGGTGGATTATTTTAGTAAAGAGCACTTCTAGTAACAGAAGAGTGCTTTCCAACAGCTGGCACTATTATTTTTAAAGAGATTGACAAACCTTTTTTAAAAAAGATAGATTTATATGACTGTTAGTATCACTTACATTTTAGTAAAAATCTAATGACGTACAGAGCCCAAAATATCAATAACCAAATAAAATAACCATCTACATGCTTGTAGCAAAGAAAAGGAAGCAGCACCTTCCTTTTTTAATGGAATCAATAAGAGCCATTAGGATTCTATTTGCAGAAAACAGATTAGCTTCTGTGAGGCCCATCATTTTATAAATATAGAAACACCACTTTGACATCAAGGAAACAGTGAAAATGTATTCTTTGGCACTAAATCATACAGGAATGATCAGGCCATTATACTTAAGGTTTGTCAGCAATTCTGGTAGAATCCTAATTTTTATTTTTAGAATTTGAAGAGTAAACTTAAAACTTAACGCTAGTACTTAATAAATAGTTCTACTGCTTAAACTTTTTGTTGTTGTTGTTGCCAAATTTAGAAATGTGTGTCCAAATCCTATAAAGGCCTACTGTGTTGACTTTGAAGTATAAACCACAGTATTTCACTTCAAAGGAAACAAGTGGAGCAATTAAATAGACCTCAGTGCTGCCTTAATCACTTTGGAACATTTGAAAGCAGCCAAGATACTAAAGGCAGAAAGATAGCTGTTGCACAGGCTGAATAACTTGGACAAAGGTAAGATCAGACTATGTAAACTTTATATATAAGGCAGTAGCTCCACTGACGTACCAGGGCACATACGGTTACACAAGCAAACTAAAAGTTGCTAAACTCTCAGGATGAAGCTGACGAATTTACTTTGCAAGAAGACATTTCTCTATATTAGGCCTGGAGCATGGATGGAAAGACACGTGGCACCTTCTTGTTTTAAGAGTTGAAACACCAAGATGAGGACACGACTTCTGGCTCAGACTTCCTCAAGCTGCATTTTGCCGTAAGACATGAGGATACATAGGTGAGGTATCACTTAGGCTTCCCCTGTCCTTCTGGGTTTGGGTTTTTTTTAAAGTATTCACTACAGGCCATTGCTAGAGGCAGAATACTAGTCTGGATAGAGATGCTGAGCTAATCTTTAATTTCTTATGTAATTTCTTATTATTTTGATGATAAGTACTCAGATGCATTCTTTGTCCCACAATACAGCAAACTTCTTAAGCAAATTTATGTAACTGGACAAAAAGAGTTGCCTTTATTGGAAGTTATGTAAAAATGTGGTATACTTGAAGAATTAGAACTATAAACTGTCCATTGTGTATTGTACCCACACACAAAATTGTATACACTATTTTTATATTCCAAATATCAACTGGCAGAAAAAAGACAGCTGTAAAGTGTTATCCATGCAATAAAAAATAACACGATTTTGGTATATCACTATGTGCAGTGAAGCAAGTTTGCTTTACCTTACTGAGCTGCCTGAAGTCAGTTTCTGCTGTCTCTCCTAGTCCTCTGTATTGATGATTTCAAATGTCTCCAAGTTGCTGCAACAGCCTGTTGGAAATAATACATCATGTACCTAACTGCCCATGCTGCTGTATGCCTGTTAGAAGGGAAAAAATCAGGATAAGTCCTGAGAAACTCCCGAGTGAGTAATCCTTGAGGGGAAAAAGAAAAAAAGGCAAATTAAAAATACCACTTTCCATGCAACACATAGTACAGTCCAACTGGTGAAAAGGGATCGTGTTAATTTTTATCAAGTTGGACAAATCATTTAAATGTCATCCACAACATACGACAAATGTGACACACATACCTATGTTCCACAGAGTCAGATATGAACTCAGATGTCTACAGGCACACAAAGAGAAAATGAGTAGCTTGAAGCAGTGGTTTCTAAAATTACCTCACATATCACATTTATCAGTGGGATCACGCATCACAGCTTGTTGCTGTGGGTGCAGAAGAATGGATGCTTAATCAAATCCTAATTTCTTCTTCACATAACAAATTGAAATTGTTCTAGAATGTCTCTCATCTCTGTCTTCGTTCAGGTAATACATATTAGTCCTTGTAACTGAAATTAGTTGTTTCAAATGAAAAATAATCTATCTGAATATCCTTGAACTGTGATGTATGTGTTGACTCAACAAATACCAAAAAAAAACCAGCTAAAGACTAACCATTATTTAAGCTAAATACCATTTCGACTGGTGATTTCAAACAAGGTAGGACCAGGAGCAGAGTCTTTTCAAAATCACTGGAAGTGTTCACAGCCATTTGTAGGTCTACAAGATTGTATTTATTTGATGGTTTTAGCATTTATGTAGTTTTGCATGTCCTGTGCTGTGGTGGACTTTACCAGCCTCTGATGTGGTACGGGGCAGGACAGCTTCACCTTCTGCTTTGGCCACACTGAGCTCTTAGAGAAGCACCACAACCTCAGTGTTGACATGTAAAAAATGTATCAGATGACCACTTTGTTTTACTTTTTTTTTTTTCCTTGAAAACCAAATGAAATATATGAAACAAAGGGATGAATGTTATGGAAATTAGACCCCGCCTTCCAGGTGAGATTACTGCTTTGTTTCCAGTGGAGACGCTTCAAACGCAGATCTGTGACTAGTAATGCTACAGCTACATCAGAGAATTTGTTGCAAAAGAGCTGTCACTTAACCTGAGAATAAATAGAGTCTGAGCCACAATTTTGCATCATCATAAAATGGGAGGAAGATCCAGACAGCACAGACTAAAAACATCTACCTAGTCTGGCAGACTGTGAATCAACCGAAAGCCGCTCATGGGCCGGAGCTGGCAGCGGGTTGGAGCCAGGGTAGGGAGAGCCACGCTGTCACCTCTGCTGTCACCTGGCAGACTGCACCAATAGGACAGGTCTGGCTCAGCACTGCTGGCATCCTAAGTAGAGACTAGAATATGAGATCATGTCTTAATGTCTGTCAGTGCTTTAATGATAAAGTAAACCAAGCTAAAAGCCTACATTTGCATTAAATTGTCAGGTATTGTGGCAGATCTACGAGCAGAGGCCTGCGTATGGCCAAAGACACAGTGAACAGAGCACACAGAAACAGGAACACAGATGTTGATGTGGATGGAATGAAGAGGAACTGGTCCAATATAAACATGGAACAAGAAAACAGCCTTTCCTGCTTATCTTAGTGGGAACTGAATAAGGCAACTGGGTTGGCGATCTGAAATATATGTTTGCTTGCCTAGCAGGTGCATGATAAGTTTTAGAGCTTGGGTATAAAAGCTGAGGCTTGAGAAGCAATAAACGATTTCGTGCTTATCACAGCCGGAGTCTGTGCCTTCTTACACCACAAATGGTGCCCGAACAGGGTTTAAAAGAACAAGGATTAAAAGGAACAGAGATATGAAGTACTAATTATACGGTGGTGTACCCACGGCTGGATGGAGGAATTCATACTGAGAGC
Source organism: Chroicocephalus ridibundus (assembly GCF_963924245.1). Taxonomy (NCBI): domain Eukaryota; kingdom Metazoa; phylum Chordata; class Aves; order Charadriiformes; family Laridae; genus Chroicocephalus; species Chroicocephalus ridibundus. The sequence goes on along the minus strand of NC_086286.1, from coordinate 62,670,689 downwards.
TCTCTAGCAATTACTGTCATCACTGTTCTCTGGACGAAAAAGGTGAGCAGCCGTGGTTGATATTAAAAATGGGACAAACACCTACTGGAAAACAGAAATTGCAACTTAAACTTCTGCAGCGCCTTTTAACAGAACAGGGCTTTAAAGTGGCCCCTGTCAAATTAGTAACTTTGCTTGTACGGATACGTGATTACTGCTCATGGTTCCCTGAAGGGGGGGTCCTATGATTTAGCTCACTGGCAAAAAGTGGGGGAGGAATTGCAAACGCGGGAGATGCTGCGCTTGTCCTTGCCAGAAGGAATAATAATTACTTTGGCGAACTGTATACACTGCCATACGAACACTGCATCCCGCAGAACAAGCCCTGCAAGGGGTTACTGGAGGGGCACCACAAGGTCTCCCAGGTTCCTAACCTCAGTCTGTTGACCCCCAGTTGTGGACCCTGAGCCTGAATCTGCTGAAATTTCCAATCCTGCAGAACATTACCAAAAGCAGAATTCGGGAGGCGAAGAGCCAGAAGATCCCTTTGATCCTGGTCCAGTAAACCCAGAGACTGAACCTGATTTATATCCACCTTTAACCCCAATTAAAGCTATGCCTGCATCTGCTCCAACTGCAGAGGAGATTTTACAGCAACAGTGACGAAAGTCATTACTGTGCTTCTCCACTCTTAACCCTCCTCCATTTGCACCAGGTACTGCATCTGTTCCTTCTTCTCAACCACTTATACGTGTGCAGCCGGAATCGGGGTATTGCAGCATATTGTCAGAATGTCGGCGGGAGGCTTTGCGCAGGGGAGATGTTCAGATGTTACAAGCGATGCCTGTAATTTACAGACGGGCATCTATAAACCAACCTAACCAACCTCCTCAATATCAGCACTTACATTATGAGTTAGTTAAAGAGTTAAGAAATTCTGCCAGAGGTTACGGATTGCAATCTTCCTTGACAATGAATCTTATTCATGCCATAGCTGGCTCGTGTACAATGACAGTGTATGATTGGCGTTCTCTTTTGAGGTTAATCTTGACTGCAGCAAAATTTGCAGTCCAGGGCACAGAGTACCGTGACGCTGCCACCGCTCAAATTATGGACAATCTTACTCAAGGTATTAATATAGGTCTGGACGAGTTGCTGGGACAAGGGCCATACGCCACTGCGCAGGCACAAGCCCAGTTAGACGGAAGAGTTCTTAGTCTGGCCACACCGCTGGCTGTTAGAGCCTTGCGGCGAGTTCCCAATGCAGGGAGAAGAGAAACGTCTTTTGCGGCTGTGCGCCAGGACAAAAACCTTATGTTCCCTTCTTAGACAGCTTGCGGACTGCTACCCAAACGCATGGAGATCCTGAAGGGGCGCAGCAACTGCTGTCGTTTCAATTAGGAACCGAAAATGCTAATGTGGATTGCAAGCGCGCTTTGGAGCCGTTGCGAAGTAAGACCAAAATTCTATCAGAGCTAATAAGAGCCCATCAAAACGTGGGCTCTGAGCAACATAAAGCAGAAATGTTAGCCACTGCTTTAGCTCAACCGATGGCGGTAGCCCGTGCAGCTGTTAAATGCTTCCTTTGTGATAAGGAAGGACATATTAAACGGAATTGTCCCCGACGCACCGACCATCCAACTTCAAGACCTGGTCCTTTAACTGAGGGAAATACAGTTGCAGATTATCACGCTCTGTCGGTAACAACTCCGGACATTATGCAGCAAGCTAAAATGTCGCATGATTTTTTTCATCAAAATGCGAAGGCATCGGGGAAGCAATTTTCTTTAACACAACAACAAGCACATGATATTGTGCGAACTTGTGCCGATTGTCATCAGCTGGCTCCTCTGCCATCATTTGTGGGGGTTAACCCGCGAGGGCTTACACCTGATGAACTTTGGCAATCCAATGTTACACACGTTATGGAATTTGGACATTTGCGCTATGTACATGTTTCAGTTGATTCGTTTTCTCACTTTGTTGTAGCTACTGCTCATACAGGAGAGAAAGCTCGTGATGTTATTCGACATTGGTTGCAATGCATTGCAGTCACGGGAGTACCAAAAATTATAAAAAATGATAATGGACCACTTTATGTGTCCGTTAAAGTACAGGCCTCTTTACAGACATGGGGCATTAAACATGTCACCGGTATTCCTCATTCCCTGACTGGGCAAGCAATTGTGGAGCGTATGCATCATACTTTAAAAACCATGCTTGCTAAACAAAAAAGGGGGAATCCCGTAGGTATGACACCTCACGAGTGATTGTATAAAGCAACTTATGTTTTAAATTTTCTAAACATGTCTTGTCTTCTTTGTCATCCACAGGAGTAGAGCAACATTTAGGACGGACTGTTGAATGGCCTGAACAACCGAAGGTGTATTATAAGCACCTTGAATTGGGGCGCTGGGAAGGACCAGTCCCCTGATAACATGGGGTTGAGGATATGCTTGTGTGTCTTTATCCTCAGGTCCATACTGGATTCCTGCAAAATTCGTTAAGCCGGCTCATCAGCCAAGTCCAGTACGGGAAAAGGAAGGCCTGGAACCAGTCGAGCCCATCAACGAGGAAAGCAGGCATACCTAAGGATGGGTATTTTTATTAATCTTTCAGTTTTTAATGCTTATCTCTTTTCTGTCTCGTGTGGATTCTTTTGTATATTGGGTTATATACTGAGGGCTGGTGAATGGGATTTGTATTTGTAAACAGAAATCTTCATAAGCTAACCATAGATAATACTACAACAAATAGAAGTTGTGAGCAAGAAGATTCTGTAATGATTTGTACTTCTCGTGATTTTTGCAATAGTATCTGCAATTGTTATTTTAACTTCAGCTTTTGTAGCCGTTTTTGCGCTTACTGAATCTGTCCAGACTGCTAAGGTTGTAGGAGAAACTTTATCTAACGTAACTGAAGAATTAGTTATGTTTAGTATGCTGTCTGCCCTATTTAATAAGCATTATATGATCAGTTGTAGATGCCGCTTTGCATCATACCCTTGTACAAGTTGTAGAATATGTTGCTGTAAAAACTATGCATGTATCCATGAGAACCTGACCTTCAAAGAAGTAAATAACAAGAAGGGTGTACAGCAATGTAGTCACGTATCAGACAGCTGCTATTAGCAAAGCTGGATCATGAGTCTGGTGAGACGCGCTGCATACGCTGGCCACGCGTGCAGCGACTCTAGCCTGTACTTTTCTACTCAATACAGTGCAGGAGAGTCTGGTGGGACTCCCTGCATGTGCTGGCCATGCATGTAGCGACTCTAGCCTGTACTTTTCCACTCAATCTGATGCAGGATATAAGGGGGCTGTCTTGGCCTGGAGAGAGGGAGAGAGACATGAGTGCACTTTGAAGATGCAGGGGACGCCCTGAAGCGCTGTGACTGCCTCCCCCTCCCATAGGTATGACACTGATAAGCAAGAACACATAGATGAAGAAATATTAACCAAATTACAAGCCTTAGAAGCAGCAGTAATATGGATAGGGGATTGGCAAAATGCGTTAAAAACATGTCTTTCTCTGTATTGTGATTGGGAGTACAACTCTGGAAGACTTTGTGTTACATCTCTCCACTGGAATGTGTCACTACGTGGCTGGGAAATGGTCAAACGCCACCTCCAAGGTGCTTTTGACATGTCGTTGCAACAAAATATTCGTTCTTTACATGATCAACTAAAAATTCAAATATTAAAGATTCAAGACTTAATGAACCACAATGCATTTGAAACATTGCAAAAGGATTTGTCGCGTGGAAATCCAAAAAATTGATTTTCTGGACTAAATTTAAGAATCTGTGTATTTATTGCCTTAGCAGGGTTCTTTTTGATTCTGTTTTTAATTGTGTTTAGTATATAACCTGCTAAGAGCGTCACGACGAGTAGAAGCACGAGTCATGGCGACCACATTGCTGTACACTCAGGAGCTAGTAAGTTTGCGTCCCTTCCCAGCTTATACGGAACAATTGCTCAAACCGTAAAACGTGGCAATATTAGTACGCCATGCTTTGTAGACCCAACTGTACCTTAAACACTGGTCATTCAAGAATGTTTATTTCCCTGGCAGAGCTGCAATATGCTGGGGCGAGGTACTACTCACCAGTAGGAATCCTTGTGCACATGCATCTTCCGATCAAGTCTGCAAGGACACCTCTGAGAGATGACTCCAGTGAGGAGGGCTTGATAACCCATCCACACCAGCGCAGGCGGTGAAGCTCCAGTAGGGTCTTATGAAGGTTCAGTGAAGTCCGGAGGTTCTTAAAAGCTGAATATACTATAAGCGGGCCACAATCACCTGAAATGAAATTTTCACATGAATTCATTGGAATCAAAATTTTGCAGCACATAATGGAGAGTGTCACCTATTAACAGGCACTGGGCCAGTTCTTAGACATTATTGTCTCTATTAATTTGAGTTAAAATAGAAACAAATTTTTTCAAAGTAACTTGTGTGATTTTTCGCTAAATGTTCCTATTTATAAGGAAAGTAAGGCAAACAAAATTCAAGACTTGCTTCCCCACTGCCCATCGTGCTGGATAGTTATTGATAACTATACAAAAAACTATCTGAAATATTATCAGCTTAGAAATGCTGGTACTTTAAAATGTACTTTCCACATGGTTAATGATTTTCAAAAGATATGAGGCTGTGGAGAATACTGATAACTTTTCAGTTTATGCAGTGTGTATTTTACATAACAATTATAAAATGCATTTACTTGTATTTTGGCAGCTTGACTCAGTGTGATTGAATATGGTAACTACAAAGAAGTGGCTGATCTGATACCGCTTTTTACATAGGTATATTGACATCTGTGAATGTAGATAACTGGAATTGTTACAAATTAATGATAGCTGCTTCTTGGGGTTTTATCCGTCCTGTAGTATATACCTATATATATACACAGACAAATATATTGCACTACTGTCATCTGAAAAGTAGAATATGTGTTATCTTTTTTATACAGTGCATGTATTATGCTTATTTTATGGTGTTTTTATTTAACAAGCAAAAAAAATGTTTGCTGCCTAGTTGTACAGAACTGTAGGATACTCTGCTGTGCACAGTTCCAAATGCCTTAGGCAACTGTTTAGCTCTTTGAATTATAGATATATATGAATGAATATATATAAAAACATAAAATGAAGAAAATTACCTCAATAAAATTGTTCTGAAAAACTTTATAGAAAATATTTTGTTCTTGAAGCTCTAGCAAGTACATGGACATGTAAAACTGAGTTAACTTCAGAGAGCTGTTACTTGTTGGAAAGCGGCCTCTAGAGACAAAATTAAAAGTCCCTCTTCATGGAAATGAGATGAAGGAAGGTTCCTGAAACCTTCCTTTGAATTTTGGGAGTCCTTCAAATAAATCTGGTAGCTCTCCTGTGGGTGGTGTATTCATGCAGAGGTGTGTTCAAAGAGGTATAGCTGTTTTAAAAATACAAAGTTAGTGTTGTAGTTCAATGGTTCAGAGACCCAATTTATGCTCCAAGTTTCCCTTTTTTTTTTTTATCAGCAAGATAGTGGTTTTCACTAACTTCACTTTCACTGACAGCAGATTTGCTACAAAATTACACCTACTGCACATGGACAAAACTGATGTGCACAGCCGAGGGTTCAACCTAATCTGCAGCATGCCTGCCAATCTTTTAACAGTACAAAGTGACTGACAATAACTTTTGCTTTTTAATTACTCTGTAATAACTTCCGCTTTGCAAGAACTAAGAGAAAAAGTTCCTCACATGAAAGGCAAGTTGTTGAGTATGTGAAGGAAACGTGTGCATATTATTGCAGCATATTATTTTTCAAGTGGCTGCTTCAACAGTGAGACCATTCCAATACCAACCATTCCTCTTCTGTAAGCATAAAAAAAGAGGTAAGTGACCGGAGCGCTCTTCCCCTCAGTCTCTGTAGGTGCTCTTTCCTGAGTTTAAACTGCACGGTGTCTCAGCAGAGAACACAATGATTGTACAGTGGGGTCGATGGTCTTGTAAGGCTTGGATGAAATTAGAAGCTTAAGTGGAGTCTCCATCTGAGAGACTCTCTCATTCACATTTCACATACATGTAATACTCGATTTTGAATTCTGATATATCATAAATCAGTTGGAAGGAGATGACTCGCTCTTAGGTATCAACAAAGGAGGCAATATGATACTTACTATTGCTAATCCCTCAATCTTAAAGCTAATCTCCAGGTGTATTGCTGTTGGCATACATTATCAATTTCTGTGATAAGGGAGTCTGTTGTTTTAATCACAGTGTGAATGTATAATACAGATCCTTCCCCTTAAACACTTAGAATCTAAGCAGGAAATAGAGGGTGGGGATGTGAATTAAAGCAAGACGGAAAACCCCGAGACTTACAAAACTGGACAGGTAAAATCTAACTTGCACATGTGAAACAGATTATTAGCAACAGAGCTGAGAGCAAAAGCTAATTTTTCCCACTTCCAGACTGACGTTGATGCTCCTAGACCAGATTTGGGGTATACAGAATGACAGCACCACCACTATTAGATAGGGGGTCTCCAGACACAGGGGACTGTCAAGGGCAATCCTGTTACCAAGTCTGTGTACAACTATTTTGCACTTCTCTGATGCCAGAGCTACTTTAGGGACCTGGAAGCAATAAGGAGCATCTAATCTACTTTGTTACCCCACGTATAAATGCTAAGCACTGTATTTTTAACAGTTGGGTGATTCTGCTCTTAGTCACCTTGTGAAAAGCTAGCTCTGCTATTCCACCTGACACTGGGTTTGCAGTATAGACACACTATAGGAAGGGAGTTGCTCCTGTTAGGTGCAGTCCTGAAAAACCCATTCACAGCATGCAGTCAAAGGGTTGCTAACCTTCCTGTACCACGAGGTGTGTACTACAACCGTCAGATGGAAGGTACCTGCCATGTACCTTTAGGAAGGAAGGGGAAAGGAAGGTCTAGCCTTTGCGCAGATATGTACAGGAATAATTTGAGCACAGGAGTCATTTCAACTGATGGAGCAGACCAGATTAGTTTATGTGCTTCCATGAGAGTGATATGATGAAACTTGATGGTAAACATGCAAGACTTTAGAAAAAAATCGCCAGAACACTGAAAATCTGGGGGTTTTTTGAAGCTTTAGTGACACCTACTGGAAAACAATGAAATCCACTCAAATACACATATACATTTAGCTGCATACATATACACACATAACGTGGTTAATTATTTCTTAATTTTCAGTAACAACCTTTCCATAGTTGTTACTGCTTTAATTGTCTATATGCACATGGAAGAAACTGCTCCCTTCTGTGTTTTACACTTTCTTTTCGAAATGTAACAGAATGGTTTACATCATATTCCTAAAATACCAAGCATACTTTTTTTAAGGAGTGTGTTTGTGCACAGGCATGCTACATGGCATTGGTATAATTTATACAGCTAGAATGTCACATCACAAGAAATAAGAACTCAGATATGGTGAAACACTATTAATACAAACACATTATTTACATCTCAGCTTTCAAATTCAGCCTGGATGTGAGCTTGTGTGGAGCCAGATCGCAAAGGTGTGTGTCAGAGGTGACACTAGAATCATAGAACCATTTTGGTTGGAAGAGACTTTTAAGATCGAGTCCAACCGTTAACCTAGCACTGCCAGGCTACCACTAAATCACATCGCTCAGCACCACATCTACATGTCTTTTAAATACCTCCAGGGACGGCGACTCAAACGCTTCCCTGGGCAGCCTGTCACAATGCTTGACAACTGTTTTGGTGAAGAAATTTTTCCTAATATCCAGTCTAAACCTTCCCTGGTGCAACTGGAGGCCACTTCCTTTTGTCCTGTTACTTGGGAGACCAACCCCCACCTCCCTACACCCTCCTTTCAGGTAGTTGTAGAGAGTGATAAGGTCTCCCCTCAGCCTCCTTTTCTCCAGGCTGAACAACCCCAGCTCCCTCAGCTGCTCCTCATAAGACTTGTTCTCCAGACCCCTCACCAGCTTCATTGCCCTTCTCTGGACCCACTCCAGCACCTCAATGTCCCTCTTGTAGTGAGGGGCCCAAAACTGAACACAATAATTGAGGTGGGGCCTCACTGGTGCCGAATACAGGGGGACCATCACTTCCCTACTCCTGCTGGCCACACTGTTCCTGATACAGGCCAGGATGCTGTTGGCCTTCTTGGCCACCTGGGCACGCTGCTGGCTCATATTCAGCTGGCTGTCGACCAACACCCCCAGGTCCTTTTCCCCCAGGCAGCTCTCCAGCCACTCTGCCCCAGGCCTGTAGCGCTGCAGGGGGGTGTCGTGACCCAGGTGCCGGACCCGGCACTGGGCCCTGTTGAAGCTGGCTACGGCACGGCTGGTTGAGGAAGCCCTTTCTGCAGAGCCTGCGAGCGAGTGAGCGTCACAACGCCTCCCATCTCACACCATCTCTTTATAAAAGTTTATGGTAATTTATCGTAGCGACCGCCCGGCCCCTGCGCAGGCGCATTGCCCTTTGGCCCCCGCTGCCCAGCGTTCTGCCGCTTCGGGCGGAACCATTCTCCACTAGTTTCTGGGGGGGAGAAGTGGGGAAAATATGCCTCCGGAAGGTGGGAGAAAGTACCTGCTTGCGATCACGGAGCCTCTCTTTTATTAAAAGACTATTTCAATCTGAGAAAACTCTCATTGCTTGTGTTACTGGCGTTAAAAAAACCCATAACCTATGCGGACTGGCAGCCTATCTCCTCCCCCGATGCTGGTCACTGGTTGATCCTAAGATGGCGGCGGCGGCTCAGGGGTGCTGAGGGCTGGCCCGCGTGGGAGCGATCAGGGCCTCTTGTCAGCGGTGCCGGTAACGGCTCCTCTCGTCGGCGGGCAGCGCGCGCTGCCCGGGCTGCTCCCGCACCATGGTGAGGAGGAGGAAGGCAGGAGGGCAGGGGACTGGGCGGCCACTAGCGACCCAGCGCCTGGGTCGAAGTTGGGCCGTTTGCGTAGCGCCGTTGGGAGGGGAGAAGCGGCAGCCCCGGACCCGCGGCGGGGGCGGGAGGGGTCGGCGGCCTGGGAGAAGCGTTGCTGAGGGGCGGCCGGCCTCCCCACGGGGACCGTGAGGGGTGGGGGTAGCCTTCCTTTCCGCCCGGCTTCCTGCGGGCCCAGTACCTCCCTGCGGTACCGTCGGTCCGTAGGGGCAGCACGTTGCTTGCTTCCAAAAGCTTCTTGTATTTCCTCTTATGGTTGCTCCAAGCCTACAATTTTAAAGTGCATTTTGGGGTTTTTAACTCACAACATACGGTGGCAGTTGATATGCTCTGAATTTTTAGATGTATCATGTTGTATACTTAAGGTTAGGAGGTAAAGAAAATAGATTAGCTCCGTAGAGTAGTTTCCGAGAAAGCTGGAGAGGGACTTTTTACAAGGGCATGTAGTGACAGGACGAGGGTTGGTGGCTTCAAACTGGAAGAGGGCAGATTTAGATTAGACATCAGGAAGAAATTCTTTACTGTGAGGGTGGTGAGACACTGGAAGAGGTTGCCCAGAGAAGTTGTGGATGCCCCATCCCTGGAAGTGTTCAAGGCCAGGCTGGATGGGGCTTTGAGCAGCCTGGTCTAGTGGGAGGTGTCCCTGCCCATGGCAGGGGGGTTGGAACTGGATGATCTTTAAGGTCCCTTCCAACCCAAACCATTCTATGATAAGTTGCATGTGTCTGCTGTTGACGTGTTTTGGTAGGTAAGTAAAGCTGGAATTTTTGATAAAAATATTTCTCCCAGTCAGATGTGCAAGCGTGTAGGAAAGGTTTTCACCCAGTTAAGAGTGCTTCAGATTTTTGTTGATCCAGAATATAGATGTACTTTTGATGTTAGAGTTGTGTCTGTGTAATGGTGCAGTCCATAGTTTTCATGGTTGATACGGAATTACTGGTGTGGGAACAGCTGTCTATAAACAATTTTTCAAGAAGCTAGGTGTGTCTAGATGAATTTCCTTATTTCAGTTTCCTGTGGTTCTTGGGTGAAGTATGTCTCAGATTTGACCCAGTGTTTAGAAAGTAGTTACTTAAAACTTCCTTTCTAGGATTATATGTTAAGGCGTACATGCTATAATCAAATATTTATTGTACCAATGTATTGCCATTTTGCAGCTGAATACAGCTGCATATGGTATTAGAACATATGAAATGGCTGTTGTGCATCGGGTGAGAAAAGTTAAGCTGCCACTAGTTTCTTTTCACTTTGTCTCTTAGGTATATGTTTATAGGGCATTGCCTTAAAAGGAATACAGTAGCACGGTCCATGGGCAAAATATTCTTTCTAGGTGCATTTAATACTTCATTTTTTATTAATGATTAACCAAATGTCCTTTTGCAGCCTCACAAGAAAAAGAAACACTTCATAGACAAGAAGAAAGCGGTAACGTTTCACTTAGTGCACAGAAGTCAGAGGGATCCACTCGCTGCTGATGATACTGCACCCCAGAGAGTTCTGCTGCCTACACAGAAAGTAAATACTTGCTTTTAATATTGAGGTTCATTCAGATAAGAAATATGGCAGGAGAGAAAAGTGGGTTCGCAATCGTACAATTCAAAAACATAGCCTAAGAAAAGGTAGGTTTTAGTCCAGCGTAGTAAAAAGAAGGGGGTATTGTAGGGAATTTGATAGTCGTGAGTTACTACCTGATGGGTTGAAGGATGACTAACTGGCATAAGGGTTATAAACATATTAAAACAACAACAACAAAGATTGCCCGATCTACCCTGAAAAAACAGGCTTTGTTAATTATGCTGCTTATCGAAAAAGTTGTTTAAGGTCTTGCTCAGACAGCACCCGAACACTGAACCAGCTGGTTACAACATTCTTATTGGCTGTGTGTTAGGGTAATGAGTGGAGAGAGGACTACAAGAACTTTAGAATTCAGGAATTCTCAATAGATGTGTTACTTCTCTTTTTACTAATAAGTTTTAAATGGACTTAAGTAACTAAATGTCTTCCTTTTTACAATTCCAAGGTGCAGGACGAGCAAAGGAGGGAAGAGCAGCGGAAGTATGGAGTCTTCTTTGATGATGATTATGACTATTTGCAACATCTGAAAGAAGCCTCTGGTCCCTCTGAGCTTGTCCCTTCTGTGCATGGACAGCAAAGTAGAATTATTGTCACAAGTGAGGAGCACATCGAAGATGAAATTCAGCAAGTTCCAGTAAGTAGTATTTTTGCTCATAATAATCTTATGCTGGTCTTTTGAGTTTAGCATCCTGTAGACACGTTAACCATATTCAACAAGTGCTATCGTGACTGTGAGATAGATAGATAGATATGATCCTTTTGACCCACAATCAGACTTTCCTACAAGTAAAACCAAAAGTTGATAAGACAAAGTTTACTGATGAACAGGATTTTGCTAGCACAGCGTTAAAACGCTTTGTGTACCCATGACAAGCTTTTCTTGAAGAAATGGCTTAAAAAGGTATTTGTTTGAACAAGTCATGTTTTCTGGAGTTGGCATTTGTTTTTAAGATTTTTAGAACTTTTAAATGCTCTGGGGTTATGAATATGCCAGGTTGTATTACCAGGACACCATGCTTTTAAAGTGGAATGTAACAGAACCCAGAGGGAATAAAACCAAACTTTTCAATTGCTGGCATAACTTGTGGAATTTCATGATGCTAGATCACATTGGAATGGAAAATCAATAAGTAATGTCAAGCAACTGAAATATGCAATCGGCAGTCAGTCACTTTTAATTGAGGGAGTTTGGTTTAACCAAATATGGTAATTTTAGTCAAAACCAATGTTCCTAGTCAGAAATACCTTATGTAGTGATACTACATAAGAGTTAAAGTTATTTTAGATGTGCAATTTAGTAAGATTTTAATAAGCCTTTCAATAAAGGAGTAGTTTCAAATGTGTATTCTCTAAAACAATAAAAAAATATTACAAATTTCATTGTGTCTGCTGTGCAAGCATTCTCTAAAAAGCTTCAGAGATGCACAAATACTGTCTCTATACCTGGAGAATATTGACATGAGAATTAATGTTGCCAGCGCTTTACCTAGCTTTCATTGCAAGACTGAAAATTTGCCACCAATAAAGTAGTACTTGTCTTAAAAAATAAGTGGCACTCTCAGAGTTTCTTCTGTTCACGCGATTATCGGCACATTTTTGTTAATGTGAGCTCAAATGAGAAACTGAGAACAAATATATTGTGATATTGGGTTTTTGTTTCTTTCTCTAAGGCTCCATCTATTAAGTTGCCTTCCTCAGTCTTTGCCACAGAGTTTGAAGAGGATGTGGGCTTATTAAATAAAGCTGCTCCCATTTCAGGTATCATTAAATCTTCTACCTTTCCGTAACGTGAGTTGCCATCTAGGTACTACATGATAATTATGTCTTTGATTACAGTGTCATATTAGTTTTGGTTTAGAACAGGATCAATAGCAGACAGAATGATCTATAGGAGACCTGTGCTTCAATTTGAGACCTATTTATGTGACTCACTAATAATAGCTTTTTAGCTTTGCTGGGCAGGGGGAATCCATGAGCTCTTACAGTGTAGCAAATATAAACTAATAACAGGGGAAAACTGTAGATTTATTACTCCCATCTATTTGAATCCAAGTCTGGAACTGGATTTTCACTTTCAGAATTTCCCTTCTTTTCAAATGCAGAGTGGTGTTTACTGTCCTCTGTCCTTCATTAGTATTATTTCAGTGTTACAGACTGTAAGTACGCTTTTGTCATATATCCATGTTTGCACTGAACATTCACTTTGCAGCTATCTTAATATTTTATTACAGGAATTAATTGTGGTAGTTCTCTCTGTCCTGACAGAAAGATGGTAAAGAACGCTGCTGGTACTTGTAGCAGAGAAAGGCTTTCTGACCTTTTGTAATGTAGGGAATTTTAGGTGATGGGAGCTAGGATTGGTTGATATACAGTACTCTAGCTTGGATATCTGTCCTTCTACAATATTTTAAGTAAAATATATTAAAATACATTCCCTAGACATCTTAAGCTTCCAAATATGTTATTTTTTGGATGAGGAGAATTGACAAGAGGCTGGTGACTTGCCCTGGCTTGTATCAAATCTACAGATATTATTGAGGAATTTTGTGATTCTTAGGTTTAATCTTTCCTTAGTGCGAATTAACGGTCTAGTTGGATTGGGTTTTATCCATAAAAGCAGCTTCATAATGTCAGAGAAACTTATGTATTTATGTTGGTTTGTGGTTTGTTTTTGTTTTTTTTTTTTTAACTTTCTAGGGCCACGGCTGGATTTTGACCCTGATATTGTTGCGGCTCTTGATGATGATTTTGACTTTGACAATCCAGAAAATATTCTGGAAGATGATTTTGTTCTACAAGCAAATGAACCACAGAAAGGGTACGCAGGGCTTTGTAGAACTATTTGTCATGTGTAAATACGAATGATGCTATTTGTTATTCCATGTATTGTTGTAGGAAGGCAAGAATTGTTTCAGATTTCAAATTGAATACTTAGGTGTGTTAAAGGAAAAAAAGTATTACCTTGTCTTATGTGGGTGGTAGCTTACAAAACAAATTTTCATGTGTTATCCAAGAGATGGGTTCAATTTGTTACTTTGAATTCATCGATTATATGTATTTGTTTACATATGCAGTGTATGGAATAATGTGATTCTTGAACTATTTAAAACATTACCATCTGTCATATTTACAATACCTCAGTAATGATATTGATGAAGGCTAATGGGTGTTTCCAGAGCCTTTACAAATGCTTTATGTGATACCCCACTGCATATTTTATGACCAGTGAGAAATTTTGCTAGTTTTAATAGTCAAGAATGCAGCTAGTATTTTTCCACTTTGACATGTACAGCTGAATGTAAACATAAGCTCACTCTCAGTGCACAGAGGTGTGATCCAGCAGTTATCAGATACGTTTTCAGCTTTCAGACAAAAGTAGTATTATGTTGACCTTGGCAACACTGTTACAGCTAAACTTGTAAATAATCACTTTTTATCTTTGCCTCTCAAGATTTAAATTTGTTCTTGCCAAATTGTTTCAGATAACCCAACGCTGAACAGAGCTGTGGAAAGGTCCATGTATTATTCTAAAACTTTTATACTTGTGTTCAGGCCATCAGATGCCAAGGATGAAGATGAGTGGGAAGATGTGGAGGAAGACAGTGATGAAAACGATAGTTGCAGTAGTGATAAAGACTATGATTCAGAAGGTCCATTATCAGATGATGGGGTTAATAGACAGCCAAAAGAATTTCTTTTTATGCAAGAAGAAACCAGGAGTCGTTTCACAGAATATTCTATGACATCTTCGGTAATGAGAAGGAATGAACAGTTAACCCTGTTGGACGACAGATTTGAGAAGGTGAGGCAGATCAAGAATGTAACTGTTAAACGTCAGGGTGTTAAATGCTTCTTTGTCTTTTGATTCATCTCCTGTGTATGCCTGTGCAAATTCTTACTGCTTTCAGTAGTCAGGGCATCAAACAGCTGTTCTTTGCACATATTGCGCATTTAATATTGTGTGCGCTAAGAAGCCTGTGTTAAATAGCTAGAGTGTTAATTGCTGTTAAAAGGCCTAAGACTGATACAGTTAAAATTATTCCAGTCACTATAATGAGCATTCATAGTTTTTGTTACAATTCCATGTGAGAGGCCCAGTTCAACACAGGATATCATGCGCAAGTGTGTGGTAAAGACTCACTTATATCACCCTTTCTCCCCACTGTGCCAAGTGTACATTCATAAAATGATGACAGAGCAGTGGAAATATGGTGTAACTTTGTCCTGAGCAGTGACAGGCTTTTTAATGTACAGATTGAAATAACGCATCAGAATAAGAAACATTTTCTAGAAGCTGATTTAAATATTATTAAAAGATAATTTTGTGACTCCCATGCTGAAAGAATACTGACGGTAAGGAGGAAATCCTGCTGCAGATGTGTTTGGTGATTGTTCAGCAAATGAGAGGGGCAAGGAAAAAGGGGTAAGTAGAAGGAAACGTGTAGATCTTCTTTAAGCTATCAAGAAGTTGCATGACAAATACAATCTAACTACAGATATCCACTTATTTATTTTAGTTTTTTGAACAATTTGATGAAGATGAGATTGGAGCCTTGGATAATGTGGAGTTAGAAGGCTATATTAACACGGACAATGCTCGGTTGCAGGAAGTCCTGAATGATTACTACAAGGAGAAAGCAAAGAAGTATGTATTCCCAGAAATGCTGATTCACATAAGTAGTTTATATTGAATCCTGTGTTTATATTGAAAGTTTGTGTATGTTGTTTCCCATTCATGTACTCAAAAATTGCATCCCACAATCAAAGCAGCCACGTATGAGTATTATCCATTTTTTGGTGTCACTCAATGTCAGTCTGAACTTATGAGATGATAAAATTAAGTGGAGGCATTTTGTTGGTTTAGGTGAGATCATGCTCCTTTTGTATAATTGTATTGAATTTAGCGTAAATAATATCTAGAGGCATTCTTCCTTTCCCTTCTTAGTGTAACCTTTCTCCTTGTACTTTGTTTTAGCAGACTCTGTAGTATATTCTGTCCTATTGGTATACAGCTGATTCCATTGCAATACCTAGTTACATAATAATAAACTCGCAGGTGACTGTTGCGTGTGTACCACTCTTTGAAGCACTGCAAAAATCAGTGCTTATAAAGCAACCCCATGTCAATGTAAGACTGCGTTTCCACAGAATATTCACTTTGTCCTAAAGCAGGTGGTATTATCCCAAAGTTAAATGGCTAAATGTTCTCACATTAATCTTGTGTTTACTGATTGAAAGACATGGTAATGTGTCCCTTGTAGTGAAGGATGACTGGTCAGTAGCAGAGTACATAATCATCTCTAGAGGTGCTTTGCTTACACACTGAAAAGTATATCCTCTTCGTGCCCTCCAGTCACAAATTTTGTGTGCCACATACTTTTGAAATGCAGAAATACTTCTTTTTTTTGACTATGTCTGTTGTCCTAATGTTTTAGTTTATTTTGAGGATGCTTACTTAAGGAATCTTATTTTTGCTGCAAGTTTCATTGGGAACAGCTTTCTTTGGTTTGGGGTTTTACTCAGGGGAGACTGGGTTTACATATTACGCATTTTCAAGAAGAGTTAAACCTTTTTTTTTTTTCTCTCTGGACTTCTTCAAAGTTGTGTAAAATTGGATGCTCTTGAACCCTACGAAGATTTAGACTCTCCTGTGAATGAAGAAAGTGAGGAAGAAAAGGAAGAAATAGTAGCTGTAGTTATTGAGGAAACAAAAGAAAAGTGGGATTGTGAATCCATTTTGAGTAAGTATTTTGGAGTTTGCTTCTTTGTTCCTAGGATTTTGAAGTAAATGGTAAGTGATCTGAGAACTTTGCTAATAGTGCTTTAGTTAAAATGTTTTATGCTTCTGAAGCACAGCAGCAGGAGTTCTTGCTAGATAAAACTACTGCTTTTGTGTGGGTAACTTAATTCATGCAATTTTACGTCTTCAAAGCTTGTGTAGTAGTACAATTCATAATAAATTGACCTAATTTCTATTTGCAAGCCTTTCTTAATTTTTTTTTTTATTTTTTTCTTTGTGACCTAGGTACATATTCAAACTTATATAATCACCCAACACTTATTAAGGAGCCATCAAAGGTAAAATCATTAAATTTACTCTGACTAACAACCTGGCCTGGGAAAACTTGAGACAAAAGTGATTGTTTTCTCAATGGATATCTGTTTTTAAAAGAAGGAGGGAGCAGAAAAGAGGGTTGGGGGAGGTGTTAGCTTGTGGTATTACTTCTTCAATGAAGAAGGGTTTGGATATATTTTTTTCTATTAGAAGGAAAATTGAGTAAGTTCAAAATTTCTGCAATACCTAGGCAGAAATGTAGAGAGCAAGGAATGTACTTTCTTGTTATCTGTGATATACCTTTGTGTAATCTGTGTCTCACAAACATGTATTAGGGTTTTTTTTTTCTTCAAAATAGGCTTCTGTTTCCCTTCTACGGTTTGAAGCAATTTATTTTAGTTCTTTGGGCACTGCGCGATATTCCAGATATGTGAGATTTTGAAAAGAAACCTTTTTCTTGAAAGCTTATAAAGGAATATGAACTGTGTACTTAAGTTCAGTTTTTTTCAGTAATATTTAAATAAAAGGGAGAAACTTTTCTTGTTCTGGAAGGCCAGATTTTGCTCACAGGTGTGTCTAATTTCTTACTTCGGGATTAATGTGCATTTCTCTGAGGGAAGAATAGTGTGAGGAAACTTAGCTGTTTATTACTGTTAAATCTGAATCTAATGTTTTTATACTGATAAGGCAGTGCAATGTGCACTTCTTGGAGAGAAAGCTAGGGACCACTAATACGTATGTGCTCTCTATTTTAGCCAAAACCAATAAAAATTTCACAGAAGACTGGAATTCCCCTACATATCTTGCCTCAGAAAGGTCTTACTGCTAAGCAGATTGAACGCATGCAAATGATTAATGGTAATGACCTGCCAAGAGCATCAACACAGCCCCGTTCCAAAGACGAGAGCAAAGAAGATCGGAAAGCTAGAAAACAGGCAATAAAAGAGGAGCGAAAGGTATGCATTATTTTAAATAAGACCCTGCAAAAACATGTTATATTATCTGAATTCTGCCTTACAAACTTTTTTTAAAGCTCATTTGTTGTTATGTCTGGAAGTTAAGGGGAAAAACTTGCTGGTCTCAAAGGACTAATTATTACTTCTTCAAAAAAAATCTACTGCAAAGAAAGTTAACCTCATAATTTTGTTATCCTGATTTCCTATATGGAAATTTTGATCTGTTCTTGCGGCCGCTATTTACATTTATAACTTCAGAAAGAGCCCTCATATATCCTTATTATCTAGGGAAGCAAAGAAAATAGTTGTGATGTTTCAGATCACATAAAGTGAAGTCTCTGAAAGAAATGTGGAAAATGTAATTGGCCACAATGATATGCTAGCTGTTTTATTTAGGAATAGAAATTGCTAGCACATTAGAATCTTCAGCTAATTAAAGATGATAATCCTGGGGGCACACATATTAATGTGACTACTAATAATTAGTGCCATAAATAATAATATTGTCCAGATTTCTGCTGTTTTCATTAGAATGGTTTCTTTTTGCATGTTATGCCTATTTTGTAAATTATTTGTATGCACAGGAACGCAGAATGGAGAAGAAAGCAAATAAGCTAGCCTTCAAATTGGAGAAAACAAGGCAAGAAAAAGAGTTGCTCAATCTGAAACAGAATGTTCAAGGACTGAAGCTGTCTTGATGAAACTGAGGAACTTACTCTGGAAACATCCTTAAGTTTTCACTTGTATTGAGAAGGGAACTGCTAACTCATAGCTTTACCAATTATGCACAAAGAGGGTTATTCATATATTGCAGTAACAAGACCCAGTAATTTCTCATTCTTTCTGAAACAAAGCTACACATAAAACAGTGTATTAGTGATGTCTGTTCTGTCATGAGTGACATGGCAACTGTTGCAAAGTTTCATTACAGTAGAAATGTATTAAAATTATATAAAAATTATTTTTCTTACAAGCTATGAATGGACAAGTTTTATATATATGTATTTGTTGTATGTATTCAACAAATCAGCAGAATCCTACAGATCTGATCTGATTAAATTCTTCTATTAAATTATTTCAGTTTACAAAGCAATATATCCATTTATGTCTTCTCTCCCTTATACTGATGGTTAAATATAGTGCCTTGATGTAGCACAGTGTTGTAAGTCAAACAGTTTTCACCCACTCTCCTTAGTTCTTTTCTGGGTTGGTTATTTATTGTTTGGGTACTATTATGAAAGATGTAAAATTACCTTTTGTAAACAGAGGTGTCTGAAAAGCTGTTGTGCAGGTAGACATCCCTGTTACCTAACCTGAGTTTTACATTTCTTAGCAAATAAAATCTGTCGCAACAAGTGTTGCAGTAGTCAATGATCCTGACTATTGATGCTGAAATCAGCTTTGCTGAAAGTACTCGGTCTGAGTAGTATGGCAAACAAAACAGCAGATACTTAGAAAAATACTGTGTGTTGTAGATGGCCATTGTCTTGAGTTTCCTAAAATATTCTTCAGGTCTTGCATTGGATTTGATTTCATTGAAATACAAGCTTATGACCCACCCTAACTGTGGCACAGACTTTCTCAAGATGAGCAGAGGGCCAGTATCTTTAGGCTTGGTGTGATCTTAAATTTCTGTACTGTGCATGTGAGTTATTCTGATAGCCCTCTATTCATAACAAACCCTCAGCTTTAGATCTTTAGCCTGAGCAATCTTCTGCCTTTGTGTGCGAAGTTAACCATTTTACTGGTAAGGAACACAGTAACCAACTCATCAGTAGACTGGCTTGACTACTACTAAATTCAAAGCATCTCAAATATTCCTTAAGTAATTTTGTGACTACTAGATGGAGACAAGCTAGCAGAAGGACTGATGAGGCCTTTTAATGTACAGAAAGAAACAATTCAAAGTACTACTTTTTATTGGAAAAAGGCTTTTGTAATATATTTTAATTGATAAAGTAACATGGCTTTGGAGAAGGGAGTAAACAGGCAATTAGGTCTACGAGTCTCTTGATCACTGCTCAGAAAACTGAAGTGTTAACACAGTTTTCATATCTAGATTAAGCCTTAATTTTCTAAAATCGTTAAAGAGTCTGTGTTAACCAAGTAGAAATCGTCTGTAAGCTTAGAGCAAGTTTCAGGGTTGTCATTTAGCTGATACCTGTACTAGTTTTCATATGTTTTACAGGCTTAAACAGGGTCTGCCTGTGTCATAATTGTTAATTATGTAATTGCTGATGCATGGTAACTTGAACTGTGAGCTTTTGAGTCATGAAGACTAATGGCGGAGTACTCTTCACTCCTGACAACAATGCAGAAGCGGGAATTTGAGAAACCATTCCATTGAGATGAGTCAGATACCAGGAAAGGAGTTAAACGGGACAAGTGAGTAACAGAAGCTGTTCAGTGGCTTGGATGGAATGTGATTTTGTGGTTTAGTGGAAAGGAAAATCTTTTACTAAAGCCAATGCACGTGTTCTTTACTAGCACTTAACTCATCTGCTGTTGTACATGTCTAAAGTAACTAATCTTCTGTGGCTCATTGTCCTTTTTTCCAGATTTCTCATTGCTGATTCAGTGGTATTGTGCCTGTACCTACATTTCTTTTTTTAAAAAAACAAAACAAAAAAACCCTGTACCAGTCAAAACCTTGAGGGGATGAGAACAGAGTGAAAGAGAGGGGGGAGGCAGAGGAAGACACTTGAAGAGTATAGTCCAGACTAAGCACAGACACACAGAAAGATGTGGCATGGGAGCAAAAGTGGAAAGACATTTAAACAGAGGCAACAGAATAAGAGTCAAAAAGGTTTTAGATAGGCTTTGTTCCTCTGCACTCGTAATGAATGGAACGCTGTAGTAACCTTAACTCTGTGCCTTGGAGTATGGTATAATCTGAAGGAAAAGGTAGAAACGAAAGCAGTCGCGCAGCTGCTGCTGCTCAGCCAGACAAGGATTTCTTTTGTTTCAGCAAGCGCAGGTAAGGAACGCTTAAATGAGAAGTCTTTCCCTCTGTAGGTTACAAGTCTCATGAAAAAGGCTCTTTGTTGTTGTTCAAGTTTTCCTAAAAGCTGTTTTTGTTAATACAAGTAATGTTGCTGCTCTGAAATGAGTGTGTGTGACTGCCATTGGAGTCAGAAAGGCTTAAAACTACTTTCCATGTAACTTAAAAACCTATTTTTTTAAAAAAAATTTACTGATTTACGACATCCACAAAGTAAGATCATCTTGGAATGCTGCTTAAGCATGTCATGGAAATGTTCTATCTTAAGAATGAAGATTGTGTCACACTTGAGAGTGCCACCTGCCACCCTGAGCCATTACTGGGCATCGCAAACTCCTGATGACTTCCAAAGGAAATGGAGTAAATCTGGGTGGGGATTGCCTGCTCTTGCTTTCCAGCCCAGCTCCCAGCATTTAGGCGGCGAAACACCTCAGTACGCTTCCATCATCTCCTCACCCAACCGTGATGCTGTTGTGAAAGGACATACCTGAGCAGTCATGTGGAAAACAAAAAAGCGCTCCACCGTAGTAAAGGAGCGCTTGTGCGTCGTAGGAACGAGATAAAAGAAGGCAGTTGTGCAAAGGGGAGCCCAGGCACGCGGCTGTAGCCGTCCCTTTCTGACAATGAAATAGTGTTTCAGCCAGGGCTGAGTCCCAGCGCCGACGCTGCTGTCGTCACCCTGTCCTGTGCTGTGTAACCGAGACTCTTGCGTGGTTTGAATTTTACACAGCTGCCCAAAGGCAAGATCTGGCTCCTTGTACAACCTGTGGAAGACATTTTGCGCCAGATGTTCTGGTAAAGCAAAACTTTTTTTTTTTTACTTTTTTTTTTTTTTTTTTTTTTAAATGGGAATATCTATGCATTTAGCTGGAAGGGGTGGTGAGCGCTGGGGAAGGAGGAGGTGGCTGCTAGTAGAGAAATGGGTTGAACGCATGTTTAAACGAGCAAATGATCCAGTGACTGCTTTCATTACTGAATTTGATGAGAGAATTAACGAATGCCCACAGAAATATTGTGACTTAATCTGCAGTCTTGCACTATCTTAATTTACCTGCTTGTCCAAAAACAGATGTTTACTGTATATTGCATTTAAAATAACATATTATCTCTTGGTGAGACGTAAATTACTAACCTGAAGCTTCCTTTGTGTTCCAGGTTTCTAGGCAGAATGTGTTATTTCAGGCTTCCTGGGAAAAATAGACTAATAAACCATCTGATAAGTAGTCCCTTTGACAGCACAATGCAGGCACCAGGCTCTGTTCCAAAGCCTGCTGAAGTGAATGAAAAGATTCCCCCTGACCTCCCTGATCCCTGGATTACCAACTAAATGGGTGGCTGCACAGTTTGCCCGGCACAACCCAACCGCGGGGGCTTTTCTGCAGAGGGGAGGGGGGGGGGCTCTGCACACACACACACACACACACACACACACCGCCACCCTTTGCATTACTGATCCTGCGGCGCTGTGGTAGATCAGATCAGCGCTGCAACGGAACTAAAAACTGATTCAGGGGGAAAAAAAAAAAAAAATAAGAAAAATGCACTGGAAGCTGAGTAACTACAAGCACCGAGATGAAAGTGGGACTACCCCATGTTAGTAGTCCCACGTTTGGTATCTCAGACCCGATACATGAAGAACGTGATGGTTTAATCCAGCAAAATCGTTTGAAAAGGTGGCTATCTGTGTTTGCGGGGAGGCGGGAAGTTTCTTGTCGCTATGACTAGCGTGAGATACAAGTCCTGTAGTGCCTCTCTGTGCCTCGATGATGCAGGACTGGTGTGCTCTTTGGTGAGCAAGACAGCTACCTGCCGCCTTCTCAGTCCTGCAGAGGACTCCTCCTCTCGAGTTTCCTGTCAAAAATGTCTAGAAAGAGAAGATAAGGACCTGAAGTACATAAGTAGAAAAGTTCAAAGGGGAATGAGGATGTAGAAATGTGTGCTGTGGTAGGAGCTGCTTCTTGGCCCAGCCGAGCTGTAACCAAAATGCCTTGCTCAGGCTGCTGCTTAACTCAGAGTGGATGGCGTAGAGGCAAGAGAGTGGGTGGCGTAGAGAAACCAATGAGAGGATCAAGAAGAATAACTGAGAACAGGAAGAGGGAAGTGAGCAAAGGAAGATAGGAATGGGCTCTTTAATTTGCCAGCCGCGGGTGGGCTCAAATAGGTGTGATCCACAGCACAGGAGAGAGGAGGGAGCCTGGCCCTGGCTTTCACAGTGTTCCTCGCAAAGGGGGCTGGCCACCCTGAGGTCAATGCTGAAATCTGAGGCGCTTCTGAGCCTTAAAGCCCCTTTGTTGTGAGGCGTGGCTCTTCCACAAATTCGGCACTGGATATCTACCCGCCTAAAATTTCCCTGTGCTTTCAGCTGCGGGTGGAATCCCTGTTTTTCCTTGTGAGTTGTGGGGCTGGGTGTGCTGGTAAAGTAGCTGCTCCCTTTCGGCCCGGGGCTGCCACTGTTCCAGTGGTGCTGCTGTTTGTCAGGGCAGCCCCCGTCCAGAATACTTACCTAAACTCAAAGAGCTAATATTGTAAATATCGGCCCCTGGAACAGGATCAGTCTGTTCTCCCCCTTAACCAAGAAAGAAAGAAAACCCAGGGCAGGGGTAGGGAAGGAGAAGTCCAGCGGGATTGTTCCTGTTCACAGACACAGTCTGTTCTTCTCTGCAAGTCGTTATTTGTGCGGGCTTCCAGCATGTCCCTGAGCAGAACAAACTGGAAATGGCTTCTATGTCTTATTTGTGTCGAACTGCAGCTGTACTTGGACAGCTTTTTAAAGTTCTGTTGAATTCCTTCAGGAGTTGAACTGACCCTGAAATAAATACTGCTTCAGCTCCCCGCTCCTGAATAGAAGTAATTTTAAAGCCTGGATAAGAAAGCATCATTAACAAAGCATGACTTCAACCCATAAATGACTGTGTTTCTTTGCATCCCAGCTGAGACACGATCCAATATGCAAGAAGGTCTTCAACAAGAAGCGCAAGCCCTTCAGCTCTTTGAAACAGACTGCGGGGAACAGAAATCACCACTGTGAAGCAGCAGCCCCCGCAAAAGGTAATAGTTAAAATTGAAGCGTGGGTGTTACCTCCATATGAAGTCTTTCATTCAGTAATGCTGCTGTTTCCTTCGGGGACAAAGCCTGGATGTTGTGGATGAGTCTCACATATGTGCTTGACTGAGTGCCAAGTTCTTTCCTCCCCCTCCCTGTGCTGCTAGCGTTTGAGAATACTTCTCCGTTAAGAACCCAAACCAGTAGGTGTCATGACTGCTCTGGGCACACGAGCGTCTCTGCTCTTCTAGGAAATGTTCGTGTATGTATTTTAAAGACGACGCGAGTCTCTGTCAGCTTCCTCTTCGCTTAAATCTAAAAGAGAGCGTGATCCAAGATGGCTGGTGCATCAGTGCCCCAGGTCGAACCTGGGAGCTGTCAGTAGCCCCCAGTCTATGGAGCTACGGAGATTCACTGCTATTGAACCCAAGGGTTTAAAAGCGCATTTAAACTGAACGTATTTACAGAGCTTGAGGGGAAGAGGCTTACGCTCTTACTGGAACAAGTTTTTTTCATGCACTGTTGGGGAGGAGGGGAATATGCATGGACCTGTGTGTGTATAATTTTACCCAGAGCTGCCAAATCACTACTGATTTGGTACCCATGCAGACTGCCATTGTAAAATGTCCTTTAAAATCAGTTGTAGAGAGAAACAGAAGCACACAAAGGTTCAAAGCAAGAAGAAGAATCTGACAAGTGTAGGAGAAGGGAAGGCGTTGGTCACAGTGTCTTTTCTATTCCCTCTTAAGCACCCTTTGGTCTGCCATGACCAGGGTGTATTGTTGGAGAGCATTTTTCTTTTATCCATCTTCTGGTGCTGTCAATAGACAGCAAAGGGCTAAACCAGCTTTCCTATGCCTTTCAAAGAAAGCACTCTGCTTTTGTTTGTAATGTTTTTCCTTTCCCTCAGAAAGGAAGAACCCTCAGTCTAAGATTTTTCTCTGTCCATTGCAAGGGGGAAATATAGTTTGTGTCTTCCTTTTTTTCCATTACAGAAACAGCCAGAGAAGAAATCTAACTGGAGGCAGCACCATGAGGATTTTATCAATACTGTTCCATCAGCCAAGCAGGTCACAAAAGCTCTGAAGGAGGGCTGCCCTCTTCCGCCTCCTCCCCCACCAAGCATCAATCCAGGTTTGTGGTCTACTTTATCTTCTTAATGTTCTCGTACTGGTCATTGGTAAAGCAGCGACCTCTTATCGCCCACAGCTGGGCTTCAGTTTTGCACCCCCCCAGCACAACACAACGTGAACATTAATTACCTCCATACTCTCTAATTTTCAGCTGTATTTCTTGGCTTAAAGTGAGTAGGACTGCAATGTAGAGGTGGTGGGAAGGAACAGAAAACTAACTGTACCTTTTTAAAGGCAGCAAGTTTGGGGTCTGATATAGACAGCGCTTTGGGAGGAGGGTCGGGATGCCTGTGTTGTAGCACAGGCTGTACCAGTGCGTAACGGAGGGTGAAATACATCCCCTCACCATTCAGAGCAACTGTAGTGCATAGAGGGTTCCCCACTCCCATGTGGTGGCTTTCCACTGTCCCCTTCTCCTGTGTAGTTAGGGGAAGCCAGTTAGAACAAGGCTGGTCTGGTTTACTACTAATACCAGGTGTGGTCTCTGCAGAGAGCTCACTGTGTTGGAAGTTACGGATCCAAAAAAACGCACGTAGAGCCAGTATTTCTCACGATATGTGATTTATGAAACGTGGGAGCAATTTATGGAACATCTCAGTGGAGTCTCGCCTGCGTGAGGGAGGCGGAGGGAGGGGGAAAGGGGGGCTCTCTGGGCTCACTTCCAAAGCAGGAATTCATGACTGATAGCAAAACCAGCTGCCATGATTCCAGCCTTTCTCCTCCTCTAGATGACAGCAGTGTGGTATAAGCAGCGGGACACATCTTCCTTCCTTGATTGGGGTCAAGCTCCTCTCTGAATTTCCACTGCTGAATTCTTTAATGACTCTGTTATTTCTTGTCTGACTCCCAGAGCAGACCCCTCCCTTTCCTTCTCCCTCTTGGAGGAAACCAAGTTGTGCAAGAGCAGCGGTAGTTGTGGGGAAAGGAAACGGAGAACTGCTTTTTAGGAAAGACAAATTGCGGAGGGGCCTAGTGGGGATGTATATCCTGTACTACAGGCCTGGAGAGAAAGCACATGGATTGTGGGGAGGAGGGAGAGAGAGATTCCCCTTCCCTCTCTTCCTCCTCCAAATAGAACCCAAAGCTCTCTATTTTCCCCTGAAGTGCCAGGTCGCCCTGCCAGCCCCCCAAAGCCGGGCATCTGCCCTCTCTCGTTCTCCGCTCCTGTCTTCAGAACCATTTTGCTCACACTGACGGTCTGGGGCTGGCCTTAGGTGGCTGCTTGGGCCACCTTTTCTGGGCTGTTACGGGGAGAAATGATTTGTAAAGATGCTATATCTGTCATACTATGATAAGGACACTTGGTCTGCTTTTGTAAAAGGCACTGGGCAGGGAGCAGGGGTCTGAGGACAGCAAGGGCAACGCAAGGGCTGAATGGGACTGTGTTGACCCCAAGCGCCAACCATTCATTGAAAAGAGTAGGACTGCACCAGTCTACTGGTAGAGTAGCTGGGCAGCTTTTAGCAGAATCAGGACTATAACCCTGTGAAAAAGGACTCTAGGAAGCACTGCGGTGTGTTCTTCACAGCGCTGCTCCGCACCCAGAAACCTGGCTCTTGGATGCGCCTCACCTGCTGGGGCACAACTTCTTAAGGAAACAGATTTTGCAAAAACAGCTAACAATCTTAATGACCAATCTGCAAAAGTAGTCTTAAAATCATTGGCTTAGACTACTCAAGGAATTTCTAAATATCGCTTTTTCTGCAGATTTGTTAATTGTGAGGTTGGGGGTGGGAATAAGACAAAGATAATAAAATCTGCTTTTATTAATCCCCAGGGATTTATTTCTGAAAGCAATTACTGTTTGTTTGGTTAATACCGTAAGCATGTATTTTGGGATCCCGAGTGCTTTTTCTAGAGGAGGTTTTTGTAGTTCTCCAAAGTTTGTACTTCAGGAGCTTATGGGAACTCACTGTGGTCACCTGCTGATGGAGCCAGGTTTTGAACTACATAAAGTAGTTCAGGCAGGGCAATTCTTCTCCCATAGTGTATAAACTGTGACACAAGTTGTTCCTTTCTCATGATCAGACTATATTCAGTGTCCACACTGCTCACGAAGATTTAATGAGGCTGCAGCACAGAGGCGCATGAAGTTTTGTGAGGAACAAGCTGCCCACCGTGCCTTTGCTGCAAAGACCACCAGACAGGCTTTGGTAAGCAAACACAGTCACGCTTGTCTTGTCGCAGAGGCAGATTTGCCAAACTGTAGTTTATGGTGAGTAAAGACCTATATTAATATAAAACTTAAGACTCCAGGGAAGTTGGTGAATTGTTAAGAGAAGGTACATGCTGAACATCAGCTAGGGAGGTCCCCAAAACTGGAGCCCTTTGTCTGATATAAAAAGGGACAGAATATGATTGTACGAAAAAGTTGGACAACAATTCCTTCAGACTCTTCTGCGCTTCCAGGGTAACAGCTGCAGGGAAGCAGAAACCTGGCAGCTTTTGCAATATGTAGAGAAAGCTCTTCCTGTTCATTAGGGCTCCCGGCTGTCTGCAGGTTTGCTCTTCCCTGCAGATGTATAGCTGATTTACTCCCTGGGGTCTAGACGCAAGGCCAAAGATCTAAGCCCCTTTAGGGAACCAGAAAAGTGGAGGTAGTTGGCAGTGTCTTGAAGTGAGCTCCTATTTTATTACAGAAAAAAAAAATAAATGTAAACAGTTCCCTTAGGAGAGTACTGATTTTTGTATTTCTTTTGGAAGATACTTGAAAATCTTATTACTCTCTTACCTATTTTGGGCAGGAAAAATGGCTTCCAGGTGGTGGTGGGGGTGCACCTTTTTCTTGTTCCTTCCTAGCACTGCCTCAACAGTGATTTGGAGAGTTGTCACCAGGTTCCATAACTTGCTAGATTTGAGTGTGGATTGCGCATCTTCTTTTACTATGGCAAGCACCCAGTGACTCAGAGAAAACCCCCAACCTTAACAACTGCTGTGTCATCCCTTCCAAAGCGAGTACCAGAAGGTGCCAATACAGTCAAACCTGGGCCAGGTAAGGAGTTCACTTCGCCATACTTATGTTTTTCTTATAACAAACTCTGATGTATTTGAGGTGGGGGGTGGCATTTTTAAAGCAGATCCTTGGCTTTGGAATCCAGTTTTCTGATAGAATAATAAAGTTTGATATATTTTACTTTTTTTTTTCTTTTTTTGCAAATCCTAAACTCATTTCCGTACAACACTAGTTAGAAATAAGAAGAGTCAAAAATTTCCAAGCGGATGTTGTTGGTATTGAATGCCTTTCCAAGTCATCATCCTGATCTGTTGTGCCGAGTGTATACACAGGGGTTTTCATGTGGGTTCTCAGGAGGGGCTTCTTAGTCCTTTCAAATAGAGGTCCTCAAACAGAAGTGTCTATATAGCCCTAAAATATGCAGTCTGGGTGTGAGGTTCCTTGTGTCCCATAAAAGACTCCATAACCTTTCATCTTTGATGTTAAGATTTATTCCATCTTCTTTATCTTTTCTTAAGTCCGTTTAGATGAAGCATCAAGCTTTGTGTGTTGTTCATTCCATATGACTTTCCCCCTGTTGGTTCAGCCTTCAAATTAACAGCACCACATGCCTAAAACAGTTCCCGCTAGGCAGCATACCATATGATATGTTTGCTAGCACCCATCGCTACTGGTAATCACGACCCGTACTCAGTCTATATTTAGAAGATGTTTTATAAAGTTATTTTAATGCTTATTTGTAGTATAACCTGTGAATGATAATACATACTGCTCTCGATCCCTACATTTCTGGGGTTTATGTTGAATCTATGTAGGTTATAATTTTTTATGGTCAATAATTTTTTAAAAATAATAATCTGCAGAGAACTCTCCAGGAATAGTGCAGAAAACCAGAAAAACTTTGGGTGTATCACCTGGAAAAAAATCTTCCAGAGAGTTTGGGTAAGAATTTTTTTATTTTTTTTTTTAATATTAACAGAATAACATAAAAGAACCTCATTTGCTTTTGTGTATATACAATATCCGGTTGCAGTGCACTGCAAATTTTTGCAGAGCTCCTCGTGTCCCCAGTACAGGCTGCTGAGAAGATTCATTTTGGTGTTAAATGTTCTTTGATTTGGAGCAGCTCCGTCTCGAGTAGGCAGTGACTGCATTCTGCCGTTAACAGGTGTCTTGAGAGGATTTGCTGCTCTCTAGCAGGTCTTGTGCTCTCATGATGTGCTTCCATTTTCTGAGTGAGGAAGATGCCAGCATCCATTTCCATAATCACTGTCAGGATGGCGGTGTGGAGGTTCTTCCTTCTCCTCAATATTTACTTTCCCAGGCCACGATGTTTGGTGCTTCTGCTCTTCAGATCATGCAATCAGTTGTTCCCTTCTCTGGCTACGCAGAGTCATGTCAGAGCAGCAAGGCCTTCCGGCTCTTGCTTAAGGTGGCTGTAGTGCTGCTGTACAAGGAGATGGCTCACATGATCAGCATCTTGCACCACTGTCAGATGCATACCACTGCAGAAAATGAGATCCTGGCAGGAAATGTGGCCAAGATGGATTCCCTGTAGCTGGCAAGATATTTTGAGCCTGGAGATGAGCTTGTAAGAGAGGTTGGAGTGTGGCATGACCAGTAACATGCACAAAACAATCTGTTGCAGACACTCACTGCAACATTCGAAGTCTTTGCAGGATCCTTCTATGTGGAGTTCTGCTGTCCTTGATTGCTGCTGGTATGTGGCTAACCACCTTCAACCGTGGGCAAGTCTGCAATGGGCGAGGTGGCATTCAGTCCATGGTGCCATCATCAACTCTACCTCCTTGATTTTGCCAGCTACAGGAAAAAACTCTTGATGGTACCCAGTGGTCTCATCTGGTGTCCTCCAATCCCTGGTTACCTGTGACTATGTCAACAGTGTAGTAACTCTTACGGTTGTCACGCAGGGTCTTGCAGACCACCAACAGGGATTTATTGAGACCATGATCATTCCCAAGGTTTAATCACTGAGTTCTGAAACTTGGGGCTTGGCAGAGTTGGGGAGGAGACACCTCTTTCCCTAGGGATACTGGTGAGTCCAGGTACTGCTGGGGTTGTAGTTGCAGCCAGTTTGCAGCGGCTTGGGACAGCTTGTGCCTCCAGCAGTCCCCAAGTCAGACATCCACGCTAGCATCCAAAATACAGGAGAGTGTCCTGCACGTTCCAGGGAACTGTGGAAGCCACTGGCCTGGGTGAGCTTGTAGGTGTCGGACTGTTGGCAACTGCTGTGTTTTCTGTAAAATTTGAGGTTTTCCAGGTGCTTTCCATCTGGAGCACTTTGGGCTAGTGGGAGATCAGTTTCGGTGCTACAGGAGATGATTGCTTTTTAGCTGAGAAAGCAGACACGAATAACTAGCTTTGAGTGCTGCAAATAAATGTTCTCATCCTTCAAGCGTCTGGAAATGGTTTCCAGGATGAGCCGCTCCATCACCTTCCCAGGGATTAGGTTTAATCTTCTTATGTAAAATGGAGTAAATTATAAAAGCTGTTTCTACGCAAATAACAAGTATATGGCTTGTTGCTGCTTTCAGACCACAAACGCGCAACAGAAGATAGAGTGGCTGGTTGGCACGGATGTGTTAAGGTTTTCTTGTGAAGCATTATGGAAGACCTTAAGCAACACAATTTTCCAGCACCTCTTCCACTCCGAGTGCTACAGCTAACATTCAATAAAATAAACAAACTGAATTTCACTTTTTTTTTCCTTTTTCTTTCCCCCCACCTTGGCTACAAAGCTTATAATGCTGTCCTTTTTAAAGCTGTGAGATTATTTGTATATCGGTTGCTAAAATGTCATTATCTGATTGCCTACAAGTAGATGGATGTGGTTCATTCAATGGTTTCAAGAAAATGTACGAAGACCCGATATCGTGATTTTTTTTCCCCCGCTAATGCTTTGCTTTGATATATTGAACAAGACAAATTAACATTTTGGAATTTCATGTATATATTTAATAGAATCTTCTAGTAAACAATAAATGATAAATGTTAGTGATTGATAAGCGATAAATGGCTGTGTATGCACTTCAAGTTTAGAGTAACTGAAACCAAATCTCCTTCTTGCATTAAAAACTTCAATTGCTTTTAGAAATTGATTGATAAGATGGAAATGTCGCAGAGGCATATGCCGCCTTATTTTTCGGCCACCCAATCTATTACCAGCCTTGGATCACCCTGGATAAACTTTCAGCGTTGCAGTATGTTGGGTTGTTTGGCTTTTTTTAAGCCCAACAGTCCCCAATAAGGCTTTCAATTAAAATCCATAAGGAATTTTCTTGCCTATTAAATGTTCATAAAGTAAATGATGATGAAAAATAGTTGGACGCAGCAATAATAAATACCAGTCTTTACAGAGTCTAATTAAACTCTACTTGGGCTCTGGCTAATAGTGATTAGATACAGAAAGGATGACACTGAAGCAAGTGTAACTCCTACAGATGATAAACTTAGAAACAACAGGCATGAAGTTAGCCCAAATACATTAACGCAGCGCTTCTTGGCCTTTTTTTTTTTCAATCCAGGAATAAAGGGTGGGGGAACAACCCCGTACCAGACTGTCTTGTGCAATGTTATCACAGCTGTTTTATTTTACACCTGAATAAATGAACCCTCAAAAGTTAAAGCAAGCTTTACCATGTTTGGGGGGGTCCTCCCCCATTATTTGTGTGTGTAGAGCTGTTTGGTATCGATTCCACAGACCATTTCCCAGTGTCTTACAGAAAATGTAACTATAGGGACAGGAACCATGTATTGGAGAGGAGCACTTCAAAATTATGCTAGCAGAAAAAGAATCAGTAATATATGGAACTTACCATCCTATTTCAGACTGGCTGTGAAAAACTCCTGGGAATTAACAGTAAGCCATTTGTTAAGAAAAGAGTCCCAACAGGAAGCGTTGGTGAATAAAACTGAAGAAATGAACATGGTTTCTGGTAGGGGATGGGAACTCAGCACTAGAAATTGTTGTTGGTTTTTGTTTTTTTCTTACATAGAGGACGCAGCCTTTTGTTCCATGTAGTGTAATTTTAGCTCCTTATTTCAGGTTTACATGGCTTCCTTTTCTTTATAAAATGAGCACTTTCTTTTTTTTTGTATGAGAGGAAATATGTACTAAGTTTCTCTATATGTTATGGTATCATTTGATTTTAGTAATTCTGCTGTTCGGTTGGCATGTATCACTCTGCTTCTACAGCTTTACAAGCAGAGTTCCGAGGAAAGAGTGTTTTTTTTATTGCTACAATGACATGAGGTAAAATATCCTCACATCTCCCAGGGCGCCAGGTTTGTTTTTTTCTGTCCCCTAGGTGCTATGCCATGGTCTATCCTACCTTCCCCACGCCACCTCTCTGCCCTTGCATCCTCCTCTCCCATTTGGAGAATGGGCTGTTCCTGAGAGGAGGAAGCACTGGCCACTGGTGGAGCTGCCGCCTGCTTCCACCATGCTCACAGCGTGTGTGGGGCCACCTCTCCCCACACCAGTGCTGTCACAGCCCTGCATCGGCGAAAGACAGTGCCACCAGAGATGTCCTTGCTACCTCCTCCACTGCCACTGCCTGAAGCCACGCCTGCCAGCCCCATCCTCTCGGACACCACAGGTAAGCCCAGGGAGAGCTGGCTAAAGGAGAGGTGTGGAGAGACCTCCTGCCATCTCTCCACACCTCTCCATGGGGTTCTTGCTTTCCACCCGAACTCCACCAAAACCAAACTATTCTTCTTTCAGAAATGAGATATTCAGGACCACACCAAGCAGGACTACCGAGCCTGAAGAATTTGCTTGCCCAGAAACAAAGTATTCACGAGCCTTGAGAGCTACTGATGGCCTCTCAAAAATGCTCACAAAAAACTTCCCTAACAACAGCTAGAAGAAAGTCCAGCCCTACACTAAGTATTAGATGACTCAGGGGCATCTCCTGAGTCGTGAGAATTTTAAAACAAAACCATTCTTCTGCAAACGTGACCTTTTGAAATAATTTGTCTGCCTTTGTGATGGGACACCACCAGCTTCCTCTACATTTATGATGTCAAGATATCTGCAAAAAGAAATCTGAAGGGGCTGAGGGGTAAAAGCCGCAGCATTACGCATTTAACGTGTGTTTTACTTGTAGACATCATCATAGCGTGCTTTTTAAGTGTTTTAATATCAGAAGTGGTTCTTTTTCTTTTTTACTTGAATGAGACTCGGACTTTAACTCGTAGTTACGTACGATAAGCGTCTCTTGCCAATGCATCTTTCCAGGTTTCAGAAGAGGCTGAGGCCGGGCAGCAGCAGCACCCCTCCGGGCAGCTCAGAGCTCAGCCACCCCCCTGCACTCGAGCAGCTCAAAGAAGGTTGGGTGCCCGTCTAGTTCAGCGTTTGCATAACATTTTCTTCTTAACATCAGGTTTTAATTCAAAGACAAGTATTTCAGTAATTAGTTACACCTCTCATAGAAGCACAAACCAAAATGACAAAAATGTCTATTAACAGTATATGATCAGGCACTGCTACAAAATTTGTGTTGTTTTTTTTCTTTTTCTTTTTTACAAGTACATAAACTTGGATGAAGCCAAGTGAATACAATTTGCATGAACAAAGAAAACAATGCAGTAAGTGAATACACACACCCCTTTCCAAGTCTGAATGAAAATACGAGCCTAGCTGTAGAACGTACATGTAACATTGTCTGCAACCTCTTCCTTATTCTGGAACTCATAATTTAAATAACTTCTAACTGGGCATGACTGTGCAGCACCTGCTCTTCCTATTGTGGTTGTCATTAAAAGAATATTAAAATTCCTTCTGATGCCTTATGCCAGAAATGTGTGTAACAAAGAATACTACTCAACAGTGTCTCTGAAGAAGATATTCCTGCATGAACTGCAATAATACAACCTTTCCTTAAACCAAGTACTGATAAACTTGTAAGAACGTTCAGATCTTTGTAGTTGTGTGCAATGTCGTTGTAGATCATTAACAGCAAAACAGCAAAAATTTAAAAAATATATTTTATTTGAAGCTATCTGGAAATATTTCTGTGATTAATAGGGGAGTAGAGAACATGCTCAGTCAGGGTTTGAGAATTTACTCAGACTCAGAAAGTCTGTGTCTGTTGTAGCTGCAACTGCATCCCTTAGTAATTGCATCATCCACTCAAACCAGGATTTTTTTTTTTTATGAGCATGGATTAGGCAAGAAAGTAAATTGTGAAGAATGTGGCTGGTTGTTTTTTTAATAATGTCATCTACTGGGAGTTGTGATTTTTGCGATGTATCAGGTGATATGACTCACATCAACGCACCATCAACTAGAAACGTACATGGACAATTTACCCCAAGAAACAAACCAAAGTCCCGGTGGTTCTGGTCTGGAGGAAACAAAAGGCTGGAAGTCCAACTGCAGCTGTGCCAACGCTACTGAGCAAAACCCCCAGGACTGAAATTGCCTCAATTACACCCACTAATTTCAGGTGACACTTGTGAGGCAGGTTCATAACCTGGTTTTGAACACAGCCAAGCAGGAGCTCACCACCACAAACCTTCTGTATGTGGACCTGTCCCACCAGAGGTCCTGCATGGTCGCAGCCTGCCTTCGGCAAGCTGCCTGGCCAGGGCTGGCTTTCCATAAAGGAATCCACATTTCAGATGGCTACGATTAATAATCATTTCCCAGACTAAATAACGGCCATTTTTTAATCAACGAAAGGTGAATAAAGGCCCCTTAAGGTAGGAAGCATTAGTTTTTATTGAATGTTAAATCAATCAAGCTGTTGACCCAATGGGATAACATATGCTTAAATTTAACCAACTGCTTAAGTGCTTTAC
The DNA here is from genome assembly GCF_963924245.1 of Chroicocephalus ridibundus. Classification (NCBI taxonomy): domain Eukaryota; kingdom Metazoa; phylum Chordata; class Aves; order Charadriiformes; family Laridae; genus Chroicocephalus; species Chroicocephalus ridibundus. The sequence continues at coordinate 62,636,218 of NC_086286.1, read as the reverse complement.
TAGAGAAAGACGGGTGCTGATACCTTGCCAGATACAGCTCTAAGTGAAAATTAATGTTTTGCTCTAACCTTTGAGACAATTCATTTCCCATTCTGAAAACTGCATGTATACAAGACATCGGTTCTCACACAATCATGCTGAAGTGGGAGTTATTTCCAGCCCTAGGAAAAAATGCAGGAGATGCACATATCTGAAGTGATCATCTTCATTTAAAAAAGTGGAACAAGGAGGTAAGATTTATTCGTGGAATGATTTTGATTTCAATGAAATATTCATAAAGTTCAGTAATTAAATGCTTAACAGAAATCTATGTGACGTTCATAAATTGTTTGTTACATTTGCCATGTGTATAAATTTGCTGTGATTTATGGCTCATTAAAATGATTTTTCTGTGATTTCCCCCTTCTTCCCATTCACCCTAAGCCTATTTCTCCTACCGCAGCAGCCATAGTTTTATTGTGCCTGTTATGATGCTTTGCTATCATTGCAGGTATTTATTCAGTTGTTCGCGTGAAAGGTAAGAAACAAAAATATAGAGGGTGTTGAGGGAAATATGTTAGTTCTACTGTTGTCATATGCTAAAAAACTAATAGTAGTATGAAAAATAGAGCTTCTTGTTTATTAACGTCCTGAATTTAACTACCACGTTCATAACGTGCTTTGAAAACTTTTGGGGCAGTTTTTCTTAAAAACAAAACAAAACCAAAACAAAATCACCCCATCCTAAGAGATTTAAGTAAGAAGCACAGTCTTCAAAAAAGAAGGAAAAAAACCCCCAAACATGGTGATAGTTATTTGAAGGCATGATGAAAATGAGGCAACGTTACAGAATTTGTAGTGGATGGAAAGGAGCGAGGAAGATGATGCAGCTGGTTTATGGCCATCCCACCAGTTGCTAGCTGAAGACCTTGCTGTTGGCCAAAGCCATTCAGCCTGTGTGATGGTTCCTCTGAACCAAATGCCATTGTGATGTCCCCAGTAGTGTTCTGGTTGTCACCTGGTGGGAGCTGCCAGAAACTCATCACATGAGTGAGATCCATGAAAGGCAGGCTCGGAGTTTCAGCTGCTGCCTCTGTCTCCTTGTGCACTGGGTACTTGTTAGTATCCCCTACAGGCCCTGAGGAAGCTTCTTCCAGACTGATTTTGTGGAGAGATTGAGGTTCTGGTAATGGCAGGTCCTCAAGAAGATGCACATTGTAACCTTTAACATCCACTTTTATTGGTAGACTCTTGAGGGATCCTGCTGCAAATGAGGTAGAACTAAGGTCATATTTATTAGGCTGATGAAGGTTCAGGTTGGCAGGAATGGCTGTTGAGCATGGTGTGGGATGGACAGCTGGAAGGCTGTCTGCACAGCCCATCCTTTGCAAATGAGGAGGAGATTCAAGGGGAAGAGCAGTTTGTAAGCTTGGCTGGGAATGAAGATGTGAACAGTTGTATTCCTCTGACTCTGAACTATTCAAAATCCCATTCTGCACAGAGACCCTTTCAGGAAAAGGGGACAGTATGCCAGCATCTTCCTTCAGTCTGAATGGAAAAAGCTGGTCCAGGAGACCCACTGAGTCACCATTCTGCAACCTGCTCTTCAGCAGTTCTTGTGGATGAGTCTTCCTAGTATGGCGAGTCAAGTGGTCCTTCCGCCCAAACCTCTGGGCACAAAACTGGCACAGAAAGTCTTTGCAGCCTGTGTGAACTACCATGTGACGCCGCACATCTTTACGGGTATAGAAGTGACGCTCACAGTGGTCACACTTATGTTTCTTCTCCTTGGTATTACCAGTTGGTTTCCCTGCATGGCTTTTGAGGTGTTCCAACAAAACTTCAGTACCGCCAAACTCCTGGGCACATACCCTACAGGTAAGGTCCCCACTGGTGGCTGCGTGAAGAGCCAAGTGTCTCTTATAGCCTAGCTTGGTGTTGTACTTCTTTCCACACTCTTCACACTTGAAGGCCATCTTGTTAGGGTCATGAGTCTGAAGGTGATTCTTCAGATGGTCTTTCCTGTGAAAGGTTTTTTCACAGTAGCCACACTGGTGAGATTTCTGTGGAGAATGAGTGGCTGAGTGCCTAAAACAACAACAACAACAAAGTTATTTGCATTGACATTTACTCTACTCTAGTACCCAGTGCAGCTTCAAGACTTGAAAACCCTGGCACTTTTGAAGGAAGGCACTTTCACAAGTTCTCAGATTATTAGTAAAAGCCTAACTTTTTTTGGGGGAAGGTGTTAATCATAAAGCATACAGTAGTTTAAACTGCTCACCATAATCTTTTTCAGTAGCCACTGCAATCGAGGGAGATTAGTTTTCTCCAATTCTACCAAAACAGGAATAAGAAAAACTGGAACTCGGGGATTAACTGTCACTAGGACACTCATGAGGAAGAAGATGTCCTCGTTTTTTTCCCCACACACCCACCAGAAAAGGAGTCCCTTCAGAGCTGTACCTGAGCAGTTTATATTTGGAAATGAAGGCTTTTGTGCATCCGTGCTGGGAACACTTGTAGGGGCGCTCCCCTTTGTGCACGTAAGTGTGGACTGTGAGCTTGTCAATTGAATCAAATATCTTCCCACAGAGTCGGCAAGGGTAACCGTCTGTCTGCTTCGCTTCTTTTCCCTTCAACAGTGAAGACCGGCCATTTCTCCATTTAGGTATGAACCTCACAAGAGCATCGCAAGTGCTTCCTGAGCTGGTACAGCTTAGCTTTGCAGCAGAGGAACAGGAAATGGTCCCGTAGCACTGGGCAATGCTTTTGCCTAATGTCGCTCCTCTCAGTTTCCCTTTGAGTTTGCTTTTTGCCTTTACAGGTCCCAATTTATTTGGTGGTCTGAACCTGGTGGTAAGGACTCGGTCTTTGTGGATGCACTGGTGAGATTCTAGCAGAGCAAAAGTTGCAAAAGTGCTTCTACAGCTGGAACATATCCAAGGGTCTACGGGCTCTTTCTGCAATGGGAACAGAAACAGGTCTTTTTTATTAGCCATTCTAAGGAAAGGTCATATTCTTCTAACTGACCCTAAATCTTCTCCAGGGCTTTCCCAAGACCTGTCAGTGTCCTTGTGATATTTACTTCAATGTATTACCTACCATACAGCTACTTGTCTGGAAATGGATTCTCTCTGGGAGTCTACAAACTAGACGGAAAAAATAATGGTTGGCTAAATAGATTTCCATGTTTTTGTTTAGGTGAATCCTTCACCTTTATTTATCTGTGCTTACTGAATTTCAAAGTCTCTACATTTGTTCCTTTTATGGACTTAATCATAAAAGCAGTTGCAAACTGTTGCAAATATCCTTAGACTGACATCATTTATCTCCTACTGCAACCATATAAAAATTGTGTGGGTTTCTGCATATAAATGTAGTTTAGTCGAACAGGATTTCCTTGCTTTACCAGAATGCTGGCAACAGTCAATGCCTCCAGGAGAGACTTCCTCACTTAGCTTGACATTTGGCTTTAGACTTTCTTAAACTAGATAAGGAACACCTTAGGTTTGGGGATCTCAAGCCTATCTTGACTTAGAGGCATTAAAACAAAAGGTTTTTAGCAAGCGATGCATTATTTGGAAGTACTATTTCTGTGGAAACAAGAGCTCTACTGGATTTAGTTATTCACTTTATATTTACATTTTAAAAATTCCAATGAAAAACAATTACAAAAAAGCCGCTAATCACTGATGAAACGTACTTCCAGTTAATACACAATCATGTATTTCCTTAGCTGTCTCTTAAACTGTCCTTACTTTCCCTTGTTCTTGGGCTAGCTTGCTCTGGAGAACGTGGTGAGGCTGTGTCCACTCTGTCTTTATTTACAGACAGAGCCCTCCTCTACCTTATCTATGCCTGACGCTGTGGCCCTCCCACCCATTCTTGCTGGGGTATGCTCTAAAGCCCTCATGTGCAAACGCAACAATGGGATTACTTCCCTTCCTGGAGCACCTCTGAATTCCCAGTTCTATCATATTCCCTGTTTAACTTTTCCTTCTAGCATAGGTATCAATCTTCATAGTCATGTTTTCAACACTTAGGAACTTTTCCTATCAGTTTAAGGATTCCTGCTATCATACAGAGGGGATGATATTGGTATTAAAGGGTTATTGCACAGGGAAGACTGAAATAATCAGTGCGTTATCTGACCAACCAATCAGAGCCTAACAAAGAGGAACTAGTGAAAGTAGCCTGAGGCTGGACAGCTTGTTTATCTACAAATTAATGCCAATCTTAAGTCTTTTCAACACATCTCACTGGTGCCAGTTACTTCTGGCTATATCTAATGGCTCTGTTGGACTAAAAACACAGGAGAGGAAGAGCAGCCTTTCTCTGAGTAGCTGTTTGGTTAAAATTGCTCTTGGTTTTGTGTTAGCCTGCTACTCTATGGTCTACTCTGGGATTACCAGAGTTACATAAACAGAGAAAGCATGTAAATTGTAATTTATTATGTCTGGTGATGTCTTGAATGCAGATTAGGGGTACTTACTGCTACTGGAGGCAAAGGACAGACGTCAGATTCCTCTTTAATGAAGACTGCAGAAGCTTCCATAAATTTGGCATAATCGGCAGCATACCATACTTTCAATTCTGTGTGAGGTTCAATTGGCTGTGAATGGAAGAAAATAGCACATGTTTACTTGTGCCAGTTTTCCCTATACCAAATAATACTGAAGACCAGAGGGGTGTGCGTGCGCAATTTGTCTCCTTACCCAAGTTGCATTCTTTGAATCTCTTTAAATTAGTGGTAACATAGTTTCACAATTCAAGCACTTTTTGAGCCTTTCTATCCACTAACGTTTGACACCTTCACAGTTTCTGAAAGCAGAAATCCATATGCACAAAGAATTTTGCGGGACGGTAGCAGGAGGGGGTGCCTCAGCCTTCATGACCTTTGCTCAGTGAGATCTATTTGTCTGCAATATCCAGACATCCAGCAGTCTTTCCAAAAAATATCCCATGCCTATTCCTCGATGTTTCAAAGCTCGATGAACACAACACTTAACTGTAGGGTACAGGCAAAGGAAAAATGCATCACAAATGCACAACAGCTTGGGTGCCTCCTGGATGCGTTGCACTCGCGGAGCGTGGGTGCAGAGTTGATCAATATGGGGACTACGAGTCAAACTTGCATGTTTTGACGCACTGGCTCTAATGTGTCAGGCTCGCTATGTAAGCGCTCTGTTGTACCCTGCTCTCCTTTCACTGAAGCCTTCCCACACAGTTCTAAGGGAGCCCATAAACTGCAATCTCCCATCCAGTCACACCTGCACAAATTTTTTCTTTGGACTGGACTATGACCTCCTCTGACAAATACTTTCAGTCAATAATACAGCAAATAGAAAAAGAGAGGCGTGATTACACTCACTGGTTAAAGATCCATTAGTTATTTAAAGGCAACGGAGAAAACTAACTTTGGGGACTTGATTTATATGACTCCCTGGCCCTGTACACAATTTTCTTCATCTATAATAAAAACCTACATTGCTGCTACAAGGCTAGAGCCAATCTGCACCGTACTCGTAGCTTTATTTAAACTAAACGTGTGCCACTGAAGAGAACAAATCAGCCTGGAGGGAGAGCAGCAGCTGAGTCTTATTCCACAAAATGTGACATCTTAAAATGCAATTATTTTTTTAACATTGGTGTTGGATGAGCATGGTAGGTGAAAGACAACTTAGACTGCGAATGCTGACAGGTGACAGGTAACTGTGTGTATAATGTTGAAAACTTAACTTTTGAACTCCCAAGCACAAGCCTGCTTGCTAACTACAACCAGTATGGGTTGGTTGTACATTTTGGTAACACCTGGCCTAAACAGAAATGATATGTGCTGAATTCTCCACTCAATAAAGGACATGAAGCAGAGCCACCAACTGGAGGCCGATCATGCATTGTGCTCCTGCATATAGTCTATTTAGATGGAGAAAATCAAGTCTGGGGAAGCTCCATAGAGACAACTGCCTGGGGATGTCCTGGAGCCTTGGCCAGTGACACCTGAGACTGGTACCCACGAACAGCTGCACAGCATGATACCGTCCATGACTTTCTGCCTGACATTCCCGGACTAGCAGCGATCTGGGAAGGGATAGGGAAGCTGAGACCTAGTCGATGTGACTTTGGAGGGAGAGCAAAGTGCATCAGTGTGTGAAATAGTCAAGTAAGGTAGAAGCTCTGATCTCAGCAAAACTCAGATTAAACACCAGTATTCAAACCCTCTACAAGCTGTCATTTACTCTGTCTCACCTGTGACAATAAGAGAAAGCTCTGGCAACCCCCCATGAAACTCTCCCGTGATCAGACAGACAGCAACTGTGGATGATTTTTACTTCACCATAATTCTATACTTTTTTAAAGCACCTATTTCTAGGGACTGCAGTCATTAGGTCAGCAAGCACATTAACCATGCTGTTAGCGTGCCGCTTACATGTATGCTTTTGTTAGCTGCAGTTTCACATCACCAAAATCCCATCTCTGTGTAAAAACAGTGGGGAAAGGAACCAATCTTTCTAACCCCAATTTAACACACTTTATTCAAAGTATCTTGAGAAAATATCTTCATAATCAGCCCTGTGGCAGCCTCATGCCATTACCAGCAGGGTGTGCCTAAGTGTAGCAAAAGGCTATCACTTTCACTGACAAGGACAACATCTGCAGGATACCACAGTATCAGGAATGGTACTGGGAGATACTTAGAAGAAATAAACCCGAAACCATTCCCCATGATACGCGGCACATTAAAGGTTCCAAGACACACTCCTCATCCTAAAATGCTCTTCATGTCAGTATACAGGATGCAACTCTCCATTAATATCAATAAGCAGAGTTCTGCTGAAGTCAGCAGAGAGCTGGTTCAATAGTATTTAAATTATACTGGAAATTGTAAATTGCCAGTTCATAACTACAACTTCTTAGAAAAGCATTTGTTCATGCTTCCCAAATATAGTATTATTAATTCTGTCAGTTCTACAAGTATAGCATGCATTTAAAATGAAACTGAAATTTCAAATGATATGGAGTGCGTCAGAATCTCAAACACAGCCTAAACAATGTCTCAGATTAGCGTACGCTGGTTTACATCAATTTTATTATTTAAAAAAAAATTATTTTAACATTCATCCAAAAGCAACTATACTTCATACTCTTATAGAAGACTTTGAAGGTGTAAAATGTTATCACTGTTAACTTATTCTCACATTATCACTTTGTCGTAAATATTTTTCTCATTGTGTAGGTGGAGAAGCAAAAATAGAGGAACAAAAGTAAACACTACTTCCCCACAGAAATGTGTGCCAATCTTGGAAATGAAACTGAAACGCTGGATTTCAATCCCACAATAATTTCTTTCGACTAATATTCTCTCTTTTTTTATTTTTAACATTGCTTACGATGACATACAAACATTAACTTAAGAATAAAAAAGAAAAAATGTTCGACATACAGACTTCAGTTTCCTAAGTGTACAAAAAAGTAAGTTCTGATTGAAACAAGCTTTGCCTGAGAAAGTGGCCAAACCCATAAAAACCAAGACTGTACGTTCCAGTATCATTTATAAATACAGAGTACTTTGTTCTCTCTCCTCAGATGAAGACACAGCCCAAAGTCTCTAACATAAACTGATCATTTCACGGCAACACTGCAGTATTGTAAGTTCTGCAGTTAAGTCTTCAGATTTAATGAGAGGAAAAAATAGTACATAAAGGTTATACTTAGCACCCTGTTCCTGAGCACCTGGTAACGTGCTCAGAATATGTGTGTCCAAAAATGTAATAAAGGAAAGGATTGTGCGTGTTCTTTCCAGGATGAAGTACTGTTGAATGTAACAATGCTAGATAATCTCGCCATGTATCTATCTGAAACTGAAGAACTTTACAACATTCATGTTTAAGCGCTGCCATATCTGAACATCATTCATGAGAATTCAGAATGATTTCTGTTTCTCTCTTAGTTTCTCCACTACCCACAACAGCAAGTACACACTGCTTTTTACTGGAAAACCCCATACGCTGCTTGCTTTACTACAGATTAAGTGATATAAAAGTATGCAATAAAGATCCAGTTGGCAGAATATAATCTCACTTTCACCTGTAAAAGGGCTAGGCTTTCAGAACCTTTGCCTATAAATTTCCATTTGGACGATGGGTGAAGCAATGTGGGTTTAACTACCTTAACGGTTGTGAAGTAGACTTCTCCACAATGCTGATAAGCCACAAGAGTCTGTTCTTCTTGGTTCCGGGCTAGCCGGACAAACATCATCCAGTTTCCACAGTCTTCATTGGGAGTGTCCAGAAAGTACTTTCCTCCATCTTTCAATACCTGAAACAAAGGGGAAGGACAGGAGAAAGAACATGATAAAACCAAGTCCTGTGTAGAGCCACATTAGTTTTCTTTAACTTGGAATCACGGCTATCAGTTATTTACCCTGTCTTCGTCCTTTGAAATTGTGGTTGTTTTGAAATAGATCACTCTTAAAGAATACTGAGTGCAAAAGAAAGTGAAGAACGAATACCTGCCAAGGCACCCAGCTACTAAAATAACCATAGGCATTTGTATGCCTTTCCAGTTTATAGTTCATCATTTTTATGTTATATAAAGATAATATTATAAGAACTAAGTGGAGGCAGGTAGAAAGATAAGCTTTATGCCTTAATGTACTTCCTGAGTACTTGATAATCTCAAAATTTAGTGCTGTATTAACGCTACATTTTGCACTGAACAATTGTATAACTTGTGTAATAAGTCCAGAGAGGTAGCATACAATATAATGGCTTTTTAACAGTCTTCTCTTTTTCTCCTTAACAATGCAAAAGTAAATACGAATGAAAAATTGTGCCAGAAAGACCTCTTTCTTTTTGCTTTACTTCATTCTTCCTAGATTCCTTTCCAAGAGAATGCCTTTACGAGGCAAATGCTCCCCACCTCATACAAGACAGTTGCTTTTCTGCAATATAGTCTCAAACATGGACAACTGAAGCTGCACAACAGATGTCAGCACAGCACGTGTCTGTTCTACTAACCACGTAAGTGAGCAATTAATTCCAAAAATGTTGCATTTCCATTGCTTCTTGGAGCTATTTTATCATTTTGTCATTATCACTTTGTCATATTTCCAATGAAAACACTTGCCTGTTGGACAAGTTTGGTCACATACTCAGAATGCTGCTAGGGAGAAGTCGAGACAGCTACTTCCATCGGGTACTGAAACACGGGACTCTAGTCTCCTCTTCTGAAGAAACAGCCCATTCATCAGTGAGAGCTGTGCTTATCACCGCATACTTTTAAGCAAACTGATAGAGGATAGGGTGTGGTTTACAATGGCCTGGTGAAGAGGAAGGAACTGGGTGCTTAGCTCATCCATGCTCGCAAGCTTATTAGAGAAGTACGTTTTCTCCATTTGTAAGAATTAAAGCATCTCATAAAAAGACAGAAGGAATTTAGTTATGGAGAAGAACAAAATCCTCTCCGGTGCCGGCATTCCATGAAAACCCCACAGAAGGACAGTGTTACTTTCCTGGCAGACCACTCACATGACTTCCATGAACAAATTAAGTTCACAGCAATTACTGAAGCTATTACTTTTGTTATCAAACAAAATTACAGAAGTATCTGTATGTATGCCTTCCTCCACAACACACAGTGTTTTCCAGTCCCAAGCTCCTGGAGAAAGCTCAAATGAAGACGTAAAGCATGTCACAGGACAGCTGCTGCTGGTCCCTCTCTCCTGGGGAGTGAGAGGACCTGATATGAAATGCAGGGTCTGGAAGAACCGTGACATGTCAGGAAGTCCTGATGGAGGCTGTGGCTTGACCACGGACTCTCTGTATGACAGAAAGGTGCGTGTGCCCAGGCGCAACCCCGTGCAGCAAAATGCAAAGACCAGGGCGTAGAGGATTACCATCAACTATCACTCCCAAGGAATTCCTGTGGGAAAAGATGTGCATGCAAATATGTCTAAGCTAGGCTAGTCCTGAGAGGCCACTATTTGTGCTGGATAAAGTACAAACAATAGTGTCACGGTCCAGATAAGGAGATCAGTGTCTGTACATGCAGCAAGGGATGGTACCAGCCCTAAATAACAATTTGACTAAATAAACTGAGTTAGTGCACTGGGTGTCAAAGTTTATATATAACCACATCATTAAGAAGCGTTTCCCCGTCCCTGCACTGTTCCTCCTTACTAAGCAAGTGCCTTAGTGCGTATTTCTGCCACTACTGCTAACTCAGTGCACAGACTTAACCCTCCCAGTGGCACGGTGTTAAGCACAAATCCTTTTGTTTTATCTGGGAAGACAGTACTATCCTTGGACCCTTTCACTAGCTGTGCTCTGTGAAAAATTTATCAAGAGCTGTTAGTCTGATAGGTAAATCACCCTGGAAGCAATAAAACTAGAAAGCAGGAAAGTAAACTACAAAACACAATATACAGGAACATTATGGTACTTCAGGTTATGCTGTGCTGTCTAATAATGTGATTTACATTCATACATACAGATCAGACGCACAATTCATTAACTAGATCAGACAGATAATTGACTGGTTAAAATACATAAATACCTATGAAATGTTAAAGGCACATATGCACTTCATAGTAAGTCACTGGGTTTTTACCTGCAGGACTAGCCTGCTCTCATCATAGCGGGTCAGTTTTGTAGACAGTTGACCAACATAAGGACCAAACTGTGTTCTCTTCTGTATTACTTTCTTTGCAAATACTCCAAGGACTGTGAATAAAAAAAGACCAGTCTAATATTAATACAGATATCACAAACTATTGCTTGTATATTTACAAGAATATGTAAAAATGGACATAAACACATAGTGCAGAACACATGAATTCTTCTAGACAAATAACCCAGGTAAATAATTCTAACGGGAAGAATCTAAAAAGGATGTAAATATGTACAGAGATTTTTTTTTTAAATGGCTATTACATTGAATACAGAAGTGTCTAAAATCCATGACGATATTAAACTGAGTATGAAACACAAATGTGTTGATACTCTTCAATCTACAAGCTGTTATCATAGTGCTCTGCTTGTTGGCAGAGGTTGTTATGACGTTGTTCTCTCCCAGTACGAGTGGAGAGAATCTATAAAAACACAGTATTAGCCATCTTAATCATTCTAGTTATTCCCCTACCTAATACCAATGGTGCGACACAACAGGCATCTTGTCATTCTCCTTCTGAAACGCAATCTAGGCAGGACTAATTTTACACAGGTAGCCATGGAAAATTTGCTTGCTAAGGATGTAGTTCCCTTGTTCAGGCTTGGGCATTTAAATTGCCCTGCCCTCAGAAGGAAACAAGAATCTTTCCATATGACCTGATGTTGCAAAAGGTAAATTAACCCACTGTGTTCTTTTGAGTTTGCAGGGGGTGGATGAGGGATGTTATTTACCATTTTGTTTCTGACCTTTCATTGAATACTCTTTCCTGTTTTGCATGCTTGGGGAAAAGAAAAAAAATAACATAACACTGCATGGCTGTTACTATTAGATACAAATTCAACATTCATTAAACTTGTATTGACTGAACAGAGCTAACTGATTACAGCTAAATGTCACATCCGCTCTGGCTAATGTCCTGCCATCAGTCTATGCATTGAGGTTACTAGAAATCAGTCACAAAAAACAGTAGCTGAAAGTGAGCTTTAGCTGTGCTCAGGTGAAAATAAAGTAGTCTTCATACTGTTAATACCCAATGATTATGCCTTGAGTTACCCATGAAGACAAGCCCCTGTTAATACTTTTGTCTCTTCTTTCTCAAATGTGGGAAAAAGAGCTAAAATACTTACTCTGCTGGTTTCCAGCTCGCAGCTCCAACACTCGCAAAGTAAGGTAATGAGGTAGGGTGAGACGGGCTCGGCTAGGAATAACCCTATCTTTAGCCCTGATGAGTGGTCCGTGGAGTTTGCATTCTCCTATAAGGCTTTTGCCGCAATCCTCACACCCTACAAATCCAGAAAAGGAAACCTGTTACTAAAAGTGACATACTGCTCTCCAATTTAGTCTCTTCTAATTCTGTCACCTTGAGAACACATCTTGAATTACCAATGCTTTTCTTCACACTGCTGTTCCAGATTAGGTAGTGAAAAGATTATCTGCAAACCAAAACCGAACTAGGGAGGTTTGAAATAAGACTTCCAGTTTGTGCATTCTCTACTATGCGAACTGGTGGGTCCTGACCTCCAAAGGTTTATACACATGTTCATTTGGAAGTGTCGTAAACCATGCCTTTGAAGACCAGGATGGCAGCAAAACTGGAGCTTGCAGCATGCACACCTATAAATCAAGATGCATGTATTTATATAGAAATGAGAAGGGCAAAGTTGCTAGTAATAAACAAGGTAATTTGCAGAGATCCAAGGAGTCCAAGAAAGATGACTGCGAGTCTGCACAAACCATTCTCCATAGAAGACAAGACCCTTGGTACCATGAGAAATGAGTATGACGGGTCTTACAGTCACAACTCAGTTGACAATAACGCGAGGGCAGCCTTCTCATAGACTGTGCTGCCTGTGAAAGTAAGCAAAAGAGCGCACTGCACCTCCCAGTCATCAGTTCACACTAACGACATCTGCAGGCTGTACGCACGAACCATCCAGAAGTCATTAATGAGAAATGCATGTCTGCAAACTGACTTTCCCCCAGCACAGTGCACAGTGAGGTATTTTTGGTTCAGTGTAGCTCAAACTGGTTGCCAGGGAAACTCATACGGAGCAGTGACACAACTGAGCAATGAGACTCTCCATCAGAAGGTCATCCCAGCACTAGTGTCACACAGGGCAATGGGAAAAACGGGACTGCTTGCAGAAAAACTTTTTATAGACAGTAGAAACCAAACCAGTGAGCCAACAACGCTTTACAACTGAGTTAAAAGGAAAAGCTGATATTGGTCATCCATGACTACCTTGTTTTGTTTTACTTCTGAAAACTCTGCTGAGCAAGTCTATTCAGTAAGCAACAATAAGGAGCAGAGGAGGGGAGCCAGAACTGCCAAGAGAGTCCAAGGGAGCCATGGGACGCTGTAGCAGAGACCGGGGCAGGAGAGGTGAGGCTTCACCACAGGCAGGGGCTCGTAGCCAAGGAGAGGTCAAGAGAAGTGTAAGGGCTCAGGAGACACTGCACGCAGAGACATCGGAGATGATCTTTGAGAAAGGAGAGTAGCACCACAAATGCCATATTCAGGGTAGCCCGAAAAGGTTTCAGTTAGTAAACACAAGCAGGTGCTTGACTAAATTACACACTCAAGAGTCTAGTCTAAAGTCTCCCCAGATAAGCCTGCAGCGTTCCTACTGAGTTCTTTAGGCTCTCCATCAACTCTAAACGAGAAGCTAGACTTGCATGTTGGTCAGGCTGCAGGCACTGCAGTAGTCCATATTTTTCAATAATTTGGGGACCATGTAATAGTTTTCTTCTGCCCAGAAGAAGGAGAAGAAAGGCTCCTAGACTGCACACCTGCACTATGAATAGCTGAAATTCATTATTTTTTTTGCTAGCGCTACAGATAAAGAACATACCACTCTACAGCACTAAAATGCACAAAAAATAAATAATACACCTGCAAGGCAGATTTTTCTTGTTACACACTGGTTTATGTACCTGAAAGTCCTCTACAACCAGGCTACCAAAAAAAAATATTTTCTTGGTGATTTAACTTAATTGGCTTTTAAATAAATTGCCAACAATCTATGTCTTCTGAGGGCAACAAAATTATGAGGGCTTCCTGAGCTTACCTAGAATAATAGCGACTTTGTCGCAAATCAAACAGCTCCTGCTTGGAGAGTCATTGTATGCAAACTGCGAAAAAACATTACCAAAAGCAAAATGGAGACAAAGAACCACAGTTAGAGGGAGGATGTATCTAATCGTAAAGTACACGACCTTATCAATCCATGCCATGCCTCTGTGATTCATCATCACCGAGCTCCTGAGCAAACCTTCCAGCCACCCCCGGGGCAGTGCCCGCCACAGAGGCCCCAGGGTGGGAAGGGTGGAAAGGGAAAGCAGGGAAAAAGGGTCTCCCTTACATCGGCCTCCAAATTTGGCACTAGTGCCCCATTAGCTAACCAACCTTGGTCCTCCGGATCCAAGAGGTAAGGTTTGAAACGATTCAGGCGCTGTGAGCACTGGAGAGGCACTCCTCCAAAATCAGGGACCGCTTTGCATCTGAATGGGTGCCGAGCATGCCACCGAGCTCAGTCGCCCGCTCCCCCAGGTGGCACACCGAACTGGCATGATGAAGCCATCAGCCAGTGCTGAATGAAATTGGCTCCAGAGCTCTAAGTGTTTTTTAAGCATCTTGCTAGTACGGCTTGGGATTTTGAACTGGCATCACTGTGCGGCACCTCGAAATATCCAGAGCTGCCCAAAGCTTGTTCTAGAATTTTCTGTTTCATTACATAGGATATGAAGGCAACTAGATAACTTAATTACTTAAGTTACATCCCAACATTACATTCACTACACTATTTCTGAGCCCACACCAGCATATTAGTAGCCTGACTCTGAGTTTATTGCACATTAAAAATTGCCAGGTGCACCAGAAGCACAGGATTGGACCACTGTAAATATAATAACTTTAGGGACTACCCTGCGGAACAGGGATCTTTGTAATTTCTTCCCCCCAAACTAACTGTGCAAAACTGTCAAGTTCACATTATTTCTCAGAGATAATTACAGAACAAGTCCTTTGTATTTCAATGCTAAATTACAGATGTCATTGGCAAAGGAATGTATGCACTATCACAGCTGCAGCACGGCACCAGTTTGCAAAGCTCACATAAATTTTATGCCCCTTTTAACTTGGCTGCTTATGTAAAATGGAATTTCTTCAACAAAAGCCTCAGACACACTCTAACCTGTTCTGTAATATGGAGCATCCAGCTATGGAAACAACACATACCTTTTTGTATTAGCACTAGGAATGAAATACACTTGGTTAGAAAAATCACTTTCTGTGAAGAAGATTTTTTCTGCTTTTTGTTAGGCACTTTAGTACCTCACTTGATGCTTTTACAGTTTCCTTGCTCCCTTAAATTGTATTTAAACAAACAAAAGTAATGGATTAGACGTCATGTTTACAGGAATACTTGATAATGTGCAAGCACGAAAGAAAAAGTAAAACTGCCTCCGCTCTTCTGCTTTGCTGTGATTTACATGAGCAGGCAACAAAAAGAAATAAACGAGATTCAGAGGAGTTACAAGCTGTTAAGAGACAGATCATGTAATTTACTATATCCTTAGAGCAGTAGTGATATATTGTCCCCTAGAGTGTATTTCTTCGTTGTTTCTCTATGTCTTTGTAATGATTCTGAAAAAGTTCCAAATAATGCCTTTTCTATCTATCTGTAGTTAAAACTACACAAGCTAATAGATCTTGTAGCTGGTAAGGTTTTTATGTTGCTGAGCCCCACGGCAGCAGTGGGGAGGCACACATACAGAAGAGCCCAGCACGGGTGCAGGTGCAGACCCTGACCAGGTTTGGGGTGTGCAGCCACCACCTTATCACACGGACGAGGTGCTCATGCCCTGCGAACAGCCACTGGAGGGGCTCAGAGAAAGGTACATCTCCTGTACGCCTCCAGCCAGGTACCCCTACGCCCGAATGCATCTGCTCCCGCTTCTGCCCAGCCATTGGGAGGCACTGTCAGCAACCATGGCTTTCCCCAGCTCCTTGGGTCACTGGAAAAATGACACCCACTGCCTGCAGGATCTACTCCCACCTCCCGGGCTGACCGAAACACTGGCAGCCATGTTCCCAGGGAGGAGAATGGGCTGTGAGTGTGGCTCACCTGTACCGTCCTCACCATGCGGGTGCCTCCTCACAGTCCAGGTCTAGATGACAGCTCTCCTTTGTTGTGGACTACTGCCTGGCAGCCTCCGTGGCCAGCTTGCCTCGTCCTCCAGATGGCTCTGGGGCCGGCCATGCTGCACGGGGACAAGCTCCAGCAGCCAGCAGTAGCCAAGCTGGTGCAGCAGCCTGGGGACAAGCTGGACTTGAGCACAGTTAACAAACTCGGCTTTCCGAAACAGCAGCACCGTCCGAGCAGCGTGCCACCCCCACAGGCACAAGCCCGGCCTCGGGGAGAGCTCATTAGCGTGGGCAAGGAGCCACGGGCTGCGGTTACACAAAGTCCGGCTGCAGAGATAACGGGAGCTATACATAGCCATACTAGGAACTGCAATCACTGTCGTGATAGCTCAAACATACCACCAGCTCCTTAACCAATCAGCAACAGAACACCACTTTTTAAAAACCAGTTTGCTAAAAACTAGATGCCTATCAGGCTGTGCTTCCTGCTTTCTCCAACCTCTACTTTCAAGCGAGGCTTTACAGTATCTGAACACTTCAGTGGCCCACAAGATGCCTGCGGGTGTGATTTATGTGCCCTGTGAAGGCAGAGGTAAATCATTCCTTTTAAAATGTCCACTTTGAGCAAAGACACCCGCGAGAAACGACTGTCGGGCTGAGCAGTGCTCGACATTGGCTGTGCTGTTTTGCAGCATTAGAATTAGCTCCCGTGCGCAAAGGGAACAAAGATCAGTGTACATAGCAGTCCAAATCTGAGCCTAATTACAATCATAAGATTTGCATAGCAAACAACAGTAATTTATCCCTGCTCCGTTAGCCGTGTTCAGCTTTCACGTAGCGGAACGCTGCATACGTACCTTGTGGGCATTTTCTGTCGTAAAATACATGGCACGAGCAGTATGCCAGTCCTGGTTCTTCTCACACACAAAGGTACATGAGAATTCCCTGCCCTGTGGTTTGCTCTGCAGCGCTCCTTGCTGGAAAAGATTGAAAACCTGGTTCTACAATATAATTTATTTGGCAAAAATTCAAAGTACTCAATTAGCAAACTGTTAATCCCAAGTTATTTTCCCATTATTGTGGGCCACTGCCACACATTTCCTCTGTAAAAAACGTTTATGAAAGGAGCCTTACATGTCCTAAGTTTGATGAGCAAAGTGCATTTACAAAGGAGCTGAAGCTCTTAACTGATTAATAATTCATCCTATTTATATTATAGTAAAATAGAACTTGTTATAATTACCAGAATTCAGAATAATTTTATTCAAATCCCATTAACCTCTGATACTTCGTCATGCTACATTTGCTACTGATTTTCACTTTTTAACTGTAATAACTGATCCCTAGTCCAACACAAAAATAGGTGAACATTTCTTCAGTGTCTCCTTTTCACACCTCTTCTATCTCATACAACAAAACCTGGTATTAGCAGAGAGCTACAACTGCTCAGCTCTGCATGGAAAAACATTAAAAATAAATAAATCAGGAAATCACACACTGGGCTGACTTTGCAATCTGAGCAAAGACTGAAAACCTGCACGTTCATGCACCACACAGCCTATTATTTGTGAAGCAGGTATTGCATTTTCCATAACCCCACACACCCAAAATAACACCCCCCCAAAAAAGAAGGGGGGGAGATTTACTCCTAAGTGTGTGAGAGGGAAACTTGCAGTACATTTCAAGCAGTGAGTTCCCACGTGTCTGACACAAGGAGACCCCGAAGCCTCATCGTCTCTATCTGGTGGCACCAGCACAGATGCTATGGGACATGCTGCTGGGGGCACACTGGCTCCCTTGCCAAGGCCTTGTGCTGCCCACTGCCATCCCCGGGCTTGCAGGCAAGTGGACCAACAGCCCCTGAGATGCTGGTGGAGGGAGAAGAGGAGTCCTGGTCCTGCGCAGGGATAAGAAGCACCCTACAAGTGAATGCCTATGCCTTTTTTGGGGCCTCCTCTCCTCAGGGAGGAGAACAGTAGGTGGTTTGCAAACGTCCCAGCAATCATTCTTAACATTAAATACATTTATAGGAACATGACCTCACGCTACTAAAATGTAAAACTTAAGAACCAAGTTACTATATTTGTAGACAGAAACAGAGAAATAAAACAGCAAACATGCCTTACTGCCAGCCCATACGTTCAGTCAGACCAGCATGTCGAGCTAGTTCTCTAAAACTGGGACCCAACGCTGCAGGTGAGACCAACCCTTAGACATCCTGACCCAGATGCTGATCTGCAGTGACACTTTCCCTCACCTCTCCTCCATCCTCTCTGTGTCCCCGCCTTCGTTCCCAAGAGGAAAGAAGATTTGGAGGGAGGGTACATCCTCAGGTCTCCAGCAGTGGGAGATCATCTGTCAAGGCACTGGCTCCTGCCTTACAGCGGTATGATCCTGTCTAGCACAGCTGTTTCACAGAGGGATGCCTCTAGAAGGGAGGCTCAGCACTTATCTGATAGTAAAGAAATCTTCTAACGCAAAGTGCACATGCATTTTCCTAGCAGACACAAGTTTAAGTATGTAAACTGTTCAGAACTCCAAAACTATTTGTTATACAAACGTATAAATGATAACGACGACTATGATTCATTACTAGTTCCTAATAGGGAGCAATCACGATGACAGTCAAGCACATCTGGGAACAGTAAGTTTTTTGCCTGGTGACCTTGAAGTACTATGACAGGCATAGTCAGAAGGAATTTAACCAGCCTCCCATAAAGAGTCATCCTCTCACCAACCCCAACGAGGCTTTCTACCACAGTCCTTCATCTAGCAAAACCTTAGGAGCAAAACTGGTAGAGAAGCCTCAAGGAGCACAGACAGGCCGTGAAATTTGACAATGTGACTGTACACAGCAGCTTCAGCAGGTTCCCATGGAGCCTGTGCAGCACAAGGATACCTGTGATCTGCTATATCTTACAAACTTCACAGCATGGAAGAAAAAAAAACCCACAACTTACCTTCACTGCTTGCACATCTGAAAGGCCAGTAATTTATAGGACTTTCCTGAAAACTTAAATTAAAACCAAAAAAACAACACCAAACAGTAGGAAAAGTATGTAGGTGTGTTTATCAAGTTTAGCTTCACTCTGCAGTCTGAGCAACCTGTTTATCAAAGTTCTTGGTAGGTTCATTCCTCTAAAAATGACTTGAGATCAAAGCATTGACTGATTGATTGAAAACCAGTTAAAAAAATAATCTTTTTCTGATTATTCTTGGGGCTAAAAGGTACGTGACACATTTCTGGTACACTGCATGGGGTTTGGTTGCTATCAGAACCCAAATACATAACGAGCACAGTTCAAGTGAAGTCACTTCCCATAGTTTACATGTAATAGCTTCTAATCAGCGCAAACAAAGAGACTTCTCTCATTGCTGAAAGCTGAATACATTTCAAACAATCAAATTGAAAAATGCAGTTGGATTTTTCAGAGGGGTTTTTTTTTCCTTCTCTCCCTCCCTCTCCCTCCACTGGCTTGGCGCGAAGTCATATAAAATTAGATCCAGAAACAGGGAAGGAGGTTTAACAGCAAATTCACGGAAACAACTGCTATTTTTTACAAGAGACAGCCTCAGTCAGCATAGCCTGTTCCTACAAAATGCCCAGCAAAAGCTTCTGAGAGCCAAGCCTTCCTGTTGCACTCTGCTCATGTGCCCCCAACAGCAGCTGATCCTGGTACAAGGCTGTGGCTCCTGGCTGTGACACCTTCTTGCTTGAGGTCTTCATTAGCACTGTCCAAACTGCACTGCTCCAATACTGCAGACGTTCCCCCTGACCACAGAAATACAGACAACCATCAAGAGTGTCATACTCAAACTTCTCATAAGCACCCTTTGGCTCCTAGGCCACATTTTGGATACTCCTGGCCTACACGTCCCATAGCAAAAGTAGCTTTAACTGGTCTCAAGCACTTTTCTTTTGGGGAGATTTTTGGCCGGCTGGTTGATTTATTTTAGTGTCAGACCTTTTAGCGGATAATGTTAATGCTACTGTTGCAATTTAACACAGAGAGCAGAATCTTCTGTCTTCGTTCTAGCAAAAAAACCCCAAGCACATATGTCTTCCTAAATGTATGTATGTATAAATACACATGCACGCAGCCACACACACCGTATCAAGTGCATTAATACAGTTGATAATTTTATTCATGGCAGGTCAACATCACAGTTTCAATTCTGATAAATGAACTGCAGCAATTCTAATGACTAACACTTAGTATTAATTAGTTGAAATATTTCCAACCCTTGCAACATTCCCTTAAAAGGGAACCTTAGATTGGGTCTCTCTCCTTCACTGAAGTTGGTTGTTGCTGGCCACCAAGTCCAGATGTCATGTGGAGGAGACTGGTGGAGGGCTCGGTGACAAAAGCCACCTCTCCTTAGGAAACCAGCCCAAATTGATTCTTGCTCTTCCACTTGTGACACAACTTCCAGTATGGACTTGTGGGAACCTTCCAAGCAAAGACTCTAGCAGCTGAGATATACTTCTAGTTGCTCACTGGTAGAAAGAACCAGGCAGGTAGACACGCTTTGGAGAAGTAAATATGAGTTCACTGTAGGATGTAATGAGGAAGCCTGGCACGACTGAGCAAAGAGATGATGGCTGGCAGAACTCAAGGTCTTTAGAGGCAGTTACAACTACATGATGCAAGCTACAGATACTGGGAATAAAAGTGCAGTGTAAAAACCATGGGACCCACTTCTGCAGACAGAAGTCCGTACACTGGGCTCTACTGATGTGTGAGCATGAAAGAAGGAAGTCCATGCGGAGAAGTGAATACATGGACACTTAGGACTGGTAGGGACTGAGATCTTGGAGAGCCAATCCTGAAAAAACACTTCTAATCTGTATTACATTCAGTGGAAACCAAGTCTGAATAAAACTGGAAAACCAGTTAACTTCTTCAGTGAACCATCCAAAGCCCCTACAGGTATTCCAATTCACCCCAGGGAACAAAAAAAAGTTGGGTTTTTTTCTTTTATTTTTTTGACTAATGAATGCTAAAGCATATATTTAAAATACTGAAATGTAGGAGTCTTAAAAAGCATTGGTTTTTGTAGACAGAGGATCATTAACAGCTTAGCAGAACAGCTTTAGCTCTTACTGTGCATCACCCTCATAACAGAGGACACAGCCAACAACTTCTGTTTCCCACACGAAAAGGATGCTTGATTCCCAGCTTCTCTGGAAACAAAATGGGTAGGAGACATCATCCCTAGCCCTTATGATCCTGTTGAATTATTGTCCTCTTTTAAGGCATGAAGTGATTTCTTTAAAAAAAACCCAACACATATACATTGGGAAGCTATGCTGCTGAACAAAAACATATTTCTGTGAATAAAAAATACACATGCAAGTGTCATATTTGTGCTTCCTGTGTTAGTTGTTCTCTTTTTTCCTGAGATCTAACATATATTTATTTTTTTCTACTCTAAAGACTTTCAATGGGAAAAATAAGATAATTATCTAATATCTTGACTGATACTGTACTAAAGAAAGTATGTCCACCTGAGCTTCTTTAACAGACCGATTAAGAAAGGAAAGTAAAATTGGCAGCAACAGATTAGGTAGTAATACACTACATTTTGCTTACAATAACTATTCTCCTCAGGCATAAGGACAGCCTTGGGTCTAGTTCTTTAAAATACAGAATTACAAAGTATGTGACTATGGAGTACTACTGGAGAATTACATCTGAGAGTTGCAAAAATTTGTGGGGTTAGAAAAAATTGCATATTTTTTTCTGCAGATGAAGCACTCTAAACTCAGATTAGAATGTATCTCCACAAAGTCCTATTCATTCTCCTGTTGACAGTCATCTCAGTTTGAGAGTAAACAAAATCCAAACACTTTTTCTACATTTTTTTCTGATTATTTTGTAGTTTCTTTCAGCTATTTCAAAAAGTCACAAAAAATGAAAATAACAGTAGTCTGTGTTACTAAAATATGAGAAGCAACTTTGCAAAGCAAAATTGCACAGAATTTGTTCCCATTTTCATACTTTCCTAGCTCGAAGAATAAGATCAACAGACAGTAAAGGCACCACCTTGGAGAAAATGCATCATTTCTCAGATATGTATTTGTATAACCCTGGTCATTTAACATGCACATTTACTAAGAGGTGTGTATGATCACATATGCCGCTTTGGTTTCAGTATCTCTTACTCTATTGGTTGGAAATCAATTATTTTATACTCCTTCCACTTCAACATAGCCCATAGGTCACAACGGTACTTAAATTTTATAAAGATCCTTGATGCTAGAAGAGGCAAAAGGACAAATGTCTTGCCAAAACATCCCCATCTACTTCCCCCCACACACTTCTGTCTAAACACAGTCCAGTAAGTTAAACATAACACACTCTGCCTTGCCTTATTGCCCAAGTAACAGAGAACAAATGCCACCTTCTGTGCCATGCATGAATCATCTACTTTCTTCTCCATTATACTAACTAAAAAAGCTCTGATCAACTGAGCTTTCCACAACCCTAATTCTTTCCTATTTACACAATTACGACTACCCAGAATCCCTCACCGGTCAACATTTTCATAACACACCTAGACTATTAAAATGACCTACAAATATACCTCCCTTCCAATTTAAATGTTAACTTTAAATTAGCTTTAGCTTTACATTTTAGTGTCTTCCAATGTCTATCCCGTGTAAATACACTTAAGTGAGGTCAAAAAACCACTCCTGCCACATTTGGATAACAATAATGACAACAGAGCTCAAAACCATCAGTACCTGCCTGCTTGAGCTCAGTGTTTTTACCTCTTTGTCAAAATCACAAACGCATTTGCTTTTTTTTGCTTTTCCCTCTGAAAATCTTGGAGATTTAGAGGGCAGACGCCACAAGCAACAATGCTGACACTCTGCAGTTAAGCAATGTATTTTCATTTTCAGGATCGCAAAGTGTTCTAAAGAAGGCATGTTTGCATATGGAGCCCAAATGCTTCCAAGAAAAACAGATACGTTATCTGCTGCAGAGAAGAGCAAAATGAGACAAAACTAGTATGATTACCAGCTCAAAGTCACTGAAAGCAAAAATGCCAGACTGAGGAACACAAACTACACTGATAAAATGTGAAACTTCCCAAGCACTTCCCCCGAAATAAGGGGATTACTCAACAGCTTTTAAACAACTGCACACACGCACAGACACTTTGAAGCAGGTTCACAACACAAAACCGGCAATTCCTACTTGCACAACAGCGATTATTCCGTTTGCATGCACAGACACTTTGAAGCAGGTCCGCAACACAATCCCAGCAATTCCTACTTGCAAGACAGGGATTACTCCTTTTGGAGCTTGTCCTTACACTTAAACTGTCAAAGGAAGAAATTACATTACTTAACCTTTTTTCCTGCAGTCGTAAATTGGACACACCTGAAAGTTGTAACTACGTGAGCTTTTTCTTCAGTCACCACAGAAACTAATATAAGAACTCTGGCAATTTGTTCTCCTGTTTTCAGTGGAAAATTTACATATGAATTACACACCAAATTCCTTCGGTCTGATAAACTGTTCTGGACTCGCATGAAGAAAATACTGCTTCTTCATTATCATCCTCTTCATGCTATTCTTTGCTGTCTTTACAAAAAAAACTGTACATGTAAAACCAGCAAGCGTAGTGCTAAGTCCACCTCTTGTCTTGAGTCCACACAGAGCAACAGGGGTTTGGAAATATATCCTTACATTTCACGGGCTTTTAGATTCCCAGATTTTCTGCCAGACAGGCCCACTTGTTAGTCACTGCCTTGTGCCTAAGTATTAACGCAGCTATTTGTACCAGTCAAGAAATCATCTGATGCAATTCGGCTGATTCTCAAAGACATAAAGAACTGCATACAATAGCCTACGTAAATGACTGATGTTCAGGACTTGACTGCAAGGCCCAAATACCAAATTATTTCCTATTAATTTTAATATTCATTAATCACCATTAGATAAAGAACAAATGAACATACACAGAGGCTAGAAACAGCACAAGAGCCACTTAGGTGTTTCCCATGACAGAACACAATTCAAACATTGTTTTTGCACTTGAGAACACAAGAGCAAACATTTCATAATCACACTACGTATGGGAAATCAAAACAATCCTTACCTTATTTAACACGGCCTTTTTAGTAAAAAGTCAGGCTATGCTAGTACAAGGTGGCAGGAACCGTGCCATCCTCCTTCGGCAGACTTTTCCAAATGCCCCTGTGTTCAACTAAGTCTAACTCTGCTCTGTTTTGTTTCCCCAAGAGGACCCATTCAGCACCATGTGCTCCTTTTCAGCTGTCAATAAACAGAAGCGGTGAATTCCCCAGCGCTTCACAAAGCTAGTTAGGCATAGCCATTCATTTCTTCAGGAAAACAGGGCATTGATTTCAGCAAATTCCCAGGGAGCAGCTACAACAAAGAGATCAAAGACCCACCTCCTTTCCTGCGCGGCTTTGGCCGGCCGGGCCAAGAGGAGCAACGACAGGTTTTCCGAAGAGCGGGCTCGAGCCCCACCGACCACCGCGTGCTCCATTCACCCCCGTCGCCTTCCTACGTTCCCGGGACAGCCCCCGGCGCTAACCGTGACAAACCCCTACATTCAGGCAGCATAATATACTGCACGCTAGTTCAACCAAGGATAAAAAGAAAAACAAGCTCCAAGGGGAAGTCCGTTGCTTCCCCGACCGGCCGAGCCTCAGTAGCTGCCAGACATTTTATAAACTTCTCTTTTTTTTTTTTTCCTTAGCTTCTCCATCTAAAACACTTGCTACCTCAAATGCATCGCGCCAAAACTTGACTGGGATGTTGGCTTTTTCGGTTATTTCCACAGGCTTGAAGACTTAGCTGCTGGAGTTTGAGGTCTACCCGCAGCAGCCCTTGTACTGTGCAGCCCTGACATTTTCTTTGTGCAATTTGCCACAGACTGCAGTGTTTTTTGGTTGTTTTTTTTTCCCCAGGAATACAAGGGGTTTGGTCTTGTTTGGTTAGATTTTTTTTCTTTTTATTTATACATCTAGTCTTCATTAATGTGACTTGGAACAAGATTTTAATTGTAGAATTTGACCTTGTATTGAACCAAGCACTAGTGAAAGATGATGCTGTGGTCAGGCTTAGGGACCGGGTGGTTAGGCTACCCGTCTACTACTAAATAGTAAGAGCCAGAGACCGTTCCCTGGTGCTGAGACCAGCTGGCATCAGCTCCACGTGTCTAAACGGTCCTCACTTCCTTCCCTTTTCTCCCCCAAACAGTTTGGTTACATGCAAATTCCTTAGCTGGAACAGAGCCTGGTAGATGTTATCCCCAAAACACACTTTGGTGTTGCCTGTTAGCATAGGCCAGTATTAAGCTCATGGGCTGGCTCTGGACTATTTATTTATATAAAAACAGACATAAAGATCTAAAGTCACTTCACATCTGTACAGATATGCCATATTATTCTTCATTCTCCTGTGCACTGACATTTTTCCAAGGCTGTCGCAAACGCCACATGCACGTGTACTCCCACCAGCTGGAACCTTGAAAGCCCCCGGAGCACTGGTACTGCCTCAACGCTATTCACACGTCTCCGAGCGAGAAGACAAATGTCTGCCTCTCTAGCATGACCAAGTATCACAGGACCTGCCACAGCACAAGCAGTACAATACTGAGAAGATGAGGGACAGGTGGTAGGGATGACTGATCATTGCACAGAAGATAGCTGAGGACACAAGGAAATACAGAAATGCAGAATTACCTCAGTGGCAAGAGACCTGTGGAAATCAGCTAGCTCAGCCTCCTGTTGAAAGCAGGGCCTTAGATTAGCGTTATGCAGGGCCCTGTCAAGCCATGCCTCGAGTATTTCCAGTGTGGGAAATTCCACCACTTCCCTGGGCAGCCTATTCCAATGTTTAATTGACCCCACAGTGAAAATACCCCTTATATCCACAGGCATCTCCCCTGAAGCAACTTGTGGCCATCACCTGTTGCCCTGTTACGGTGCATCCTTGTGAAGACAAGTGCTTCCACCTTCTTCTCCATAACCACCATTTTTCTATTTGAAGACCACGACTAGATTCCCCTGAGCCCTCTCTTCTCCAGGATGAACACACTCATCTCCTTCAACCTCTCCTCAGGCGACAACTCCTCTAACCAACTGATCATCAGGGAAAGCCTGAGAGAGGTGCTGAGCTGAAGAGAGAAAAACTAAACTGCAAGGGCATAAATTAGCTGAAACACTCAAACTAGCTTAAACATCTGAGTAGAGTTGAGAAGTCTTAAGCGATTCCAACCAGGACCACTGTGCAGTCACCCTGCCCTCTCTCCTTTCTTTAACATTTCACTCCTGACATCAGTTATGCCTTTTGTATACAATACAGTCAGGCGTATTACATTCCTCATTTTAGAATTCTCACTGTATCAAAATGGCACTTAAGCATGCCCCCAGATTGCCACTTAGCAGGTGAAGCTCAAAAATGCACTTTCACAAATAACTTGATCTTGAAGTACAGATATCACCTCCACAGAAAGCCGCTATCTGCCAGTCTGCCACTGATGTTTTTATATTTATTAACAGATTACAGTTATTGAACCCAAAAAAATTTTTCTTCTTTGCTCCTGTGAAGAAGTATTGGAAACTGATAAAATGGGTTTTTGAAATTCCCCTCTCTTATACTGCACAGTGCGCAGTTGGGCAGCCCTCAGAGGCAATGATAAAAAATGGCAGCTGAGGCACTGGAGGGACTCCAAAAGAAAGCATGTAGACCAGATCAATAGGCATAGAAAACGTGCTGAATGCTGCAGATAGCTCAGGCTGGAGCGAGAGGGTCAGAGTATCAGGGAGACTTGATCGGTAGTTTTTTTGTAGCAGTTACAACAGCGAAGTATAGGAATATGCCGCTTGTATATTCCTTGGTGTTGAAAAAGAAAGATGGATAATAGTGATGAGGAGTGAGATTTGGATGTGACTTGGATAATGATGCCTTGGAAACACAGGAGTTAAACTCACAAAGTGATTAAAAAACCGCAAGCACATTGCTCAGTAGTCATCTGGGATGGTACTTGTGCCAAAGATAGATAAAACATTTCAGATAGAATTGTAATTTTTTAAGTCTCAATGAACCAGTCTGTTCTTATACATGGGCCAGATTTTTACAATTTTACTCATATTAAGTCATGCCTTACTCCAAGAATAATCCCGTTGATTATAATGGTAATATTGTTCCACAGATGTCTCAGAAGAAACGCAAATGTAAAAGCAGACTTTATGCTTAAGATAAAAGACATCAATCTGGAGCACATCTGGAAATCTGATAAAAACATATGGTACAAAAAAATCACTGTGGGATGACGGAAATGTACTTACATAGCAGGTCTGTGGACATGTTTACAGATCAGGCAAAGGAAACCTACATAAAATAAATGAAAAAAGAATGATCAGTTTTCTGAACTAGTACTATTCACATTTAAACCTCATGCTAGTCATCATATGCACAGTTTTTTAGTTCTTTAGGAAATGAGGAGAATGTATCTAGGAAAATCTAGCAAGGAAGAATTTCAATTTGTAGAGGAAAAGAGGAAATCCATCTGGTTTTTATTCCTTAATAAATGATTCCACTTCATTTCACAAACAATGTGGACTGACAATATTAATGTAATACATTTTAATTAAGAGTAATTCACTGTATCACACGTCTTCATTAACATTTATTATTAAAACAGAATTTTAAGCCGCCTTGTATTTTACCCCATTGCATGCCATTCTTTGTTTAAGCCTGCTATTTCTGGTATTCATCTTAAGAGTCCTCACCCTTGCAAAGTCAAAGGGAATATTAAGTAGATACAAGACAAGACATTTTATTTGCTCTCTTGAAAGACTTCTGGAGACTTCTAGCTTTCTGCTGAACTCTGTTCATCTTGTTCCCTGCTGATGAGAATTTGCCAAGGAAGAAGCTGCGATTCTGACAGGTTGTCCACAAGCAGGATGAGGAAGCTGAGATCCAGCTATCTGCTGAAACCTATGAGCACGCTGTAGTGCCATTTCCAAGTTTGAGAAGACTAAGGTAACACTTCTAGTGATCCACTGTAAGCACCTAAGTTGCTGTCTTAGCTTGAGGACGTGTCGTTTGTCCCTGCATACAAAAGCAGCCGTGCCGAGCATTACTCCCAGCATTTACTCAAAAACTATGTACATACAGATCATCACTACTGGGCAACGTAACGAGTATGCTGATTACCTTAGCAAGTTAACAACTGATAAACTTCCATATGCTTATTTAAGTGCTTACAGACCCAATCCCAAGACACAAAGCAAGTAAATCAGACTTGGTATCTTACCATGTGTCTCATCACAACACAATCAAGCCCCCAAGGATTTAAATTGTCAACCCTAGCATAATAGACAGTATGTAAAAAAAAACTATTTTATACATGCTCTGCACTCTGGAAGAGTTCTGATGTTGAAATATAAAGAGATGCCTGGTCTTTCCTTCCCACATGCTTAAACATGTCTTTCAAACCTATGCTGCCTTCACCAAATAGAAGACGAGTACAAGCTTTGCATTTTAGAGTGATTTGCAGTGGTGGGTGGTGAGGCGTAGTTGACAGGTATGTAGTCTTTATTGCAGAAAATTCATATTTTCAAATCAAAACCAAACAGAGTCCTCCCACCTTTGGGATGCACACACTCCCTAACACCAGCGGGATAAAACTGACAGGGAGCAGCTCATCAGAGGCCTTCAGCGGGGAAAACGCTGCAAGGAAAGACGCTTCAATTACCCATACACAGGCATCCCGTGCCTTTTGAGGTGCCCTAGGACATTTGTAGCACCCACATGAAGCTGATAGCTACGATATTGGTTAGACAGGAAAAAGAGTCCCTCCTGGACCAGGAGCTAGAAACCAGGCAGGGCTACCCAGGGCAATCCAGACAGCACTAAATGCTTACGTTTCAGCAAATGAATCAAGTCCTACAGTATTGCAGTTTGTCTGTTTTTATAAGAAGCTAGGCAGAGAATAGGCAGGCTGCTGGTACATCACTTCTGTCTGAGAGCCAGGAGACTGCAGATGAGGCACGAAACACAAATGCCAGCACATCAACTTCTCTTCTGGAATCTCTGTCCTCTGCCAAAACAGCTGTCTCCGGTGAACATACAGTTTATAAACCAGCTTTTGTCTCTGCCTGGGACGTGTAGATGCGAGGGAGAAGCAGTAAAGGGTCCCACACATTATAAAAGGTCATCAGCAAATCCTCTTTTTCCAGGTAAAAACAGCCATGCTGAGAGCAGGCCTTCTAAGCAGCAAGTGTCCTAGTCTGATTTCCATCAGCCAGAAAACACTTTCTTCCTGCGAAAAAACTACTCTGCAGTTTGACTCCATTCTCGCTGAGATCGAGGCACTTGTCTGTGGTGTTAATTTCTAAGAATCTAGGCTTTGCAGAGGGAACAGTGGACTTTAATAGCATCCATATGTGACTGTACACATGCCAACCTTTGTCAGCCCCAGAAACAGCAGGCTATGTGTTGTCACTGTCAAAGCAGTGCCATCAACTAATACAGATTTAATCCCCCCACTGACTTACTCAGCAAAATGATTTAATTTTGCTGGCTTTCAATCTGCAGGGCAATTACCTGGTAAATCACCACAACACAACAAGCTCTCCCCTTTCATATGGTGTAAGTCAGTAGCATACCTTCACCCTCCCACATCTGGTCTGCAGCAGTCTCCTGTCACGAGAAAGTCCAGCCCCAGTCCATCCTCTCCCCGTCCCCCACATGTCTGCCACCCAGACAGGTTCCAGTGACACTGTGGTCCATGGACAACCCAATTAAGGTTTGTAGTGTCACTTTGGAGGAGGGGGCATGGAGAAGAAGGAACACATACATTAGCTAGGACAGAAGACCATATCTCTTGACACAGAGACTGTGACAGGTCAGAATGACATTAGAGGGACTCAGATGAAATGGTCCGTGGTCCATGAAACGGTTGCATGGTCCACAGCAACACAAACACATAAGAAATACCTCTGCTGCAATTAAAAGGCTAACCTGCTGCTGGGGTGGGGGCAGCTACCAGAAGCATGAGGAGGTTCTCCATTCACTTATTACTCAGAAGCAGCTACAAAAAACACTGCAGAAAAGTGCTATTGCACAGGTTGACTCTTCCCTCCCATCCCTTTTGCCCATCCTAACAGGGCTGCCTTCTCCTGCAGTCTGGAGCCAGGAAGGAATCAGTTCAAGACACTGCCATCTACCTGCTGCCCCTCATGGCATTAAAGGCACTTACTAGTACAGGCAGGTCACCTGGTACAGAGCTCTACTCCTAACAGTCCTCCTAGGATATGCTCAAAGGTACAAGACTCTGCTGCAGAAGATTTGCCCCAGAGAACAAAGGCACTACGAAGAGGATAACGATAAACCACCAAAGTGTTTTTCTCCACAGACCATCAAATCCTGGGAAACTTTCTCATTTTTCCCCGGTATGGTCCTCTGATGAAGCAGCATTAACAGCAGCAACCCCATAGTGCCCAAGTCCAGCCCTTGGGGAAGACACAGAAACTACAGAGCAAGAGGGAACACCTCCGTGAGGGCATCCCAGTCACTGCAACACAAGCCACTTGCAGAACAACAGAGCAGCAGGTGCACCAACACAAGGAACTGCTCCTCTTCTAGAAGTCAGTTGGGACATTATCTCTGACAGGGTAAGGATAAGCACAGCAAAGTGTATTTGCAGAAGCAAGGGAGTATTTGCAGAGCTACAAGTTCCTTCATAAATTATGCCAGCTCTTCTCCAGTTACCCTCAACACGGACCCAGGAACTCCCTGTCCCCCTAGCTCCATAGAACCACCACCATAAATCCCTCTCCTGCTTCAAGGTCAGCCCTTTGGTGCACGAGGGCACCTCTTGCACAGTGTATTGCCCCCAGCCAAGGGGGCTCCGACACACACGGAGTCATAGCAGCCACTTATTCTGTGCACACCAGGCACAGTGCCTGGTGGTTTCTGGCCACATCAGTCACTTGTCCATCTAAACTCAGGTGGTTGGCCAGCGGCCATGCTGGTCTCAGTTTAACAGTCCAATCGGCCAATTTTCTGTGTTTTCGCTCCTTGTAAACCACACTGACGTACCACATTGACCTTTATATGAAGTGTTGCAGGTATATTGGCCAAATTTGCTGTGCTGCCCACACAGCCAAAAGAAGCTGTTTGTGGTTGCTCTTAAATACTGTTCTTTCTCATCAACGCATGGGCAGAAGAGGAGGAGGAGTAGAGTGGGGGATGTTTCCCATACATGAAAATTGCAGCCCTGAAAATTTGAGGCAAAGGCTTACGAGGTTCTTACAGGCTTTCGGGTATTGAGAAATTAGTTTATGTATTTAGGTTGAATAGGGCTTGATGGGTTAAGCATAATAGATGGTTACAGCCTACAGATAGCGAAACAGTAATTACAGGCACATTGGATGATGAAAAGTTCAATGCTTTGTGGTGGTGAAAAGTAGTTATGCACTGGTTCGAGGAAGTGAGGATGGGTTCTGCACTGCCTACGGAGGACAAGGACATGTTGCAGAGTACATTTTGTAGGAGCCAGGATTTTATGTTTTGTTTTGTTTTTCTTAGTTGTTCCACCATTGCCACAAATTTACAGACTACACATTTTGTGTTTCAGAAGTGACTGTAGCAGGCACACCGTGGGCATGTGTGACTTGGGATGGGTACATATTATGGTGGTGGGATTGCCCTGGGAGTCCAGGATCCACAGTGGGAAAGGCAGAGGATGTGGAATTAATGATATCAGCCAGCCAGTTTCCATATATGGTCCACGAGAAGGACCTACATGAGGATCAGGGTCGCTGCTGCACCAGTGGAAAGGTAAATCCTACAAGAAAATGCAAAGCAAGGGAAAGCGGCCTGCACAGGACCTCTGGGGCTGTTCATGATGCACATGAGACATCCGTGCAGGCTGCCAGCAACAGCCTTGATAACTACCTTGCTTACCAGTGGTTCACATTAGAGGCAACAAGAGGGGCAGCAAAGACTCCACTTTCTACTCCTGTGCCTGGAAAATATTGCAATGACACTTGGCTTAAGTTTCTGAATGCAGTCCTCGCCCAAAGGCCTGTATCCACTGCAGGTCACTGCAGATTTCTAGGAGGATGACACAGTTTGACCAACCAGCCCTTGTTTCACTGGCCCTGAAGCTCATCTTCACCGGAGACAACAAACTCCACAGCAAAGGAGGTCAGGAAACTGCTCTCTGAGGGACCTTTGCCACGTCTGCAAAGTAAGACTACAACTAGCTGTTCAAGCCAGCTGTTCTGCATGTAACACCACAGCGTTCTCACATGGGTTTACATGACAGAGCTCTTCTGCTGACCTGACTCTCTTCCAGAAGAGGTACATCTGCCTCCCCTGGCATCATGCCCTAGAAAGCCAAAGGAAAACCAGGCACTGATGTGGGAAGAGACATAAGTGGCAACAACAGCAAAAGCTTTCATACTGCCACACTGACCCTGTGGGTGATACCCTTAAGGTTGCATCATGATCCCATCTGCAGATGACAAGAGAACAAGCTATCTGCAAAAGAGATCTATGCCATGTGGCAACAAAGACCTGGATCACAGCTTTTGAATTATGAATCCAGTGTGAGCAGAAATGTGGCTGTTCCGAACCGTCATCATCTGCTCTCCTGCCCCAAGCCCTCGGGGGTTATTACAGAATTCCTTACATCGCTTTCCGAACAAAAACAATGTCAAAAACCAATGACAATTGTCAGCATAGGCATACTCTTCCTAACGATCTGACATTATACGGCTCAAAAATACACCTCGGTTTCACGCTGCATGCCAAAGAGATGCACTAGTTAACCTGTCACCAGAAGACTCTTTTCCTGATGCTGTGAAGTCATCTGTCCACCTTACTTGTGCAGCTGAAAAGGGGACACTGCTACACTTCAGATACTCGGAAGAAGGCCCAGGACAAGCCGTTTATAGATTCACAATGGCCCCATGTAGATCACATTGTTATCTAAATACCTTTTATCACATTTCAACTGAGTAAAGGTAAAATACAAGTAAAAGCATTTTTTCAAGACATCTGTGGTAAGTGATACGGTTGCAGATGTCTTTAAAATACACAAGCAAAGATGTGACAGGAAAACCACACTTAACCTACTTACACTGAGATTAAATCAGGAAGGACTCTCTTCCCCCATTACAGAAATATGTTGCTGGGGTATAACTTTCAGCATACCTTATGCCTCAGGTTGCATTCATCAGAAGAAAATACACCTTCAGGAGACAACGCATCCATTACACTGCATTAGCATTCCATTGGTGTCCCTGCTTGTTCTCTTTCGGCTACTGCCAGTGCTCGTGCTGGGCTAACTGCATTTCTGCTGACGTAGTTTCTCTTCTCCCGAATTCATGAACAGGAAGGAAAATCATAATGATATGGAAATTATTTAATTATTAACGGAGTAGTAACAGGGGAAAATGACTATGCAGCACTAAAATCTCCATTCAGAGAAACATATGGAGATTTTCTGAAGTTTGTGTTAGTCCCGCATGTGCATCCACAATCAGGATTTGGTACATGCTACATACAATTCATCAAATATCCATGCGTTTTGTATCTACATGTAGAGTCACTCACTAAAGAAAACATGACATTATCAATCACTATAATTTATCATATAAAATAGCATATATTTGTACTTTTACAAAATTATATTATTTTTTCAAACCATGGAATTATTTTATAATTATAAAACAGAATAACTCTTTCGCCATCATAATGTTTTTCTTTATGTGCAGGATTCCGCATCTTTCCCTTGATTAAGCAAAGAACTTGAGTGGTACAACACATACACACTTGTGTCCCTGATACAGAAGTCTGGCTCACGACACTGAAGTTCTTCAAATGTAAGTCTTATTTGTGAATGTTAAAGAAATGAAAACCCAGAATTATATATGTAACATCTCTCTCTTTTACAAAGGACTATGCAGATGTAAAAGAATGGTGCACAAAATCATAAGGCAGACTGTGGGTAGATAAAAGTCACGTACTCAAAGATATGTTTTCTCTTAATGTGTTTACTAAGAATATTTTGTATGCCTTCAAGATTATTGTTTTGACGTGTGTATACACACACACAGATACTATTCAAATATATAAACTACTGCTGCAGGAAACTTTATAGCTATATACACATCTCTACAAATTAAATGCCTTGGTATGCAAGCAATCAAGAGAACTGTCAGTTTTACAGTGACTTCAAGAGGTCAGGCAGTAAGACATCCTATTGACTTTGATAATTTTTTGATAAGTTGGCTATTATTTTGCCAAAGCTATATTGAGTGTTAAATTTAGAAACATAAAAAAAGTCCTTCCTTTCCATTCCCTGCACTAACCAATCAACATTCTAACCTGGTTACGATCACCTCAACATCCAGCATCATCAAATATGGTCCACATATGCACTGAATCTATCAAAGTCTATTTTCAGTTTAAAGCAAAAAAAAATTTTTCATTAAAAGTAAATCCATTTTATATACTGTGTCCTGATACCAGAAACACAAAGATCAACAAATCCCACTCCTTGTTTCTAAGCAAGTTTTTCCTGTTCTAAAACATGGCTCTGTCTCTTATCACAATTTTCCTAGCCTTCTATCACTTGATGTTGATTTATTTTGGTCAGCAAAAGACCTGTGGCAGACAACACATCAAGTACAAGTCTTTGCCAGTCTCCAGTGCCCTGGTAACAGAAGAAATGCTACTAAATAGTATTTTAAAAAAGCGATAGTAACAAATGGGAAACAAATCCCTAGGGAATGATACCAAATGGCATCTCATGCCAGCCTGCCTTACTGAGGGCTGCTCTTGTTTGGCTTTGCAAAGCACTCAGCATTTTGATTGCGATCCAGCAAAGCATTTCTGTATTTCCCATGTCTTTCCACCACTGACTTGCCAGGAACTATTTGTACACGTGAAGACAAACCTACACTTCCTATTTTGCTGGGTCAGGGTCAAGGCACCAATCATCTTTCTGGATCCTTGTTTTGTTAAGAAAATTGGTTAAAATAAGCTTAAAAAAAAAGTCTTAGAAGCATGAGTTTTAAAAAGCTTCAAGACCCAGGGACATTCCTAAAATAATTTGCATTCCACAGCAAAACCATTTCCATTTTAATGAGCCTGTGTAGAGGACTCTGGTCTAGTCACTGAAACTCAGGACTGAACGGGCACAAAACAAACACCAAACCCACTTGTATGAGGTCGCGTGAAAAAACACTTTTTCCTGTTCTCCCTCAATACCTTGACTAAACTCTTTTCACGGCTTCAGGCCTGCATCCCAACACTCATTTCAGGAACGGCACTGCTGCTTCTCTCCGCTGGACAGGCTGGTGGCAGGGAGATTTCCTTTCCCTTCCCTGCATCCTCCTCAGGCAGCCTACCACAGAGTCAACAAGTCTCCTGCGGCTTCAAAAATGCTTTTACGAAAACCTTGGCTTTAACACTCTCTCCTTTCATAAGCTCACTACAAATAAAACTCATTAGCAGCCGCCAGCTTTCCAAAGTCAGGTGAGCAAAACCCCGTGGAGACACAAGGACCAGCCGGTTCCCGCACCGTGTAATAGCCACTCCTGTGATCAGCGAAGGGGGACGTTGCTTCAGCAACGTCAGTAAATTTCAGGAAATCACAAAAACAGACTTGTCATCTGGAAACCAACACCTTAGTTCACACATCTTGCTTAGATTATGGTACTCTAAAACCTCCCAGCCTCAGATGCTCACAAATTTTGCACTTACCTACGTCATCATCATCCAGACGCATCCTGCAGCACTACTGCAGTAATGTAAGGCAGCGTGTAATGTTGCTGCTATATTATGTAAATATTAATACTCAAATTATTTGGTCAAATTTAACTTTCAGAGTCTTGCTCTCACTCTTCAGCAGCTTTAAATTTCAATGCTGTGAAATAACCATTTCATTCACAAACTAGTAAAACTGAGAAAGTTTTACCTGAAAAAAGGATTTCAAGTTGAGAATATAGGTATTTTTACACGTATTTTAGAGGCAACATACGATCTTAACAGTGATTTCAACGGGTTTAGCAGCTTTGTCTCTTCTGCTGCTTCATAAAAGCTGGATGTCTCTATACATAAATTATGTATCAAAGCATAATTAATGTTCTTCCATAATATGCCCCACTGTTTGTTAACAGCATCTTGGCTACTATAAATGTTTGCTTTCCTCTGTCCACTCCTAAAGGCCTCAGACTTGGAGAACTGCGTCTGAAGGAAGCAATGATAACACTAATACATCCTCAAAACTCAAACTAAAGCATAAGCAAAGAGTTTTCACTAAGACCTTAATACTCGAGGTAGAGAGACAAGAGTAGCCGGTTTGTTTAATTAAATGCCACAAGCCCTGTACTGGGTAACTACTGCCTGTCACATCCCTCGATTTGTTTGCTGCAACCTGCACACTCAGATTTTCTGCCAACAGCAGCTGGATTTGCTAACAGCAGACTCGGCAGCAAAACCACCCACGTCCTTTCACTCAACTGGCTGGAGTGGAATACTGCATGAAAAATGCGATCTACTACTTCATATGTGTGATTATTAAACTACTGAAAAGGAGCCCTCACATTAAATCATCAGGGACTAATTCTGTTGGAATTAAAATGTAACTTCAGGAGTGATTTCTTATTGCCTTTTCTCAAAGGGTATGTTAGTTTTAGGGGTTATATTTTCATAGTAGTGCTTAGAATGCCTATGGTGCACAACTCTAAAAATACCCAAATCCTCCAAATACTGTATATATGCTTGATTAATGAAAGCTACACACGTTCCCAAATATTACTTAACTGTTTCCTTAATTTTTCCTTTGATTATGAAGCCATATGATGATTTCAAAACTCTGCAAATTGTGGCTCACAGGTTATTGTTGAATAAATATAGATGCTGATTTAACACAATGGATCACCATTCATATTCAGCACAGTAACCTGTTTCTCAGATAAAAGTGAGAGAAAAAGTTGCTCCCCACTGTCAACTAAAGATCAGTGGAACCTCTTGTTCTCCCATACTGACGGCTTGTAACACAGAGTTATAATTGGACTCCTGCCTTTCCGAGGTCTGGACTGAAAGCCTTCTCGGTAATAGTATGGTATACAAACGTTCTTGAGGTCCTGTGCCGCTTCTTGCATATTACTCAAACAAGAAGCCAAAAAATGTGGCATTACATGCACAGCGTTCATGCTTGTTTAGAGTTTCATCCCGAACAGTAATGTAGTTCTACCCTTCTCTCCAGCAAAACTGAAACTTGAATAAATTAAAAGAGCCAGGCTCTTGTCAACGCAAGCTTCTTTTTTCAGTGTAGGAGAATCGGAAAAAAAATATGAAACCAGAATAACAAGGGCAATGCTGAAGAGCCCTGTAGAGACTGGTAGAGGAAGAATGCAGCCACTACCTCCAAAGAAAGAAAAAACCTCCTTAAAAATAAGTCACCATTAACTCCTATATCAATATTAAATTAGGAACTTGAAATTTGGCGCACCATGGAGTAATGAATGCAAAGTGCAGACAGATATAAAATATACCTAGTATTTCAGGAGTTTGACATTTTTAATACAGTCACTTGCCTGTATACCATTTTTTCAGAGACAGTCTTGGAATCAGTTTAACTTCTCCAAGGGCTCAAGCAACAGAGGAAAAGAACACCATTTCTTCATTTAAAAGTTATCCTCATATAGGAAAGGTTGTTTCAATAATGTAGAAAAAAATTCCCTGATCTCTAACCTTTCATTAAAAGTTCACCAAGAGGTCATTTGTCCTTATTTCTTCAACCACTTACATGACCTCTTCAACTCCAACTTTGACATTTGAAACATCCATTCAGTATGGTTCAGTGAGTTAATGAAAAATAGCCCCAAACAACTCAGACGTTTGACATTTGCACCCCAAGTTACCAGAAGGTCATTTCAGTAATTTATAAAATCTACATGAACATATTCTGTCAGATGTTCATACGGGATGTGAGGTCTGCAAGTGGGAGAACTTAAGAAGAACTCATCTAGAAGTGTCCACTGTCCAATACTTAGATGGTTTCTGTCAACAAACTACTGAAGTATACTTTACTGGTTGCACCATGACATTCTAGTCTCCAACATCTACTACAATGTTAATAAAATCCCAACAGATTTCTAATAAATGATCACTGATGACTTGCTAACCAGATTCGCATTGGGAGAATCAGGATGATTCCAGAGTCAGCGCTCTGCTGGGACAAACTGAAGGCACAGGTCACACTTCCCACAAAGATGCTGTTTTAAGTTGTCCTGTAAACTCCACTAATTCAACTTTTGAAGATCATCTTTGCCAAAAATAATTAAATTAACATTACAATTTAATGCAATTTAAGATTCTGGGACCCAAACATATTATTTGAAATATGGTAGTAACCTTAGTACCTAAGTAGATGTGTGACAATTTTTGCTGTCAGGTTGGAATTTAATTTTTAAAATTATAATCTGACTACGGGTTTTTCTAAATTGGATGATGAATAAAGTAACCAGCGCAAATCACTGACCGTGAAGACAAGAGATTTATACAGTCTAAAAAATGAGTTAATTTGATAAGAAAAAAGTTTTAAAGTAATATATTCTGCTAATATTTTTACAGATCAAGAGAGACATTCATTCTATATTGTCTTCAACTACTTAGTGAATCATTTTATTGATTTGGGTACAAAATATCTAAAATAACCTTATTTTTATACCCTGATTTCTATACTAATTTTTGTAATGTCCTATTTAAACATTATTTTTAAATGTTGGTATTTTTAATGCTGATAGAAGTGGTATGAAAAACTTTGCAAAACTTTGACAATTTCTTTTGTTAAAAAAAAAAAAGGGCTGAGACCCGCAATCCTTTCTTAACCGAGTCACTTTCATGACCCTAACATCCTCTTATACGCTCTGTAACTCAGTATTTCATCTTTGCTAGGGGACCAGAGATTTGTAAATATCTGCCTGTATGGGTGTTGAGGCCTGCAAAGACTGAAGTGCTCTGAGATTCAGGCTTCAACATTGACAAATCACTGAAAATACAAGAAGAACTTACAGAAAAAAAAAAAAATCACTTACAGTCTTCTCTTTTCTTTTTTAATAAGATAAAGAGGGAAAAACAATTTACTCTCCCATTTATCCTTGATTTGTTTTATTCCTTGTCAATATCTCTCTGTTTTGGTCAGGGTAGCCTCTCTTCATTTTATGTAATAAATGCTTGAAAACTAGGATACATTTTTATTCACTAAAAATACCTTAGCAGACTCGCTGAAAAATCTGCATAGCAAATCCATGCATTAAAAAAGGAAATGATTCCATCTATCACTCATGCTAGGAATATTTTAGAGAGAAGAACAGCGTGTAAATGTGCACAGGTCAAGTAAAGATGATTTCTAAGCGTGAAAATTATTCTTGTCACTGGCAGCTGTTATGCGAGAAGCAATAAGGTCCAGAAGCCTTGCCGGGCACGAACAGTGATAAGAATATCATTACAATCCATCTGCAACCTCCAGAGACGCAAAATGCCTCTGCAATCTTTTGTTCTAAGCAAAAGTAAAAATCCAAAGTGACAGGTTTCCAAACCAGGACATTGTAAGTGCCACCACAGCAGTAAGAAACTTTTCACAAACATTCCCCCCCCCCAACAGGTTCACAGAAGGGAAAGCAGAGAACACTCTTCAGAACTACAGAATTTCAAGATCACAGATTTTATAGTAAACGTGTGCTTGCTTTGCCTGCTTATTTACTTGTTTTGTAGGGAAAGGAGTGTTAGATTTGTAAAAACAAGTGAGTCATGAACAAGTCAAAATATTTCCAGTAAAACTTATTTTTGTTTGAATATGCTGAGTTAACTGAAACCAAAACATTTTACAGAAACGTATCAGTTTCACTGGCTTTGTGATGAATCAGTGCTACAGGCTGTGGTATATTTCACTGAAATTGTTGGCTTCATCCTCCTTCATTTGGGATATAACAGCCTCCCATGCAACTGTGGCATGGTTTTTCTTACTTTCATTGGCACCCACCACTGAGGACCAACCACTGAGCGACCTCTTTCCAGTGCTTGGCACCATCGGAATGAGGAAGGGTTATTTGGCTGTCAGGTCTACAAGAAGCAAATGATGCATCCACTCGGGATACCTCACATGCAAGTGTTCAAATTTCTGTTCCACCAAAACAGTGGTTTTAGCCTAGTGCATTTGGATTCATTCTGAGCAACCTGATGTAGTTGAGGATGTCCCTGCTCATTGCAGGGGGGTTGGTCTAGATTCTACATGACCTGTAAAGGTTCCTTCCAATCCAAACTATTCTGATTCTGGCCAGCAGCCCATGTCTTTTCTTGGATAAGCCCTGAGAATACAAAAAGGTAGTGTTTCAACAGGTAAATCACCTGATTTCAGCAGGCAAATCATCTGCCACTGTTTCACTGTGAGAAGTATTAAATCACTTGTTTAATTAACATGGATGATTGCTGAGATACTTAAGTGCAGTTGAAGCAGAAAAGTGTTACGTTACTTCTTCTTAGCTTGTCTTAATCACTTTGAAAGGGTTTAATGACTTTTACTCATTCAATGATGGAGGTGAGCCATGACTCCCACCAAGATACAAGAAAAAAATAAGAAGCCAGAAAGCATCATGGACCACGTATGTAGGGTCTTTTTGCTTTCTAGCAACCTTTACAAAGGTTGCCTCTCTGCAGAGAAAGTAGAGCTGGTTGCTAAGACTAAATGAAAATTAAACTAAAATAGAACTTCTTAGGTTAACAAAACAAATCTGGGTTTTTTTGCACTGTTCTTCCATCTAAAGTTTCTCTTTTGTTTACAACTTCAGTTATGTTTTTAGTAACTTCTTTCCTTTAGCTAATACTCTCCTGTATTTCACTATCTTTCCTTTGCCTTTTGCTCACCACCTCTTTCCAGATCTTTGTTCAGCATCGCTGCATCCCTTCCTTTCATACTCGCCTTGGTTCCCTGCACACCGCATCTGTGGTAATGACTCTGGAGATAATTCCACTTGACAAAGAAGGAACATCCACCTCTCTGGGGACAAAATAAACTTTGAATTAGCTTAGCTATGTCTTTAATATGTGCTTCACTAGTCCTTCCACTGTTTATTATTGCAGGACAATAGAATGACTGGATAGATACTTGGTGTCTTCTTTGGGCATCAATCTGTCAAGGCACTGGCAAAACAGAATTTTAATGCTTTATAAATCACTTGTTTATTGCTCAGCCTTGCAGCACTTCTAATTGTAATCTTTAAAAAAAAGCTGTATTGATTCTAATGTTACTTATTTCTCTAGGACAGGACAAACCAATGATGTTGATCACATTATACAGCTGCGGTGATGGAAAAAACATTCTAGCTGAAGTAAACCAACAAAATTGCAGTGACAAAAAGCACG
This sequence comes from Chroicocephalus ridibundus, assembly GCF_963924245.1. Lineage (NCBI taxonomy): Eukaryota > Metazoa > Chordata > Aves > Charadriiformes > Laridae > Chroicocephalus > Chroicocephalus ridibundus. The sequence goes on along the minus strand of NC_086286.1, from coordinate 62,594,980 downwards.
TCAGACTTCTGCTGTTGCAGTTCTCTCTGAAAGATATATGTGACTCTCTTGCAGAAGATATCCTTGCTTATCTTCAGGAGTCCCTCAACACAATTCATGGCAACAGGAACCTGGAAACAAGATATCGAGTGGAGGAGCAAAGTATAATATTGCTCGCTGCACTACATTTGCTTGCTGTTGTATATGCTAGCACAGGTTAGATACTGCTACTCCAGTATTTTCCTAAGTGCAATTCTATTACGTGCCCTGAAGAAAAGCAAAAGCACATCTACACTGACGTTGTTACCTGTGCCGTGGTACAAGACTTGGAGCAAATGCTGTGCCTTGTCTTTGTCTGCTCTAGGTATCAGATGGAGAGGACGGGGGCACACTGGCTGTCTCTCTGTGTGCCTACACTACAGGACTCTTTAGCCTACCTGCACCATGCCCGTGACTTGTACACCCAATGCAGACAGTTGACCACACGGATGGCACCACCCTATGCACTCTATCAGCTGCTATTCTGCATTTGCTATAAACACATTTTTTGCTACAGTTCTTCAGATGATTGTTTGAGAAGCGATGGCATCAGAAGGTTGACAGGGGAACAGTGCCTCCCAGCAGGATGAACGCAGCAAGCATATTAATCTACGGATGAAGCTTGCCATTCTGCAGTGACTAGTTCTCCCGAACTGGCAGCACACAACTTTCCCCAACATGGTTAGCGTCGCTGTGAAGACAAAGAGTGGTGCCATCTGCGCACTGAACGTGGTAAGCCATTCCACGCAGCGTGTCTGGGTCGTGCAGGTCATCTGCAAAACGCCTCAGCACACAGAGTTGACACTTAGCGCTGAAACAGCTCTATGTGCAACATGCAGGTCTGTGCAGCCACCAGTTGAACAACCTCAGCCATGCACATGAGTTTCCTTGTGAGGAGCCCCACTGCCCCATGTAATGCAAAAAGAGTACGATTGCTCTAGACATCCTGGAGATGACCGCTCTCCTATTGTATCTCATATCTCAACACATAAAAGGGACAACTCCCCTGCTCCTCCCCAAGATACACACAAAATAGGCAATGAAGAAGCATCCTCCTAGGACAGACCCATTCCCACCTCCCTCAGAGCAGGGGAGGAGCAGACAGGAACAGGGGATCCATCCACATTACACAGAGGACTGGCTCCCAGCAGTTGGGCTGGGATGAACGTCGGCACTTACTCTCTGACCCCTGTGGGTCACCCAGAGCTGGGAGGTCCTTCCCAGCACTTAATTTTTGGAAAGTCAGGACTAGGTGCCACTCACCATGGTGATATTCCCAAAATACTCCCTACATCTTCTTTTATACTCCAATAGCAGTACCTAAGTTAAGAATAACAAGATGAAATGCACACAGTTCTTCTGCACAGCTACTTTTTGAGACACTTCACTGATACAGACAAGAACTAGACTTCCCATTTATATTTGTCTAATATCTTCAAGGATTTATTAGCAACTCAAAGAGCCAAATCTTCCTATACCTGAAACTTGAGGCTCTCCAGAGGAAAAAATGACAACAAACAAGGATGCTGAGTTACCAACCCAGCATGACTGAGCTTACTTTAAACCCTTTTAAGATCCACCACAAGGACCAGAAATGCATGCTTTCCTGCATTTTATTCACACCACAGTTTTTCAGGGGTTTAAAGTAAGGGAATATACAGCATCAGTGTGTTCAGGGATGTCCTTTGAAAAACCATGAAAGCTGAATGGGAGAAAACTGTGAGGTAATCAGTGTGATCAAGTTATCTCTCCGACTCATTAGAGCTCTAAATCAATGCCTTATGATACTATCTCTACTGTATCATCATTCCAGCTTGGAATTATGAGTAGTCGATGCCATTTGGAAAGCTTAAATTTTGCTATCTCAAGTTGTTTGTGAAACAGCTGCTCCTAAAATAGCGCTCTAGGCGCAGGAAGCAGAAAGATAAAAGCAAATCTATTCTGTCCTCCAAGACAGAATTAGTTTACGAAAGCATCCTTGATCCTGATTTAGCACTGCAGCTCCTGGCATTTTACAGATCAATCAGTACAGGCAGAAAAGGCAAGAAAGGAGATGAAATATGAGAAGCATACAGACAGAGACCACTGGAAACAACTGTCGCTTCTAGATAGTCATGTCAGAAACATCTGGAACCCAAAATGCTCTTTCACAGCAAATTCCAAATAGCCCATATTCAGAAGAATGCATGGAAGAAAGAGATAAGTCAGCAAAAAAGCAAAGCTAGAAGCAAAATACTTATTTGATTATCCTGGGGATGTGTGTGGAATTACATTTTATGATCCACTTTCAAGCTTTTCCCATACAGAATTCAAGTAGACTGACCTTCTTTCTGTCCTAACTCTTGTTATTTCCTGCTAGTTACCATAAAATAGCAGTATCCTTGGCATCATTTAAAGAGATTTCCTACTTCTTTCCACACACGCAAGAAAAGAACAAACAGTGTCTTCTGGGTTTAGTGACAATTAAATGATATGGCCAGTTGTACGGTGGCACGTGCTCAAGTAGAAGTATGCTACTGCTGTTCTCCTGGCATTTGGAGCAGTCTTGTTTGCTTCGTGCTTATCTTTGAAAGCTGGGACATCTTAAAATAAAAACTCAGTGAAGCCAGTAGGGACCTAGTTGGCAATGTGTACTTTAAATATGCCCTGGTTCTGCAAATATCTTGTGAGCCAGATGGCTCTTACTGAAGAGAACTATTTAGGTTCATAAAGTTGTGTGTAATGTCGAGTGCTCAAACACATGAAACTTATATCAAACACCAGCACAGACTGTCTTAAGTACAGTGTGTGTATTCACTTATGGGTGGGGTGGTAGTTGATGTTTTTGGTTTTTAATCATCAGCCAAGAAGTGAGGAGTTTGAGGGAAAGGGGTAGCAGCTCAGGTCCCAGCCCCTGTAACACACTGTACAATAAGTGTGTCTCAACAGTCAGGGGGGAATTATCTTATGCTGTTTCCTTTCCACTGAGTCCTGGCAGAAGATCAGGCAGGGAGAGAAGAAATGCATGTGCTCACAGAGCTTCACAACAAGGAGCTTCTCGCTGCAGAGCAGATTACGGAATTGAAAGGAAATAGAAGTTATTGTCTTTAGTTAGAGAGCATGAATCTGTGACCTGCTGGCTTATGTGTCTGCAAAATGAATGCAAACCAAGTGCCCATGGTAAAAGAAAGTCTACGTACAAGTAATGCACTCAAAATGGCTTAACTCTTCATTTGCATCTTAAAAACTGAGCAATTTTAAATAAACTTGAAGATGCCAATCTAAGGCTTCAACCTGCTTAAACTTGGAGTACTAACTACGTGATTTAATTGCCCCTTCTGCCTTTACGAAATAATTATTTATTTTGTTGTGTTTATGTGCTTTCTTGTATCCAACTCTCCAAACCTCCCACTACTGTTCTCTGATGCGCAGGTCCAGGAAACTGGCATAGTCCTTCTGATCTTATTTCTAGCTTTTATGCCAGCTCATCCCACCTTCCACTTCTTACACAAATAATCCTATTATCAGTTTGCAGTATCTGCATGATCGGAATGATCAGGTCCTGTTTAAATGTCAGACATACACCTTTGAGAGCACTCAACAATTCAAAACGCAGTGGAGATCAGCCTATTACGCAGTTATACTACTCCGGGATCTATACTGGCCCCCATTAGGTCGGCAAATGAGATTTTGACTGCTTTGACTTACAATACAGGGCAAGTAAGTGCACACTAATGGTGCAAAATACACTGCACATATAGCAGCACCACAACAGCAAACACACACCGTATCAAATAATAACCACACCATTTGTCACCAATCCTGTCACTGCACCCGTACTTCTGTTTAGCAGAACTACTCATGTTCCACCCAGAGCCACCTGCCCGGCACAGCCCCATTTCACATTGCACAGTGCAGCCACTCTCCGTGCACAGAGGTGGAGCGGTGCTTCATGCACTGCTTCTCCAAACCAACAACAGGGGCCTGAAGGACCGGCAAAGGGGAATTCACAATGACAGCATCTTTTATTTCACCCCAACGAAGGGTCAGAGCACAAGAGAGGCGCTGCACCTGTGGGGTCAGCGGGGTACTGCAGACCTCACAAGAAAAAGAGACGCTCTTGTCTTGCAGAAGTTACCATGTCAGGACAGGACAGGACAGGACCGCTTGACGCTTTGTGCCGCTGCACGTGATTAGGTATCTCTGACTTAAACTGACAGATTTTCTGCTAAGCACTGGGACAACCAAGAATCAGGTTCCACATGTTGGTGTTAGTTTTACAACTGCAATACCGAGAGGTGCAAGTGCTCAGATTGGGAACCTCTTCCTTCCTCGTTCTGCCAGAGCTGGATTTGTTCATCTTCCAGCAATAATGCCAAGCAGACCCTCTCCTACCACCTCTTAGAAAGACAGTGTATGTACCTTTTGTATTTATTCAGGAAGATCCTCATCATCAAGGTGATATGAATAATCCTGTATGTTGGATGAAGTGGCCACACATGGATACGTATGTGGATATACCAAATACCCAAAAACACAGCTTGGATATTTTCCTATACAGTCCTTTATAAATTAAAAGTATCAGCAGTAGAGAGATTATCTTTAAACTCATATTTTAAAGACAGCTACTACTTTGTGCTCTTCATCAGCTACTTTAAACCTCTTCTACAAAAGCAGTTAGCCTTATTGGCCCTCCTCTGTAAGGAGGAACATACTTGTTATGCTCAAGTCACACAGGGAAAGCAACAGCCCTTAGAGAAGAGTCTGGCTGTCCCAAATTCACCTTTCCAGAAAAATGAACTGTCATTTGGCTATGGGACGCAGACTTTTAATGAGGAAATAAAAAAAACCTCTAAGTTAAATTTTCACAAAGTTATGTACTTTAAGAAAAAATAAATCATATGATGTGGTAAATCCTTCTTCCCCACAGTAAAAAAAACAAACTAAATAAACAAAGTCACGTCTCCCATAGGAGTCAGTGACAGCTCAAGACTTGACCACAGCAAGCTGTCACCCTGCTGAAGAGGAATAAAAAACTGAAATAAACCCACCACGGCCACTTCTGTCAGCCGGGATTTCAATGTAGGTGTTGAGACCCGTTTGCGGGCAGCGGGTCCCACAGACGTGCCCTCACGGGGGGACAAACCCCTTGGACCACAACCCGAGTTTCACGCCGGAGCGGTGCCACCACCCAAGGCACCACCCGCTGCCCCACGCTCTGCCCCGCGAGTGCCGTGGGGCTGAAGAGAGGCACGAAGGGATGATGAAGAGATGGGCCCCTCATTAAACCCCCCGATTCTGGGGCCCTCCTGCTCCCGCAAGCAAGAGGGGCTGGAGCGGGCCCCGGTGCCCACTGGGTGCCCGGGCCGGGGAACCCGTCCTGGGGCTCCGGTGCCAGGCTCAGCGGGCAGACAAGCGGGAGAGCCCGCGCAGCGGCTGGCGCTTGGGAAAAGCTGAGGGGAAGAAGGGATAAATAAATAAATCAGTAAGTCCGCTCCTGAGGGCGGACACATGTGGCGCAATTCGCTTTCTGCGGCGTCGGCGGGCGGCCCTCCCGGCCCGCCAGCCCCGCTGCTCGGTGCTGCCATCCCCACTCCCGGCCCCAGCCCCTCAGCGCGCCTCGCTGCCCCCCGCTCGGCCCGGCCCGGCCCGGACCAGCCCAGCTGCGGGGCGACGGAGTGCCCCCGGCCCGGCTCCGCTCGCCGCCCCGCTCACCTGCCGCCCCCAGCGCGGCGCGGCCCTGCTCACCTCATGGCCCAGCTCCGCGGGCCCCGCCCGCCCGCTCCCCCAGCGCCCGGCCGGGGAGCAGAGCGGCAGCGGCGGCAACGGCTCCTCCCGTCCCCGCGGCGGTGCCCGGCCCCGGGGAGACGCCTGGCGGCGGGGCGGCAGCGGGCGGGGCGGAGGAGGGCCGGGCCGAGGGGCGGGCGGGCCGCCTCCCCTCCCCGCTCCGCTACTCCGGAGCGGCGAGGCTGCGGCGGCACTGCCGGCGGGAGCTCGGAGGCCGCCGGGAAGGGCCGGGCCGAGGCGTCCCGGTCGGGATGCAGCTCGTCCGCGGGTGGCCGACGGCTTGTTCTGCCACGGCGCTGCCGGAAAACTTGTTGAAAACGACGTGCGAGTGTCCCGGCCCGCGGCTTTCCCACCGCCGGCGTTGCCACGGCTGTGGAGCGCAGAGGCGTACCTGCTTGTGAGCATCCACACAAACCCCTCACCTGCACTGGCGGTAGGTGACTACTTCCAAGGAAGGCACCTCACAGCATTAACAATTTCCTGCACAGATCTGCTTCGTTATCTTGGGGGTTTTGTTGCAGACTTGTGCCCTGGCAGGTTGAGGGGTGCTGGCATGTCCCCTGTAGGGACTCACAGCTGTTTCTTCTTGTCCTGTTGCAGGTCATCCTTGTGGAGATGCTTCCACCTTCTCCATAATCACCATTTCAGTGCTGGAAAACCACAGTCGGATGCAGCTGAGCCTTCTCTTCTCCAGGCTGAACACATCCAGTTCCTGTAGCCTTGCTTCCTATGGCAGGTTCTCCACATTTAACCATCTCTGCGGCGCTCCATGGGACCTTCTCCAGTTTTTCAGGGCCTCTCTTGAACTGGGGAAGACCACAGCTGGGCTCAGTCCTCCAGGAATGGACCAACAAGTGCCAAATAGAGTGGAATAATGGCATCCCATGGTCTGTTGCCTATGCTCTTGCAGACACAACCTGGGACACCACAGCTTGCCTTCACAGCTGCAAGGGGTATTCCTGCCTGGCTGCTCAGCTTGAAGGCCACCATGCATCACTGGAAGTGTTCAAGGTCAGGTTGGCCGGGGCTTTGAGCAATCTGATCTAGTGAAAGATGTACCTGTCCATGGCATGGGGGTGGACTACATGATCTTTAAAGGACCCTTGCAACTCAAACCATTCTGTGATTCTAGGATCTTAATGTGGGCTATGTTGGGTGACCCTATGTGTTAGCTCCTCATGTTATGAGGACATTTTGCAAAAGGTCGACACCTTTGGGGTGAGGGAACTCCAGACAGGTTCATTCCACTAGTGCACGGTGTGCAACAGGTGACATCAGTGTCTTTATATGTCTCCACATCTGGATTGCTGTGGTCTGTCCTGCCCTCTAGTGCCTGCAGTGTCATCTCCCTCTGTCCCCTCTGCTCCTCCTTGCACCCACACACACACTCAAGAGATGCGGCTGTGGTTCTGAGCAGGGAGTGGAGCTACAGACCCCCAAGCCTCCCCCATGCCACTGTGGGTGCAGAGCTGGCCACCCCACGGCCTTAACCTGCTGGGGACACAGACCAGAGAAAGAGGATTTGGAAGGGAAGGGCATCAGGAGGGGTCCCTGGGGGGAGGTGGTATGAGGGATGTGGTGCTCTCACCCAGGCTCCCCTAGCCACCTGCATGCCAGCCCCCGAGCCACCCTGCCAGCAGCAAGTCCTGTGCCGCACAGCCTGCTTGTCTGCATTACAGCACACTCTACCACAATACACAATGCTTGAGTTGTATCTATACATTCTAATGAAGAAAAAATTCAGGGCGTACAATTCATTATTTTTTAATAGTAATTTAAGAATACATAATAATGTCACAACCTATTTAAGTAGAATAATTCAACACTTCCAGTAAATTTTCTAGCAATCAAACACAAAGCAGGAGTGACAAAAATGAAGACAGTGCAGGTGATCACCTTCCTCTTTTAACTTTCCTAAACAAAATATTCAAGTCAGCGTTTGCTTGAATGTTGAATGATTCATGGCAGTCCTCTAGGTTATGCTAAGTCTCCTGTAAATACATGACAAAACAATCATTCAGTAACGAGGAATCCTTAAAACTGACATACAGTGGTAAATGTTTCAGCTCATTTTTGGGACATTCTCATGAATCATGTCACAAAGCCTTTTTGTTTCTCTAGATAAAGTTAGCCTGAAGTGATTTACCTGATTTACCTAAGTCACAACAGGAGTCTCCAGCATCACGGGAAAAAAACCAATGCAAAATCTTGATCCTACTGAGACTGAGGTTAAACCTCCCACTGACTCCAATGCCTAAACCAGAGTTTCATTTCAAGCCTTCAATTCTAGTCATACGCATAAAAATAAATTCTTCTTAGAAACTTATAGATAGATGTAGCAAGCACCAACTACCTTAATTTCATATTTGTAACACATTTTGCTGGATGCCTTAAGGAATCAAACAAAAACGAAAACACAAGCACGCTTTGTTGAAATACTGTCAACTCAGCAAACAGAGGAGGAGTTTACAGGGGAATATTCCAGCTTTGAAAAGCATCCATGGGTATGTCTATCTACACTCTGTACTGTGTGACTCCAGACACTCAGTTTTAACACAGTCATATTGCATCAAAACACTGAGTGGATTTGTTGGTGGTTACATCTCATTACTTCTGATTTTCAGCTACCTACAGAGAGAGGTGAATAACTGACACCTTCCAAGGGAGCTCTTCCATGTAACCAACAGCTGCCCTGATTATCACTGGATGTCCTAGCCCAGCATGGAGGGAAGGCAGGGTCTGCCTGTGAGGCCACAAGTGGTCCAGTGAAAAGTCTGGACGTGCCTTTTGAGGGTATGAGATGCAGAGATGGTACTTATCTCTTCAGGTGTCATTCCTGACATCCCATTCTCAGACTGGGATCTGGCCTGCTGGGTTAGCACACATCTCCTCTGAACTGCAGAGAAGAGGGAGCACTGGAAGAAGAGGAGTCTGGACAAGGCAGGACTTTTTCCACAGGCACAGCTAGCAAGGAAACGATATTGCTGCAATGGAGCGCAGATGAGCTTTTATGAGGGGGAATGTCCCACTTGTGGAGTTGGCCTGTGAACAGACAGATATGTGTGGCAGTGCAGGCGCATTTTGTCAGTCATGTCTGGCACCATTTCTAGTGAACCAGCAGGAAAGGACAATTACAAAAAAAAACATGAGGCTGGACTTAGCACATGGCTCCAGCCCCTCACCAGTGCTCTGGGAGTCAGGAGGCTGAAGAGGATTTTGCACTGGACAGAAATTCCCAGTGGCAGATAACTCTTTGAACCTGAAGAGCTTCAGCAACAACAGCCTTTGCTCTATTACCTGCTGAGATGTCCATCCAAATTTGTCAGGAAAGGAGAGGCTAACATGAGTGAAAAGAAATTTATCTAAGTGCCATAGCAGTTACATTTCAAAATAGGGAAAGTAAGGAAATTCTGTTCTGAGAACATTATCAAAGCAACTTGCAAAGGTTATTAGGATGCTCTCAATGTCCTTCTCATGACCATCTAGTGTGGGGTGTGGGACAGCATTACTTTTCAACTGTAAACATCCCAGGTTTTTGATGGATTGGACTGTAGAAGGGGGTAGAATTTCACTGCCATTCATTGCACTAGTAACTTCTGTCTTGCTTCTTACAGCCTGAGATCAGCAATATCAGCATATGGAAAACACGCTTTAATGCTCTGCTGTTGCTTAGGCTCATCCTTCAGCATAGCTAGGGCACAATACTTGTAAATAGATAGGAATTTGTTTCTTGTTTCAGGTAAGCCGTTCACCTCCATTTACTTGATGACTTGCCAGTTTGTCACTCAGTTTCCAAATCCTCTGTTCCTGCTTGATCCGATTCTTCTAACTGGGAAGAGATGTGACGTGAAGGCTGCTCCTCAGCAGAGTGGTCAGTCTCTTCATTCTCTGTGACCAGTTGGTCAGCAGTGTCTGTCTCACCAGCCACCTGGGGTGCTGCATCTGTTGGCCTGGGCTCTTCAGCAGGTGCCTCTGTCTGATTAGGCAGAGATTTATGGCTAAATGCATCTAAGCGTTTTTCAACCACTGTACAGATCAAGGCTGAAACAGAGAAAGCCACCATTAGCAAACATGGAGGGAAAAAAACCAAACCTATAATTTGAGATTACTTTATACATTACTGACCTATAACTTCTTAAACAGGGGAAAAAAAAAACAAAATAATATTAAAAAGGAAAGAATACTAGAATGAGAAAAAACATCCCTGCTGCTGTAGCCTAGTTCCAGCCAAATGACCAGTTTACACTGAAAGCAGTGATTTGAAAGGGTTCACCTGGATTGTTTTGTTCATTTCCTCACAGTTGTTCCTTACTTCTGGAGCAGGTCACCTCGCCAGTAACAAGGACTAGCCAGGTTGCACACAGCATGATGGTTTTGGCAGTAGGAAATGCTGGAACTATGGGAGTGATTAAAAGATTTTTATCTTTCTGAAAGGCAGCAGTAAAGCACCTATTGCTGTTTAGCCTTTGTAAATTTGTCTAAACATTATACCTCTTCCAAATCAAAGAACGTAAAAGAAAACAAAAAAAATCAACACTCACTTTGATTTACATCATTTAAACATGAAAAACAGAGGCCAACAATGCAGAGAAAGAAGTTTAACACAGGAAATAGGACAATGTACAGGTGCTAAGAAGAGCTTCATTGTTAATTCATGGATTGACTTCTCTGAGAGGACAAACATAGCCACCTTACACTGTGGGTGCTTCCCTTGTAGTTCACAGCTCTTTTATTGGACAGTAGCAAAATAAATTCTTTAAGGATCATCTTCATTCAAATACGTTAAAAATGGATCCTTAGAGATTTTTCCTATGCTTCTGTGTAAGTGGGGGGAAGAAGCCACAAACTATCTCAGCTGAGGCTGTGTCTGCCTCTACAAAAGTTGGAGAATCTAATTTGCAGTTCCTTTTGCAGAGATGATGTTTACTCAACAGTGGGTGATTGGGTGTAAATGAGGAAATACAGAGGGTAAATAGCAAAACAGAGGCTGATGGTGTTACTTATTGGCCTACTCCATATGCTCTGTGTGTCTTAGAACTGGTGCAAGATCACAATATCTGATTAAAAAATTAAACAGATTTAACACGAATATGATAGATGTTCTCATCAATAGTGTATCCTGCAGCAGGATTCTCCTTGGGATGCTTATTCAGTAGTCACATACAATATTTCTTTCTTAAAAGGTGAGAAAATTCCCTCCTTTCTGAAGAGCTACATGAAGTGATCCTGGAGTGTACATACTGGCATATATATCATAGGATGAAACACCTAACAGACCAGCTGTAATTATCCAAATTATACCTTAACAAAGGATCCTGGTTAAACTGAAAATAAACCCAAAGGAAACAAACGCAATTGTAATTCAAACACAAAATCACAGCAGGAGAAAAACTCTAGGAATGAAAGATGTAACGCAAGGATAAAAAGTGGTTTGATCTAGGACCACAACAGTGGACATGCATTCATCATAATTTGGTGTTTCTACACAAGACAGAGTTTAGATTGTTCAGGTATTCCAACTACAGCCTCTGAAAACTGACTAATAAAAGAACCTGAATACTTACCTTGAACTAGCCCAAAAGATGGATGATATTTTAATCTATTTCATAAGCAAGGACATTCGCCATCCCTGGAGGTGTTCAAGGCCAGGCTGGATGGGGCTTTGAGCAGCCTGGTCTAGTGGGAGGTATCCCTGCCCATGGCAGGGGGGTTGGAACTAGATCTTTAAGGTCCCTTCCAACCCCAACTATTCTATGGTTCTATGATTCTATGACATGATTATTGATTGCTGAGGAGGTAAGCCCTTGTTTTGATGAAAAGTGGTGGTGACCTGACTTCTCAGTCAGCCATGGCCTACGATTATCCCTCTCTTCTCCTTTCACGTAGGATGAACAAACTACTCCACAGCTCAGGGAGCTTACAAAAACAAGTTAAGAGACTTTTGCGGTATACACATGGCTGTAAGCAGAATGAGCTTTTCTGTTCCCACTGGCACAATCAGGCACACTACAGAAAACAGCACAGCAATGATGGCTGTGTAACACATGAGAAATACAAGTCTTATAGCAGAAAAAATAATTGTTGTTCTTTAACCATTCTGTTCCTGCCAAACATATTGCATCTCCCAGCATCAAGACATTCTCAAACGGTATAAAGCCAGCAGAGAGAGAGTAGTGCAGCATGACTGACACTTCCATTATTTCAGCTGAAAATCAGTTACCCAGATGTATGTAGCAGTAGTTTTCCAACACTAAAAATGTTTTAATATAGTAAAAAAACAAAAAATGCCACCACCACCCCCCCCCCAAAAAAAAAAAAAAAGCCTTGGAGTTCTTACTAAAATGACACCTGCTACCTTAACTCACAATGACCCTGTAAAATGTGATATTTGTTCTGACTGGGAAAAAAAACAATCAAGAACATCAAGCAGCCCAGATGAAATTCCAGGATTTGGTAACTCACAGTCAAGCACTGTCCTCCCCAGAACCTTCCTCTCCAGTGTTTCTTCCACTTCTGTCATCAGCCATGGAAGGAATTCTGTCTCAATATCTGTAAGCATTTAGCAGGAAGAAAGAAAGAAAAAATGTCTTTTTATTAAGGATGAGCAACAGGATCTTGGGGCTGTTTTTCATTTGCTGTGATCATTAAGGGATGAACATCTTTGCCAAAAGACACTTGCTTTGCAAGGGACAGATTAAATCTCTCAGGTGTTGTTGGGTTTCTTATCTCCTGCCTCTCTTACTAAGGTTCCTCATTGTTACGGACCCAGACCAGAATCCTCTCAACTTTAGTTGATTTTCAAAGGGGTCTGGCACCCTTGAAGGGCTAGCACAGATGAGATACACAGTAATGTTCTAGTGAGATGAAAATAACTATCCTGAACAAGTCAGAAGAATAACATTTCCTGCCTTGCTTTCCAAAGACATCTGGCCTCTGGTCAGCTGAAAGCATTTTCTCTCTCTGACTAAAGAGCTCTTGCTTACCCATGTATTTCTCAAATCATGCCCTTTGTACACCATGGTCCCAAAGCTTGCCCGGTTTTCAAAATACAGTCAGTTTCTGCATTTGCCCCATGACTCATTCTGGACAGAGTGTACCTATTCCCAAGCTGTGGTCTGGGCACCTGTGTGTTGCCTGGGGAAATGGGGTGCAACAACATAGCCTATAAGAAATGCTGCTGATTCTAAAAGCTTGGAAGTCACCGATGTACAACTCCAAAATTATTTTCAGGGCCCAATTATAATTGACTAATTTCTCCATTGCTCTGGTAATAATTAACAAAGATTCAGAATGACATACAGATTTCTTTGCCTGTCCTATCAAAATACATTTGCTTCAGTTTGAATCTCTCTCTCTCTCTCTCTCTGCTCTACCAATCCTAACCACCCATTTGTTTCTCTCCAATTCAAAAGCTGTAATGCTGTCAGCTCTTGCTTATTCTTGACTACTTATACAGATGACCAATAATGTTTGTTTTAAAATTTTTAGTTTGGAAACTATCTCTTTAGCCACAAATGTAAATGAATAGTCTCATGAAATTATTCTAAATCATGGGACAATAAGCTATGTTTTATGGTTGTTCTGACCTTTACATTACTCAGTTCACATATTAAAAAATAAAATAAAATACAAACCTCTTTCTACAGGGTCATAAAAAAAACCACTGTCACGAAGATTGTTGAAGACCGAGGGAACGAGATCAGCCAGGTAATGCTGAGAAAATGCCCGGGCTGCAATTTTCTCTGTGGTCTCTTTCTGTTTCTGCAGCATTTGCATGTGCTGGCGTTTGCGACGTTCCTGTCAAGACAATATTGCATGTAAAACTTTCAGGCCTTTAGCCATTACTCCTTTGATCTAGACTTTGAAGAATGGTCACAGTGTGAGAGATAAATAGCAACAATAAGAGTACCAATACTTATGGCCTCTAACTTTCACAAAAACTTCTCTTGTGAACAAGTGCTTGAAAGTAAGCTTGTACTCAATCTATGGAGCACTAAAAACCACAAGGACTAGGGAGAAACACGTTCCTTTGGTATACCTTTTCTGATTTTGACAAGTCTGTAAAATAAGGGACTTGGAGATGGCCAAATGAAACCCTTCTCTGATACCTTAATATGCATTGATCTTATGATTCTTTGCTTTATTATCACAGATAAAGCTGATTGTTGGCCCTGGAATAAGATGAAGTTGGGTCAGGATTTCCTGAACTTTCATCTTTCCAGTTTTATATCCTATTTGATGTGATTAAAGATTAAAACTCATATTAGTCCAGGAAAACATATACTATGTATATTATTATATGTATTATCTATATACGATTATATTACTATAATGAAAAGACTTGAGTAACAGCTGCGCCAGGTACAAAGTGCACTGTCGGGTTTGGTTCTCTCCATCAGATGTCCGAGCACACCAGTTCACTGGAGCATGACTGTTCTGAATAAACACAACAGCGTGCTGCTGGTGCATGAGAGCAAATGGCAGAGTGCAGCTGTATGGCACCAAAATGCTTTGCAGAATAGCAAACTTGACAATAGCCTTTTGGGCACATCCAGCTTATTTCACAGCTTGTCTTTTGGTACTGGAAGTTTTTTTTTTTCTCTTCTGATGAGCATTCAGACAGGTGTGTTTTGCTCTTGGGAAGTCCTACCTTTTCCTCTCTGTATCGCCTGTCCTGCTCTTCCAGGCGCTGTGCTTCAGCAAGCTCTGCATTACGCAGCTCTGCATAGGCACGCTGACGTGCCCGCAGGTGGGCCAGCTCTTCTTCTTCCATGACTTCCAGCAAAGCTTGCTCAACTGTTTTCCCAATCAACACTTCCAGGATCGGCTTGACTTCAATGTCAAAGTCAAACAACTGAGGATGGGAGTCAGGGAAACAGAGATAAATGACCTTTGATCACAATCACTCCTAGCATCTTGGCAAGGAGAAAAGGAGGATGAACAAAGCCCATGTGCTGAAGACAGGCCTGAGAAGTGCAGGTGGGGACCCAGTGTCAGCCAAAGCAAGAAGTGTGAATGCAGGTGAGGAATAAGTGATGAGAGGGCTGGAGTGAGACACCACACACCCACCACAGCTGCTGTAGGGGCTGCCAGGGAGGAGCAGAGCACTCACCTGGACCCTATTTCTGTTCACCTCTGGGTTCCCAGCCCCTTCTCGGACTGGATCCTATTTCTACAGGGGAGAGCATTTCTTCAACATTGTAGTTCTTAGCTGCAAGCAGCAGAACCTTCCTTAATTTTGCATTTAACCTCACAGCAGACAATGGGGACTTCCCCCCCTCCCACCATGTTCTGTGAAGATAAGTTTCTTTCTGCTTCTGCCTCAATTTTGCATCAGAAATGTGCTTTGTGACAGCACTTGCAGACCTGTCTTCATTTCATACCTCTCCTTCTTCTATTTGCGTGGCCACATCTTTTCCTGTTTTGGCTGGTATGAAGAGCGGAGTGGCTGGTCTGTCCAAAAATGCATCTGTTTGACACTCTGTATCAACCTCTATTATCCGGTCACTAATCTCTTCCAAATACAGCTCTAGAAATAAAAGCGCATCCGATGCTGCAAGTTGGATTCTTTTTATTTTAACTGTCAACTATTTTTGATGACTCTATAGGGTGAATTATATCCAAAGAGTGCAAAAAAAGGTCTTATAGAAAGTAAAAAAAAAAAAAAAAAAGAGACACCTCAACTTAAAATGTAGATCAGTTTGCTGCATAGGCCATCTGATGCCATGTTCTCTGTAACATCTGGTGCACTTCTTAAAATGGCATTTCACTTAGTTGGTTTCAAAAGTCAGAGTCTAGACCATTTCAGTCCACATTGCAGAATAAGCAATTCTTGGTGGAGTCAACAGGATAGTTAATCATTATCCCTTTTTGAAATTGTCCTATCTACTAACAAGTAATATTGAAAACCTATCTTTTTCTCCATTGTATGGGGCAAACCAGAACACTGGATATTGGGTTAAAAGAATGATACTCTACTTCTGATCCCACCAGGAGTGGCTTTGAGGTAACCACACATCTATAACAACATGTGCTTGATTTGAATTATAACTCTGTCTCCTACTGCAGAGATAAACAGCCTGGCTCAGATAGTAAGATCTGTGAAGTACTTAAAATTATCTGCACTAGTCAGTGGGAAGAATATGAGACCAAGACTTCCACACTAGATAGCCTCCTTCTGCATGCAACAGAATTCGAATGGTGAAAAGCTGCTGTGTGCACTGGAGGTGATATAGGAGGTTCAACGGGGCTGGGGCTGAGGGAACATTCAGCAGCCAAAGACCATGTCTGATTAGCGTGTAACACAGCTGTTTTCCCAGTTTGTAAGTCAGTCCAATCTGAACTGATTTTCAGAGGGCACAGCAATACGTTACACTCACCTCATGATTACCCCACTGCCAAATTTTGGTTTTCCTACAAATAAAATAGTTTTCCCACAAATAGGGCAGTTTCCTATTCTAAATTAGGGTGAGTCCCACAGTTTTTAATAGTAGTTTTGTTATTACATATGACTGCACTCTTAAGCAAAATTTTTAAAACCCCTCAATTTTAAGCATACACCAAACTTCTCTGGTGATCCTGGAAAAGACAAGAATAAATGAAATCTTGACTAGTGTTCAAGAATATACATTGAAAACTGAAAAACAGAGCCTCTTGGAAAATTTCACTAATTAGCCAAATTTATTAAATACACCTACAAATAAGGGGTTATAACGGAAAGGATTAGAGAACCTCTGATTCTAGAATTCTATGATTCTAACCTTAACCCTATGTGATTCTACCAACTGCATCATCAATTTATGAAATGAATATAAATCATCAAGGTTTTGTTTTCAGATGAATTTAAAAAAAAATAAATTCAGCCTTTTACCTGTCTGCACATGAATATGCTCTCTGCCTTCCACAGGCTCAGGTGTTCTTGGTTGCATTTGCTCTTTTGCGCGCTTTCTAGCCAGTGCTTTTTTCCGTGCTTCCCTCTGCCTTTGAATCTCAAGGGGACTGGGTTGGGTACTCTGAGCAGGGATGAAGTGAAAAACACCCAGACCAGATTACGCTTCATACTTGGAAATGATACTAATTTCTCTCAACAGGAAAATTAAGGGGGTTGGTTGATTTTAATGCTACATATCTAGCATTTCAGGTTTACTTTTCTGTAAACCTGACCCTAAATTTTCAGTTACCTTAAAGACTGTAGGGCATGAAACTAATGAGGTATGCTAGCTGCCTACAGGCACATACTAATGGCATCTCACGCTAAGAGCAATCAGTTGCTATTTGGAAGTGGATATTATATACAGAACTTCGCTTTTCAAGATAAAGTACATTAAAATGGCACGTTCTTGCTGAAAAGTGAGAGATTCTAGGTAAAGCTTTAAGAAGCTCACATGGACTTAAATCCAGTTATATTATCAACAGAATTGTTTGCTAGATAAAAATTGTACGTTCATTATTGTTGATGAAGCAAAAGAAACCCATACTTTTACATTCAGTACTGTATTTGTGGATTGAAATGAACATCACTTTCAAACTTCTGAAACAGAACATATGTGAAATTCACCCTAAGAAACAGCTACTGAACAACACAAAGTAGCTTTTAAAAATACAGACTGCTTTAAACTCTTATATCATCAAAGTACCTATATAGAAATATTCTCTGAAAATAAAGTGTCACTAAAACATTTACTACTGTGTCACACAAGCAGCTTTTACATGCAGCAGGACCATCTAGCTCTGCTGCTTTAGTAGGGTAAGCTAAACTCTACCCCAAGACTTAATTTCCCAAGAGCTGCTGTTCTCACTGACACCACCTGTGGATGCATATGGTACCAGATGATGCATGTCAGTCATTGGGGGGGGGAAATAATCAAGTACCTAATGAGAAAAAAAAAATCAGAACTACAGATGTTCGTGGGAAACAACTAAATGCTTTGAAGAAAGGCTGAGAACAGTCACGCCCCAGTATAACTGGAGAGTCTGCGACTGTGTGAAATACTTTAAGCAAAATTACAACTTCAGTAGTTAAAATTATTAGCAAGGAACAGTTTTCCAGCCCTACCCGTTACTTTTCAGCAACGCTGTAGTACGATCTACATAAAAGACATACCACGGGTACGACTTGAAGGGCGTAAGTGTTGCCGCGCACCACTCTCCTGTCATACATCAGGTTGGCGTACCGAACGGGTTCCTTCTCTCTGCGACATCAAGCACAGACAGCCGTGGTTACAGAGCTGCCACCTGTACGCTAAGCACCTCAAACAAGCCAGAAGGACTCTGAAAGGCCAGAGGTGTAAGCTTCCCCCGAAGGATTCCCTTCCCCCGGGCAGGGCGGCGAGGGAGAAGGAGCGAAGGGCAGGAAGGGGGCAGCGGTGCCCTTTGGGGGCGCGCAGGCCGCGGCCCATCGGGCACTCACGGCTCGGCGGCGTCCGGCGGCGCTCGGTACTTCGGGCGGGCGGGCAGGGCGCGGGGTCGGCTGCAGTAGCTGTAGGGGACGGCGGGGGCCGCCGCCATCTCCGTCTGTCGTGCGGGCAGCATGGCGGGGTCCGTCCGTAGCGCGGCGGGGCCGGGCGACTCGCTGAGGGAGCCCTAACGGCCGCCGGCGCCGCGGCAACCGTCTCCAGGGCAACGCGCGGGCGGGGCGGGAGGGCGGCCGTTGGCCGTGAGCCGGTTGCGCCGTTGTGGGGCGGCGGTTGGTTCCGGTCTCCGTCCCGCTGGTTTCTCCTGTCAGAAGGAGCTAAAGCCTGAGGGAGATTCCAAGGGGAAGCTGGGGCTCTTAACGGGAAACGATGACTTTTAAGTGCTAACGGCTTTGGGCTTGGCGGCGCTGCGGGGCCCCTCCTGGGCCGAGGCAATGAGGGAGTTTCACCGCCGGGTGTCACCGTCCTCCTTCCGCCTGCGTACAAGCCGCTCGGGGACTGGGAGGTTCCCGGTCAAACGCGATTCTAGCCCCATCTGCAGTGCCATCGAGGATGCGAAAACCGGCGGGGGGCTAGCAAGAACCTGTCGGGTGGTGGTCTGGAGGCTTAAGTACCGGTGTCCTGAAGGGCAGTTGTTACGGTTTGAGGAACCCACAACAATTTATTCTCGTTTAGACAATTATTCCTGATATACCCGATGACCCCTCCCCACCCGGGAAGGGGAATTGGGAAAAAACAAGTAAACCCGAGGGCTGAAATATAAACAGATTTAATGGAATAAGACTAAATAGTTAACATTAGTAATACCAAAGAACCAATATTGATGCCAATACCAATATAAAATATACAAGGATTATACTCAGATAATTCGATCAGCAGGAAGCTGTGCACTCCCACAGTGAACAGCAAATGTTGGACACTGCGAGCGCTGAGACTTCAGGAGGAAGGGAAGGGATCAGGGGTCCGGCACTGGGACAAGAAGTTCTCAGGATCGCAGCCATCAAGGAAGAGAGAGAGAACTCCTCAGCAAACTGATTTATATTGAATGTGATGTTGATGGTATGAAATAATCATGTTGGCCAGCTTGAGTCAAGTGCTTGGGTCTTGCTCCTCCTCATCCCCACCTGACTAACTCAGAAACACTGAAACCTTGAAACCCGCATACCATAGCTGGGTATAAATATTTTCACAAATTCAGACACTAGAGTCTTTTAAACGTGCAGTTTTACCAAGCATTAGAAGAAACTTTACTGAAAAGTAAAATTACTGAAAGATAAACTAGTCCTGTGTCACTCAAGCCAGGACAAACAGCCCAAACAGCTGCACTCCTAATTTTGGTTTTTCCACACAAGTAGAGGATTTGGATACGGTAAAGGTGGTGTGTGAAGTGAGATAGGAGAGTGAGGTGGGCCCTCAGTATGCCATCCCGTGTCCATAGTGAGCTGCACTCCCTGTCATGACAAATCGTGCGGATGTGTTTTCAGAGTCTGTGAAAAATTTCCACTAAGGGAAATATAAAAGCACTTAAGGGTTACTGATCTAATGATAGCTCTTATTTTAAACCTATGTGGGTAGTGATATAAAGGCTTGATTGCTTTGGCAAGACTGAGTATATAAAATAATCCATGCCCTTTGTTTCTGAAATCTTTGGTTCAAATGTAATTCACAGGTGAAATGCTGTTTATTTCAGCACAGTTATGTTACTGTGGCAGATGTCTGTGCTCCATGTGTAGACAGTCACAGGCAAGAGAACTGCAAGTAGCAGGGATCACTTCATAGGAGGCTTACAAGGCATGGAGGAAGCTGTATAGCAAGAGAAACTTTTAGAAAAAGAAGTAAAAAAACCCCACCCCAAACCAAAAATAAAAAAACAACAAAAAAGCAAGGCTAAGCGTGGGAAGCAAGGGAAAAGAGGAAGAAACGGTTTTGTAATTAATTAATGGGCAGCTTGCAGAGTCAATACAGGAACAGGAGTTGTGTTGACTACACAGTTACCAGCTGGGTGGTGGGACAAGAGGTTATGGGGCTGCAGGAGCACAGTGCAAGTGTCACTGGGATAGGAGGGGAGAGCAATCCTTCAATATTTTGTTGTGTCTGGATGAGCAAATTTAATAAATAAGCATCTCAGTCCAGGCAAGCCAGAGCACTATTGCCCTTAAATTTGACCAGAACCAAATCCCCCTTTGATTTGGGCAACCTGACTCGTATTTTCTGAAAATTTGAGTTTGGCTATACAACTATTTTTGCTTTTGAACTGGGGACTTGAAATCTGGGTAGACGTTTCCAGGCATGTGTTTTCCGTTCGCATGGAAAACATCTGCAGCATAGCCTTCAAAAACATCAGTTTATACATGTCTGGTAAGGAATTGTGTGTGCTTGCTGAACAACCCTAGAAATCTGGCCGGAATGGACTGGTTAAAGAGGTGACGAGAAGAGGGCCTGTAACCACTGGAGCAAGGATTCCTGAAGAGCTGCCTGTTACACACCCATTGCCTACAGATCTTGTGAAGATGAAGGTGTTGCATCACCGGTTAATTCTGTTAAGCTGGCCCCAGCCTAGTGTCTCACCTGTTGGGTTAACTTTTCATTCACCTAATGCGTGCATTGATTGAATGGCAGCAACTCTCCTACTTACCTCTGTGAAACACTGCTAACTCCTAAGTTACCAGTTTAGTGCAAAAGCATTGAAAGTACTGTGTGGGAGAGGCGAAGGTCTCTGACTTTGCGAGTTAGCAGAGCTTTGTAAGTCACAAAGCCATGGCCAGGAAAAACCTCAGCTCTTCTCCTTTGCCCCATTTTATGATGCTTTTTGCTAAAAATAACCCCTGAGTTCTGAAACATTTCATGTCATCACAAGACTGACTGCAGCAGGAGCCAAAAACACATCAATTGTAATCAGAGGGCTAGGCTGCCATTAGGACCCATAGCTGCACTCCAGATCTCACAGTCACAGTAGCGATTTCACATATTCTTTGGAGAACTGTCTGGGACCCGTACAGATCTCAGCACAGGAGGTACTGCCTGGAAAGCAGGCCTGCCTAGCAAGGAATGCATCAGCACATCTCCCATATGGCAGCTAAGGAAGGTCTTTTGAGGTGCCTTCAGCTGACTTGAAAGCTGCAGAGCAAGGGCTTTGCCTCTTTCCAGGTTTGCTGTTAAAATGCCTTGGAGCCACAAACAGGCTATTTTGTTTGTTTGTTTTCATGAGAATTTCCTGGCATTGTACCATGCCTTATGGCATGCCCCTTGGCTTTCTGGATGTGAAATGAGTTTATTTACAGCAAAGCAAATGTGAAGCAAATGTGGGCATCTAGTAACAAAAGATGCGCATCCACTATTTCCTCCAGCATCTGGGATGCATTCTGTAACTACATATAACATCTTGAAATACAGTATAAGGGGGCTACAGTGCTGACACTGGGTTCTCCTGGGGCCCTAGCTTGGATGTTGCTGGCTTAGGAGACGTTGTGCCACAGTGCATTTTATAATATGATGCTGAGCAGACTAGCTGTGTCCAGTTTCCACTATCTTAACATTCCGCAGCATTGCGTAATTAAGAAAGGAAGGAGGTTTATGGAGCTATTTTGGATATAGACAATGTTTAATTATCAAGGAAGGACATGGAGGGGCATATTGCCTTTCCAGAGCATTGCCTTCTGTCTGGGGAGGACTGTGGCTGCTTTTACATTTACAGGAATGTTTCCTAGAATCCTAGAATATCTGAAGTTGGGAGGGACACATACTTATCTGAAATTTGGGTTAGATTTGGTTCTTCATGGTCCTGAGATAAAATTTTAAGCTGCAGTTCTTACCCCTCTGCAGATAAAGGGTGGAGCTCCCAGTCTTGGGAGTAACTCTACTTGAGGCCAAAATGCCATTGCCTTCAAGTAGCCATCACAGAATCCCAGAGCAGTCTGGGTTGAAAGAGTCTCTGGAGGGTTCTAGTGTAACCCCCTTGCCTAAGCAGGGACCAATTCAAAGACAGATTGGATTGGTCAGGGCCTTCTCCTGCCAGGTTTTGAAAATCTCCAGGGACGGAGATGCTTGGGGTAGCCTTGAAAATCCCAGAAAGCATCATGCTGCTGCTAATCAATGCCCTGAGAGGTCTGACAAAAATAGAAAAAAGCACAGTATAGGCATGGAGAACAATCAGTGTGACTGCAAAGACGAAAGAATGACAGAGCCCAAATGAGGTGTATATGAGGTTTGCCCCAGTGCTGCTGGAGAACAATTAATAGCAGTGCACTGAAACCTGCTTTTAACTTGCTGCAGTGACGTGATCAAAGAGAATCACTAATACTGCACCAGTATTGTATCGCTAGTGTCTGCCAGCCTGCAGATGGTGTCTTTGCTGCTGTTCATAGGCACTAGGTCCAATGCGTCCGTGATATACAGATATTGCTTGGTCTGGTCCTGATAGTGAGATACTTAGTTTTAAAAAATATGCACAACCTGAGAGTTTTGACAGAGAGTAGAGACATAGAAGGTAAAATAAATAAATACCTGAGCTAAACTTGAGTCCCTGTTGTGACATTAATATTTTTTTAAGTTAAGTTTGTTAATCTTGATACATAATTGTGAATAGAAAAAAATGCAGATCCTATCACTCATGTCTTCAAACCAAAAGTTTTAAGCTTCCTTTTCTCTGTAGCAGCACAGCTTCCTCTTGCCCCCAGTCCTGAGCTTGTGGGGTTGGGCAGGACTGGGAAGTTCCAGTTCTGAAGGCCTTCATTTTCCCAACACTAATCAAAAAAATAATTTTATTATTCATGATTTCCATCCAAAATTAACAATCCTGCTTCCCCCTACCACTTCACCTCTGACTCTCAGCACCATTTTCCCTAGGTTCCCTTCCCTCCATGTTCCCCATAAGCTTTGTCTTTCAGTGTGAGAAGCCAGCTCCCAGGGCTTGCATTCTTGCCCTATGCCACCGTGGGACTTCAGAGCCTGTGACTGGAAGGAAGGAATTATGGAGGGGTAAGAAAGCACCTTAGAGGGTGGAGCAGTGCACACTTAATTTTAAACTACCATTCATTAAACTGCTAATTGGAAAATCACTTGTTGGTGACTTTCCTATTTAAGCTCAAATAGACTGTGTGTTGCTAATCCCTCTCCATCCCCTTCTTACCTCTCCCTTCAATGAACAGGGGTCTCTCAGTTGTCTTCCTTTTGCCCCAGGAAGCTCTGCCTTATTTTCTACCTCCCTGTACTGAGGGCAGTTGTTCAACTGCGCTAAGCTTGCAGAGCAAGAAACAAGATCGATCTGCTTCTGTTGCCCCTTCACTGTAGCCTCGGTGTTTGTCCATCTTGAAATAAATTGCTCTTTATCACATCTCTGGGAGGCAGAGCAGTATCGTCTGGGCTTTATTGGAGTTAAACTGCACAGCCCAAGAACTGCACTGGGCAGGAGGCATGTGGAAAAAGCAGACCCTGATATTGAATAACCTAACTACAAGTTGCTGGTCTTTATCTCAAGGCCATCCTCCCTGATCACTTATGGAGAACTAGTGACTGCTCTGCTCTTTCATACACCCAAAGACTTCTCAAATGCCATGTCTTCTGGTGCCTGTAGCTCATAAGATGGGTATGAATCTGTATATTATATCATGTAACATTGTATACTTCTTGGAATACAGCGCTCTGCGAAGTTCTTGAGTGATGCTGTGGTTACTTTCTCACCTCGTGACCAGTTATGCCAAAGAAAACTGGTTGGTGAATTGCAGGCAAAGCTGTGCAGCTGCACTTACTGTGTGAAGTCACAGCTTTATGATGGAGAGGCAGAATTCACACCTGGAGGAGTGTGGGGGGGAAGGCGAGTGCAAAAACCTTTTCATCAGTGCATGGAGGAAGTAGACAGGGCTATGCCCTATATATGATGAGGTTGAATTGCACAGCCCGACTGTGCCGCAAGCATGTGGAAAAGCAGACAAATCTTTAATCTTTATCATAAGAGCATCTTCTCTGATCATCTGTCCTGGAATCTGTTTGGGTTTGGCTTTAACATTTTTTAAAAATACGGTTTTATAATTTTCAGCTTGCCCTGTGTAATACTGAAGGTGCAGGGTCTGAATTTGGACTGTATCTTCTGTCAAGGAAGTTGGTGGGAGGTTTGTGGGTTGTCGGAAGGAAGAGTTTCAAGCAGCCGTTGGATAAGTTCTGTAAATAGCTGGTTGGTTAAAGAGCACGTTTAGAGAGTGTGAAACCCTTCATCGAAACCTTTTCATATTATGACCCATCAGAGGAAGCAGAGCCCAACGGAATCAAATCCTGTTTGGGACCTCTGAACCATTTGTTCAGACTTGGGGCCTGGCACCTCAGGTTAGAAACAGAAAATAATCTGTGGTTTCCTCTCCCCTTGCAAAAGAACATGAAGAATTTGGAATGGGCTTTGCTCAGAAGTGAGATTTTAATTGCTATATTTATCACAGAAAATGTAAAAGACTGATCTAAAACAATAAAAGTTATGCATTCTATAGAATACAAAAAGGACTAGATAATTAGCATTTGTCGTGGTTTGGGCCCTCAAACCAGGAGAGCATTTCTAAGTAATAGAGGCAGAAAAAACCAATTGTTCACCCAACATCCATGGAGACTTGCAGATGGCTATCTATATGAGACTCAGATGTCCCTATGAGGATTATATTACTTCTCCAATAGTGACTGCCCTTTTCTCGTGGATTTTTCTCTCTATTATTGTCAGACTTTTTATTTAAAAAGTTGCTTCCTCTTTTGAATTTTTAGCCTTCAGAAGTTCCTCTGAAGTTTTCACTTTGTTCTGATGACAAGTGCGATAAGGACTGACTGCTAACAAAATTCAGAGAAAAATGTAACCAGAGCGCCTAACCAAGGTGGGTTTCCTTTTCCTGTAGTCAGAAATTGTCCTCGTGGAAACACGATAGCCACAGTAACTGCTATCTGGCTAATGCTAGCAGACCAGCAGCATGTTTTAATCACCTGAATTTTGCAGCTGAACATGATCAGTTGTGGACATGAAATACTTGCTGGGTTGGACAGCCAACCAAGCCAACTTCAAAGGGAACTTGGTTCACTTCATGGCTGAGTTTCCAAGTTAACATGGTGATTGAGTTTCTATGCTGCTTTCCATCATGGCATATTTGCCATGCAGAGGGAATGTGTAACAAGAAAAAAGCGTTTCATGCCTGCTCCACGCAGTTTTCGGTGCCCCCTGAGTCTGCAGAGCAGTGGAGAAGCACGCCTGCTGTCTTGAACATGTCTCAGTGGGCAGGTGAAATGGCTTGTGCACCCATTATGGCAGGCATGATTTACATTGAACAGAAATGTAGGATTGCATGAATGATACTTGAAAACACCCTCTTTTCCTAAAAGAGGGAATAAATTAATGGATTTAAGGGAAGAAAGATAATGTTACGGTCATGGATTTTTTGACAGCGAGCCACTGGTGGTTTTTCTTGGCCTTTTTTATGAAGGGCTTTCCTTTGTAGGAATCCTGTGCAAAGAACTGTCTCTGGGCACATTCAGGTGGCAGAAGGATAAAATTCCTGACAACCGTAATCTCATCCTCTAGGGAATCCTTGAGCTTGGAGGTCCTGGAAAATGGGCACTGGAAATCAGTGGCTCTTTAACTTGAGAACTCTCATCTACTGTAGGCTATCATTCAGGATTCTGGGCTGCCTACCTATATTTGTTCAAAGCTCACCCCTGTGATAGCCAAGTGCTGGAATCTCTTGGCCTCACTATGGCAAAATTTTTGTTCTCTGGGTTGAGACCTGTCTGGGTGCAATGGTAAGCTGAAATTGTCACTTGCGGTGTATGGGTGACGAATGAGTCAGACCGGGAATAAGTAGTGCTGGTGTGGTCCTGCAACAAACCACCTGCTCTCCTGTGATGGATCAGCACCAAAACCAGAACAGGCAGCAGAGAAATAAGAACTCCCATTCCCAGACTAAAAATAACCCAGACAGGATTTTTGTCTGCTGTGATACTTCTTCCTGTTGTAGTTGGAAACATTCAATAGCAGTATTACAAGAGGGAACATTATGATAAAAATGGTCTGTGTGGAACTCCCTTCAATATGGAACTGAGTTACGAGGCAGGAATTTTATCATTAGCTTTTAACATTAGTATTAGCTTTTTAACATTAAAGTATACATAGTCCAAGCAGGAATCCCAAAGCCATCCATTTTGGCTTTAGTGCTACAGGAAAATAGAGAGATTGATTTCTAAGCAAAAGGCTGAAGAGATACAATCCCATTACAAAAAATTTCCTGAATTCTTGGCGTTATTTTACGTGTCAGAGTTGTGGAGCACAGTTATATCCTACAGAGTGGTTTAGTCCCAACAGAAACAGAGTTTTGGATGACAAACAGGATGCCCTACCTTCCCTAATACTAGCTGTTGAACTCCAAGTTATGTTTGTCAATGCAGGGCATGCAGTCTGGTTCTCCATTTACGTAATGTCCAAAGAAGATTGAAAATCCTGTTTCATCAAACTAGATAAAGTGTAAGAAACTCTGAGGAGCCAAGTGCACCTGAAAAAAGAAAGCCAAGTGTCTGTGTTGTAAAGAAGTAAACGTCAAATACAAAGGTTGGGCAGTAACATTCCAAGCTACTAGTTAGTATAAAGTTGGTGGTATTCATTCCATTAATATTTTTGCCACTGGTTTGTACCAGCAATCTATTGTTCCTGTAGTGTACAGGTAGCAATCATGGGAGGAAAATACAGAAGAAAGATCTTGCGTAGAGAAGCGGTTCTGTTCTGTGACTATGTCCAGTGAAGAGCTTTCTTGGGCTATGTTGCAACAGATATTATAGAAGGTGTCCATTGTAGTAACAATTCTCTTGTGCATCATTGTTAAGCAGCCAGCAGTTGTTCTTCCTGAGATATGAAGGATTCACAATCTCTTTAGTTTTTGCAGTTCCCAGAAAGAGATGCCCTTCAGATAACAGCTTTGAGATGGGGTCAGACAGGTGAGAAAGCTTCTTCCCCAAGACCTTGCATGTAGAGGCCGCAAAAATCAACGTACTGACAATGCCTTTTCTCAGGGAACGTAAGCAAATTAATAAAAATATGCCTAACATCATATCTTGTGAATTGCTTTGGTGAGGTGCAGGGAAAAATGGTTTATTTTGACATGTTATTTTACCTTAACCTAGCTTCAAATCTCTTTCCAAAGAAGCTGACAGCCCATACTTCCCCACAGCAAGAGATGTGCAGACCTCTTGCTGAAATCCCACAAAGTCAAGGACATCCATCCATGGAATTTTCATCCTAGGGGCTCTCCATAGTTACAGCTGTGAATTGAAGTAATCACTGGACTTTATGACTTGTATATTTTCTCCTGTATCTTGCAAAGATGTTTCTTTCATTTATTCTGATTCTCTTCCATATGCAAGAAACAAGGAGGACATGTATGGGGCTGAGACTAGATAAGTGCTGGTGGGGCTTATTGCAATAATAACCAGGACAGATATGAGGGAAAAACGTGGACGAAGTGGAAGAGCAAGACAAACTGGCTGACTGAGAGAAGTGGGTCTGGGGATGGAGAGGACAGAAATTAAATTGGGACTTTGACAGCAAGTCCACAGGGGTAGATTGGGTTTGGTTCAATTAAAAGATAAAGCACAGGATGAGGTGAGGAATGCAGGCTGGGAATGGGGAAGCAAGGAAAATGAGGCAGAGATGAGGAGTCAGGAGTGAAGAAGAGGAAGGTATGAGTCAGAGTTGTCTGTGGTGGGATGGAGCAGAAGGACCCAAGCTTTGGAGGGGGACAAGCAGGAGGGCCTATGCCTGCTCAAGAATGCTTCCCTTGAAGCTTAGATGGAGCCTAAAATCCCAATTTTTACTGTTTCCCTGCTGTCAGTAAAAGTAAGTGTCAGCCCTAGATTATAGAGACCTACATTGAAGGTATCTAAATGTGGCATCAACGTGTAAGGTGGGAGTCTAAGCTCCCATCACAGTCAGAGAAGATTTTAGGGAAAGATTCAGCTTTTTAAATATCTGGACCTGCATCCGCTTTTGATGCCTTAGAAAATTCCTCGAAGTGCCCTAAGTTACCCAAATGACTGTAGACACCTACTTTCAGGCAACTGTGTTCCACCTGCACTCAACTCAGTCCCAGGAGTCCAGAGAGATACTCAAATGCAGACTGTGCAGAAGATGAGGCACAGGCTCATATAAACGCTTGCATACAGATAACTAAATGTGTCTATGCTTGCATGCAGATAACTAAATGTGTCTAGGTCTGCAGTCTGCACCTGAGTGCCAGTCCAAATGTTTGTGAAACCTGCAGGCATGGTATTTCTCCCAGTCGTCACTAACGTTTGGCCATAGCATTGATGACTCTGCTTTTGCTGTAAGTTGCTGTCCTAATTCAAGTGGCAGAGAACAAGAGTTTGCAACTGCTCGGTGCACAACATGGCGATGAAGAGGAGCGTGTTGTTCCATGAGGAATAACTTTGTCCTTCTGTCGTCTCTTTCAAATCCTAGAAATTCAGACATAGCCGTACGTCCAAAGCCTGGGTGCCCTGCTAGGCAAGCCGTGCTGGGAAGTGCCGTATTTAAAACTTTCTCCTTTGCTGCACTACCTTGGTTACTACCCAGAGCAGGTGCGTCCTTGTGGGGAAGAACAGAGTGCACCATGCGATTGAAAACAGCAGGATGCAAACACAAGGAACTGAATTCAGGCTGCAGCAATAGCTTTAATTCCAGCATTGCCTTACACAGCGATGGCTTGGATCTTCTGCTTTAATAGTGCCTTTTGTCCTCTTTCAGTCTTATGTGTCATGCATGTTTGGAGTGTTTTCATGAAATCTAATTTGAAAATTTGATGTGCGAAGCAAGTGATGCAATACTGATGATGGAGTAACCTGTGGAGAATAGGAGGCTTGCAGGCATAATTCACCTCTTGTGCCAAAATCCAGTACAGCTGACCCAGCCGTAAATGGGCATTTGATCTTTCTGGCTAAGGAGTCAAATACAGCTTTGACAAAGGCGCTCAGATAATTCATTTGTTGGCTGTAGCGGTTAAAGGGCCTTACTCTTGGAAGTCAGGATAGTTGGGTTCTATACTTGAATGTGGTATGGTGGTCTGGTAGCATGGGTAAGCTGTTTTCTGAGCTGAAAGCAGATGAGTAAGTGCTAAAGCAAAGCTCTCTGCTTTCTGTGTCATTCTAGTCTTTTGATGCTCCTAAGTGCTTGCATAGAAGAGAAATCCCTTGTTTGAAGGTACGTGACATGAAAATAATGCTGACTGAACAGGCAAGTCTTAAGAGATGGAAGAAGAAAAAAGTTAACTGTCATGAGGGAGTAAATCTCTTTTGGACTCCCTTTACATTCAGATTTCATTTACTCATGGTGTTTCCTGGACTTGAAAAAAAGCAAGAGCAAGATGAGGGGGACTGGGCCGCTCTCTTATACAACTCCTTCACCTTACCCCTCATTTGTTAACACTGTGTAGAGCTCCTCTGTGCTACGCTCATCTTCCCTCTTATCCCTCTACTGAAGTGCCTTAAAAGAAATTCCAAATGGACTTTCTTATCCAGGAGCTGGAATATTTAGGCTCATTTGTATTGAATATTTAGAGCTCAGGTAAGCTTTCTCAGTCTGATTGTCATGTCTGCCTTAGGACACCTTGGACCTAAAGAGAGACTTTCCTCATCTCTGAAGTAGCCATGGTCACTTATTCTCCCCGGTTTTCTGATGTGGTTACAGGACAGGAAACAAGCAGTTCCTCTTCTCAGGATCCTTAGTCTTGTCACAGTCAAAAAGAATGAGTCACTTACCATAGAAGTAGTCATGTTGTTGTTTGAGTACATTTTGAAGTTCATGTTTTCTGTTCTGTGGCTTTTGAGCCTTTCCACTCCACATGGATTATCTCTTCACATTTGTTCTGCCATGAGGGCAAGACACTTCTGTTTTTTATAAAGGAAAGTTGCTGTTCCCACTTGACACAGGCCAAGAGGCAACAGGCACAAATTAAAACATGTGGAATTCCACATGAATGCAAGGAGACAGTTTTTCACTGTGAGGGTGGTCAAACACGGAAACAGGTTGCTCAGAGATGTTGCAGAGTCTCCATCTGTGGAAATATTCAAAAGCCATCTGGACATGGTCCTGGGAAACCTGCTCTAGCTGACCCTGCTTGAGCAGGGGGTTGGAGAGGAGGAGCTCGAGCCTCACCTGTTCTGTGATTCTGTGACTCAGGAGTTGCAGATACCAGAAAATGGCAAATGCCTTTTGCAGTTTGCAGCAGAGCCCTCTCAGTCAGCTTGCTTGGAAGCAGACTGGCACTGCTTAGGGGCTGAGTAAGGTGGCATTTTCTCTAGTTGCAGGCTACCAGTATGGTATTTCTCCTGTCTGACCAGGTACCCTCCTTCCCCTTTCTCTGTGTCCTGTGAACACCTACACCTGGAAAACATCATACCTGAGATCCTGGTACAGTGTTTTCTAATCTGCTCCGCTTTTGGAGCAGCATCACCTCTTTGCAACTCCCTCTCCACCTCACCGATAACTGCTGTTACATGGCAGTGTAACTGATTTTCCTGACAGAGAGGGATTTCTTCCCAAGATCTAGCCTGCAGCCTCTTAGAACAACAATAGTTGTGACAATGATAGTCAATTACTTTCCTTCCAGCTACTTAGATACCCCACGTCATTCAAGCAGACCTGCAGTACCTGCAGAATAGTATAAAAGTAGATACAGTACATGTAGTGCCTGGATGTTTTAAAGACAGACAATGGACGGTTCATGCAGAAAAATGTTTTATTGTAGTGAAGTTACACAGGAGAAAAACAGGTCTCGCCGCTCCTGGTTCAAGGCTATGCTAAGCCATAAAAGGGGAGGTAAGTGCTAACCAAAACAAGTTCCTACATGTAAAAACACATTGCACTTCCAGTCATTTTTACAAGGTTATAAGGACAGCGCCTGGTATTTTCTCTTTTGCCTTTTTTTTTTTTTAAATGAGCTGCAGCTTTAGCTATTTGAAGCTGGAATCCAGAATGTTTCCTTGCAGGAATTTTTGTTGTTTGGGGTACTTTTCCCTCATGAAAGCAAACCTGAAGATACTTTTTCTTTCTGCTTAGTCTGTCCAGTTTATTTAGACTAAAAGCACCTCAGGCCTCATGAGGTTTTACTTGATACATTCCCATAATGACCTTGTAGGGCTTCAGTGGCTCTAAACGCAGGCTCGGTATACAACACTAATGCTGGTTAGTTGTCAGATCATTCTTATGACCCGCAAGAAGGAAGAGGGAATGGCAGCAGGTTCAGAGGGTTTATGGAAGAGTGCTGAAGTGGCCTTGATGACAGAACAGCTCTTCCTTGGTTGGGGTAACTGCCAGCCCACTTCTTCATGCAGAAAATCAGCAAAGCATTGCATCACCTTGGCATACACACGTGACAAATGGCATGAGTCTGTGACCGTACAGAAAACAAAAGGAAGGTGGGACAGGTTTTGGACCTGCCAACCTTTTAATTGTCCTTTCGGGGATACAAATACAACACTGTTTATCAACTACTAACTAGTTTTCCGACACAACAGGTTATATACAGCATATTCACTTGCATTTTTACATAATAATATACAGGTCTTCCCCACCACCTCTTGTGGTGAAAGAATGTGACATGTCAAGCTGAGAGACGCTTCAGGACCCTCAAGGAAAAGTTCATGCAGAGCTAGCTTATTGTGTCTCTTGAAAGTAAAATCTTACAAAGGATACCAAGATGTCTATTTTTA
The DNA here is from genome assembly GCF_963924245.1 of Chroicocephalus ridibundus. Classification (NCBI taxonomy): domain Eukaryota; kingdom Metazoa; phylum Chordata; class Aves; order Charadriiformes; family Laridae; genus Chroicocephalus; species Chroicocephalus ridibundus. The sequence goes on along the minus strand of NC_086286.1, from coordinate 62,563,067 downwards.
CAATATTTACTTTGTACAGTATGAAGAGATGAAATAGGCTTTTTAAACATAGGATTCCTTAGCATACTGGATCTGGTCTACCTCAAAAACTGGCTGGCTGCACCTCCGAGCCACATACTCAAGTTTGTTCTTTTGACAGGATTCAGACATGGCTCTCAGTCGGTAGACTCCCGGGGTCACGGGTAAACTCACACGGGAGTTTATTCCCACAGTGATGCTAAGGGTTTCAGTTTCCAGGTCAGAATCCTTTGCTGCAGAAACTCTGCCACTGGGTAGATCCCTTAGAGCTGTACGTGCTGTGTCCTGTGCACAGCTGCTGCATGGATGAGGTGGCAAAGCATCCTGGTTTGACACTTTTGATCTCATAATTTGAACTGTGAGATTGTGGGAGGGAACTTTAGTGTCCAGGCAGTTTTTAGTAGCCTCTTCATAAGAGGGTGGTCTTCCAGGATTCCTCTGGTCTACCTCTCTGAATACTTCATCAGCTGACCTGAAACGGGGCCTTTGCTGATAAGCCACAGGCAATGGTTTGTCATCATCAGGGCTGTTCTCCTGGACAACTCTGCAGGAGAAATGATCTTCTTTCTTTGTGAAACTGTCTCTCTGGAAACCCATGTTTTTTCCAGGCCCCCAGCTCTGGGTTTTTAATAGTGTTTTCCTGCGGTTTGCAAAAGAGAACGACATGGAATGCTTTTTGATCTCTCTGCTAGGCGTACTGCAGTCTTCGGTGGCCTTTGTGGAAAAGGACTGGGGCCTATTTAAAAAGGTTTTTTTGGGACTAGAGGGTGAAACTACTGGGGAGCTGGTGAAGACAGAGCCATCAGAGCTCTCCAGAGAGCAACTGGAGGATGTTTTGGGTAGAGAGTCAGTTGATAATTGTGAAGGTAAGATTGCAAGCCGTTTCTCCAGTGCCTCCAACCCTAGCTGTTTCTGCTGAACAGGAAAATTGTCCTCACTTTTGTTTAGCTTCTGTTTCCTTATCCTGCCTTCAAGGCGGTTTTGGAAGGAGAGATCTGGCTCTGAGTACCTCCTGTCCATCGTGCTGATGTCATTTCTGAAATTAGTCAGTGAAGGGGCAGAGATGCACGTTGGATATCTTCTGCTCACACTGGTGCTCCTCCCTTTGGGCTGCTCCATCTGAGAGGCACAGGGGCTGCCTTCAGCTTCAGGATCTGGGCTGTCATAGGCAGAGTCATTCTGATGAGCAGCACATAGGTGTTCTGTGAAGAGAAAGCACCAGTTAGTTTTCACTGACCACCTGAGGATGAAAGGGAACTACATGGGAAGAGTTGCTGTAGAAGAGCCCTGCAACAGTGTCTTGAACCCTCTGCAACTCTCTGTGTTTCCACAGATGGATTCCCATACCAAAATAAATAATGTAGCCCAGCAGCCCCAGTCTGTGACATCCCCAGCTTGTTCGCATACCTGTGGAGCTGTCTGTGTGCTCTGGTGACTCCTCAGCCAAGGCACAGACAGGCAAGGCAATGTCCTCCCCAAATATCTCTGAGCAATTGTTTATAAGGAACTCCACCAACACTGTCACCTGCACAGAGAAAACAGTTCCAGTCAAAAGGGATGAAAACATTCTAAACAGTCTTTCCTGCTCCCGCCTGCTGTCTTTGTGTGAAGGGCAGCACAGAGCAGAGTGGCTTCTGTCAAAATCATAGAATCATAGAATAGCAGGTTGGAAGGGACCTCAAGGATCATTTGGTCCAACCTTTCTTGGCAAAAAATCCTCGCTTAAAGTCAGAGGGTGAGTCCACTTTGGAGGATGAGGCCTGATGCCGCAGACAAATTGATCTGCCCCGATACAAACAAACCGCCATCAGCCACAGCTTCAGCCTCACTGCCCAGAGGGCCCGTGGGTGGCAATGCCCACCAGGTGCCCCTTGCTCTCTGCGTGACAAGTATTCAGGAGCTGTGATACAACGTAGGGGACTGCAGGGCCACTGCTACTATTGCCCAGAGGAGGTGAGACGAGGGACAGCCTTGCCCATCACATTGCAGGCACCTGAGCTGAGGGGCACCCCCGATGTCCAGGGGTGCTCTTTCGTTCGGCTTTTGCAGTGGCGGTGGGACCCCTAGGGATGGCTCTGAGCTGCCCCAAAGCGGGTGGCTGCTTGGTGGGTTCAACACACCTTGTCATTCATCTCCTTCTGCACTTTCAGCGGGAGCGTGTTGTCCGTCTCTGGGCTCAGCATATTTGGGCCAACGCAGATGGCCAGATTGCTGGAGTCCATCCTGTTGGTGTCGGCGTTTTGGCTGATGTGGTGGAGCAGAGACAGCAAGTGCTTGAGCAAGACGAGGTTTGGTCTAGGCAGTTTGTCAGCCACCCTGCAGGAAGACAAACAAAATGTGACGTTAATGCATGGTGCAGCAGCCACCACTTCTTTATTCGAGCAAGTCTCAATTAAACTCAGACAGATTCCACTTCCTCCAGAGAGAGGCACGCGTGTGCTTTCTTCACTGCTTAGCAGAAGTATCATTCAGAAATCCCCAACGGCAGCTGAGCGTGTGGTTAATTAGAAGATCTTGAATGATGAGATCTTGACTGAAAGGCAAGCATTACAGCAGTCCATGTCTTTGAGTAGATGAGATGGCACCAGGAGATGTCACTGGAGACTTCCCAAAGGCACGTGAAAGGCTGCAGTTGTGCTGTGCAGCTTTCAAAGCACTCCCAGTTGGCCTCCACAGCTGCTCTTTCTAAAGGGCAAAACACGGCCATGGTCTCCACATGCCCGACCTCGCCGCCAGCAGATGTGGAGGCTCCCTGTCAGTGCCTGTCCCACAGCGCAGTGACTGCCTTGGCTGAGGCACTGCAGCCTCTCTCCTCTTCCTACACTAGTCCTTTCATAGGGCAATTCAAATAACTTCAGGAAGTGCTGCTGCTAGAGCCCTCCAAACAAAACCCCATGGAGCAATAGCAAGCTGAAGTAAATGACAGGCTTTTAAATGAGACTCTCAATTTCAGGAGATGTCACTGGACACTACCAGCCAGTCCCTCACATTGGGGCTGGTTGCAAAACTTTCTGGTTGCAAAACTTACTCTTTCAGTTCTTCAATTTTTTCCTGCTTGCTTGGCTTCTCCAGAGCTTGCATCCACTTCTCATAGAGGTCGGCCGACAGGAGTTTGGAGGGAATATTTCGGAGGAAGTCCTGCAAGGCCAAGAGATTTAGATGAGGCTTTGGGCACTACCCCTGAGCACACAGGGAGCATCACTGTGACATAGGCTCACTAGGAGGCAGGTCAGCTTGAGCTACCTGACCATCAGCACTGTCAGAGAAGTGAGCTGCACAAGTACTTGCCAAGCACACTTGCATTGGGGTAGTAACGGGACCCAGCTCTTAGCTGCTTTTCGTTCAGCCAAATCTCAGTATTCCTCCCTGGGAGGATGCTGAGGAGGAGGATGCAGTGAGTTTCCTGTGGGCATGCAGGAAATCAGCAGCACAACATGTGGGACTGAAAATCAGGTGGAACATGAAAATGCCAAACTTTCCTAAGCCTGAAACATTTAGTCTGGCTTTTCTCTGGCTTTAGCTTGGAGTCCCACCCAGGTCAGCTCTGGGTGCTGAAGTGGGCCCATGCTGCAGGTCAGAGGAACTCACCTTTAAGACCACTGCCAGCAGGTGCACAGATTTGCTTTTCAAATCAACATTTCCTCCTTTGTTTAGGTCCTCCTTCAACTCCTTTCGTGCTTTCTCATTGGCAGCTTTTCTGAATATCCCTTCAGTGGAAGGTCCTTTCATATACAATATAGCTAGGAGATCCTGCAGGGAAAAAAGTAAGCATGAATGGGAAAAGAGTTACTTGGGTGAAGGAAGGTCCTTCAGCAAGTGAATATTTACTTAGAAACATAAGAAAAATTTTCTGGAGGTACACTGTGCTCTGATTAGGTCAGTGTCTAGTTCTTGCTCCAAGTAGATTGCATATAGGCAATAACCTGATTTTCCCACCACCCACCCTCTTTTTGGACTGGTGAATTCCACTAACTTCAGTGGAGTCGTCTCTGCTTCCTTACAGAAGGAAACAAGGGATGGCTTAAATCTTCATTCAAATCCCCTCTCTCCCAAGCCAGGCAAACACTGCTTAGAAGAGACGAAAGCCTGTCAAACTCAGTGGGAGAACTGTCGCAAGACCATTTTTACCCAGAAGGTAATGTTTAGGTATTTGTCAGTGGCAGTCCATAGCTGAACACTTTTTTCAGGGAAACACAGAAGTCCTTAGAAGTTTATGCTGCTGAAAGATTTATTTAAATGACTTCTGTAGAATCAGAGATGTTTATACTACGAAGCAGACCTTCTTCTCCTATTCCTGGTCCTGGGTTGTCTCAACTCAAATTTACTTCCAGTGGACAAAACCCGCAGGCCTGACCCTTTCTACATCTGAGATGGGCCTGAGCTTGTCTCCTTGGTGATGCAGCACAAGTGCCAGGGATCTTGCCTCACACTGGGAGCCAGAGGTATGACAACTGTATCACAAGGCTTGCTTACCTGGACCGGCTGGGGCAGGGTGTCATCTTCCCCACAGATAATTGCCAGGGGCTGGCCAAACAGACAGATTTTGGCACCCGAGTCTAGCTGCCCTGGGGAATTCCCATTGGTAGAGCTTCGTCTCAGAGTAAATGACTGTGATATCACCTTCTTTCTTTTCTTTGTGCCATCTGCTGCAAGCAAAAGGAAAACAGAAAATCATTTTTTAAAAAATAAACAGAGCATGCTATGCAGGCTTTCATCTGTGTGCAGATGTTTGTTGAAACAACTCAAACTAAACGGGGAAAAACTGAAAGACAACTTAGTGGTTACTAAGGAAACAACTGCCTGAACTGTAAAACTGTGACCATCTCTCTAAGGACACCACCTTTCCTGTTTTCGGGTTGTTTTTCTTTTACATTCTAGTCACTGTTTCTTCTTAGACAGTGGGAACATACAAGGCACAGAAATAACAGCATTTATAGAGATTTTTGATATTGCAGCGGTTTCTGTGATAGCTATCTGAGGCAGATATGTCACTTGGCAATGACAACAGTTTTCACTACACAGTTTGACTGTGCCCCAGCCTTAGGGCGAGAGTGGAAGTAGGGGCTCCTCTTTCACAGGCTGAAATGAAAAAACACAGCTCCAGTTCTGCCAGCTTTGGAGCCAGCTCTAATGGTAGTGGTCCTGTCAGAGCTAGTGCCTGCCAGCCAGCGGAAGGTGATACTTGCTGCGGAGGATGGGAGCATCACAGTAGGGCTTCATTGGCTTCAGGGTAAGAAATCTCTTTGCATGGGTTTTGCATCTGCCTCTTAAAGAGGAAGGCATGCTAGGAATTTGGAGATGATGGTTGTATTGGGAAGAGGTGTGGCTTTTTTCCCCTTCCAGAAACAGTGAGAGAAGGATACTTTCGCTAGAAAGCTTTCTAAAGGAGTCGCCTTCTGCAAATTTCCTATAAAGAACTTGCCTTCTACTCCAAATTGAAGTTGCCTTACGCAGATGAGTTCTCAGGACCTGTATTTGTGGCAGAGCACAAGTCCTTGTAGGGAGGGGTTAAAAGCTATGAGAAAGTCACCTAACATTATAGTGTCATATAGAATGTTTGCTTCTGGTACTCCTGAAAAATGGTCTGATATGATGGTCTGCTCCAAATCTGACCCTGCCCTGCTAATGGTCTCCTCCTGGTTGTTTACAGATGCTGAGGTTTTGCATGGTGAGAGAAAACAAGTGCTGTTGCTGCTGTCAAGAGGGCTTATTTACTCTGGCGTGCAACCGCTGGTAGCAGTACTCGCTTGCAGTGCCACACCTCAGTGGTGATGCTCAAGTGAGAAAGGAGAACATTTACTTCCCATCACTGCCAGGGAACACAATGATACATGGCTCTGAGGACCAGGGAACAGGGATACAAGACCTCTGGCACTCAGCACCATCACCTCTGCCACTGAGCATAAGGGAAAGAGGTCATTTGCAAGTGAGTGGCACTCCAGGGGTTAAGCCATCTGCTGGATGGGACTGAGGGCTGTGTGTTTCTCTCAGGGAGGTGGAGCGGGCAGTTTCGGGTGGTTTTGCAGAAGTACCAGCTTGCAAGCATTATGTAAGAAGGCAGTTCCTTAGTTTGTCTTTGAAACTCACCAGTTGAGTGGCAAAGTCCGTCTTCAGTATCTGCTGGGACCAGCGGGGGGCATTTCTTGGCATCCGCCTGCAAGAAGCATGTTAGGGTTACAGAGCTGCCACCAGCAGTGAGGGCTACCAGTGAGTCACTGCAGCTCCTCAGAAATCTGTGAGAGGCTCCGGGGAATAACCAGAGCAAACCCAACACCTGCTGAAGAGGTGACACTGCCTCACTGCCCAATAGAGGGGTTTGTGGTAAACCCTGCAGCCAGCCACCCCAGTTCTGCCCGGCAGGCCACAACCCTGTGCTCTTTCAGGCTGCTCTTTTGATCCAGAGAAGCCACAGCCAGACACAGCCTGCTTTTCTGTGTCCTCCCCTGGCACTGGGGATTCCCTCCCAAACTCCTCTGGGGAGCCTTAATGGCTTTGGAGCCTGTCAGATTCCTGAGCAAAGCTCCCCGGGAGCCCAGGGAACACGCTGCTCACAGCAATGCCCAGCTCCTTCTGCATGGTGCTGCACGGAGTTGCCTTCGAAGGCTTCTGCTCGCTCATGAGTAATGGTATGCAGCTGGCAGCTCTTTCAGGGGCCACCCCCACTTTGCTAAGGTATCTCACATCAGTACCCAACAAGGATTGGGGGAAACGTAGCGGCTGCTTACCTCCGACTGGCGTTCAATCAGACTCTCCATGTTACCAGCATTTAGTGTCTTTGACTAGGCAAGAAAACAAAGACACTATATGAGTAATTGAATGCTATCGTTTAGAAATCAGAGCTTTTCAAAATCGCTCTGTTGACAGAGCTGAACCAATGAAGACACTCACAGTATTACAGCTGCTTAACACTTTCATTAGGAGTTTGATCGGGGGAGCTCTGGACACTCTGGTTTCCTTCGGTCCTTTTGTTTGCCTGTTTATCGAACAGGGAATGGACAAAGAAAGAGCTTTGTAAAACTGCACCCTTCTTGTCTTTCCTCCCTGCACGCCAGTCTAGCATTTACGTATGATCCCAAACCAGCAAGATACCCCACACAAGTCAATCATAAAGCCCTTCTCTGGATGCCCTGCTGCCCTATCTGCCGCTTGATTAAAACTGAAAAAAAGCAGCTTTCCATTTTTAATCCATGCAAAAAATGAGCAAGTGGTGACAGGTACGTATGATTGTTAATCTGCAAACGCAAGGCTAAGCAAGTCAGCCAGCTCTGCCCACGAGCTGCAACTAGCAGTGGGCACACCTCTCCCCCATCTATATTTTTGTACATCCCTGTACAGCTGCATCTGGAGCACTCCACTGACTTCAATCACGATGCCACAGATTTTATCCCGGGCAGTACTTACCCAAGGAATGAGTCCAGCCAGAGCTCCTTCACTTCCTGTGAACTGCAGAGGAAAGGAGAAACAGCATCACTCCCCACTGCTACTAATCCTTTGGACGGAGGCAGGCGACTAAACAGTTCTACCCCACGTGCGCTGCCTTATATACGCAGAAGGGGCAGGTGGAAATTCACAGACAGGAAGAAGCATCATGGGGCAGGACTGAGACGCAATGAAATTTCTGGCTTCCTCTTTCTTTTTTTTTTTTTTCCCTTAAAGAAAAAAAAATAGCACCCTTGTATCTGTTATGGATGGAAAAGATGAGACACTCGCCAGGTAAAGGTTCCATCTAGCATCACCAGCATGAGGTGGGATGTGCAGAGGGGGCTACAGTGTGGGCAGCTTCTCCCTACCGTTAAAGGGCAGCAGGTACAGTCTGTCCTGTGACTGCTCGGAGACCTTAGATTTTGCCGTTTAAAGACGCACCACCAGATCGAGTTACACTAAGAACAGTTAAAAGATGGGGGAGTGGAATAGCCAAGATTCAGAGAAATGTTTTTGTATATTTTTTGAAAAACTAATGGCAACAGTTTACTGTCTGCAAGCAGATGTAGACACACACTTTGCTGGTGCCAAGTAGTTCTTGAGAATCTAAGCATTGGACTTTTATAGAAGAAGTGGTGTTATGTAATAATTTCATAATGAATGACCATATGTAATAAAAGGTCTTGATTAAAATATGTGTTTGTAAGAATTATGTGTCCAAGTAGTGAAGTTTAATTCAACTGAAGAGACAAGAAAATCCAGGAAAAATCTACCTCTGCTCTCCCTGTAACTCTTCAGGGTCTGTTGCTGACTCCCCCCCAACCTGGGCACATCAGGAACATAAGGACAACAGTACTCACTCTACCAGGCCATTATGAAAATTCATCAATGTTTGACGTTAAATGCATGGTATTAGTTCTACCAATTCATTGACAGAGGCAAATTACAACCCAGTATCCTGGGTACCAGTCTTTTGATCTGGTGGAAAAGAGGGGCTAAGGCTGAGAGTCAAAGGGTAGGGAATATTTTAGCGGTGGATTTAGGTGGAAAACACGCTTGTAAAACTGTGGTCTCTCTGCTGCTTCCCCCGGGTGGATGCTCCGTTTCATGTGTGCAGGGGACGTTTCTGTGTCGTAGCACAGCTCTTTGCAGATGCACGTTATGGCTACATCCGCTGCTGAATGCACCCCGAAAGCCGTTCTTTGCTTAACCACATCAGACCTGGCCCATGTATTATTGACCCTGGGTTGTCATGCAAAAGAGACGGGTGGTCTCAGCTCAACTCTGCAGGAATCCAAGGGGCAAAATTCCCTTTTGATTAGACAGACGTGTCCAGAAGGGCAAAAGGAGAGCTGCCCTGCTTTTGCAGAGAGAGATGCTGTAGGTGACCTTTGAAGTCCTCCTGAGGCCCATCGTTTCCATGTCCTGTAGAGACATCAGTCTGTAGACTTGTTTAGGGCTGAAACTTAGAGGAATCTGAATCAATTACTCTGCAGCCCTGTGCATTTACCACTGGTCTTTTACTCACTGCTGTAACTGGTTTTTTGTTAACTAGCACCCCTGGTGACATCTATCATTTCCCTACTAAATTCCATGGGCCAATGCACATTCTTGCAGAAATATTGTCATCATGCATCGCATTCTCCTGAGAATTTCTTCCGAGGCTCCCTGGCAGCCGCAGCACCCCTGCTGGTCATCCCAGCAGGATTCCTGGGACAAAGGGCATCTACTTTTCAGTACATCTATTAAACATGTATCTAAACATACCTGTCTGTTAAGTATCTCAGAGCTTAGGGGGCCTATGTGATTGAGTTCTGCTTTGCCCTTGCTTCCAGCACTGTATGCGCATGTATTTCTGAGCTCAGTCTGTTGTATGATTAAGCCACGGGGTTTGATCCGGAAAATGTGCGATTCGTGAAGAAAATGGGAGTTTAATGGGTGGTGATTAGCTGGGACAGAAGCTTAGATTACAAATAGGGCACAGCTGTACACGGGGCATAGTGCTTTGAATTTCCCAAGAGGAAAAGATACAGTAATGGGTGGTGCATTGATTGCACATCACCAGACTGTCCGTTGGCACACACTGCTGTATCTCTATCTAATTAGTTCCCATCTATTAACAGTTGTTGGGATATAATGGCCATTGTATGTGGAAGGTATGTGTGTAGGCCTGCCTGCCCATATGGAAAACAGTTTGCTTTTTTTTAACTCTCCTGATATAATTCTATTTTTTACATCTCTTTTATGGTGTGTATCACCGAGACTTAATTTGTGCCAAAAAGACTTTAAATCAGCTTATTTCATTACAGACAAACATGCCCCATCTGAATAGCAGGCATCCTAAAAAGCTATGGCTTGGCGGAGTAATTGTACGGCCACACAGGACGGAGCTTGGCTTTATTTGTGAAAAGCAGTAAGTGAGCACGTGCCGGCTCCTGTCGTGCACCGCAGAGCTGCATACGCAGGGTCCCGAGGTCAAAAGACCTGCTGCGCCAGGTAGGTGAAGACAGGAGGACCAGCACAGCGTGAGCTGCCCTCACACCTACCAGCCAGGGCAGCTTCACAGCTTCCTCCTGTGTAAAGGGTAGGCCCCAAAGCCAATCTCCAAACTAAATATTAGCAGAAAAGGCTAATTTACAAGTGAAGTTCCCTTACATCAACAACTGCTTCTCTGCCTAAAGAGATTTTCTCTCTACCATCAATTCCCTCTCTACCACCCAGCTCTGCTTTGCAGAGCCTCTGCTATGGCCTGCCCCTCAGTTTGGTACAGGTCTTATACCACGATGCAGTGGAGCAACGTCGTATCCCAGCAGTTGCCCTAGGGTGAGCAGAACAGATGGCAGATGGCCTGGGCACACCTGGAGCTGTTTGCAGGTGATGGGTTTCTCCCAGGCCATCCCTGACTAAGTGAATGCACTCTCCTTCAAAGACACGGGGACGTTTACACAAAGATCAGGGCGTGGGAGAGGGGGTGGACTAACAAGAGTTTTTTAGGACTAGCCCGTGTACGAGCTCTTCCCCTTCTGTACATCAGGTTGCTTCCCTCAGTTCTGCTTGAAGTGCCTTGAATTCACAGGAGGGAAAGCAGGAGCAGGGAGGTTCCGCAGAGCAGCCGACCCTGGGTAGATCCAGGCCTCTTGAGACTGGGTTTGCTCCTCAGGGTGTGAAGCATTTTCCTTGTAGAAGCCCAAACATTGGATTGATGCCTCTGCTTCCGCCCAGGCCCCAGCAGCCCCTTCCCTCTCCCAGGGCATGCCTTCTTTTTTGGTCAATTCTCAAGCAGCTTGTCCAGCCAGTTTTTGGAGAGAAGCCTTATATAGCACTTCCTGCCAGCACAGACCAGATGGTGATTTTCCCCTTTCCATGAGCTAACATCAAGTTAGGTGTTTTCTCCTCTCCCCTCTTACACCATGCCTAGATGAAGGACTCCAGACTGTAGCAATGAAGGGGCAGCATCAGTTGGGAGGAGAAAGGAATCAGGAGCTGATAGTAAACAAAAGAAGAAAAGAAGAAATGTGCTGTGGCTGGAAAGCATCTGTTTTCTTCTCTGCCTATCAAACCACAATTGGGAAAATCCCAGCCACAGCTCACTTTTGTTTATTTCTACTACTTTCGCAAATGTTTGACATGGTGGCTCCTAGAAATGACAGTGTGTGAATGAATCCTGAAACTCGCCTTCGCCCTGTTGTTTTACCAGCAAGGATGCAGCAGGAGCATAGCTGTGAGAAGGGTACAGCAGGACGTGCCCAGAGCAGTGACTCTTTCAAGCCCATATAGAGCAGAAAGAGCCTTCAACAGTGCCTCTCCGTGCAGAAAAGGGGTTGTATTCTAGTTTTGTCTTCACTGGCACAACTGCGGTCTCCCAGGGGACGACAGGAACGTTTACCAAAATAAGGAAAGCACTTATGCCAAAGTCAGAGAGTCGCTGGGTGGGGTTTTTTTTTGGAAAGGAAAGCTCTGCACGATCTGTCCATGGACTCAAAGAACAGGGTGGCACGTGGGTTCCTGAGAACAGGTCACATTTTTACACATCTTCTAAGGGCAGCTCTAATTTCCTACCGCTCTCCAGAGTGTCTTGTAGAGGTTTGATCACAGAAAAGAGGGCAGCCTGAGCTTTAACCAGGCCAGACCCGACTTCCTACCTGTAACAGTTCAGAACGAGATCCATCAACCCAGCTGGTGCTGAACTTCTGCAGTTTTAGTCAGGTGGGACCTGGGCTCACGCTAACCCTGCCTTTGGAAAGTGAAACTGTCAGTTTTTCCCAGCTCTGCTCAGCTGATTTCTATCCTTAATCAGATATCAAGGTTAGATTTCAGTGTGGGTTAGATTACACCACCCTTCTACACACTGGGTTCCTACTGCACAGGGAAAAGTTACGAATCAAAAATATCATAAATACAGCCCAAGGTGTACTCTGTGCCCTTCCCATGACTCCCTTTCGGTTGCATTTGCTTTGCAGGATGGTTTGTTTATTCTTTCGTGGGTGCTTCCCCCAAGACTAAGTTGGCACCTCTAAAGTTTTTCACTCATCATCAGGTGACTGGTTCCAATGGGTGTTTTTTAGCTGCGGAGGGCAGGCGTATATAGGCCACTTTCCCAAAGGGTCTGTGTTGATGTTCAGCTGTATCAGAATTCAGCTTGCTGTTGTATCTCGGTGGCGCTTGGGAATCACTCATCCCTTGGGCTCCCCGAGGTGGCCAGCACAAAGGCGTTGGGGAATTGAAGTTGTCCATCATTTCTGACTGAGCGGATGCAGATCTAAATCTTTGCTTGCTTACAATAAACAGCGAGATAATAGAGAATGCGTGTAACTAAGTCTGAATTCTATTATTTTCAAATTTCTGGTTGAAGGTAATCGTATTGAAAAGTGAGATACTACTCACTTTTTTTGTTACTCCAGCAGGTTTCTCACTTATTATGCTTCGTTATGTTGTCCATTTGCAAATCAGAAACAGATGGTGCTTTTCTGCCAAGTTCATTTGTTCTTAGGGACAGATTATATTTCTTACTGAATCCAGAAAGGTGTGAATCTTGATTTTGCTTTTCAGGATTAATACAAATGTTTTCTTTTCAATTTTGGTTGATGTAGGCTTGTATTTCTGCCGCTTCTGCACCTTGTGTTTTGCTTTGAATTTCAGCTTCAAAATGATCTCAGATCTCAAAATGAGAATCAGTGGAAACCAGAGATAACCTGGATTTCACATTGAGTTCTAACTTGCATGTGATTTTCAGGCATAAGTCATCTCACTTTCACAGAAAAGATGATCTGCAGACTGCCAATGGCCTAGGAGCCAGTCTGGAATAAGACCAAGAAAACTTGACCTGAGTGCAATTTTGTGTTTCGTTGTCTATGTGTCCCATTGATACAAAAACTAGAAAACAAAGCCAGGCTCAGGAGTGGCAAGACCTTACAATTCCCCTGGTAGAGTGGGAGCTGCTCCAGGCACAGCAAGCGCCCATGGCCATGAATAAGGCTGTCACTGTAGGCGCCCAGGAGGAACGACCAGAAGTAGTTGGAATTTCCCCATCGTTTGCCTCCAGTTGGCGTCCTCTGAACCCCAGTGGTATGATGAGAATATCCCCAAACTCTTCTCATAGTGATGCCTTTGTGAGTTGGTCATTCTTGTGTTGTACCTGCGTCCTAAGTGATGAGTAGAACTGCCAGTAACCAGATCCTTATGACCACTAAATTAACCATGAATGGGATCATTTACAACCACACACCTGGACCCCATCCTCCAGGCAAAAGCAGTGTCAGGCAAAGCAAATCTTTCCAAGCACAACTCTGCTGGCTACAGTTAAACTCCCCTGAGCACATTTGACCCTGTTCTTTGGGAATAGTTATTTGCTGTCATGCCCTGTCCTTGTGCATGCACATCCACACACAGCAAAATAAAATGTTCTTCTGTGAAGTTTTGGCCACCCATCAAAATCAAGATGATAAATTTGAAACAAACATCTCCATATTAGCTGGTGATTGCCATATTGTTGCTACTGGCAACAGCCGCCGTGTTAGTGTTTTATATAAACACTCCACTTTTGTATTGCTATCCTGTTTTAAAGCGCGACTACCTTATGAGGATTTCAGAAAGCAAATGCTTCTCACGGCATGGGCTCTGCCTCCTGCCACAGGGCACCATGAGGTTTCTGGGCAAACGGGACAGTCTCTACTGCTGTGGAGGGGACACGCGGAGGGTGGAGGTTCATCGCGCACCTCGGGCACCAGCACCGATCAGCACAACTGGGACCAGGGCAGCCAGGTCCTTGCCTCCACTGTGAAAAAGCACGGTGACTCTTCCAGGCCAGGAATAAGAGAGGAATTCCCACCCTCCAGAGCAAGCAGGACCTGGGATCACCTGCTAGAGAGAGTGGGGTGAGGGGAAGAAAAAATGCTTTTGAGATTGAGTTCAGGTCTATCAGCTTGTTGCTGGAGAGGGCTTGGCTTGAAGGCCAGGCTGTTCTGTTCAGGCCTGCGTTCCTGCAGAGTTGGCCATTAATTACTGCTGCTGCCATGCAGATCAGGTGCTGTTATAGCTGCATTTGCTTATTCCACTCGTGTGTGCCTGCTCTGAGCCCTGCCTTTGCTTTCAGACCTGTGGTCACCGCACAGAGATGAGAGTGAGGAGTATGGAGAGAAGGTACCTGCATGCCACCGTGTCCGTTTCCCCATTCAGTGGTGGCTGAGGCTTGAACAGAAGATTTTGTTCTCCCTTTCCACTTCCTTTTAAAGGTTTGTTTGTACTTTGTTTGAGCTTTACCTTTTCTCACATTTATCAGATGAGTATGTTTGTTTGGGATATTTCTCTCTGAAAACAGCCGCTGTGTGTGGTCTTAACAGTCATGAACTGCCTTATTTAGTATTAGCAAGAAAGTCTGTGAGGGAAAGATGTATGTTTAACCAGGCTAACTGATATAGGTACAAAACCCTTCCTCAGGTCTGAAAAGAAATGCCTGTCTTCAGTCTAAGGACAAGCTGAGAAGAAATACTCTGAATTTTACTAGATACATTCAACAGTTACATGGTTACTTGGTGAGATAAGATAGGTACCCCAGAAGTACCTCAAGAAGGGTCTTTTCAAAGAGAGATTGAATCGTCTTACCTTTAGGCACCATAAAACATAAAAACACTAAGCCAAAAGATGTTCAATCCAGCAACTGCTGTAACATTTGTGTAAACCAAAGACCATATTGCTACGGAGAGTCTTAGTATTGCTTGTGCAACACCGTGAACCATTTCTGTCCTTCTGTAGCTTAATTGAACTTAGTATTCAGAGAGTAAAAACGAACACTCATTATCCTGTAAGTTACGGCAGACCTAAGATGCTGGCACGTATGCAAGGGGGTCCTGCTTCCATTTGGTATGTACAAGGCAAAGTGCCCATTCTTACTCCATTATACACAGATCCCCTGAGTGTGTCTTTCAAACACAACCCCCTGGAATTATTATAGCTCTAAGTTAGTCACCTCCAATGATATACTCAGCGAAAATGTTTGCTAAACTCAGGCACTGAAATACAACATATCTCTGTAATTGACTCCTGTCTGTGCTATTTTAGGAAAGCCAGATGTGCTAGAAGAGGAGCTTGAGAGGCCTGCGTTATGTCCCAGCGGTTGTCCCTCCTCCCTGCAACATTTCTGTTTGCTTCCAGAACCAAGCATTCCCACAGTTTTCTTTGGATGAGAGTGTGCCGCAACGTAAACCTGTCATAACTGTGAGACTGACATGAGTAAACAACGCAGATAATATTTCTGTACTGACCTTAAAGGAAAAATCCTAACGAATATCACAAGCATGGAAAAAGTCGTTACTTTAACAACTGAACAGGCTTACTCATCAAACCTACAGTGCTCAGTAATCCCCCTGTTAGGGAATTTTCAGACTAACCAAAAACTGTAATTGCATCTTTGTGTCGGGGTTTTGTGGGTGAACTCCAGGAGATGCTTTGTTTTGCCCTTTGATTTTCCATGCAACATCTGAAAGGCAGCTTGCCTTCTTTCTGCAGCAGTTTCTCATGAACAACGTGCCGAAAATAAAAGGTCATTGCACTGCATAACGCGCTTTGGTATCTTTTGGTGAAAAGTGGTACATACAGGAGAACCCCGTAAAGAGTTTGGCATCTGTTGCCTCTTCTGTCTCCTATGTGCCACGTGGCAAAGAGAGGCCCTTAATTTTAGCTTAGTGACAAATCTTTGACAAATGAAGGCATTTTAAATGCATCGTCTGTGAGGACAATGTGTTATTTTCTGGGCACTACCTGTGTCCCTCGAGGTCTCTGCAGTTCCACTTACCACATTGAAATGAGACAGTCACCTTCTGGCCAGATCAAATACACGCTTATTTTAAGCATGCAGCTGATTGTCAGGAGGAAATATGACAATGTCACAACGAAATAACCATTCAATATCGTAACTGAACTAACCATTTTATCTAGATTCTGTAATAAAAAAGTTTCTGAGCATGAACTCCCCTTCCTCTGCCTGAACTCTGGGAAGGGATCTGACATGGGAGACTCCTGCACGGTCACAGCAGAGGCTATGCTTTAAACATCAGGTAGATATTGGGATATGGTGTCACACGATGTCTACATGCTCTTTGAGGAGCTACTTCCTTCAAAGTGAGCTTGGGAAGGGCTGCACAGTGCTGCACTCATTGCAGCTGCTGTGTAACTTCAAGCTCCTAACGAGGCTTTAAGCCGCCTTAACAAGAAAGTTCGCAATTCCCCTTAGCAAAAAGTGTCTAATTCTGCATGGGGTTGAGTGGCCTCAGTGGCAGCTCCTCAGAAACCCCCAGCCCACAGATATCCCTTTTAAGACATTGGTATCTAACTTCTCGCATGCAATATTCTTTGTCCTCTAATTTTTACTTTCCTGTGCCAAATTCTTTATCTTTAGCCATACAGAAGTTTTACCAGATTTAACTGGATTTAGTCCTTTGTATGTTTTTGGGCTCCTAGTCTGACAGGCAAGGCTTATGTGACTGAACCTTTTTCTCATCTGTTTTTTACTCGTCTATCACCAATATCTTTTACTCTCTACACTAATTTCAGTCACAACAGGCAAGTGCGCAACTCTTCCATAAGCCATTGAATTTCCTACAAGCGTTTTGGAAATTAGCGGGTGGTGGGGATTTTTTTCCCCGAGAAAAAGTCGTTAACCAGTCTTGGGTGGCTGATCAGCATACTCATCACAGCCACTCAGTCACTGTGTCCGTAGCTCTGGGCTAGCTGTGCTGTGCCTCACGGAAATGGTATATAATCATGGTGGAGATCAAGATCTTTGCAGAGAGGTGGATCAGGGCACAAAGGACACAAGCCTGAATGAAATGTCAGATGGTTGGTTCCACTGTTCCCAGAACAGCACATTCAGATTTGCAGATAAAGCTTCGGTGACTGCATTCAGGTTTCGAGCTACAAAGATGAGGAAACAGAGGGTGGAAGGTGGTTAGATGGACAGCCAATTCTATCTATCAGCAAGGCCTGTGCCAAGGTGTGCCTCTGTCATCAAATGCATGTCTGGAGGGCTGTCAAACACACAAGAAGTGCTGAAAGTAAAAGAGGCCAATTTTCATAAACTTCATATTTAATCTTCTAAAAAAACACTGGGATGGTGACTGGAGGGGTGTGTGTATGGAGGTAGACTTCTTGCTCTATATCCTAACAACAAGTCAGAGAACATCCCTCTCCACCAGTGTGACACTGTCTGAGTGTGAGCACTGAGATGTTCAGAGGGTATCCAAGCACTTGATTCAGTCCATCAGTTTTCAGCAAAGAGCATAGACAACTGCTTAGTTGAACACGCTGAGCTGGAGTGTGAACTGAATACCTTTGGTACCAAGGTGGAAATCCCTGTTTTATCCTTCTAGTTAATAGGTTTATCCCTTTCCTTTACTCTCATCATGAGCAAATGAAAAGTAATGGCATTTGGACTTATGTATCCCTTCAGAGTTTGAAATTCCCCTCTTCCATTTTCAGTACACTGGGGTACCTGGTCATGAGAGAAAGGCCCATTTTATACCCCAAAGATTACTGATTTTTAACAGTGAGGAAGGAATCCGATAACAAAGGGGAATAATATCCTCTCTTTTGTCAAACAGTGATTTTTGCTTAGCTTACCATAGAGAATTTTGGCTGAGGTTTGTCGAGTATTCTATGTAGATAAAGTGATTTCAATGAAACTAAGGAAAAAAGATGTCTGTATTTTCCAGTTTAGTATCTAAATGCTGAATTATGTTGTACTGATTGAAAAAACCAAAACTTTCATCAACTTAAAAGTAGTTGCCTGATTTCTTACACAGAGGTAATACTCTAAAAGGAAATTACAGTCAGACACTGTGGTTGGTTTTTTCTCTTCCTTCTCTTTTTTTCCTCTTTATTATTGCTTAGCAGATCCTAGTTTTAGTTCCTAAAAATGCAGGTTTTGTTGGTTCTCTTTTTCTCAATGCACAAGATACCACTAGTTTTGCAGAATGAATTTTCCCGCCAAAAGTGCCTTCCCTCACAGTGTTTTGTGCGGCTGTTTCTGTATCCATGTAGGTATAACCGAAAAGGGCCCAATTCCTGCAGTCTGGCTCTCCATGCACCACAGGTATAAAGTGCCGCCATTCTGATTTAGGTGGCATTCAAAATTAAACAGGCATAAGTGACAACAAGAATGGGAAAAAAATCCCAGGCGTTTGGTGTGGGATTGTGCCTTTATGAGAGAGCACCTATAAAAGCCTGCTGTCATGAAATATTCTATCACTCTCAGTAAAAATTTCTGTCCTCAAAACAGGGAATTTCCATCAGAAACCACAGACTCTTTCACAGTGATGCACATGTATACGGGCTCCACTTTATATGGTCAAGGTACCACCCTAGTCTCTGTTCCTTGGAAGAGAAGAGGGGATGGAAACAGCGTTTGCCCACTTATGGGATTTTTTTCTCCTTTGCCGTGACTTCTGCACTGTCTTGGTGGGAGGAGGCTGGAGTTTTGGCAGCTGTGGGCAATGCTGTGCTGGGGAGTTACCACTGAGGGCTCTGGTGAGGAAGTGGAGTCAAGGACCAGATCCTCAAAGATACTTAGGACCTTATTGCCTTTTTAGCCACTTACCTACCCTGATCTTAAATAGAAGCTGGGAACATAACTGCGTTGGCAAATTTGGGATAAAATGGGTGTCAGGGAGACAGCAGGCAGGCTCTCAAGTGTGAGGTATAACTCCCTTTAGTTTGCTCTTCTTCATGGTCGCTGTGCACTGAGCATGGCTGGGATAAAACTAATCTGTGCTTGGGCAGTGCTTTTCATTGTTATCCCTTTTATTTTCAGCACCAGTGAAAGGAGCTACAGAGAGTCTACATGATGCATTCCCCAACTCATTTCTACAGAAAACAGATGGTAAAATCATGACCTAGACTGCATCTGATAATTACAGAGGATGGATTTAATATCAGAGTGCTTGTCTGGAATGCCAGGTCTGGGGACACAGAGAGAAAAGGGACAGAGATCAGCATCTAGGTTTTGATTTGAGTTGTCACAGAAATATTGCGCAGGAATGCTGCGAAGCTGGGATTCAGAGACAAGTTGCTCCGAAGGGTGCTTGAATCAAGTTTTAGTCAATGACTCATCTCTAAAGAAAATGATTTTGATTCAAAGATCTACTACCAGCCAAAATCTTATGAATGAAGAGATTTCATTGTGTCCCTAGTGGAACTCTGCTCTGAATGAACTCTGCCTTGGACTAACTTACGGGGCCGCAGCAAGATGTTTCCTTTAGTGTAATTTCCTTTAGGTGGCCACTGGATCACCGAGATCCTTTGGCATATCTCCACCATGATGCCATGCTGTATAAACCTTTAACAGGACTTTGACATACTAATAATCTTGTGCACAGGCAGAAGCCATTCCTTCTCTCCACAAACTTTGATGCATTAAATGTGATATGCATGACACCACAGGAAAATGAGGGTGGTACCATTTTCTTTAATAAGTAGTGTTATAATGCAAAGTGTAAAACACAAATCCTGCTGTGGTCTTGCGGGAATTCAGGAAGTGTTTGGATCTGCCCATAAAATATGGAACAATAATAAAAGCATAGAGAAAACGAAGAAACCATCCTATTGTATCATCTGATTATGGATGACAGCACTTGCGCATGTCAGAGCAGATTTGTACTAGAGTCCCCAGTCGTCAGTGGGCCTCCCCCCATTAATGCTGGCTGACCTGATTCCTACTAACCAGCTGTCCTGCGGGACAGTGCGTGTGCACTCACACTTCCCTCAGCACCTCAGGGAATGGGCACACTTCAACTTAAGAGCAGCTAGTAACAAACCTTCAATGTACCCACTGACTGTAGCTCTCTGTAGAAAGGGGCTAAACACATTTTAAAGGGGAATTGATCGTGATCCCTGTTTTTGCTATATATGAGTTTTAAAACTGTTATCTGAGGGACCTGCAAACCTTCTCAGTGTCTTTGCTGTTCAGCATATGGAAAGCTACAGAGTGATACAAATACCTCTGCATTATTTTCCTAAAGTCCACTTGGCTTTTGGGGAAGTAGAAAGCACCAGACATTGTCAAAGACCTTCCCAAGCTTGGGAATGTTTTGTTGGCCTGTCCAAATAACAACTAAATGCAGGAACACACTTCAGGCAAAGTTCCCATCAGCATGAATCCAGCAACAACAGCAGCCACCGTGCTGAGAACATCTGACAGCTGTCAAATCGGCTGCAACGGAGCAGGGAGGAGGGAGATGGTTTAGTCAGTTGAACAGCTTCCACCTGCACTGTGGCACATATTGCTCCTGGGCCCATGAGATGGGGAGGCAGCAGTTGACAGAGATCAATGCATCCTTCTCTTTGCGATATCAGCCCTTCTTCGGTGCAAGCCACCGTCACTTGTTTTTTGACTCAGCCCTTACAACGACAAAGGGCTCAAGTCCCTCATCTGGGGCATAGCGGGAGGGCTTGTGGTGAGGACATCTGGCTGACATCTTCAAGGAGACAAAAATACTAAGTAATTATTATCAGAGAGAAAGAATTCTTTAATACCTATGCAGATATGACATTATTTTATTTTTATCTCTTATTTTATCTTTTCAAACCAAGGTCTGATGGTAGGGTGGAGTAAGAAATGCAGATACTAGTGAAAGTTACATATAAAGATATGCAGAAGTTGGGTAGATGAAAGAGACTGCTCGGTGAGGATTAAGCAGCTCTGATCACCCCCGTGTTACCCAACTACTGCAGTGCCCCTAGCTAAGGGTAGTGGTAGCTTGGATGTCAGAGACCCCCGTGGAAGGTAGACAGGAAAAGTGAAAAGCAGAAAGAACCTGTCCTCCAGCTGCTCAGCTGTTTACGTCTGCGTTTCCATTTGCTATTCCTTTGGGAGATGGATCCAAAGACACAGTAGAGACTGTCAAGAGGGAAGACAAGCTGGAAGGGGCCTGCAGGCTTTCTCTAGAGACACCTGAAGTTAGTGAGAAAAAGCCATGCATCATGCTTGCTCTGAATGAGAAGGACAGGGAGAAAAAGGGTCTCCTGAACCGTATCTGTAGGCTGTCTTTATTAATTCTCACTATTCCTTTTCTTCTCCTGATTGTGGACACTTTTATCCCAAACAGAAGGGGAACAAGAATCTATGACTTTGGTGGGAATGCCATCTAGTTATGGCCATCTCCCTGGACTTGGCTTAAGCTGGGTTGTCACTTTTCTTCCATTCCGATTTATAAACATAGCTAATTCTCCTTGACAGGGGCTTGGGAGCCCCAACTTTCAAACTCAGGCTCACAAACAACAAAATCTGAAGTGAAAGGATGCGCGTGCCTGCACAACAAAGCAATAAATGTGTCTCTGGTTTCCCTCTAATAAAGAACTGGAAAATTACATTGAAGAAAGAAAGTGATCTCAATTGCCAAGTCAAACTGGGAAGTGACTGGGAAGTGTCCACTTTATGGTTGCATGGGCAAACCTACGTTAGCTGCTTTCACTCCATGTGCTCTCATAATGTCTCTGCTCACATGACATAGACGTTATTTTCATAAGACCCCTGTCTCATCCTGGATTTGAAACAAAGGCATAAGGAGTGGGCTTAAGATAAATGTAAGTAATATTCTTATCTTCCTTATTTCCAAAGTTTTGAATACATCTCATCGCAACCCACGTGATGTTTTCTAGCACATTTTTATTTCTGCATTGAGATATGCAGTTACCAGACAGTTTTCTGTGATTATGTTTCCCCTCCACACTGTCCAGTTTCTCTTGTCTGTGGCCCGTCCAGACTGAGGTATTTTTTCCTGGAAATGGCTCACTAGACGTATTATTTCCCTCATGATTTCCTGGAATATGTTTTGCAAGAGGGGCTGAAGGAGAGTTACTTCTGCAGTTTATGGAGCTGTTTTTCTTAGAGGCTCAACGTATCCCTGAACTGACATCACAGACAATGATGTTGCAATTAAAATCCACCCACTGAATTTAACTTTCGTTTCACTAGCTCGCAACAAAAGACAGGAAAGTGGCCCAATATTGGGACAATTATTGTCAGTCTGTGACTGACAAGTGTCCATCTAGACAGATTTTCTCATTGCTGTTTATTTCAGTGCAGCTCTTTAATCTTCCCTTCCAGTTTCTTGAGAAATACCTTGCGAAACTCGAGTTCTGTGCAATTTGAACAGAATTTTCATCTGAAAATTTGCAATGAACAAAGGAGATGAAGTGGAAGAAAGGCAGTGTTCCTGCCCTTTGGCAGATTAAGAGCAGAGAAACATAAAATGACTGAAGGCTTGTCAAACAGAGGTGCATGAAGCCAGAAGATGTCTTTACGGTAGTCCCTTTCAATCCTAGATCTCTACGTCTTGTATAGCTGCCACTTACTGGTGAGCCCTGACCTGAAATAAAGAGAACTCAGCGGTTTTCGAGATTTTATACAGGCCATCCATTTCTTTCAGAGCTGTCGCAACCTGCAATTCAGTATTGATAAAAGGAATGGTGCTTACTGGTGTTTAACTGGTTTTAGACAACTCACTCTTAGGTGAACGTAAATCTGTGTAGTAAATCTGTGACCAAGAGTGACCACTTTCCACTTGGTAGGAGTAAACAAAAAATGCACCCCTGCACATCTGCCTTTCTTGATCCAGCTGTCTACACATACACACCTCTCAGCACGCTCCTCCTGCAAACCTGGCCCCGCTGTTGGGGTGATGCATGCTCTCTGCACGGCCTGTTTACAAAGGGGAGAGGAGCAATTCAAAGTAATGTGGTCACAGTCTAAATACAAAGTGGTGCCTCTGCTTTCACTTCCCACATTCTGACACAAGCTTGAGATAGCCCAGATGGGATGGCAGATGAATGCTGTGCCACACAATCCAGCACCGCTGTGTGAAATGTCACCAAACTTCATCAGAAAGTGGCAACAGGAAAGCTGGTGGGCCAGACAAGGCTAAAAGAACTACTGCATCTGAAGATGAATACCTCCTGCTCTTCTTCATGCCTGGACACTGCCTTCTCGCTGCACACATCCCACAGCTCACTAAGACCCAGCCTGTACTGCAAGCAGGAGTTTGTGCCACTGCTGCAGAGGGGAGCAGCAGCGACTCGCTTCTAGGTTACCTTCTTAGGGCAACCATGGGAACCATCTCTGGAAGAGTCATTTCAACTTGGGTGAAATGAGTCAAGGTCACCCTGGGAATGGAGGCCCAGAGCCTCAGATGGCAGAAATCATCAACAGTCACTGCCGTGTAGACACGCTGACTAGTACTGACATGGTTTCTGACCTATGACATATGTCTCTATTGTTTCCCTCCATCCTGCCACTTACACTAGCATTGATATCCCAACACTGAATCATAGAATCACAGAATCGCCTAGGTTGGAAGGGACCTTTCAGATCATCGAGTCCAACCATCAACATAACACTGACAGAACCACCACTAAACCATGTCCCTCAGCACCACGTCTACCAGTCTTTTAAATACCTCCAGGGATGACGATTCAACCACTTCCCTTGGCAGCCTGTTCCAATATTTGATAACCCTTTCCATGAAGAAATTTTTCCAAATATCCAATCTAAACCTCCCCTGGCACAAGCATGAGACAAACATACTTTCATTTTTCAGGATGATTGTTCTAGTCAGTTTTGTGTGTGATAACGCTAAGGGTTCGCTGAAGGAGCACAGACTGAACTCTTATTGCTCAAGGTGCTGCTCAAGCACAGCATAAAATAACAGCTTTTGCCCAAAAAGGATCCAAAGGCTGAGACTGTGAGTGGACACAGCCAGTCCAGGGAACATTGTGAGGAACTGATAAGATGTCCTCGTCAGTGCAAAAGGTAGTGAGCATAAGAACCATTGGCTATTTTCTCTGTCTAAAATGACACATCTACCTCCAAGTTAGTCATCTAGACTCTCTCCGTAGTCCAGAGAGAGAGCAAGGCATGTCTACATGGGGAGGAATCCTGTCCTACAGGAGGAACCTAAGGCAGCTCCAAGGGTTTCTGCAGCTGCAACTGCCTCTTTCTCCCCACTGACTATAGAGGGGTTTGAACCACAGGCTCAGATGTTCGGTATTTCCCACAACACTGTACACATGAGGTAAACACATAGTACGTACAGAGTAGCATAGAAAACATGAATAGTAGCATGCTTCCTTCAATCTAAGAGGAAAACTGGATGGAGACTATTTTCCAGATGAAGAAATAAACTGAGGTGGAATAAAAACTTCTTCTTGCTTTTCTCTATAGAAAAATGCTTCTTTCAGTTCCTAATAAAGAAAGACGTTCCCCTTGTGCAGCTCTTGGGAGAGAACACCACCATTTTCCTTCCACCTGTACTGCTCACCTCATAACAGCAGCACCTTGCTCTTAAACTGTTCTCCCCAGCAGCAGCTCTCGCTCTGCTCTTTCACACCCTGTGGTGCATCCCATTTGGTTGCCCAGGTTCCCTTCAGCAGCATGGGTCTGTACCACTCTTGTGCCTCCCTTATGACAGGAAGACTGAGAATCCCATGTCTGATTTTTCCCGACAGTTTTATAATAGCTGCTTTAGGCTCCTATCATGCTACGGGGGAGCTCCAAGCTGGGTTCTTCCCTGCTTTGCCAATGCCACGATGAGTGCAAAATGCTCCCAGGCACAGACAGCAGTTGGGTTTATGCCTCCAGTTTGACCGAGCAGTAGGCAGAAAGGCAAAACCGGGATGAGGGCAGAGCAGACCTGCAGTTGTGATTGCACATGTCAACCAGGGGCTCCTGCAAAGGCTGCATAATAGCGGCGCTGGTGAGAGGACACTCCAGCCCACTGTGCATTGAGAAAGCAATTGCTGGGTGACATTTCTTCATGCCCTCCTTCTCGTCAGAGAGAAACTGGTGGGTTCTGAGGTGTTAAACTTTTTGTTTGCGTGTGGGAGGCTGATAAAGTAGAAGCGGGGTCTGCTTCTTTGTGCTGAGCTAAGCAAGCAAGCAGGGAAAAAACAGTCCCTTTAATCTGACCGGGTATAATCACTTTTAGACTTGAAACAATCTACACTGGCATATGGAAAGGTAAAAGTTTGCCCACTCTCACCTCACAGAGACTGGGGGCCTTTGCCTGTCTCTGTCTTTAACCCTGCTAAGGACTCTTGAGAACAGACTTTAGGAGGGTTTAAGAATACATAACGCTACAAAATGGGGAAGGTACATAACTTCTCCCAAGAGCCACAGCAGCTAATCTGCTGAGTAACCGTCTAAAAGGCACATCAGAGAGGTTTTCTCTGCAAAGCCGGTTCATGTGACCGACGGCGTCATATGATCTGTGGGAGCTGGTCAGTGTCTTGCCTCAGTATCTAGCGGCTCGTTGTGCAAGCCTGGTAGCTTTCTACAACTCGGATATGCCCGGTTTCTTTTAAATGAGCTCTTCATTTTGTTGCCAGTCAAGTGACTTAACTTGGCTTGTTTTATTCTTTTGAAAGCGACTACGTGCATTTTGCTGTTTGAGAAACTTGCTGAATTGCTCATTCCCATGAGCAGAATTCTCCGTTTGCTGGGACACGATGGTCATCGTTGCCCCACTGGGTCTTCTCCCAGTGCTGAGATGACCAACCATTGCTTGTGTCATCCTCACAGCAGCTGACTGACTACTTAGTGATTAAAAATCACAATATATTTGAAAAAGCCTGAGGTACATTTTCACATTATGTGATTACTCAGAGAACTAGCATTCAGTCAGCCCAAACTGAGGCAAAATCTCTTCTCTTGGAGCCCTGAGAAACTGCTATTTGTCAATACTACCTTTGGGTGACTTCGAGCTATTTTTTTTATATTTTTCACTTAGGGGTTTTAGCCTTTCACAGATGGCTTCAAGGCTTTGCAGACCTTCAGAAACCAGAACACACACAAGAACTTTTGAACATCTGTATCCATCAGCCCAAATACAAATAACTCTTCTTTTCTGCAACATACTGCTGACGCTCACGCGAGCTGCATTTCTAATACGCTGAACACCATTTGCGTTTATCAGTCCAAGTCACCGGGGCACTTTGTCTCTTCTGCCATGTTCTTGAGGTACCTCAGCCCCCCTCAGATGACAGTCTTGGTTGGTTGCAAGGTTATAGCACAGCAGCACATCTGCCATCCTCCCACCTCCAGGGCAAAAGAGAGATGGAGAAGACAGGCTTTGCAAAGGGAGACAATGACATGCCCAAGGTGGCCGCATTCTTCTCCAGGTCTCCCCAAATCCTGGCTGGCCCCTGGGACCACTGCCAGTCAGCTTACAGACCTCTCCGAGCTTCTTGTCTCTGCTGTATGAGGCATCTTAGCATGGGGTCTCATGAGAGAAACACCCTTGGAGGCAGAGCTGAGGAGATCAGCCAAACAAATCTTCTTTCCAGAGTACGAAACTTAACAGGCCTAAGTGCCTTTTGCAAGTATTTTCTAACCTGGAAGCTGTTGCAGCCAAATCCCAAATCGCAGGCCCAGGAGGAGGGTCAAGGAGCTCTAACTAGTTCTTCAGACACCACCCGCCCTCAGCATGTGCATTTTGTGCTGAGGAGCTGCAATCAGTGCAGATGGTGCTCCCAGCCTTGCGACAGTCTTCCAAGGCTACCAGACGACACTGGGTACACAGCCACTGTAACAGACAACCTCCTGGCCACTGCTCTGAGCCGATGGTGGTAAAGCAGGATTCTGTTTTTGGAGTGGGTGAACAAATTTCACAAAGCAAGCTATTTTTATTCCATCTAGTAATTCCAAATTGAACAAAAAAAATTTGGGGGAGGCTGGGCAGAGGCTCAGAGCTATCTGAGCATTATTATCCTTGTCTCTTTATAAAAACGGATTGTGTAAAGAAAAGACAACAGGATCGGTCCCACTAAATGTGTAATTACATATACAGGCATACATATACACAGATAGGAAGCATTTGTTTGTCTATACGATTCTGACATTTTCACTTGGGAAGAAAAATACAGACACCCAGGGCAGATTTACAGACTGCATTTATAATTCAAATCCATAATAGTTCTGAGCCATACAGCACCCATTTAAGAGGACTACCCCGACCTTTCTCCATGCTGATTGTGTTGAGGTGTCTACAGAACAGATCCCCAAGCCACATGTTCAAACAACCTGAGGACTTCTGCAATGTGGGCTGATCCTGAGGGTTTGTGGTTCTCTGAACAGCCAAACACAGCGCCCTTACATTATATTTAAAACAGGCTCAAGGACGGGGAAGCCCAAAAATCTGGGTGGCAGAAGCACTCAACGAGAATGGCATCCCTTGTGAATGAGGCTAGGATTTGTACGAGCTCTGGAGGTCTTACCAGCTTTCTTCTACTTCCTGATTTTAGAAACACTTTGGGGAACATAATTTCTTGTGCTATTCTGGAACTTCTGCTTGTAGTTGCAATTGAAACCAAGATCTGTGAAGACGTGTGGTGGTGGGAAGCCCCTACTGGTGACCACAGCTAACTTCTGTATCCAAATATTCTGCAGCTCATGGAAGCCTTGAACACAGCTGAATTTTCAGCTCAAGCCATCTCATCGGGGAAAAAATGGTGTACATAAAACATAGGATTGTAGGAATTAGCAGGTTGGATCAGGCTTGCAAGCCACCTAATTCAGGTTTCTATCTCTAATGGCAAATGATGCTACTTGGTTCAGAAATAGATGCAATTCTTATGCTTTTACAAGAAGCTTTTTCTTCCAAGCCCCTAGTCTACGAATTTTATTTATTCTTGGCAAAAGAATATAGGAGAAGGCTGATTTAGGTTCTTACTCCATTAGAAGCTGTTTGTATGAAAAAAGTAGGAATGATAATACACTGGTAATCATTTCAGTACCCCAGCTTCTGTTTCTGTGGCCGCAAGAGCACAGTGTTCAAAGGAAAGATTGCTGGTAAGGACCTGGAGCATTCTTCTGGGGCATCTTCTACCCTCCAAAATAGAGTCAATTAACAAATGTTTGTCTAATCCATGCAAGCTGTGACACATATGCTGTCCTTTTACATTAAGCATTAAATCTTAGCAGTGGGACTCTGAGCTTGCTGTCCTTGAAGGGAGAAGAGCCTTCCTCTCTGCCAGAGCCTATGCTTTTCGCATCACTCGGTTCTCTCAGTCATATCCAGAGAGACCCTTATCTTGGTTGTTGTCTGTAGAGCAGCATACAGTCATGTTAAAGAGTGACTAACAAAGTGAATTAATGTGTTCTGCTATTACTTTAGTCTTTTCATGCAACATAAGCAAGACAAAAAATGCTTCAATGACCTTGTACTCAAAATTATGGGTTTAATGACTCTTTTTTTTCCTTGAAGGCTCCTTAAAATTATACTTTTTTAATGCATTCTGATACGTAAGGTAGATGAAAATGTTTCCATTAAAGGAAAGGTGCAACCTTTCTTCTCCTTTTAGTGTCAGCTGAGTTCCCATTCACCTTCCTCTGTCACCAAAGAAGAGGCCAAGAAAAACAAAGACAATATTTGCAATTGCCAGTAGCTCTACCAGGAAAAAAAAACAACAACCCCAAAGCAAAAAAACACCTCAAAGAACCAGGAAAGACTGTTGCTCTTCCTTGTGCTTCTCAGCAGAAAAAAAAATGGCCCAAACCCATACCATAGTATTGCAGAAGTGACATTGCAAATCAATTTTAAGAGTTCTGGTTATAGGTATCATCTAGGGGAATTTCTGATGGGAAGTGTATCTAATACAATAACTGAAAGTTTTTTAACTACCCCAAACAATGGAAATGAAAAACTACATCTGAACTGACTGTGAGAAGAAATTAGACAGGAATACATTTAGATCTTTCTGTTCTTTTTCAGTCAGCTCTCTCTGATAAGTCACTTCTCAGCAGAAATGAATAGCACTGATGGGAAACACAAGATGCGCTGTGTCCATCAGTGAGGCGAATGTTGCAGTTGAGGATGAATCAGGAGGTGTAGCCTCTGTTATTTCCCAGACCTTCAGACTGATAAATTAAGTTCCCCCCTGAGTAATTTATGAAGTGTGGGCTTTATGAAGAAGCACCAACTTGTTTGAATGTAGGAGGAAAGCGAAAAGTCAACAAAGTGCAGTGGGCTGGCTGACCTGTGTGCAGGCTGAATGTTTTGCCTGTGTGAAGAGAGAAGCCATCCAGGGGTGTTTAAGGTTTAAGTTTCTGGCAGAGACTCTTTCAGAAAAGCTGGTCCTTTTTTCTCCCCCGAGGATTTAGAGCTCAGGCTAATAATTTTACCTGAGGAGAGGGTCTTTCTATGAACAAAACCGAATCCTTTGGGCCCTGAAGCACAATCAGAGTCCCTTCCTCCAGCGCTGCCAGGAAAAGGACAATTAGACTGATTTATGCTGCATTTCCAAATACGTGGCACAATGACCTGGATGGGACGCAGAAGGAGGATGTGGTCATTTTTACTAAATGTATGAGCCACAAGGAATTTAAATGCATGCATACAGAGCAGCTGCAGGGGAAAAAAAAAAAAAGACAACAAAAGAAACCAAACAACCCCAGAACCCAACCTAAAACCAAATATCAGGTAGCAGGGATCATCACACTTCGTAACGCATTCTGTGTCTGCTAGGGTTCAGCAAACCTTTCCTTCTCTTTCTATAAAAGAGCTGTCCTGGTCCACTGGGCAAATACTTTGCTAAAAGTCGCTAGCCAGCTCTATTTACATATTAGATTGCAACACGTCCAGCTGGCACCTGTTTAGAGCGGCAGCATTTTCTGAGTAATGGTCTACGCAGTCTGTTTGACTCCTGATGCATTTTTGTGAGGATAAAGGGCTTAAGAAGCGTTGCTCCCCTCAGAGTGCCCAGCCTCCTTCGTTTTCCTCTAGCTGCAAAACTTGCACAAAACAAGAGCTGGGACCCTGAAATGAGCACTTTACCCAGCAAAGAGTCCAGAGGAACATTTATGATCTGGGAAGCAGACGAAATGTACTTAAAGGTTGGACCTGGCTTTTTCTGTGCTATGGACTTCCCTCCCTGTAGCTGAGCAGCCCCCCTGCACACACCAAGGGGAGCCCAGGGCCATTCCCCTTCTGCCTTTAGTATCCTCTGGAATGATTACATTTCAAAGGTTCTTTTAAAACAGCAGAGCTGCTGGCTCTCTCACCTCCATATTTTTTTTTTGAAGGATCTGCTCAATAGATAGCATCTGAACCAGGGCCTGTATTACCAGGGTTTGAACAGAGAAGTCCAACTAGAAAAGTGGAGCTGGAGGAGGAGGAGAGCTGCCCGTGGCTGAACGCCAGCGTGGAAGAGCGGTGGATATCGATGACTTCCTCAGGATGAGCACGGGCTTTGTGCAAGTCACTCTCCTGAAGTGAAAGATTGCACCTTTCATATATAAATCAGGGAACATCAGATGGCTGATTTGAAAACCAGTGATGAATGCCTAAGTGCTAGATAAACAGTCAATCGACTGTTTTGATAAGGAAAGGTTACTGTGTCAGTATGTCAGATAGAGAGAGGCTGGGTTTGGGGTTCGAGGGTGGGCATGCTTGATTGACTCTGATGTTGTTGATCATCTAGCCATGAGCATGATTATTATTAACCTTGCTTATTATAGTGCAGTGCCTGGGGCTCAACCAAATCAGGGCACCACGGGTGAAAAAGGGACCAGGTTTCTGCCTGAGCAGGTTATAGCCTGGACACAGCAGGTACTCGGGGTCCATGCAAGGAGACAGTTACCAGTTTGAAGGGATCTGGTAATCCTTTTCAAACGAAGAACCTGCTACCGCTTTCCCCAGAAATATTTTTATAACCTAAACGTAAGAGCTTGGAGAGGTCTGCCGTGAGTAGGCTCTCTGAGCAAGTCAGGATGTGGGTGGATTTCCCTGGGGCAAGGATGGGGGGCAGTGACGTGCCCATGGGCAGGGTCCGGGTTAGTGAGCAGGGTGCTGATGGGGCAGCTGCGGCCGCTGGACTGTGCTGCTCCCCCCACCCAGCTCCATGGTGAGCCCCCGTCAGGGTCAAAGTGGTAAAAATGCTAAGGAAAAATAGATTAGATTCATCTCTTTGCAAAACAAAGGGAATATTGAAACCGTTTTGGAAATTACTTCTGTATCATGAAAAGTTTAACTGAGTATAAAATGCTTTCACTGAAAAAGGTAAGATTTCCTCAGCTGAAAACCAACTATTTGAAATGTGAATCAACTTCTTGCACTTCTTCCACTTTCAGCATGGAAGTCCCCTGACAACCTTCCAAAAACAGATTTTGAGCGGCTGTTCTTAAGAAATTGAGCTCCTTTCAAGTTTCTTCTTCAAGCCAGCACCAAAAAGACCTGTTTGTTTTGTTTGGTGCAGGTCAGTAAAAGTGGTCACAGATTTACCCGGCTCGCCTGTGGTTGGCTCAGCAGGGCTCCAAGCAGAGCCCAGATTTTCGCTTTCACTTTGGCTCTTAACTCACTCATGCAGAAGTTGAACTTTGAGAAATCCCCAAAGACAAAGCCCAGCCGCAGTATTACAATTAGTCAAGTGCAGGATTTTCCCGTCATCTGTTTATAACTGACTGGAGAGTTTCTTGGGTTTTTTTGTTATTTTTCGAAAAACACTTAAGGTAGGGGGGTTTCAGGGATTATTTTTAGAGATATTATATGAAAAAAAGAGAAGTATGAGCGGTAAGAAAATCCATTTCGCTTGAAATTTGTAAGACATAATCAGTGTCCACATTTTCGTGTGTAGAAGTAGGGTTGCTGCTGCTAGCCAAGGGGAGATGGATGCTCATTGCTGGGTTTCTGGGAGGCTGGGATCCAGGGCCACCACGGGGCCAACCTTGCAACTGTGGATAAGAGCAAAGTGTGGCTGGCTCTAGTTAAATGGTGCTGCTTGCCCAAGAAGGCAAGAAGTTGTCTGTTTCGGTGCCTCTGGATGTGTTTGGTCCCTTTTAGATGCCTATTCTTTTCCCATCTTGTAATTGGGCTCTTATTTTGCAATGAAGCGGTGAAAGTGGCACGTCAGAGTCATGGTCTGAAGCAGGAGAAGGGCCAAGAGTGAGATCTGGCCTTGGCCTCGCAGGATTATGTGAACAACACTTTGATGAAGCTGATGGAAACTGTGCTCAGGTGAAGACTGCAGGATGAGGGGAGATCAACTAGAAGAGAGATGTTTTTCTTTTTTCTTTAGGAAATCAGGTAACATGGACACATAGATTCATCCACCATCCCAAGCCAGGGAAGAGTCCAGGAAATCTGTCCACTCTGACTGCATGTCCACGTTGGAGTTTCTGCTGATTAGTCTTGGAACAAGCCCAGCCAGCAATGTGTGTCTGACTAAAATACCTCTGCTTTTTGTTAACACATATATTCCCCAAAAGGGTCTTCCTTTTGACCTGGGCATTTCAGCAGAAACAATGCCATTTACCTTAATTTTTTTTTTCACTGTGGTTCAAACTTTCACAATTGCTTATTAACAGTGTGTTTATTTCCACATTTTAGTTTTTCCCAGCTTGTGCCTACTCTAGTACCTAATTCTACAAACACCTATTTCTGCTACTTTCAAGAGTTCCTTGTGGCAGCTGTTTCCCCTGCATGAATGAATCCACACACATACCCTGAGTCATATTCTGATCTTCCTTGTAGTAATCTATTTGGGCTGATATCCTTCAGATTCACAGTGCAGAGCTTTCTCAAACCCTGCAGCAGTTTTTATGAGATCTTTCTGCAGTTTCATTAAATTTCCAAACCCTTTGAAAAATATGGACACCAGCGTGTCGACAGTCCTTCAGTTCCAGTGTGTCAAACACTTCTGTATGGTAAAATTAATGTCCTTACTTCTGTTAATCGTTTTTGATATACCCAAAGGTCACACCAAGCTTTGAGTATATAAAAGCTTCCCTGCAAATGCTTGTCTTCCTAACAAACAGCTGAAAGTCTCAAGGAAACCCAGACTCATACCCAGACAGAACTTATATATTTCCTCTATATGGATCTGTAGAGATCAACTCACAGAGGAGACAAGTTGTTTTGATCAAGAGTGTTTCTAAGAAGCAAAGGGCTTGCATACAGCTGATTGATACATAGTGAGGACAGGGATAAGGCATCCTCCTGGATGAATTTTCTGAGGTCGGGCTGGATACAAGAGGCTTAGAAAATCAATAGCTGACAGTATTTATATTATTTGTATTGATTATGTTGTTCAGTAAGAAGCAGACGCAATGAGTTTGGCTAAAATTCCTTTTCCTGCCCAGCAGGTGGGACTTCATTTTGACATTAAAGCAAATGGCATTTTGCTTTTATGGCTATAACTGATTTACAATGAAAGCACATCCACTGAGGGACAAGTGCGGTTCGGGAAGCACCAAGGAGGTACTTCATCCTCCGGTGGGAGCTTCTCAGGTCCCTTGCTTTTCACTGGGTACTTGAAATCTCAGCAACTGCCATTTCTTTCATATGCAATAACAGCAGCAGTGCCTCAGGCTGCAGCATTATGGGCCAAATTTCTGTGCCCAGGTCTCCTCTCATTAATCTGCCAATACCTGTGGAGTAGGAGAACCACTGTGACTGCCCACCAGCCCTGGTTCCTTCAATGTCTGAGTTTTAAAAGATGTAATCAGAGGCTAAGAGCCTGCCACTTAGCTTCCCAGCAGTGGACAGTGGGATGTGACTTCTGCCTGGGACAAGAGAGGAGACAAGGTTGGTGCCTAAGGATGTAACAGGTCCATCAGCTGGGTTGTGCTTCCATAAAAAACCCTAATGCACAGGCCTATCTGCAGTACTCCAGGGTCTTGGGTGGCCTATAGATGCTTGCACTTGCCCTGGAAAGGCAGTAATGACATTTGCTTCTGGCAAGCCACAGGTCTGTCCGTGGCCACAGATCCTCCAGTGAACCAGGCTGAGACCGACTGGGGATCCTGCACCTCCCAGTATGCCCTGTCTCATGGAGGGTTAAGAAGCACAGCTGGATTTTCTACCTCGTTTACACCTGGTTCCCATGACAGGTAACACTCAAATCTTCAGGGACCTCAAAAAGAGCAGTCAGAGTGATATGGTGAGGCACACCTTCAGGAGGTTTGAAGGTTCTCCTGTGTCAGACAACTGCAGCTTCATCTGGTTGCTCCCCATCTCACTCACGACTCGCCTTTTCCTCTGCAGAGCAGGTGACAGGGTCATGTGTGGAATGAGAAACACCAGCGATGCTCCAGTAACGCCCTCCTCTTGTGCAACGAGAGGAGCACACCCACGTACACGGTATGCGCTGCTTCCTCCCAAGCCCTCACTTGCTGTGCCGGCTGCATGGTAGCGGGGAGCTGAGGGCTGGTGCAGAATTGCGAAGGTTTTGCTGCTTCAGTTGACATTTAACTATTAACCAGTTTTGTGGAGACTGAAGTAAAAGGTGTGGGAAGTGATGTGTGGACAGGAGAAAGAGTAGGAGTAGTAGGTGTCATGCAGTAAGAGCTGTGTGATCATGTTTACCCATTTTAACCTTGGTTTTCTTAAGGACAGAGCCCTTCTGGGTCCCTCGCAGCCATGCGAGGCTCCAGGCACCCTTGCTTGGCTGACCATGGGTGCTAAGTACTCCTGGGCCTGGCTAGCAGGAGATTGCCTGGCAGTGGAGGCACTGCGTGACTGGGCTTAAAAGCCTGCCAAATATGAGAGCACAGATGGGGAATGGGTGGAAAAACCCTCTGGCTCCATTCGTGCTGGTGGCTGAAACAGCCCGTACGGGCTGATGCCACAGCACTGTCTGAAGCTGACCTCCAAACAATCCTGGAGGTGTCTCACCCTGCTGAGGTGAGATTTGCTGGATCTTCTAGCTTCAGTGAGCACCGAAGGCTCTGTGTCAGGGAAGAAGCACTGCCCTACGCACATGTGAGCAAGGGGAGGATGAGAGTTACTTGGCTCAGCTCAGCCCTGGGGCTTATCATAGCATCAGGAGGGCCCTGCAGCGCTCCATCTCTCATGTTTCCTGCTCTCAAAGGTACCTGTCACCACTGGCACAAGTGAGCCGCACAAGTACTTGCCAAGCACACTTGCATTGGGGTAGTAACGGGACCCAGCTCTTAGCTGCTTTTCGTTCAGCCAAATCTCAGTATTCCTCCCTGGGAGGATGCTGAGGAGGAGGATGCAGTGACTTTCCTGTGGGCACGCAGGAAATCATCAGCACAACATGCGGGACTGAAAATCAGGTGGAACATGAAAATGCCAAACTTTCCTAAGCCTGAAACATTTAGTCTGGCTTTGCTCTGGCTTTAGCTTGGAGTCCCACCCAGGTCAGCTCTGGGCGCTGAAGTGGGCCCATGCAGATTAGCAATGTCCTCCCAGCGCTGCAGGTCAGAGGAGCTCACCTCCATGCCCACTGATTTGCTTTTCCAGTCGGCCCTGGGGGCTCAACTGAGGCTGGGGACGGCCCAGATCAGGCACCGGCGACGTCTCCCCCGGACACAATGGAGTGATGAGGGGCAGGGGTGGGAAAAGAGGCTCCCTGGGAGGGTTATGAAGGTCTCAGAGACACGTAGCTAAAGCAGGGCACTGCGGCCAGTGCTAGACGGACCCAGGGAACAGGAATATGGAGAGGGTGAGGGACATCCTCCCCAAAAGGCATATAGGCTGCCACCACTAAATCCCAAGTGCAAAAGTGATTCGGGCTTTCAAGATGCTTTAATAAGAAAGACTCCTGTGTTTGTGATTATTTGACCCAGCAGCCAAGGAGACACCGAAATGAAGGAGGGTGGCTGGGTGTGGGTCTGCGCCTCCCGAGGGGCTGGTGCTCCCCACTGCACTCGGGCTGGCAATGTGACCACCACCTGCATATGGGTCCACACAGCCGGGGCCTGGGGTGCAGGCACTCCCCAGCTAGGGTAAAAGAGAAATCATCCATCCCATCTTCACCTCAGATTCCCCTACTTTGAAGTTGCACTTCCCTGCCCGAACTAGGGGGCCTCATACGAAACTCCTGGGGCAGCTCCAGGATGGGAGACACATGCTTTTTCCCTGCTTCTCCCTGGTGCAATTTGTAGCTTTGAAATGCTCCTCCCTGGGCCGGACAGGCAGTTTCTGTGCTGGTGTTAGCAGACCCCCTGCTCACCCAGCCATGGTGACAACCCATCGCGAGCACAGGGCTGAGGACCTCCTGCCAGGCTGAGGAGGGGAGATGTCTTCTCGCTTGCTCCCACTCCTTCTGCCTGGTTTCTTTCCCACAGGTCGTCTTCTGCCCAAGATCCAGTGCCTTCACCTGATCTTTTCTCCCTGGGCTGATCGAGGTGACAGAAGCCACCACTGGGAGAGCCAGCAGAACAGGGCAGGGCAGGGCAGGGCAGGGCATCCAGATGCCATGGAAAGCAGCGTTTGCCAGTGCTTTGCACGCAGAGGAAACATGCAAAGGTCCTGTGGTGTGTCTTTTGGGAGGAAACGGCTTTGCCTTCATGTTTGGTAAGAAACCTTCCACCCCTACAGGGAAGAGCGCTGTGGGCGGCCAAGGTGAAAGTCTTCAGCATCCGTGGGGAAGCCGGGGTTGTCCTGTGTGCCCTGAAAGCAGACGCGTGCCAGGGTTGCCCGAGGAGCATCCTGTGGAACCCGTCAAGGGCTGAGGTGCTGCACAGGGCAGCCCGTTAGAGGAGGTAGATGGTGCTGTTATTGAGGACGTAGCCGCCCAAATGCTCTTGTAGCACCAGGGAGTCT
This sequence comes from Chroicocephalus ridibundus, assembly GCF_963924245.1. Classification (NCBI taxonomy): domain Eukaryota; kingdom Metazoa; phylum Chordata; class Aves; order Charadriiformes; family Laridae; genus Chroicocephalus; species Chroicocephalus ridibundus. Next base: position 62,526,579 of record NC_086286.1, on the reverse strand, counting down.
CACACCCAGGTCTGATCTATGAAATGAACAGGGGGAAAGTGGTTTTGCTGGGTGGGGAAGGGAGCTAAAGAGACCAGGGCTGCACTGCCGGCATGGCTGGGTCCTGCCCATGCCCTGGGCTCAGGGCAGAAGATGGTTCTTTGTAGTGTCCTCACACGGTGACTGGGGAGATGCCAAGCATAGGCCGTGGCAATGCTGGCACGTTGCATGGGCCTGGCTCTGGGGCAATTTGGCATGGGGCAGTCCACATCCTTGCTGTTCAAGGCTATCACCCTGCCAAGCAGGGATGCATTGTCCAAGCCACCCACTGGGTACAGCCAGCCCGTGCCAGTTTCTGGATGGTGCCAGGGAGCTGCTGGCAAGGGCTGGCTGGCCTGGGCAGAGCAGTGCTGGGAACACCTGAACACTTTCTGACAGGGACGATCCTGTGCCAGTGACGGGGAAAGTCCCCAAGAGCATCCCATTTGCTAGCAGTGAGCCCAGGGCAGGAGACCTCTGTGGGCTGCCTCGTGATGCTGAGCACAGGGAGGTCCTGGCTGGAGACCCTGGAGGCCCTGGAGGCATCACCAGCAATGGCCAGGGTTACCAGTGCTCCCGGCGGGCTGGGGAGCACCGTTCCTCCTGCGTGTTAATGGGCTGCACGCATCTTTCCAAGATTTCCGAGTGCAGCAGCAAATGCCATGCAGAAAACTGCTGAGGCGGAAGAGATGGTGGTTAACTAGGGGGTGGCATCAGCAGGGAGTACACCCCCCAAGTCAGCCTGCGACCCCCGTCAGAGCAATATTGCTCACCCAAGTCCCCCATCCCAGCTGGGTGTTTGCCTGCCAGTTCTCCCGGCCCCGGGGTGCCAGAGGTCTGCATGCCGGTGTGCTGCTGGCTGTGCTGCCCACCCCAACAGCAGCAGCACGGGGGAAATGTCAGGCATGAAAGTCAGCCCTGGGACGCCTACAGCATGTTTCCTTTCCACCAGCAGACAGGATGTAAGCTGTCATGGGTGCTAATTAGCCTTCGCGGAGATCTGCTGTGCGATGCTCCTGATTTTTGTCAGCGTATCTCTCAGTTTGAGGCTATCTCTTCTCAGACTAGTCTTTTGATAGGGCCATGGAAGCCCTCATCCTTCTAAGGTCTTTTACAAGCTCTCTTTTCTAGGTACAACATTAAAAAAAGCCCCAGAAAATGCAGAATCCTGTATTCTAAAAGCATCCTGTGAGTGCCGCAGAGTGCTGGCTGTTTCTGGATAAAGTTTGTCCAGATGTCTGCAGTACTGCTGGACTCAGCTAAGTCCTAGATGTGTCCAGTAGCAACACTGCACTTGCCCCTGCACGTTTCTTGTGGCACATAGATGGGAATAGCTGTGTGTATGCAGAAAGGTCAGGAAAACCTTTTCTGGCTTGCCTGAGAGTTTAATTTAGAAATAAAATGAAATTATTACCTGTTTAGAGGTAAGCTGGTTACAGCTGAGGCTTGGACACATAATGGAAGTTTTACCGCTTTAAACAAGGTGCTTTGGTGGAAGCACAGCCTCTGCCCCGCGTGGAATAACTGTACAGTTCAGCATCTGGGAGGGCAGCAGCTGCTCCCCAGCAGCTGGATGCTGCTTGTCACTGCCCACCCGATGAGCGATCGGCTCCCACCGGTCCGCAGGTAAAACGGAGCAAGTGAGTGCTCCCAGGTTTTCTCCAGGGGAAAATCTCCAGCTTAGTTCAAGCCCCACCACTCAGCACCATAACATAGAAGTGGCAGACTTGGTACCAGACCTCTGAGCTCCCACCCACTGGCCTTTGCTGCTGGCTATAACTTCCAGACAGGGAATGGTGACAAGTAAGAACCGAACAGTAACATCTGAAGTCCCTTCAGTCACGGATCCCCTGATGCATCTGCATCTAGGGACAACCTGGCCACTTCTCTTGTCACAGCAGCAGCATGGGCTCTGCAGGCTGTCCTGCTGTGGGCTAACCCCTGTACGGGAGATGCCTCAGCTCCCCATTCACCCCATCAAATTCATCTGATCATAGACCCGGTGACTGGTCTTGGAGCCACATGTGTGTGTGTGGTGACATCAGTCAGTGGCAGGTCCATGCTGCCTGAAAACATGCTTAGCTTTCCTGGTCTGAAAACCATGGTTTTGGTGTTTATTGAGCAAATTTGGATTGCAACTTTCATGAGACTGTAATTTATCAAAGGCACAAAGGCGAGTCACGCAGGCTAAGTTTCTAGAGCTCACATGAAAACAGGTAGAATGAAAGCTTTAAGGTCTCTACCGACAACTATGACATATTTTTCCCATTGAGAAGCTTTTTAGTTTGGGTGATATTTTTAGTGCTGTTTTTTTCAACAAAAAACGTAACATTTCCAAAGAAAGTAGACAGCTTCTATAATAATGTCAGACAACCTCTGAGTTTCTCATCAGAACAGTTTCTACGAACTGTTTTGAACCAACCCGCGTGAGAAGCTGAATATGTTACGTCTGTGTTTATAAATAGGCCTGTTTTCACAAAGCTCTTTTTCAAGTAAACTGCTCTCAATTAATATGAAGTATTTTCACTTATTACTTGCATTATGAAAAAAGAGGGATCCCCACATGGATCAGAATCCTGTTATGCTAACAGTTAATTATGGGACAGGTCTTACCCTGAAAAACCTCATCTTTGGGTTTTCTCCAGGTCTCTGCAGTTCCTGACTGTCTTATGCCTACCTCCGAATGAATCCGCCCCGTCGCTGTGTCAAGTGCCTCCTGATGTTAACTACTCCTTTCCTCGCCATATCCTTAAGAGGAAAGGCAGCATCATTAACCCTGTGTTACAGGTGGGGACTTGTGGTGCAGAGAGGTGCAATGTCACACGGAAGATGATCCAGGTCGTCTGGACCAGAGCAGGGAGTGGATGCCCATTCTTCCCTTGAAAGGCAGTACCCTGTCCACTATGCTTCCATACAGCTCGTGCTGTGGTAGTATTATTTTTTTACTCATTATTTTCCCATCAGTCAGCCTATGAAAGAAAACTCACAGTACTCTCATCAGCTGGTTAAACAAGGGAACTGAAGCATTTAGCTAGTATAAGCACACAAAGGATGAAGAATGGAAGAAGAGAGTAAAAGTGGATGAAGAGAGAGAGTGAAGGGCAAGAGCAGCATGGTTGTCAAGAAGTAGTAGGAGGGTAGAGAAAGGAAACTGAAGCTTCGAGCTGACCCATAAAACTCCCTAGTGTTACCAGCAACCCCCCTGATTTCACCTTCAGAGATCTTGTTTTACGACAGCTTTCACTTGACTCATCTACACCTGCCCACCCCAGTCCTGTGGCCAGCAAGAAACCCTCCCACCTCCTTTAACCACAGCCTTCCACAAAAGGGTCGCTGCCATCAGCTCCCAGATGCTGCATGACTCACCCCCTCAGCATCTCTGCAGATATCTCCCTGAGCTTTCTTAGCTTGGCAAGGCAAGTCTGTCACACCATTGAAAAAATAAAAAAAGGCAACTAAATGTGGTTGCATGATGACAGGAATCAGATCTTCAGTGTTGGGATGGGATCCAGCATCTCTGTAGGAGAGTTCAGTACATGCTGTGCCTCCCTGCTTGGACCTGGCTGCCCGGGCAGGGGAAGGAGCCAGGGCAACACAGAAAAGATCACACAGAGACCAAGCTCCCCCACTCCTTATTCTATCAGTGTGAAGACCCCCTGAACAGATGTTTCCCTCTGCAAGGAAATGCAGCGCTAGCTTCACTATCAGGCTGGAAATCAAGACAGTGGTTAATGAAATGATTTTCACAATGTCTGAATAAAAGCTGCAAATCAGACTTGCCTCACTCTCCTGAAAGCCCACTTGGGTGCCATCTTCAGTACACTGCTCCTCTGATCTTCTGCAATTGCATCTGCCATTGTGACAAGAGTTGGTGTGGGTTCACGGACCTCTCCAGCACTATGTCAGTGGAAAACTCAGTGGAAAACCTTTGAAGCAGGAATCTTGTCCCCACAAATGTTTGAAGAGGATGCACCTTGTTTAATGTCTTCCCTGCCAGGAGCAGGTAATGAAGTTAGCACCTAATGAGCAATATGCAAACTCAGCCTCAGATATACAGAAGATGCCTGGTACAAAAATAAGCATCAACTGTCAAGAAATGTCCTCTAGACAAGATCCCAAGGAGCAAGTTCCTTCAGGGTCTCAGTTTGCTATGTGCTTTAAAACAAAAGGTTTGCCCTCTTTACTTCTTAAAGTTTGTGATTGATAGTTTTCCAACATAAATCCAAAGCATTTATGATTGGCGTGTTGGTTAATAACCAGAAAGTAAGTGTGGAGGTATGCTGATGTTACCTTTTCCTAATGCTACTGATACTTGCTCAGTAGGTCCAGAAACCAGACACTACAGTGACTTTATCTCACAAGCTAACTCTTCAGTCAATGTCTGGATCTGCAGCAGTTGATTAGAGCGTGTCCTGTGTGCTACTGCAACTGGGAATTGGTTTGAGAGCTGAAGGAAACTAATCTCTAGGCAGTTGAATCTGCCAGATGAATAAACTCATCAATTTGCTGGAAATGACTTATGCTTCAGTTACTACACTCACCTGCATTAGCCCAGTCAGGTAGTTTGTGAACCTCTGTGGGGGAAAGGGAAAATCACCATTTAGACCAAGAACAGTCAGCACTGGATGGTTCATGGGTCTGGCAACCAGATCACAAAGGCTTTTGCCTCCACTGGAAATTTGTCCTCACTGTATAGTGGCTACGAAGGGTAACGCTCGAGTAGGTGTTCCATAGTATTTGTATAGCTTACTACCTGCACAGAAACATTCAGGGGATATTCCATCTGTGACTGCTCTGAATCCTGAAAGGTAACAGCTTTATGAAGGTGGGTTCCTTGTGACAATTCCAGCTTGTGACAATTTTCTCGCTATTAAATGTAATAGAGATTTTTCTGTTTATGCTTCTGTAGGTTCAGAGGCTCTAGACCATGTCTGCAGGCAGCACATCTGGAGCACTGCCCAAGATGACAACATTTTTTGGAATACAAAAGACATTTTTCATTTAAAGGCTGATTAGTTTGTGCTGATCACAAACAATAATCTGTTTCCATAGGGCTTTGTGGACCTTCTCTGTTGCATCGTGTCATGGTGAAGCCAACAGTGGTTTGGCCACAGGGCTGGGAGGTCTTGGGGAGGGACTGTGTTTGCAGCACAAAGGAAGCTGGGTTTGACCCCACTTCTATACAAAAGTGTGCCTGTGCCTTAGAGGTTTTGTGTATTCATTGACCCAAATGTATTCAGTGGAAACGATACTTCCTTTTGCAAGATGAGGTGATTCAAGGCCTTTATGGCCATTAGTGCTGTGCGGCAGGTGCCTGTGAAGCACCTGAGGCTCTGCCTAAGCTACTTGGCAGGATTAGCCCCAGCTCAAGGGATAGGCAAAGCAGGCAGTCACCCAGGGGAGCAAGCTGCCGGGAGTGTGAAAGCCATCACATCTCTCCTGCCCACACTGCCTGGCGAGCGATGCTCCTTGGGCAGCCAGGCTGGCTGCGGAGGAAAGGCTTGGGGCGAAGGGAGGCAGCAGCTCCTGCTGAACCGCTGCTTGGGGGAGCAGCAGCCCCTGCCCTGCCCCAGCTCACCGCCTGAAGCGCAAACAGACAAAGCCAGGTCCCCAAGGGCTATTTTTCCCAGTTCTGATGTTTGCCCTCTCCCTCTCTTTTCCCATCACAGGAGCAGCCCAGTGCTGGCACCTGACGTCTTCTTGTCCTGCTGAGATACCTTAAACTGGCTCTGTCTGGGGGGACAGTAAAATGGGGGAGACTGCCAGAGCACACCTCCCTCCTTCATAAGCCCAGGCCACAGGCAAATTAGCTGTTGGCACCAGCTGCAAATCAGCTGATGGCACCAGCAACAACGTGGATTACACCACCAGGAGCGCACCGTGCTCTTGGTAAATGCTGCCTCCTGCAGAAATGAGAGGGAGGACCTATATTGTGCTCATGGGACCACTTTCCTGCCCAGCCAGGTCTGTTCTCCCAGGTAGAGGTCCGAAAGCCAAAGCCAGAGGCTGGACCCATCACCAGACAACACAGGGATGCTGCTGTCTCCTTCCTATAGAGGCATCGACAGCCCCTTTTTCCTGCAGGCTTAGACTCCCGGAGTTTGTAGGGCTTGCAGGGAGGTTGCAGGGGGTGATAGTATTTTTCACTTATAACAGCTAGTAAATTATGGCATCAAAGAAAACAGAGCAGTGAGTCCTGGGCAGTTTTTCAGTATTTGAGTTCCACCTGTCCCCCTGGGCTGTAGGATGATTCTGGGCTCTGAGATGGAGCCGTATGGCGAGGCAGGAGGTGTCACACAGAGCCGCTGCGCAGATTTCAATCAGGAATGTTTCCAGTGAAAGGAAAATGTGTTAAACTCAGCCTTTCTCACCGTCTGACAGCTCCTGATGTTCATGTCAAGAAACAAATGCAAAAAATGTGCTCACTCTGAAGAGACATAACTGAAGAATAATTAACTGCAAGTGCTCGTACAGCACAACTTGCCCCATTCGCCGAGCGAGGAATGCTCAACGACTCAGACTTTTGCTGTGTGAAAACCCAAGATACTGCTGCCCTTCCTGCCTTTCCGCTGTAAGCTTTTTTTATAACACATAATGTGCATACTTGCAACACCACCATGCCCAGTTAGCAGTGCTTTTCAACTAACTGGGCTGAGTTTTTTAGAGGATACAGGGGAAGTCAGGGCATTGCAGTGAAGTAGCTGCTGTTCAAATGACAGTGTTTCTCTGTTTATTGGAAATCAGTTTAATAAAAGAAGGAGGCACTGCCCGTAATGTCAGCAGAAATTTCCCATCGTTTTGGCTAGGCAAGCCATGACCTGTAGCAAAATAAGGCAGTAAATCCTATCACAGCCAAGTCTTCTGCCTGTTTTAAAGGCTTTGCTACCCAAAAGGAAGAAAAGCAGTTGTGAAGCCAAGGATTGAAATGCTCGGCAGGGGAAACTGCCAACAGAGGCTTCTCAGCAGCACAGGCAGAAACTAATATGAACAAGGAGCCAGCGCTGGCAACCCTTGCCATGGGGTGGGAGAGATGGGAGGAAGAGGCTGAGCTCCCGCTGGGCTCTCACAGGCCTGGTGGGAGGGGGAGAAGAGCAGCTGGGGGCAATGCCAGGAGATGCCGTTCCCACCACCTCTCCCCTCCATCGCTTCTACAACAGCAGCCCCTGCTCTGCACCCACGACTCTGCTGGCTCAGCTGCCCTGGGCACCACGTGCACGCTCCCCCACCTACAACTCGCCTGGGGTCCTCTTCTGCAGGACACTGACAGCGGCGCATGGTATGTGCACACGCAAGACAAGGTTTGTCGCCTTGCTCCTGGGCATTAAACACCTGTGCATGCAGTGCGTACATGGCACACGATGTACGTACCTGGCTGAAGGCAACCATGGCTTGCTCAAACCTTTGCTGAATAAGAGCGATGGTGCTGAACACCGGCGGGGAGGAACGGTCTTGAGGGGCTGAAAATGAGAATGAGTTTGTTATCAGTTTCCATCATCCAGCAAAGCTCCCACAAAGGTAGAGGGATTTGAGCATTTAAAGGAGTCATTGCTACAAAGAGTGTGTGGGAAGAGGATAAAGTCTGTTTGTGCTCTTGATGCTGCCAAATTTCCCCTCAAGTGCCAGGTCTCTGAGCTCTGCAGTGTTTGGCACAACAGCTGCTGCCCCACAGAGCCAGCCGGGCACCACAGTGCTGGCCCGGGCAGGAGCACAGCCACAGCACCATAGCCAAAGCCCTGGGGCCACCAGCCGAGGCACCCTGGTGGATGTCTGCCCAAATTAGGGCAACCTCAGCATCAGTGTCTGCATGGGGGCTGCTCACCCCAAGCTCCTTTCACAGGCAGTGGGGAGGCATGGGTGCTTGTAGGGCACCATCCTTCCTTCCCTGCCTCTGCTGACGGCTTTGGGAGAAGAGGAGCCATGTCCTTTCCCAGAAGTGCCACTTCTCCGCACTGACTATAAAAGGCCCCTGGAGCAGCTGGGCTGGACACAGACCTCCACGCTCTGATTCTGTAACACTGGGGGAGAGGAGGCCGCTCCGGGTGAGCCCAGCTGGGCTTCCAGAAGCAAGCTGGGCGCCCTGCAAAGGCAGCCACGCTGGCTTCAATTAGAGGTGGGTAAGCTGCCTCCTGCAAACCCACGGGGGAGCTGCCTGCCTCTTAAAGAGCTCAAATCCCTCAAATCTATGCTTCGGGACAGCGGGCTCTGCGTGGCGGCCCACCATTCGAACATGAGTATAAGGACCAGGGAGTGAGGCTATTTTAGGAACAAGTGACACAGCAGAGGAGCATCAGAGGCAAGAAACGGCTCCTTGCTGCCAAGCGTTGACATGAGGTCGATAAAGGGCGGGTTACCACCCTTTGGGGGATGCCTGTCTTATTAAAGTCACATTTGCAGCATTATTTTTTTTTTTAGATAGTTGCAAAACAGGGTGATATATTTACAGACAACTTTCTGAACGTTTGGCCCCATTTACTGAGGGGAAAAAGAATGACTAAAATGCCATCTGCTTTTTATCGAAACTTTGTCCCAGAATTTCAGCAGCTTTCGCCTCTAACTCTCCATTTTTACTCCTGAAAGTTGTTAGCAGCATGCCACTCCATGCGGTTTACAAATGGCAAACAAGCCCTAGTATCTGCATCTGCAGATCTCTCCTGGGAGAACTGGAAAAATGGCCTCAGTCTTCCGCTGGGGCATCACGGAGGAGGCAAGAGAGAAAGAATGTGCGTGTGTGTGTGTGTGTGTGTGTGTGCGCTGCTGCCAAAGCTGGAGGTGAGATGAGGAACTGACTAATTTCCTAGAGGGCAGAAACTAAGAAGATCTCATCGAGTCAGTGCAAACCAGCCCAGCGCAAAGGCGGGCGCCCGTGCGATGCGGAGCAGAGCTGGAGGCACCGAGTGCTCCTGAGGGTGTCAGGGACCGAGCACTGCGAAGGGTGAGACCACCCCCATGGTGCCCCGGTGCGTGTAACCCAAAGCAAATGCGGTTTCCCAGAGCAGAAGAGTGATGCTCCTGGCTGTTACCAGCAGAGAACAGTAAGGCAGTAGTTGGAGAAGTCACCTTGCTCTCGCTGCAGGGAAAGGTGCTGGCACGTGTGGCCGTGAAGCTGCAGCAGCACTGCGGTGAGATACTAGAAAACCCCTTTCTACTAGGAACAGTGAAAACCAGGAGTGGGCACGCTGTGGTAGCTCAAGGGGAGGACTCGAATGCCAGGGATGACACTGGTATATTTATTCCTGGTTTACACCTGGTTTATACCAGTTTGACACTGGTATATAGAATCATAGAATCATAGACTTGCCTAGGTTGGAAGGGACCTTTCAGATCATCGAGTCCAACCATCAACCTAACACTGACAAAAACCATCACTAAACCATATCTCTAAGCACTATGTCTACCCATCTTTTAAATGCCTCCAGGCATGGTGCCTCAACCCCTTCCCTGGGCAGCCTGTTCCAATGCTTAATAACCCTTTCAGTGTAAAAATTTTTCCTAATATCCAGTCTAAACCTCCCCTGGCACAACTTCAGGCCATTTCCTCTTGTTCTATCACTTGTTACTTGGGAGAAGAGACCGACCCCACCTCGCTACAACCTCCTTTCAGGTAGCTGTAGAGAGCGAGTATTTACTCCTGTGGCCTCTCTGCATGTGGGACTTTGTGTGACAGGAGTTGGTGACGCTGCTTCATACCTGCAGAGGAGCCGGTTTGTGATTGCAATGGTTGTTCCCATGCTTGTATTATCATGGCCCTTTTTGCTGCCTACCTTTGACAAATACCTTAAAATACACAATCAGAAGGCAAAGAAATTAACATTGAAATTGCTTATTATATACACGTGTCTGTTATCAGAGCAGCAGGTTTTTTTCTTGATAAACATTGACTCATTATTACCAAGAAGCTTTTCTGAAGTCAGCTGCTCGACAAAAGGTCAGTACGTGACCAAGCCCATGTTGCTCGCACAGTGATCGCTGCAGAGCACACGGAGTTAAGCATGTTTTGGGGAAAGGTTATTCTCCTAAGATTCTGTAGGGTGTTGTCCTCATGCTTGAGCCCACCAGGACTCCAGCCTGGGGGAGTTCTCCAGCTCCAGTTTAAAATATGGTATGTGCGGGGGGCATGGTCTGTCCATCGCTGGGCTTGCAGTGTCAGGATAAATCCCCAGTCTAGTGATGGAAATAGACACACAGTGCGGGGGGAGTGATGGAGAATCCTGACCCAGGCAGAGGTCTGTTTTCTCCCCAGCTTACTTCCTTGTATCTTGAGCTCTGACCATACCAGCTTATGAACCCATCAGTGTTGTCTGTCATCCCACCTCCGTTTAAACCCACAAGGACTGTTCAGTGCAGGCTCCCAAACAAGCTGCACGTGGGAGGGCAGACACCACTTTCTTAATGTGGTGCAATGTCTGCCAGCAAGCGGCACTGAGAGGTCAGCCAGGAACCATTTCTGAACCCACCTAGAGCCAGCCGGAGGCACCTCTCCACAGAGCAGAGTGGGGATGCTCAGGGAAACGCAACCTTCCCGACTGCCGCTCGAGGAGGGGATGGGGGGTACGGCTGGAGGCAGTGTGATGCCGAGGGTGCCTGGGACAGTGTGTCAACAGGAGGGCAAAGAAAGAGCACTGCACTGTGGGGAAGAACAGGTTTGTTCCTCTCCCAGAATCAGTGTAAGGAAAATACTCCTGTTACTGTTATTCTGGTTATTCTAGAGTTGCCACAATTTCATCTACCAAGTGCATATAGTGAAGATTAGATGAGCAATATGTTTCAAGTTACATATGTACACACGCACACGTTTTGGCACCAGTGAAGATACCAGACCTGACATTCCTCTTCTCACTCCAAATATGAGGGAGAGCGAGACCTGGCTCTGGGCTGTGGTGCTGGAGGGTCTCTGGAGAGGCTGAGGCATGAACCCAAGTGTCACCCCTGTGAGGTGGGGAGCCGCAGCGCGTCCTGCAGAAACCACCATGCTTTGCAGCTGGGTTATGTGCTTTAGCAGACTCAGCGCTGGGCAAGGGACAGGGTCCACAGTAATTCACTAACTCCTGGCAGAGGTGAGGAAGCAGGTCCCCGGACCCAGCAGTGAGGATGGGGCACACATCTTCCGTGATTCACCCAGCTCTGGTGCTTGTCACCTGCAGAAGGAGCACACTGGCTGCCCGCTGAGATGGGTGAGAAGTTGTTCCAAACTATTCCCTCCCTTAGGCCTCTAGGTGATGGCCTTTCCTCCCGGTGAATTGAAAAAAAAAAATTTGTCTGGACAGGGTGAGAGGTTTCATATCACGATTCAGTAGTAAAGGACTAAATCTCGGAAGTGGGAGAAACTGGGATGTGGGGAGTCAATCCAGCACGTGCAACATGTTTCAGGTAAAAGCAATAAATTACTCCATTGGGGTCCAGGGTCTTAGAACTGTGTACATTTTTTCCTTCTGGCCTGAATCTTCATCAGTGCAAGAAGAGCTCCATGAGAAGCTCCCCCCAGCCCGCCAGGACTGCTGAGCTGTCTCCCAGCCTTTGTGCTCTTCATGGCTACTGGGGATGCCATCCCCTCCCCAGCCTCCCGTGTGATCCCTGGTAAAACCTCCCTGCTCTCTCTGGAAATCCCTTAGAAAGCCAGTACAGGTAGGCAATGCCAAAGTCAGGGGTTGGTGGTGGAAAACCTGGGTATATCTGTCGGATTTTGTGTTTGGTCTTTAATTTACATGGAGAGGATGGTCATTTTCGTTTGATTTATTGAACAAAACAGTGTTAAGCCGTGAAGAAAAACTTTATTCCCACATGTTGCTGCTACTTCAGTGGAAAAAAACTACATGTGATTTCTAATGAGAGTGCAGCAGGCACACAGAAGCCAAATCAAGTTTGCCCTGTGGTCCAAGAGCTGGGAGAATCTGAACCCATTTATGCCAGTATTGACTATCAATTACATCATACTTCCTCTCTTCAGGGGTTTTCCTCCACTTAACAGAAACCTTTTCTTGCTTCGTGGAGGACATCGCAGTATCAGCCACAAGTTAAACTCCGGCCCTTCTTACTCTAGCCTGTAACCTGCCCTCACTCCGAGACACACAGCACATAATGCAAGGATCACATCTGCAGATTGCAGAATTTCAGGTGCACTCACTGGAAGCCATTTGCTTAATGAAATCACCTACGTGCACCGCGCAAGGTCTTCATCCCAGGCATCCACAAGGGGAAGGGCCTGAAGGCTGGATTATAATCAGGAAAATGGGAGTGAAAGCCTGAAAGAAATCCCACTGCTCTGCGCATTGTGGTGGGATATAGGGCACTGACAGTGCTGAATAAGCCCGGCACCAAATGATTTGCCTTTCGAAACTGGCAGAGAAGTCACAACTCCTTTATGAGCTCAAAGCACTCCACCAAAAAAACTGAAAATCCAGAGTTTAGTCATTCTTCCTTGTATGGGCTAACCACCTGCTGCTGGCTTATAGGTGCAAACGCATTGCTTGTTTTTACTCATTCGGAAAGCCTTTCAAAGTGCTACCTCCTTCAGAAATACACAGGGACATGATTTTGTCATCCAGAGAGACTTTTAGGTGCCCAGATTCTTCAGCAGGCAAGGGCCAGTACTAGCTGAAGAGGATACCTGTTTCTAAAACCTTGGACTTTTGTTTCTTTGGGACTTCCAGAAATGCCCCCAAATTTACAAACCTACTTCTACAATCCTTAAGGATGAACTAAATGCCTCTTCGCCCCCCTCCACTGTGGTAGGTGAGAGTCCTTGTGAAAACGGCAAAGCCACGTCTTTCCTTCTCCTCCTGAAAAAATCCATCACTGGTGGGAACACAGAAATTTCACAGGGTTCATGTTAAGTGATCGCTTAAACCAAACCCCAGACAGCAAGAGCAGGAGCAGAAGCAGAGAGGGGAGCCCGGGGGGGTTTCCAGGAGGTGTGCTGGCAGGTGAAGATGCCTTTCCTCAACGAGGTTTTCCCAGAGGACACACCAAAATTCCCAGCCACGTCGTGCATGTGCACATGTGGAGGAAGCTGGGGAAGGGGCAGCTGTGACCACCCCAGCACACCAGACCACCAAAATGAGGAGGAAAAGGGGCTCCTGGGGGAAATGAGTCCTTTAAATGAGCTTTTGCCTGGACCTCTCCCCTGGTTTGTCTCTCATCCAAGGCCAACAGCAAGGAGGGGGCAAGAGCCATGGGGTGGCCACCTTGAAAGTGGGACTACCTCTCTCCCCAGTACGGCCATGCCTTGACCCCCCAGCAGTCACCGCAGCTGGGGCAACCTCACCCATAGCTCCCTGTCTGGCTACAAAGGGGAAGGGTCTGTCTCCCTCCCGCAAGGAGGTGAGGGGGTGCAACCGGCGCCGTACAAGCACCACGGCGCAGAGAGCCTTGCCTGGGCCAGCACGGTGGGAACAGATGAGGTGGGCACGTAACGGGGGTGACCGAGGTGATGGGAGCAAGGGACCAAATCTTGTTATCACTGTATAACTGGTTTCATTCAGGGAGGGTAGGGGAAATGGAAGAAGAGAAGGAGGCAAGGGGGTAAGCCAGGCGGGAAGGGCTGGCGTGAGCTCCCACGGCCGTGAGGGAGCGGGAAGGGCTCAGAGCAGGCAGCGCAGGGCAGGAGCATCCAGACACTCTCCAAGGCAGCGCTGTGCTGCCAAACCAAACCACCTGCAGATGCTGCTGGGGCCACAACTCTCCAGTGCTGCCTGCCCCAAGGCAGGGATCTGCTCCCCGAGCGATGGGGGCAGCCCGGGACACTGCTGCCCTGAAACAGTCACACAGGCTGGGAAGGAACTTAGAAATACATGCAAATGGAGGATTTCTGTTGTATTAGTGTGGGCAGAGAGTGGTTCCTCTGAAATAAGCAGCGGCACTCATGATTTAAGCTAGCCGTCCCACAGTCACTGGAGTGTCTCCTGCTTATATCAAATAAAGCAGAACAGAATTTGCCTTGATCTGGTCTATATTGAAACCCTTTTCCAAAGCTACTTTGTGCTACTAACTTCGCTGGACTCAGTGCAGTTACTCTGAAATTCGAACAACACAGCAGTAAACAGATATTTATCTGAAGAGGTTTAAAAGCCAACAGCCTGGTTATGGAGACTGGTGAGATTTCCTTTATTGACTGTGCAATCATCAGTGTGATTTAGAGCCCCCACAGGGGCCCTGCTGCAGGCTCTCTAAGAGGCAGCTGTGACAAAAATCCCCCCACAAGCTCTGCTGGGCACTGCTGCTGGGGACAGCAGAGCTTGTGGGGGGACTTTTGTCCCCAGCTGCTGTCCCCAGCAGCAATGGCACTGGGAGGTTCCTCATGATCACCATCTTCCCACCCTCCTGGTCCTGCCTTCCTGGTGTCCTGCCCTCCCACAGGACCAGTTATTTGTCTGGCATCACACCCCTGCTTCCCAAGGTAATGAATTACTGCGGGATGCAGCTTTGCACTGAACTTCATTAACCGCAAATACTGTCATCCCTTTTCCTGCCACACCATGCAAGCCAGATATCCGTGACTATCGGCAGTAGATACGCATTTCTCAGGCTCCCGGGAGGACCCACTGGTGTGTAGCAGATGGTGCACTGGACTGATGGATGCACAGGGCTGGGGAGGTGATTAACCCTTCTTGTCTCTTGGGATCATATCCCAGTACAGCCTGGCACTCCTGTGCTGCTCCGTTCCCGTGCCAGTGCAAGGGGTTTATGTACCTTGTTAATATTGAAAAAAGAGGGATGTAAGTTGAGGAGCCTCATTCGGTACTGTCTTGCTCCATTTTTGGACAGCATTGGTACTCTGAAAAAGTACCAGGCTTAAGTGAAATAGTGGGCAGCCAGATCCAAAAAACTAGAAGTAAGCACAAGACTGAACATCAAGGTGCAGTAAGACGGATCCAGCCCCATGCTATGGGTGCGAGTGCCAGGGCTGTGTTATGTCTAAAGAAAATAGCATTTTTTCAGAGTATATTGAAGGGTTACTTTTGAAAGAAGTTAAGTAAGGAAAAAAATTGATCTTCGGGCAGTCAGCATCCCAACTTTCTTTGCTAGATAATCACCTACTTTTTTTCTTTTTGTTCCTTTCCCACTTTCTCACCAAAATTAGATGAATAAAGAGAGGTTAAAAAGAAAGAAATGGGAAGAAGAGAGAACATTACGCTTATCTGAAATTCTGATTTTTTACAATGTCATCTCTGCTGACAACTTTGAACAAAACATATTATTTTTTTCTTTTTTTTTTCCTCTTAACTCTTTTTTTCAGTGAGCTCTCTCTTACTGGAAAATGGTCCATTTTTGCTAGCAGTCCTACTTATGAAGAGCAGGAGGAACAATGCCAGATCAGCTGGCATGTAAAATACACTTCCAGTCATTATATTTGGGAGCTCTGAAGCTTCTACTTATGATGCGTGCATCTCTGTGTAAGCGCTTCATGCAGAGAGCCCCGGCCACTAATCTCATTTTTTGTGGAAGAATCTATTTGTCAAAGCTGACAATGACATGAAGAAATACTGTGTTTTGGTGCAGAGATTCAGTCCCCGGCAATTTTCTTTTTGTTTCCCAGCCAGCATCTCGCTCCTGTCTGAGGTCAGACTAAATGATGTAACGGTCCCTTCTGGCCTCCCAGTCGATGCGCTGGCGGCCGGGGCTCCTCTCCCCGCTGACAGGAGCGATGGCTGCAGCTGAGACCCCCCCTGGGGACCGGGCTTTGGTCCTGGGCTCACACCAGACTACCAGGTGCTGTGGGACAGAGTTCACAGCATGCACTAATGTGAAACGTGTCTCTTGCGATGATGTTAAACCTCCCCATAACAAGAACAACAACAACGACAATAAAAAAACCCCAACCTCTTTAACTCTTTCCCTCACACAGATACAGCCAAGAAACCCTCCGGTTTTATTTTGACCATTTACTCGTGGCTGAGGCTTTGATTTTGTTTGTTGTGTTTTGCAGGACTCTGCTGCCCTAAAGCGGTGTCTGAGCAGTTTGACCATGCAGGGATGTCGTCGAGCAGTCTCTTCAAATGCTGTCCCTGGCAGGAGTCGGGGCACTGCAGGTTTGCCTGACCTCTGATAATCTGACCGCGATACCACCCGACTCCTGTGACCCTCTTTCTCGGGATAAGGAGCGCTCTGCGGTCCAGGCCTGGGAGCACGAATGTGTTGAACCCCACAGTACGGGACTGGTCCAGCGCCCTGGGAAGTGCCTTTCCAGACTTACGGAAGAGAAGTCTCGGGTTTTTCTTTTCACCAAATTCAAGACGGGGCTCGAAGACCCAAGCAGCCTCCCCAGCAGTCCCTACCCTCAAATAACCCGCGGCGGCAGCAGCCACCATCACCTCCAAACACCTGGGAAAGCGGGGTGCTGCCCGGCGCCCCCGCCCCGCTCCCCACCTCCCGCCCCGCATCTCCGCACTCACCGTCTGGGACGCGGGGATCCCCCCGACGCCGCCGCCGCCGCCGCCGCTGCCCCGCCGCGCCGCCCCGCCGCCCCGCCGGCCCGGCATCGCGGCGGCAAAGCGGCCGGAGGAGCGGGGCCGGTCCGCCTGGGGCGCGGAGCCGGAGCGAGTGAGCGGAGACCCCGCTGCCGGCTTGCCCCCCCCCCCCGCCCCCCCCCCAGCCCTCCCAGCCGAGGGAGGAGTCGCCGCCTCCCCTGGCAGCCCAAGGCGAGGGGACCGCCAGGATGCCGAGCTGGGCGATGGCAGAGCCGGGATCGCTAGGATACCCGTCTTCTCGCCCTAAAAGGGGGACAAAAGGTCGATAGGTAGGGAGAAACGAAGTGAAAAAAAGAGAAGACCCTTCATGGCTGCTTATTTATTGGTGGCGCAGCCAAGCCCTCCCCACCGGGATTATTACTGAGGCAGCGCGGCAGGGATGAATGTAGAATCATAGAATCATAGAAGCATCTAGGTTGGAAGGAACCTTTAAGATCATTGAGTCCAACCATCAACCTAACATTGACAAAACCACCACTAAACCGTGCCCCTCAGCACCACGTCTACCCGTCTTTTAAATACCTCCAGGGATGGTGATTCCACCACTTCCCTGGGCAGCCTGTTCCAACGTTTGATAGCCCTTTCGGTGAATAAATTTTTCCTAATATCCACCCTAAACCTCCCCTGGTGCTACTTGAGGCTGTTGCCTCTTGTCCTGTCTCTTGTTACTTGGGAGAAGAGACAGACCCCCACCTCTCTACAACCTCCTTTCAGGTATGTATGTAATGCTGTAGGGTGTCGGAAATAATGAGCACTGCTGCTGGGGAACCTGCAGCCCAAATTTGAGTCCCTCTGGCACGCAGGAATGAGTGATAAGGCCAAGGGACATTAGGGATGGGGGACTGTGTCACCACTGGCCTGGAGGTAAAGGCTCTATAATGCACTCGTCATCCCTAAAAGTGTCCAGTTCAGTTTGGAAAACACATCCTCAGCATCCTCCTGGGCACAGGTTTGGGGAACCACCCTTTTAACTCCGGTAAGAATTGCACAGGGATCTTAAACAACTGTGAATGACTTTCTACTACTGAGCACACTCCATCTTCTTATTGAAATCTAAGTGACCCAAGCACAGGGGGACTTTATCAGTTCAAAGTGGGCTATTTCTTCTACAGACTTGCCTGTACTTAACCATCATATTTTACAAGTGACTTGCTCTCACTGAGCTGTGCTGCTTGGCAGCTAGAGATAAAGTTGAAGGATTTGTTTCAGGCAATGATGAATTGCCTCCAGATGGGACACTACCTCTTGCAGTCCGGGTTATGGTATTTAAGCTAGGAAAAAGCATAGGAACTGCTCTTTCCCATGAGAAGGACAAGTAAGCGTGCTGTCAAATGTGGGACGGATAATTAGCGCTCCAGTTTGTCCTTGAGGAGGGGAAGGGATGAATTATCACGTCCCTGACTGTCCACAATGCACTCCTTAGAAAAAAAAAAAAAAAACACAGCAAAATATAGCACCTTTCAAAATCACCCAGGTCCCTTGAAAGGACAGGTAGATACAGACTTCTGCAAAAGCTGCATCTAATCACAGTGACTCTGCCCTTGCTGGTGTACAGCCGGCCGCTGCAAATCAGCTGCCCAGCTCTGCCAGTATTTCCCTCCTTTTCCTGGCTCTGTGTGATCCAGGGAGTTCTGGGGGGCTTTTTGGTTTGTTTGGGTTTTTTCCTCTTGTATTTTTTCAGCTTTATTGCTGAGCATATCTCTTGTATAAAATATTAATAAAACTTCCTTCCAAGGTGCCGGGTTCCCTCCGTGACACCCTCTGGCAGCCTGCAAAAATCAAGGGGGAAGTTACACGAGGTTTGGCATCATCAGTGCTATTATTGTGGAGGCTCAGTTAAGCCCTCCAGGACATGAACGCAGGCCAGCTTTTGTGGAAGTTGCAATATGTTCCCAGACAACATGATCAGGAGTGATTGATTTCTACATTTACAGATCTGTTTATTATTTGATATTAGCTAAAGTTGGACAGATAAAACTATGGCTTGAGGCCTTCAGAGAAGTGAGACAGATCGTTGCTTTCTGCCTATTGTTGTTTAGATCAGAAATGTCTTCTGGATCACCGCAAAGGGAAGAAATTTTTTCTACGCTCACACAATGTCTTGTCCAGGACCTATTGGAGATATTGGAGAATTTCAGAAGGTGGTAACTGAAGACTAAAGTGAAAGGAAGAAAGTGAAAATAAGAATTGCAAACGTGGTCATATTATTTCTTACAATTCATGGTTCTTTTGGTGCTTATGCTAAAAAAAAACCCCGTGTTTTGCTCTGCACAAAGCCTCAAAAGTGTCAGCGGTGTAAGATTAACTGTGACGCCTAATTAAAACAGGCAGTCTCCAATTAAGATAATAAAAAAATGCTATTTGAAATGCATAAGAGACTGAGAAGTTAAAGAGACACTTATCTTATCCAAGAGCTTAGCAGGCTTTCATTTGCAGATACTCAAGAGAAAAAAAAGTGAAAACGCACCCTGGAACATAGCCCAGGAAAATCAGAGCGGAGTCTGCGAGCTCCTGTGACGCTTCATTACTGAAGTGCCTGCTGCCAGCCAGCCCGTTTGCTTTTGCACTCCATCTGCCACGTCTTGTACATACTGAGATCCAGGCCCTGTTGCCATCCCTTCTCTTGACAGCTTCCCCTCAGGTGTCCCTAACGACACTGCTCGGAACACCTGAACGGTGCAGGACCTGCACCAGCACCCGGGTTTTGCTTGGGGCAGGGACAGCATTTCACTGACGTTCAGCCAATGCTGCTCGCTCTTGCCCCCCTGGGAGCTCCATGCCATACAGTAATAACAATAATTAGTTCAAGGAATTGATAGCAATTCTCCAAAACCTGAAGTTTATTTCAAATTTATTTTTCCCATCTGAAAAGCTGACTCGGTCTCCTTTGCCTGCTGTTGTTACTAAGCGAATTAGCTCCCGGGGAGTACATACGTATGTTCAGGTATAGAAACAGATGTACAAAGCCTGTGAGCACGTATGTGCGTGAGAGTGTGGTGGGTTAACCTTGGCCGGCTGCCAGACACCCACCCAGATGCTTTCTCACCCCTGCTCCTCAGCAGGACAGGGGGAGAAAATAAGAGGAAAAAAAACCCTTGTGGGTTGAGAGAAAGACAGTTTAATAAGAAAAGCAAAAATCTGTGTGCGCAAACAAAGCAAAAAGAGGAATTCATTCACAACTTCCCATCGGCAGGCAGATGTCCAGCCACTCCATGGGAAGCAGGGCCTCAGCACACGTAATGGCTGCATGGGAAGACAAACGCCATAACCACGAACATCCCCTTTTCCTCCTTCTTTCCCTGAGCTTATTTTGCAGAGCACGATGTCATGTGGTGGGGAATATCCCTTTGGTCAGCTGGGGTCAGCTGTCCCGGCTATGTCCCCTCCCAGCCTCTTGCCCATTCCAGCCTACTCGGTTTTGGGGCACAGGGAAGAGAGAGAAAGAGAGAAAGCCTTGACACCATCCAAGCACTGTTCAGCAGTGATGTGTTATCAACACTGTTCTAGCCCCAAAACCAAAGCACAGCACCATACAGGCTGCGAGGGGGAAAGCTACCTTTCTAACTTCATCCCAGCCAGACCCAGCACAATCTCCATCCCTTATTCCCTAGCATTTTTGTCATGCTCAGGTCCCGCACTACCTAATATATCTAGGTATCCTCTGACCATCCCATTCTATCTGTTTCTCATTCCTGAAGTCCCCTCTTACCAGCACTTACCATTTATACTACATATTTGAACCTTCTTTACACCCAACAGTCAGGTTTATACATCCTCAAAGTCAGGTTTATACATCCTCATTAACCACTATACCCTGTTCCTTGACATACAGAGAGGTATTATTCCCCCGTTCCATGGAGCTCCCCCACAAAATGTCCATAACATCAGCCAGTGAGTCAGGCCCCATCTGTCCAGGCCATTGCCCAGGACAGGAGAAGCAGCATGTGGGATTGCTGGGCATCAAGATCACCTTGGATTGGGTCACTGCTGCACTTGCCTGGTTCCTGGTAAAGCTCATTCTCCATTAGTTAAGGCAGTTCCTGATGCGTTACTTCCTACAGCATACAACTCAATTCGTGGTTTATTTTTCCCCCAAGACTAAATCCGCTTGAGATACACACTGGATCTCCCCATCATTCCACATTACTTGCCAAGTGTACCCAGATCCTTGAGCGAAGACAATCCCATGAGTGGGCTTGCCTTTTTCCAAAGGGAGGAGCAATGCACACTGCTCTTCCCAGCCACCTCCCTACATGCACCACAGGGACCTTATCTCCTCCCACAGTACGTGGGGAATTGTTTGGGCAAGACCAGGATGGTCAGCAGATCCTCTGCTAAATTTACATCCCAGTGTTTTCATGCCCCAGCACACAGTGTTCTCAGCAGTCTTAACAGTTCATTGTATCGTTCAATCTTTCCAGAGGCTTCTGGGTGATAAGGGGTGAGATACATCCAATCAATGTCATGTTTCTTGGCCCAGGAGTCCATGAGATTATTTCAGAAATAAGTCCCATGGTCTGACTCAATTATTTCTGTGTTACCATGTCACCACAAAGCTTGCCTTTCAAGGCCCAGGATGCTGTTTCAGGTAGTAGTATGGGTTACAGGGTATATTTCCAGCCATCTGCTAGTGGCTTCCACTATGATGAGCATGTAGCCCTTGCTTTGGTGGGTTTGTGGCAGTGGTCCAATATAGCCAAATCTGCAAGGCCTCTATTCCCTCTGTTCCAGGGAGACTTTACTCACTTGGCCCACTTGCTTAAGACACTTTGCACATTCATGGGTGACCTGTGTGATGGCTTCGGTGGTCAGGTCCACCACTTGATGATGAGACCATTTGTATGTTGCATGTCTCCCTAGATGTCCTGATGTTCACGGGCCCACCAAGCTACAAATAGCTCACTCTTACATTCCCCATCCAGGCCCACATGAGCTACTCCAATTCTAGTGGCCTGTCTACCTGCTCATTGTTTTGATGTTTTTCAGTGGCACAGTTCTTAGGCTTGTGAGCATCTACATGACATACCTTCACAACAACGTTTTCTTCCCAGGCAGTGATGTCTTGCCACAATGCAGCAATACAGACAGTTGTACCTCTGTGCTACAACTGGTCTGCTTCTATTGCTGTAACAAGCCCCACAGGGCATCTGCTGCCACCCGTGAGTCAGTATAGAGATAGAGGGCTGGCCACTTTTCTCTTCCAGCAATCTCAAGGGCCAGATGGATGGCTTTCACTTCTGCAAATGGACTTGACTCACTCGACTCCTTCAACAGCTTCACCAACTTGTCTTGTGGGAGTCCACACAGCAGCTTTTCACTTCTCATGGTTTCTTACAAAACAATAGGATCTGTTAGTAAACAGAGCATGCTGCCTTTCACTTTCTGCTAACTCAGACGGTGGTGCTTCTTAGGCTTCTTGGGCAATCCCCTGAAATCTTCTTCTTCTGGCCAAGCCATGATCTCTTCCAAGACCCCTGGGTGGTTGGGGCTCCCCATTCAAGCCTGTTGCATGATCAGTGTTACCCTCTTACTGCACGTAGCGTCAGTTGCTTCCTTGGAAAATCCAGTGCCACACATGGAATCATGGTGCCCAGAGGAGCTGTGCTTCTGTGTCAACAACTTCTGAAGTGGCTTGAACTCCTTCGTATGCTGCTAGTATCTCTTTGGCTGTTGGGATATAATGGGCTTCAGATGCTCAGCGGTCCCAGCCCCAGAATCCTGAAGGTAGACCTCAGGTTTTTCCAGGTGTTTTCTGCCAGAGGCTCCAGGTGAGGCCATGCTCCCCCGCTACAGCGTAGGGCACATTTCACACGGCTGGTCCTATACAGATGGGCCAGTCACAATGGAATGCTTTTGCCATTTGTCCCCTGTTCAGCTCACCTCAGCCTCCAATACAGACAGCTTTGGGATCCCACTGCCACTCCAGAAATCCAGATGGGTTCCTCCTTGCTGTGCCCTGATGGCATTAGGGTACACTGTGCACCAGTGTCCACCAAAGCTTTACACTTCTGTGGATCTGATGCACCAGGCCATGAAATGCACACAGTCCAGTAAACCTGGTCATCCCTTTCCTCCTCCTGGCCAAAGGCAGGGACCCTCTGTCTGCAGTGTTGGACCAGTAGTCCCTTCTCCAAAATCAAGGGAGGCACTCTCAGTCCTCTTCTGTACCTGGGGAATGACTGGTTGTCTTCTACTATCTCAGGAGCAGCTGAACTGACAGCCATCTTGGGTGGCCCCTTCTTAGCAGCTCTCTTCCCCCACAGTTTGCATACATGGGCTCCTAACTTAGAGGTGGGCTCACCATCCCACTTCGTCATGTCCTCCTGGTGACGCAGGAAGAACCAGAGACTGCCCATGCAGTGTGTGCCTGGGCTCCCTGCCCTTCTGGCTGAGGAGAAGCAGGGAGGGCTCTGCAGGGTGCCCCTAATGGCCGAGACGCTGGCCTGTGGGGATGAGTAGGGAGACAGGTTTTCTTCAAAACATCAGAAACGATGGGATGCTCTCTCTGCAGTTGGTATATCAAAGTCTGGCCGGTGCATCGTCACCAGATGGCTGGAATATGATGTCAATGCATTTCAGACCATCCTCTTCTACATGATTTGTGTACACTGGACATCATCTAAATCTCTGGAGACCTAGTTGTCGTACAGGTCACTGTAGAAGACTTCCAGTACTGCTAATTCCCTCAAATATCGGATGCCTTCTTCTGTAGTAGTGGCAGCAATCTGCTTGCCTGTCTGGTGGTTGTAATCTTTTTGCATACTGCATACAATCTTTCTCCCAGGTTAGGGACCAGGGAGTTTCTGCTGATGGGGTGATTTCTTTCAGTTCTTCCCCTTGCTTCTTTGTTGAAGGACCAGCTTCCTGATCAGACCCTTCCTCCTTCTCCTCCTGTACTAACTGACGTTATGGACCCGTTGACCTCTGCATCCAGTGCTTCTTTTTGACTACTGGGGCAATCACTATAGTTAGGGTTTCAGTCCCTATCTTATCCATGGTGTTCCCAGATGTGCTTTGGGTCCCTGCCTCAACCGTGCTCCTCTGATGGTGCTGAATGGAGGCTTGAGAGACACGGGGAAAAACCCAGTACAGTGCTAAGAGCCGCTGGGTTTCACTGGGGTACGTATCAAGTAGTGCGCCAATTCAATGGAATTACACGCCTGTAGAGGTGTAAGATCCCAGGCTATCAGAGGTGATAACCACCCCAGGCAGCTGCCCAAATCCTCCCACACACCCTACCACCCAGGGATCGACAGCCTAAAGGCACGTTTCCTTGTCACCTCACTGACAATCTGTTTCCTCTTAACGTCAGAATGAAGCCTGCTTCCACACAAATGACAAAAAGATGATGACGTTAGTCGAGCAGTTTACAAAAGGATGTGCGAGGACCTCAGGAGCAACGAGGTGGCCACATCAGTCCTGGAGGGAAAGAGGGATGTGCGATCCCTCACCCTCTCTGCAGGACAGCCCTCCCGGCACAGGAGCAGTACACATGCCAGGACCAAAAGCACGGCCACTGCTTTTATCAGAATGTTCCCAGGCACAGCTAAACACAGAGATAAGCAGTGCAGCAAAGAGGGGAGCTGAAAGCAGTTGCTGACGAGCCCTAGGCTCTGTTACACAGTAAATCGAGCTTGGGTAAACCAAACAAGCTCTGTGACCTGCGCAGAAGCCTGCCAATTATCAGCTACCACAGCTATAGTATGCCCAGATCAAAACTGTCGTTATCTCATGCCCCACGTTGGGTGGCAATAAAAAGGACTGGTGAATTGATGATGGCCGGCTGCCAGGTCCCCACCCAGATGCTTTCGCACTCCCCCTCCTCAGCAGGACAGGGGGAGAAAATAAAATGAAAAAAAATAATCTTGTGGGTCGAGATAAAGACAGTTTAATTAGAAAAGCAAAAGCTGCGTGGGCAAGTAAAGCAAAAAAGAGGAATTCATTCATGACTTCCCATCAGCGGGCACATGTCCAGACACTCCGTGGGAAGCAGGGCCTCAGCACGCGTAACAGTGGCTTGGGAAGACAAACACCATAATCCTCCTTTCCCTGAGCTTTTATCAAAAAAGATGTCCAGCCTCTTGTTTGTGTGCTGTCTGCTGTGCGAAGCTCTGTGGACCGTATTGGAGGGCTGGGAAGTGTGACCCACTGAGCCCTTGGCAGGGACCCCACAGTGAATGAATGTCTGTCTTCATGTGTGCGGGGTGGGGGGGGCTGTGTGTGCCCGGTGGGTCTCTACTTGGGAAGAGATTTGGCACCAGAGAGCTCATGGCTCTTGCGCTGGGCCACAGGAAAGCTCTGCATCTGGGAGAAATGCTGCCTGCAGCGCTGACGGGCAGCAGAGAGCAGCGCGGGTGAGACTAACAAGGCAGGGGTACGACATGGATCATACCCCGAGCTGCTGTGTGTGGGTCAGGCGCTGCTAATGCTGTGGATCTGCATATCCCGGGATGTTTCACGACGACTGCTCCGGAACTGTATGTTGAAGGGTTTGTACGCTCAGAAAAGAGGCACATCCGCATCTTTTTCTTGTCCCCAACCCTGACTGGCAAGATCTGCTTGCAAAAGAGTCCAGACCTGTGGTCTGGAGGGAAATGGGTGTCAGGTGGTGTGGAATGAGGCAATATTTGTTCCTTTAGGCCAAAGAGCAGCAGATAAATTGCTGGTGGATCCTGAGCAGTGAGGCAGCAGGAATGCATTCCTTCTGGAAACATTGCTACAAGTACACACAATAAGGCTTAGCTGAATGTTTGCTGAGCGCTCCTTCCAGGTCTCCATGGGAAGAAAACGTTAGTGATTTACGTAGGTGGCTGCTTATCAGGGACTGGGGTAGGAGCGGTGTCAGGGCCTGTGCCGGGAGCTCTGCTCTTGGGAAAGCGGCCAGAGATGCTGGAGGAGATGAATAACCAGCTCCATCTCTGGGACTGCAGACTAAATGTGTTTAATGCAGTGTGCAAACAGAACAAGGTTGCTCCCTACACAGGGTTTGGCAATGAGCCCACAATAATCTCTGTTTTTTGAGGCACAGCATGCGTTTTTCAGGTAGCTGTTGAGTGTTTTGTTTGGTTTTATCCAGCCTGCTCTACACACAGTTTGGATTTGTGTCTGTGTATTTGATTTTAGATGTGCCCTGTCATTTCCAGTGAGATGCGCGACTGGATTTCCACATGGACAGTGTCCCTGGACATGTTTTCAAAGTGGCCAGGAGCTTGAGCTCTTCTGAAAATTTCCCCAGGTATTTTGGAACCCATGTGGGATATAAATTTTTTGGAGGATCTGCTCCAGGGAATAACTTCTGGTTTTCAGCAGTTTTGTTCTGCCACTTCCTTTATCCTCCTGGAAATTACAGGAAGATTTCCATAAGAACCATCAAACACAAAGCAGAAGTCCAGCATCCTGCCTATCTGCGTGCTACAGCCTCTGCTTCACTCTTACAAAGTGTGCTGGAGCTGTGTTGCACCTTTTCTTCCACCTCCTGGCTGAGGAACCTCATGATGGTGGTGCAAAGCTAAAACACCAAAATCTGGCTCCATAGCAAGGAAGTTACAAGGGTTACTTACTGGGACATCTGAAAAGATGGTTGAATATAGGCAGGTGCCGTGGATTAACCACAGACAGCAACTAGGACCACGAAGCTGCTTGCTCATTCCCCTCAGTTGGGATGGGGAGAGAACTGGAAGAGTAAAAGTGAGAAAAAACTCGTGGGTTGAGATAAAGACAGTTTAATAGGTAGAGCAAAAGCTGTGCACGCAAGCAAAGCAAAACAAGGAGTTCATTCACTGCTTCCCATCGACAGGCAGGTGTTCAGCCATCTCCAGGAAAGCAGGGCTCCATCATAATAATGGTTTACTTGGGAAGACAAAACGCCATAACTCTGAACATCCCCCGCTTCCTTCTTCTTCCCCCAGCTTTATATACTGAGCATCACATCATATGGTATGGAATACTCCTTTGGTCAGTTGGGGACAGCTGTCCTGGCTGTGTCCCCTCCCAACTTTTTGTGCACCCCCAACCCACTCACTGACGGGGCGGTGTGAGGAGCAGAAAAGGCTTTGGCTGCTTAGCAACCACCAAAAACATCAGTGTGCTCTCAACATCGCTTTCATCCCAAATCCAAAACATAGCATTACACCAGCTGCTAGTAGGAAAGTTAACTCTGTCCCAACTGAAACCATCACAGCAGGTAAATGTATTTTTCCTCCAATCTCATTCAAAGGACAGGCTGAAACAGTTTTGCTGAACTTTTTGAAAGGGTTCAGCCCAGGGCTGAGACATAGCATGGAAATACTCAGCAGCTGCAGTGAGAAAGCCCCGAAACCCAGGATCTCAGTGTGGACTAAGCAGGGGACATGTGGACATGTCAGAGGCATTGGACTAGATGATCTTTAAAGGTCCCTTCCAACTCAAACTATTCTGTAAGTCTGTGATCTTAGTGTAGACTGTGTAGGGTGACCCCAAGTGTTGGCTCCTCATGTTACGAGTAGATTTTGCAAAAGGTCGACACCTTCAGGGTTTATCAGAGGAGGGAAATCCAGACAGGTGTCACTAGTGCAGGGTGTGCAACAGGTGACATCAGTGTCTTTATATATGTCCCTGCAGCCAGATTGCTGTGGCCTGTCCTGCCCTCCAGTGCCTGCAGTGCCATCTCCCTCTGTCCCCTCTCCTATCCTTCTTACACCCACACACACACTTGAGGGATGCTGCTGTGGCTCTGATCAGGGACCAGAAGCTGCAGACTACCAGGGTCTCCCCTGTGCCACTGTGGGTGCAAGACCCAAGCTGCAGCAGTAGACATCATGAAAAGCTCCGTGAGGAAGTGGAAGGCTTCTTCTCAAACCCACAGTGGTGGAAGGCTTCTTATCAAACACAAAGTAAAAACCATTTCCTTCCAGCTGACATGTCCAGGACTGCATTTTACCTCAATATTCAAAAAATTGCAGTTGATATTTTCCATAGCAGCCAGGCACCCACCCTGCAGGGCCCAAGCCCCAGTTGTGAAGACCCATGTGCAGAGAGCAGCTACATGCCAGCCCCCGTGCACTGGGGCTCAGCTGCCCCTCTGGAGGCCCAGGCCCACAACCAACTGCCCTCCTTCGTTTCTGTGTCTCCTCAGCCCAAGTCACGATGACCCTCCCTGTGTGCTCAGGGGTAGTGCCCAAAGCCTCATCTAAATCTCTTGGCCTTGCAGGACTTCCTCCGAAATATTCCCTCCAAACTCCTGTCGGCCGACCTCTATGAGAAGTGGATGCAAGCTCTGGAGAAGCCAAGCAAGCAGGAAAAAATTGAAGAATTGAAAGAGTAAGTTTTGCAACCAGAAAGTTTTGCAACCAGCCCCAATGTGAGGGACTGGCTGGTAGTGTCCAGTGACATCTCCTGAAATTGAGAGTCTCATTTAAAAGCCTGTCATTTACTTCAGCTTGCTATTGCTCCATGGGGTTTTGTTTGGAGGGCTCTAGCAGCAGCACTTCCTGAAGTTATTTGAATTGCCCTATGAAAGGACTAGTGTAGGAAGAGGAGAGAGGCTGCAGTGCCTCAGCCAAAGCAGTCACTGCGCTGTGGGACAGGCACTGACAGGGAGCCTCCACATCTGCTGGCGGTGAGGTCGGGCATGTGGAGACCATGGCCGTGTTTTGCCCTTTAGAAAGAGCAGCTGTGGAGGCCAACTGGGAGTGCTTTGAAAGCTGCACAGCACAACTGCAGCCTTTCACGTGCCTTTGGGAAGTCTCCAGTGACATCTCCTGGTGCCATCTCATCTACTCAAAGACATGGACTGCTGTAATGCTTGCCTTTCAGTCAAGATCTCATCATTCAAGATCTTCTAATTAACCACACGCTCAGCTGCCGTTGGGGATTTCTGAATGATACTTCTGCTAAGCAGTGAAGAAAGCACACGCGTGCCTCTCTCTGGAGGAAGTGGAATCTGTCTGAGTTTAATTGAGACTTGCTCGAATAAAGAAGTGGTGGCTGCTGCACCATGCATTAACGTCACATTTTGTTTGTCTTCCTGCAGGGTGGCTGACAAACTGCCTAGACCAAACCTCGTCTTGCTCAAGCACTTGCTGTCTCTGCTCCACCACATCAGCCAAAACACCGAGACCAACAGGATGGACTCCAGCAATCTGGCCATCTGCGTTGGCCCAAATATGCTGAGCCCAGAGACGGACAACACGCTCCCGCTGGAAGTGCAGAAGGAGATGAATGACAAGGTGTGTTGAACCCACCAAGCAGCCACCCGCTTTGAGGCAGCCCAGAGCCATCCCTAGGGGTCCCACCGCCACTGCAAAAGCTGAACGAAAGAGCACCCCTGGACATCGGGGGTGCCCCTCAGCTCAGGTGCCTGCAATGTGATGGGCAAGGCTGTCCCTCGTCTCACCTCCTCTGGGCAATAGTAGCAGTGGCCCTGCAGTCCCCTACGTTGTATCACAGCTCCTGAATACTTGTCACGCAGAGAGCAAGGGGCACCTGGTGGGCATTGCCACCCACGGGCCCTCTGGGCAGTGAGGCTGAAGCTGTGGCTGATGGCGGTTTGTTTGTATCGGGGCAGATCAATTTGTCTGCGGCATCAGGCCTCATCCTCCAAAGTGGACTCACCCTCTGACTTTAAGCGAGGATTTTTTGCCAAGAAAGGTTGGACCAAATGATCCTTGAGGTCCCTTCCAACCTGCTATTCTATGATTCTATGATTTTGACAGAAGCCACTCTGCTCTGTGCTGCCCTTCACACAAAGACAGCAGGCGGGAGCAGGAAAGACTGTTTAGAATGTTTTCATCCCTTTTGACTGGAACTGTTTTCTCTGTGCAGGTGACAGTGTTGGTGGAGTTCCTTATAAACAATTGCTCAGAGATATTTGGGGAGGACATTGCCTTGCCTGTCTGTGCCTCGGCTGAGGAGTCACCAGAGCACACAGACAGCTCCACAGGTATGCGAACAAGCTGGGGATGTCACAGACTGGGGCTGCTGGGCTACATTATTTATTTTGGTATGGGAATCCATCTGTGGAAACACAGAGAGTTGCAGAGGGTTCAATATGTTGTTGCATTTTTTTTTCTACAGGAACACTTTCCAGAAGTTCAAAATGACAACACCCACAGAACAAAATTAAATCCCAATGTTAAACATCTGCCTCAAGCACATTCTGTTACAGATGTGCTCATACCTCAAGGACCTTTCTGGCAGTCCTCAAAACAGAGTATCATTCTCCTAACATAACAGATCCAGAGGTCTCTCTTTTGTCACTGCGTCTCAGGAGGAACAGGCTATGAAAAGAAAGACACGTTTTCAGCATACTGATATCATATCAGTGTCCTTTTTTGCACTTGCCTTATCAGTTAACTTCTCCAAGAGCTGTTTATTCTTCAAGGTTAGCTGAAACTCAAAGGTCTAGGCACGGGCTTCAGAAGTCTGTGGAGTGAAATGTCCTTTCAGGAACCGCTTTCAAGAAGAGCGGACATTATAGAGTACATGTCATCAGAGCATGCACAGGTGCCTTGTGCATGCTTTAAATTTGGGTTTGAGTTTTGGTTTTGGCTTCACAAAAATAATTTTACCATTCATTTCTTGGATAATTTTTGCCTTACTGAAAGGCCATTGTTGACTGAGAAGTTAGGTGACCACCACTTTTCACCAGAACAATGTCTTACCTCCTCAGCAGTCAATAATCATGTCCTTGCTTTTGAAATAGATTAAAATATCACCCGTCTTTTGGGCTAGTTCAAGATAAGTATTCAAGTTCTTTTATTTGTCAGTCTTCCGAGGCTGCAGTTGAAACACCTGAACAATCTAAACTCTGTCTGTGTAAAGAAACACAAAATCGTGATGAACACATGTCCACCATGATGGTCCTGCATCAAACCACTTTTTATCTTTGCGTTATATCTTTCATTCCTATTGTTTTCCTCCTGCTGTGATTTTGTGTTTGAATTACAATTGTGTTTGTTTCCTTTGGGTTTATTTTCTGTTTATTGAGGACCCTGAATTTTCTTTAAAGTATAATTTGGATAATTACAGCTGGTCTGTTTGGTATTCTATCCTATGATATATGTGCCGGTATGTACACTTAAGGATCACTTCTTCATGTAGGTCTTCACAGGGGATGGAGTTTTCTTTCCTTTTAAGTAAGAAGTGTTGTATATGTCTCTTGGATAAACATCCCAAGGAGAATGCTGCTGTAGGATGTACTGTTGATGAGTTAACTCCTCATATTCCTATTAAATCTCCTTTCTTACAACTTTTACAACTAGATACACCTTATCTGGGATGCACAGAGAGGCTGGAGCATGCTAACAAACTCCACCAGCCTGCCTCTGTTTCGCTTTTCCATATTTGCTGCCTAGCTCATCAACACCTGGCCTAGGCCGGATGAGAGCTCAGGAGGTCTCAGTCCAACCTCCTGCCATGCGCTGCTGGGAAGAGCCCGGCTCTGTCATCCTGCTGACCCCCCCCCCAGGTGCTGGGGGGCTGCTGTCAGGCTCTGCTGAAGCCACCTCAGCCCCAGGCTGTACCAGTCCTGGTCCCTCAGCCTCCCTTCACAGGACAAGTGCTCCAGCCCCATCCACTTTGGTGGCCCACTGCTAAACTCACTTCCGTTGATGAGAATTCTTTCTTTTTGTGCAAAACCCAACCCATCAATTACCAATGGAGTCTTTTGCAGCACCTCTGAATTGTCCTATTTTCTTTATTAAGTTCCTTCACCTTCACTGGTGGCCTGTTTAATTTGTCATAGTCATTATTCAAATTATGTATTTCCAATTGGGAGTTGAATTAGTGCCATATTCATTGATTTAGAAGGGCTATGAGGTTTGGAATACTTACAAAAGCTATATGTAGCTAACAATAACAAAGAACAGGTATTCATCAACTGCTTTTCAGGCACACTAAATAACTTTGGTTGCTTCTTTTCTTCCATAGTTTCCCACCACCAAAAAATACCATGCTCTGTACAGGCAGTGTCCTGGTTAGTCCTTGCTCCTGGCATGGAGCACGGTCATTATATGGTTTTGTCTGAAAGAAATACACTTTGGGAAATACAACTTTGTAAAATACTTCAATCAGGATTAGCCATTTAGACTCGTACAAAGACTTGAAAAAGATTAAAACTGAATTTACTGTCTATTACCAGCAGATGTCACTGATAACACTAAAGCAAAGCGCATTCACCTGTGTGGTTGAAGTCTTCCCCCAAAAGCAGGTTTGCACACCCACCTATTGTCTACAGTTTGCACCATGGCCACAGGCAGCTGACGTTGCAGGCATTAATTTCGTATTTGTCATGCGGAGCTTATTCAGTGTAAAGCCCTTCCTAGCATTGTTCCTGCTTATCGTGCATTTTGAGTTGTGTAATATTTTTGCCGGAATCTCCTTAGGTTGGATGGAGATGGGGTTGGGGACCGGACTTCCCTAAACATACATCCATGGGAGTGACTGGGAGACCAGTGTGTCAGACTTAGTGATGCAACCTGGCGAGGTACCAAAAGACACACTTTCCATAGCTTCAGGTCAAAATCAAAAACCTGAAAACTGAAATGGTAATAAAATTCTACCTTCTGACTTGTTCCACAATGTTTGTAGCAAGAAACAGAGGATTAGGCTCATCCTGCAAAGATCCGTCATGGAGTTTGAAGTTGCCAATACAGAGGGGATGCCAGCAGCCACCCTCAACCCCTTGCCCAAGGCAGGCAGAGGGGAGAGATCCAGCCAGGATGGGCCTGAGGGCTGTCAGGGTGCTGGGAAATGACTAACAATAGGAAAGCTATCGTCACGTCTGCCTCTTCTGCCCTTCAGCCTCACTTGGGCATCTCAGCAGGCAACAGAGCGAAGGCTGCTGTTCCTGAAACTCTTCAGGTTCAGAGCGTTATATGCCACATGTGCTAACCCAGCGGGCCAGATCCCAGAGAGTGGGATGTCAGGAATGACACCTGAAGAGACAAGTACCGGCTCCACATCTCATAGCCTCAAAAGGGATGTCCAGACTTTTCACTGGACCGCTTGTACGTGCGGCTTCACAGGCAGAGCCTGCCTTCCCTCCATGCTGGGCTAGGACACCCAGTGATAATCAGGGCAGCTGTTGGTTACATGGAAAACTCCCTTGGAAGGTGTCAGTTATTCACCTCTCTCTGTAGATAGCTGAAAATAAGAAGTAATGAGATGTAACCCCTAACAAATCCACTCGGTCTGAGGATCTGCAGATTTCAATGTGTTAAGCTGAGTGTCTGTAGTCAGAGGGTTTGAGGTCAAAATTGGGCTAGTAGACCCAGACACTTTGTAAAGATGGAATATTCCTCTGTAAGCTCCTCTGTTTTTTAAGTTGTAGTAATTCAACAAACCGTGCTATATTTTTCATTTATTATTCACTCCTAAAAGTATCCAAATATATGTCATCCATCTGAAATTAAAATAATCCATGCTCACTACACCTGCCTGTTAGTATTTGAGAACAATCACTCAGTTTCTTTTGATGACACGCAAGACTGGAGTCAAAGGCTGGCAGTGAAAATTTCATTTAGGTGTCAAAGTCAATGGGACCAAGATTTCACATTGGTTTTGCTTCCACAACGATGGAGACTCCTGTCATGACTTGATATAAATCAGCCTCATTACGGCCAAGTTTATCTGGATGAAAATAAATTAAAAGGACATTAAGGTGTGGCTTGTGAGAACTGTAAACATTTTAGCTTCTCTAGTGGAATACTATATGTCAGTTTTAGGGATTACTCATTACTGGATATCTTGTCACATCTATACAAGAGATTTAGCATCACTAAAAGGACTACTGTGGATATTTGTGAAAGGATTCAAGCAACCGAATGCTGACTTGAAGATTTGTTTTGGAAATTGTCCAAGGGGGAAGTGGTGAACTGGAAGATTTTAATTTC
Source organism: Chroicocephalus ridibundus (assembly GCF_963924245.1). Taxonomy (NCBI): domain Eukaryota; kingdom Metazoa; phylum Chordata; class Aves; order Charadriiformes; family Laridae; genus Chroicocephalus; species Chroicocephalus ridibundus. Next base: position 62,493,227 of record NC_086286.1, on the reverse strand, counting down.
TGCCACTTCTGCTTTGTGCTTTATTAGCTGGAAAATTTAGTTAGAGTGTTAAATTGTTGCATTTAAATTGTCTATGACATTATTTTTGTTATTTAGGTTGCTATAAGAAAAATTAATGAATTGTATCCATTGCAATAATTCAGGAATATTGGCTTATGAAAGGTCAAGACCATGTTTAGAAGAAATTTGACAGCTTGCGCTTCTTATCTGAATTTCACATAACATTACAGTACTGTGCAGGAAGTCCCTGTCCTCACTTATCTGAAGTGATGTGAACTACGCACAACTATAGAAAAGAAAGCATGTTTAGTCATAGCTAGAAAGACATACTCTTGATTTCATAACAACACTTTTTAAAAGTAGAATGTGAAGAGTTCGATTGATTGTTTATGGTCTCAAATTGCCAACAGACTATAAGGTAAGTCCAAGGTGTTTTAGCTAATGCTGCTTGGGATTTCAACTGCTATAATGCAGGTATAGGGATATATGCATATATAACGCATAAATTATGGAAAGTTATGTGAGAACTTATGTTTAGATATCCTGCAGCATCATTCATATGAGACAGTGCCATTTTTACTTCATTAGAATTTACAAATACAATCCAAGCCTGTAAATCATATCTATACTTTAAAGTCTGTGCTTAAGAAAACAAATGTGGCAAGAAGATAATACTACATTGTAAAAATTATCTTACAGTAAATTTGCAGAATGTATTAGAATAGGGGAAACAATTCTTTCAGTCCTGAAGTATGGTGCAATCTGTGTTCTTTTGTTAACAGCTAATGGCTGTGTTTGGTAAAAAACTCATAAACCTGCTTCCATCCTCCTTAAATACAATATTTGTTTAATGATAACAGCAGTATGGAATGCTTATTTGATGAAAAATATTTCTTCATATGGATAAGGTGTACCCAAGCTTATAAGAAAGAGATTATAATGGCCATCCCCGAGCCACCTTTTGCAAGTGACTCCTTGCTGGTGGAAGGACATTACTGTGCTCTGCAGTCAGTCACGTTCCTCTGCCTAAAATGGAATTATTTAAGTTCGCCCCAACTTAAAGATAGCAATAGCAACAGGATTTACTTAGAAGCCTGTCTTGTTCCTACGCCAATAAAAACTGCTCTGCACCGACCCAGAGAGGGCATCTTGCTAGCAGACAGATCGGTGGTTGGGCAGGTTCTGCTGCATTTCCTTCCTTTTGCCCCAGAACATTTGCAGAAAGCAGTGTTAGAAATGTGCAGCGGGGACAAACTGACACATGGGGAGGGAGTTGGTTGGTGATGAGAGGTAGCTGAGTTGTGTGCCTGACAGAAACAAGAGTTACAGCTCATCCTTGGGTCTGTGCTGTGCAGGGGTGGCAAGTGAATGTCTTGAGGCTGGAGGAAAAGTGAGGTTACTCCATGGTGACCAACCTTCATGCTCCTGTAAGCTGCCTGCCAAAATCCTCATGTGATCAAGGGTTAGGGAAGAGGAAAGAGCTCCAGCATGGGTCCACCTGCTCCCCATGGGCCCATGCTCTCCATGGGGGTGGACAGCCACATCTGCCAACGTACCTCTTCACCAAGCTGGTGCCTGAGGTGCCTGGCAGTGTCTGTGCCTGCACAACCCACTGCTCATTGTGTGAGACCGCTCCAGCCGGGGAACCACACTTGCGCTGCTCAAGGATCCACTGCTGGCCACCCCTGATCTGTGATCCTCAATGACACAATCCTTCCAGATGCATACACTGCTTCTGAAGGGTATTTTACTCAAGTGTCAGAGCCAAACTCACAAGCATTAGGATTTGCCAGAGCAACCCTCAAGGTCCTTACACTGGACACTTGACAGGTGCCTGTGGAGAGTCTCACGGTCCCTGCTCCATGCAGTGCCAAGGATGGACTTGCCATGGGAGCCACCTGGGGCCACAGCACTACAGGGTCTTGTTGGGGACAGTGGCGGGTTTGTGGCCGAGGGCTGCAGGCAGAGAGAGAGCAGGCCGGCCGTGACACCACTACTGGGATTCCTCAAATCTTGTCTCTTCCACTGAGGTCACATGCAATGCTGGGTGACTGTGAGTGAATCAGCTGAGAAACATACTTTTCTGTTCCAGCCAGGCATAAAAATCAACTAATTTAAAAAAACTTAAGAACATGGTCATTGCAAACAATCAGTTCACTAATACTGGAATTCACAAATGCAGCTAATAGTACCTTTGTTTAACAACTATTGATTCAGTATATGCCTCTGTAAGTACACTCAGATTATTTCCAACAAACAATTTTAAAACTGCAGTTTTCTGGATTTTGACTTGAATTGCAATTTCCCTCCAACAGTAGCTTGACACATGCAGATGGGTCGCACAGGGCTGCAGCAGCACCTGTGGGAACGGCCGGGATGAGCTGAAGGAAAATGAAGAGGGTACCAAAGTCAGGCCTTGTTCAGAAGCTGAAACTCACAGGAGCTGGGAGAGCTTTTCCCTGTTCCTCTATGGACTTTGTGTGAGCTTCCAGGGAATACAATGGTTTTTTACTGCGTGTACGCACACATAGATACAACCAGAACATGCAACCAGCACTTGACAGAAGCTCAGACTGTGTCAAAGTACATTCATGAGAATGGTTCAAAGGAAACATTTGGTTCACCATATGAACTTGAGAAGAACCCAAACCTCAAACAACTTTTAAGACAGAGGCACGTGGGGACTGGCAGTGAGAGTCTCTGAAAGAAAAATCATGCACTGGCACAGCAGTGTGGGACTTGAGACTGGAAAACCCCTCAACCACAGGGACACAGTGCCAGCGCCCCTGACCTCTCACTTCCTACGGGACCTCATACTTGTGACTTTTGGACTTCTACTACCAGTCTGAGGTTTGTTAAAAGTTACCAGGAAGTACAGAAGTTGGCTACACGCTTGCAGCCAGGATGGTATAAATGCATGTTGAGAGTGGGGCAGGTGGAATAACCGCCCTGCAGCCTATTCTGGACTGAAGCCCAATCCCTGCTGCTGGTCCTGTGGGACTAACCTCGGTGACCTACCCCATCCTCTCCAGGCCTGTGACCTCCAACCAAAGACTAAATTCAGTTTTATTGTCATTATTTACAATATATGCTAACACACTCCTGGAGAAAAGCATTATACGAAGCATCTAAGTCTGAGGTGCAGCTGCCTGTTTAAGCGGCTGTTGAAGAACTGCTCACCCTTATGAAACTGCTACCTCTGAGGGGCTGCTCAAGCCATGGTCTGGATGGCTATCAGCAACACAAACGGCAGTTGCATAAAAGAGATGTGACTTCGCAGCAGGACTGGCTTCCATTGCCAACCCCTATAAGCACGTGCTGTCTCTCATTCTGTACATATGCAGCTTCTCTCCAATCCCCTGCAAGATCAGCAGAGCAACAGGAACACGGGTGAGGCAAACAGGAAGAAAAACAGGTTTATCACTTGGCTTTTGCTGGGCTACCCACATCCATCCTGAACTGGATCCTTATATACCTGGGAGGTTGTGCCCCTGAGCCAAGAGCTGTACACTGGTATAAAATCCTATCCATATGGCAAGGGTACTCCTCAGCAGAATCACATGCCCGTCCTCTTTTCACTTCTCCTTAGGGATAGGGTCTTCCCCCATGTTGTTTTCCACTGCCCAAGGACTGATACGTTGGATTTCCATTATGTTTAAAATGAGCATGAGAGTCTATAGTGGTTCTCCAGCCTTGGCAGGAAAGGAATTAGGGCTTTTTCGGGAGATCTATGTTGAATATTGTTCAATACAATGGGATGATCATGCTCCCGTTCCCCATATGGTCTCAGGGTACTTCCATTCCTGAGCACAAAAATTAGGCTTGTCTTTGGAAAAAAAGAACAACAGGAACAACTGACTCTTCAATGGAAAATGTATGCATCGCCCCTTCTCCTTCTGGCAGAAAGGCTGGAACAGGAGCTACCTGTGTCACACAACGCAACTGTACGTCCCTGCTACAAGGAAAAATCCGAGGATCAAGCCCAGCTGACCCCATTTCCAATTTCCGAGCTGGCCATCAGCAGGTGCCCGCTCAACCCCTCACAAGTGCCTCTGTGGCCCCTCGGAGACACCCCCTCCTCTCTGCTGAAGGCACTGCTGTGTACCACACGTGGACATGGAGCAGGAGAACGCCTCCGCCGTGTGTGGACCCACCGTGGGCGGACCCACCGTGGGCCACAGCCAGTGCCAGGCTTTGCCAGGTCAGGTGCAGCACCAGCACGTGGCTCAACGTAGGGGAGGCAGGGGCTGGCACCACGCAGCCCCCGACGTCTCTTCTGCCGCGCCAACGCCTCACCCTTGGTCTCAGCCTTGGGCGTCAGCGGGTTCGCAAGGCCTGGTCCTGTGCTCCTACGTAATAAACACGAGTGCTGCAGATGTGGAGCCTGGAATTTGTAGCTCTTTAGGCAGGTATTGCTGGTATTTTAATCACTTTCTCAGTGGCCCATCTGGCTAATTCTGACAGCAAAGAAGACGGTTTCTCACTTAGGACGAGAAGTCATCACTTTATACGAGCAGTAAACTTTTTGGCTTGCGGCCATCTTCAGAAATACAGATTATTAATATTTATTTATATCAAATAACTGCCTAGAAAATACAGGCACAGACCAGTGCTCAGCTTGATAGAGCAGCACTACACAAGCACACAGCAAAGCAACCTTCCATCCCCCACTCACAGAATCGCCTAGGTTGGAAGGGACCTTTCAGATCATCGAGTCCAACCATCAACCTAACTGACAAAAACTATCACTAAACCACGTCCCTCAGCACCACGTCTATCCATCTTTTAATTACCTCCAGGGATGACAATTCCACCAGTTCCCTGGGCAGCCTGTTCCCATGTTTGATTACCCTTTCAGTGAAGAAATTTTTCCTAATATCCAACCTAACCTCCCCTGGTGCAACTGGAGGCCGTTTTCTCTTGTCCTATCACTTGTTACCTGGGAGAAGAGACTGATCCCCACCTCCCTACACTCTCCTTTCAGGTAGTTGTAGAGAGTGATAAGGTCTCCCCTCAGCCTCCTTTTCTCCAGGCTGAACAACCCCAGTTCTCTCAGCCGCTCCTCGTAAGACTTGTGCCTCTAGACCCCTCACCAGCTTCGTTGCCCTTCTCTGGACTCACAGCACCAGGCAAGAAAGAAGTGAGATGCATGGAGCATACAGAAACGGCATTTAGGTACCACAAAAGTTTATTGCAAGGATTGCCGTTTATGATTGATTAAAGATTGTGGAAAAAAACATGTTGAGTGAAATGACAGTTAAACATAGAGAGGACCGTGCTTGGTCAGAGCAGCAGCATTTCTAGACCAGTCCAGGCCTCTATCTCCGAGACCAGCTGACACGAATCATCTAATGACAGCGTGAGGACATGGGAGGCTGCTCCCCAAAATGCTTCCGCAGGATGCGGATTTGCACCTCAAAGGGCTCCTGAATCAGAGGTGTTTGTGTTAAGCATCCCTGCGCAGATCGTGCCTAATTGCTTTTTGAACTTCTGACATCCCCGACATCCTGTAGCAATGAGTCCCAAGATTTAATTGCGTTCCGTGTGAAGGGGTACCTTCTTTTGAACCTGCCACCTCATAATTTCATTTGATGATCCCTCTTCTCCCTCAGCTGCTATGTTAAGCATTTCAGTAAATACTTCTCCTTGAATCCAGTGGCAACTCCATATTTAGAGAATTCGTCTGTGTTACATATATATATAAGATACACTGCAGGATATCCTCCCAAGTAGCAAATGCATATTCTTTATTATCTTACCAAGGTCTCACCAAAAAAAAAAGAGCAAAAAGAAACCACCCAACAAAAAAAACCCAAACAAAACCAAAACAAAAACAAACCTGGTGATCCTACAGCAGATACCTTATCTGATATGAGAGTAGCAATGCAGTATATGCAAGTAGTAAGCTAAGAACATGCGTAACACAATGGCACAGCACAGACCAAGAACAGGTATGCTATGGGCATTTCCACAAAACCAGCGTAGCTTAAGCAAGTAAAAACACATATTCAAGTGATCCACTGCACTTCTAGCGCTTGCAATCTTTTGAGTATAGTCAGGAACTGGGCATATTTTTAACATTTTCCTAATCAGATATTAAAAATAAAGCAAAAATATTCAAATAGAAGGCCATTTGCTTTCATAATCAGTCATGTTTGTTTTAATACTGTTCTCTATTCACCTCCATATGATGCATCCTAATCTTTCCAAGAGCAAAAAGGGATAAAAAGACAACCCCACTTCATGTTGCTCTATTCGTGGATACTCTTAGTTTACACATTCATTGTGCATGCCAGTATAGGATTGGGAGGCTTGAGCATTAAGCCCCAAGCAGGGACTTTTCCATCAGTATCTTATACAGAACGGGCCTGGCCCTGTAACACCTCTGAAACCGCAGCATGTTTCAGACTAATGGAGAAAAGATGGCAGAATATAGGCCAACACGATAAGCTTTATCACTCCACTTCCTTCACTGGTAACAGCCAGTCTCAGATCTTAAAACAGATGCTGTTTTAAGAGCACGCACAAGAAATTACTGCCAGGGAAGTGTTTCTTCGTGACAGCATGGCACTGGCTGCCCTCAGTCACTTCAGACAGAGGAGGACAGCAGACATCAAAGGACGAAACAAAACTAAAATCAGGAGGAAGCGTCACCGAGTCCCTGAGGGAGAGCCGAAGTGACGAGGCCAGGCACCAAAGCCCCGAGGACGTCGTGCCCTGCCCCGGGGCCTCTCCCAAGACAGGAGGATGCGCTCCCGCCCTCCAGCCGCCCCGCCGGCGCCCAGCCGGTTCCCCGAGCCGGGCCGGTATCAGGGAGCCGTGACAGGGATCACGTGGGGCGGGGAAGGCGGCGGGAACCGGGCCGAGGCAGCAGCCCCTCAAACCAGCCCCACCGCTGCACCTGCACCCGCGCGACACCAACCGCTGCCCGCGGGCTGCTATTTATAGGGCGCTATTTTAATCGCGCTCGCTCATTGGCTGCCGCCCCTGTGACGACACGGGCTCTCCCAGGGCAAAGTCCCTCCGTTCCCTTCTTCCCCCGGGGCGCGCGGGTGGTGGCGGTTGTTCTGCGCACGCGCAGGGCCTCTGGGGTGAGGGAGCCGGGTGTTACCCCGATGGGGCCGGTTCTGGAGCGGCTCCGGGGCGGGCGCTCCATTACAGCCTCATCGCGTTGGGGAGGAACACTGTGGCTTCTTCCCCAGCTGGAGGTGGGGGATACCCGGGTCGCCCCTGTCCCGAGGCGCTGTGCTGCCTTCGGGCAGTTTGGAGCTGCCCGCTCAAGATGGCGGCGGGGCTAAGGGAGGCTTCCGCGGAGACGGGCAGAAGGTTGCTGCTGCCGGGGCAGGCTGGGGCGGGCAGCAGCGCCCGAGGGCGGGGTTGCGAGGGATCTGCAGGCAGGGGTGGTTAGAGCCAGATTTCAGGGGTTTCATCCCTAACCTTCCCTGCAGAAGGGAAGAACATCCCGTGATTCTGCACGTCCATCTGTGTCCTTGCAGCAGCGAAGAGATGAAAGGCTGGCAGGGACAGCTGGGCTTAAGCATACACCTGAGGGGAGGGCGGGTGACAGGGACCAGCTGCGGCAGCCACAGCTGCTTTAGGTATTGGTCTGGCTGTAAAAGTGTGCTGTGGTAGCTCTGCATACCACTGATGCCGATGTAAATGAACCCTCAGGAAGTGGCCAGGCTGTGTCCATCTCTACATCTACAGACAACTTTAATTCAGGGTTGCTGATTTTGGTCTCTAGATAGGAGCATCCTCACATTCCCACTCCTGCAGGACAGGATGGCACAGAGTCAGATGGATCAGGTCACTGCAGATTTATTTTTGGCATATTGCACAAGTGCTTTGTGAACACTTAATCAAATATGTTATCAGGACTCAGTGCCACTCAAAAATAGACTCCAGAACACCTGGCCCGTAAAAGCCATGTGTGACTTTCATACTCTGTTTATAGAAACAGTTTGTGATTATGGCTGGGTTGTACGCTTTTAGCAGCTGCAGTCCCTCACTTCTCCAGCAGGTCTGCTGGTACGTTGGTATGTACCTGAGATTACAGTCTGAAAACTCTCCTGGGGAAGATGAAAGACCAGATTGCCATTTCATGTGGTCAAAGAGCTCAACAGTAAGTGGTGTCAAGATATAGTTGTATTCTTACATGGGCGTGGATGTTTCTCCAGTTCACCAAACTCTGTTCAACTAAGCACTTTGAGAAAGGTGCAACTGCAAGTATTAGCTTGGCAAACGTAGCACGAGACTGAACAAGCAGTGCTAATTGCCTCCCTTAAGTCTTGCAAGAATCATGATCCCTGGAATTCTTGGCCGTAGCTCTCAGGAGGGTGCAGAAGTAAAGCCATGTGGAGATGGGTGTCATGGGGAATCCCCAGTTTTCTACAGCCAGTGCCTCTTCGGGCAGTTAGACAAGTTGGAAATGCAACAACGTATCAGTGTGTCCCTGAAGTACTCATTTGTGTAAACCCTTCCTCTCCCACAGGAATTTGTCTGCGCAGGCAAGATCTACCTTAATCTGGAGCCTGGGCCAAAAGACTCCTGGACAGTTTCCACCAGGTGATAGGCCTATCACATGCTAAGCACAAAGATGGTGAAGAAGCACTTTTTACAGTTTTGCCTGATAACACCTGTAGTAAAATATTAATAATTTGGACTTTGGCTTAGTTAATGCCATTTCCTGAGACAGACCACATTTTTGGCAAGTGGAGTGCAATACACAAACTTTGCAGAAGCTCTTTCACTTTGTCCAACTTCTGTTGTAGGCTTTCAGAACCTGTTTATTTTATGGATTAAAAATTATTCTCAAAAGCATTGAATTGTTTAAACTAAAGATTATGCTACTGGTCACCTGGTAGTGCTTCTTAATTTCTAAAGAGCAATCCTGGGTATATGTCTTATACATATATTTAGAGGTGTATCATGCTTTCCATGTATTTACTCTACATATGAAGCACTGTTGAAAGAAAGACAAAGAAACACATTCCTCCCAGCATCTGCTGCCCATTAATTCATTAAAAGAAAATCTTCTTTCAGAAGGCGGTTTACTCAGGAATTACCCTATTCTATACTATAGGGGTTCCCCTGCTGTCACAGCTGAACCGCTGTCACAGCTGAACCACTGTCAAGCTGTATACAACAGCGTACTATAAAATTTTACACAATGTTTCACAGAGCTGGGCGCTTCCGTCACTGTTAGTGTTCCAACATTGATAGTGTTCCACCACTATCTAGAAAAGGAAATTGAGGAGTCTCTTGCCTCTCACGTTCAGAGCTTGATTACAAGTCCATTGAAACCTATGAGTCTTTTCAAGAATTTCACTGTATTCCAGGCCATGCCCTCAGGCCATAAAGATTCATGGAATTTTTTATAAGCCCGCTGCTAAATTGTCTTTACAGGGGAAAAAGTTAAGGAGGGAGCAGAAAGTGAAGTCTGCAGTTTTAGTATAGATCTGCCTCATAGCTGGTTGGCTCGGACCATGTCATGTGTCTTCAGTCACTTTAGCCAAATAAAAATAAAACTAGATTCTGGTTTTAGAATAGTCTTAATTTAAAGCCAGTTTACAATGATTGGAAAGTCAAAGTTCACTGACAGTAAGGGTCCTGACCAGGCAACATAATTTCAGTATTGTTCCTCAATGAGTGGTTTTGGAAACTTCTTCCCAAATGCTTCAATTAACCAAAATTTAAGAAGAAATCCAAGACTGTGTTATCAATTGATAAATCCATCTGTCAACTAAGATCCCATGAAAGCTCATATTTGGATGCAAAGATTTTATTACCTTTGAGCTAACAATATCAACTGCCTGATAAGCAAAGCACTTCTACTAATATTTGGAGAATAAACTGTGGCTGCTGGGATTATCCCCTGTCACTGAAGCAAAGCGAGAGATTCTCCAGGGTGTCATTGACTTAACTGGGAATTAAATCAGAACCTGTGCCAAAAGCAAAATGCAAGTAATTCCCCAACATTAAAACAGTGAAACTGCATTGTTAGTGGAGGTGTTGATTTGTGTGGGTTTTATCAATTAAATGTTGTAATTGTATTGGGACAAGCAGTTTTGCCACCACCACAAATCAAAGGCATCATCAAAGAATGTCAGCAAAGTTTTGCACTCGCTGAATCTCATCTGTTGGGGGGAAAAAGAGATTTGAGAGTAGTGTTTAAGAATTACATAGATCCAGTTTCTGCCTTGCCAGTGCCTGCCATGCCAATGCCTAGTGCACTGCTCAGAGCTTTCTGAGACCCCAGAATGACAAATAATGAACTGTAACCATTAAGGAACAGCTTGTAATTGAGGAAAGTTTGGGAATTATGTTATAGTTATAAAAGATGCTAATTTTAGGTCACCTTTGTTAACACATTTTCATGATAGATTGCATAAAATCAGATTCAGACGGCCTCATTAATAAACAATTTGTAATGCGCAGGGAAGGGTAGACTGAGCAGTAGTGTCTGCCTTTGCATTCAGAAGGCTCTTTTAAAAGACTAATGTAAAGGGGTGCTTAAATAAAATGAATTTGCCACATGCAAAAGATCGCTTACCAGGCTGCCCATATTCTTGTCAACCTAATGAGAGGCTGAAAATCTGTTTGCACAAACAGTCTTGTTGCAAATGTTGCTGCACAGGAAAATAATTGCACCTTTTATCGTGAAAATGTGAGCTCCAGAGTTCAGGGAAACAGTGCACAATTTTGCAGAAGGGAACACAGAGGTCATTTTGTGTGCATGCTCGTTAGGGAAAGGAATTGCACCGGAATGTGGGAGGGTAGAGAGTAAAAATTTGAAGCTCCTGTGTCTACAAGAGAACAGGGCAGTATGTGTGCCACAGTGACTGACGATGTACAGACACCATACTGAAATGATTCTAAAAATGTTAAGGATGAAAATTAGTTTTACTGAAGATCAGTCACTAGAAGTTGTCCATCACCTCTCCCCCTACAGATTAGTCAACTATTATCCTTGAGCATGTACAGGAATGCCTGCTGGGTTCATGCTTTATTCAGGCTCCAGTTCAGCAAGACTCGCAAGTATACATATGGGGTTAAAAAATATTGTCATTTCACTGAATTATGGAGGATGCTTGGTTTCAAGAATGAACCAGTCAGTAGCCTCACAAAGAGGTACATGCCTTGCCACAGGGTCCTGGCGAACAGTTTGGATACCTGCAAGGAAACAATGCAAATCTGAGGAGGGTCTTGCAGATCCCAGTCTCCATCTGGGTCAGTTCCATTTGCCATTCATCAGTGAAACTGCACTGCTGGAAACAGTGTTACATCTGCAGAGAAAGAAACGATGCAGTAATGACGTTTGAAACCTGCTTTGTGATTTAGGGAACAAGAATAGAGGAAAATCTGCCTCTTCTACAGAGGCAGATGTAACAGGACAATACAGGGGTTGTACAATTGTATATTTATAAATAATTCTAATTTTTAAAGAGTATTTTAAGGTGCTTTTAACAAATTACTCAGATGCTGGGAAGTAATCAATCCCTTGGGCTTCCTTTCTCACCCTTTTGGTTTCAGGTACCCATCCCGGGCCTGATCCCGACTGACTGAAATCCATGAGAGTTTTGGAGTAAGGGCAGGGCCTCTCTAATGCTGTGTTCATTCTGCATGAAGCAGAAGTCCTGTGGAAATAACCGAAACATTGATTTTTAAAGAGCATGTTGGGATCATTTTCAGTTCCTCGATTTTTTCATTAACAACATTGATTTATTTTCACACTGTCACAGGCTGGTAGCGGCGCGGGCTGGGACTGGATCAAAAGTGCTTGGTTTTCTCCAATGTGTTGTGTTTGCTCACCTGAATTTGCCACTACTCCCATAAAAATGCAGTACTTAATGTGACTCAAGTGTTTACACAGAACCATTGTAAAGGAGGCAGTAAATTAATTCCTTTATGGATAGACCTGTGGGTACATTCTGCTCACTGCCATGCTAACTGGATATTAATAATTAATGAAAAAAAGACATGAAGAATAGTGAAACCAACTCATTACACTGTTAGGATAATATAACATTTACTGGCTGCTGTAGCTGCCCTGTACATGTGCTCCAGTGAAGGTCCTTGTGCATCCCAGAGCAGCCTGTTCCCAGCCCAGAACACCTGGAGCCAGCTCACCCTGTTTATACGCAGTTTTTTTATTAACCATATTGCACAGAACAAAACTCTTAATCCCATAAGGCTCGGCCTTTGTTGTAGGGCCTGGATGGGCAACTCCAAGGAACCTTCACCTGATAAACCTTCTTCCTGCTTGCCGGCTGGCCTTTGATGAGAGAGTGTTTCAGGCAAATTCAGGATGAGCTGCACCTTCCTTCCTTCCTGGGGACGACAGGGATCGATCCGCTCCTCGCTCCACCGGGCTCTCCTCTCTCTCCCTCCTCACCTGGGTGCAGCTGCCTCCCCAGCTGGGATGAGGGGTGAGGAGGGCTCAAAGAGGAGCTGAACCATGGGGTGGCTTGAAGGGCATCGTTGAGAGGCTGTGAAAGAGGAGGCATTGGGTAAACAAGTATTGAAAAAGCAGCTTTGGGTTGGAAGATACAAAAGGAACTGCTGAGCAGAGCAAATTCTGTAGGAGAGATGGAGAGGGACTCTATGAGGGAGTGTAGCGATAGGATGAGGGGTAATGGTTTTAAACTGAAAGAAGGGTGGTTTAGATTAGATATTAGGAAGAAATTCTTTACTCTGGGGCTGGTGAGACACTGGAACAGGCTACCCAGGGAAGCTGTCAGTGCCCCATCCCTGGAAGTGTTCCAGGCCAGGCTGGATGGGGCTTTGAGCAGCCTGGTCTAGTGGGAGGTGTCCCTGCCCATTGCAGAGGGGTTGGAACTCGATGATCTTTAAGGTCCCTTCCAACCCAAACCACTCTATGATTCTACAATTCTATAAATCCAGTAATAGCACTGTGGCTAAAAGTAGCAGAATGAGGCTGGTAAGATCCATTTCCAGACTGGCACGCACAAACTCTTAATCTAATGTCTGATAAGGCCCATAAACAGCTGGATTACTGCGATCCTGTGATCAGGCTGACAGAATCAGCCTGATTCTGACCCCACACAAGCGCAAAAGAATTTCTGACTTTGTCCCTGTATGCTGCGTGCAGGTCTTTTGGTAATGCTTAAACCATGAACACAGTTCAAGGTTATCATTTCACATTAACAAGGGTTGGCTGAGAGAGTAATCTAAAGTAACCAATTAAGAATTACAATGGGAGCCTGTCGTAGTGAAGTCATGGAATTTTCTCCACTAAACCCCTCGGTTACAGGCCTGGTCCCACCATCTTGACTCTGAAGGACTTTGACATCAGGGCAGGATTACAAGCTTGAGTCCTGTGGGAAGGGGCTTACTTACAAGCATCAGTAGTTTGCATTGAAAGAATTTGCAGCTTTCATTCTCTTCTCTGCAAGCAGGGTTTCACTGCACCTGTGTTTCCTGTAAATGGGTTCCACAGAATTAATTACTGGGTCTAAACATGATTCAGTTACCTTTTTCCAAATGTTCTGAGGTGGCTTACAGGATGTGAGTTTGAATCCATCTGGGTACTGGATACATAGCATTGCATTTCTCCTCAAGGGAGGAATAACCAGGTTACCAGAAGAGCAAGAAAATAACAAAAATTCACATTTCAATCCTGCAATGTACTTCCCAGTGCAAGTTTTACTGGTTTGGGGTTTTTTTTTCAAAGTATACTCATTACAGAAATAAATAATTTAGACACGTGTAGTTGCTGCGATTGTTTTTCCCATGTATTAAAAATTTAAACAAAAATTTTATACCTGAAGTGAAAAAACTCAAACTCAGAGTTTTACAACCATGGTAAAAATCAGTGGTTAAAGATTTTACATCCAGGAGAGATAATTTTGATTATCTGCCTGGTCTAACATGAAACTCAGGTTGTCAGTCAGGAATTCCAGTAACTTTTGTTTAGGGCTTTGTTTGAGTTAAGATTGTCCTGCTGAAATTTAACACCTGCAAAAGCAAACAAAACTTTTTCGTACTTCTTATTTAAGTCATTCTTTACTCACCAGTTGCTGTGTCGTGGCATTTGAAACACAATACTTAATTGCTGCTTGAAGCACAGAAAAAGAGATCGTTTCAAATACTACACATTGGCAACCATGAGGAAAATGGTGAGTTTCTTTGCAAGCATGTCCAGCCGTTACTCCGCCCCATGAATCACATGCACATTTCTTTGCAAAGAAATCTTAGTTGAAACACCACCACTATTTCAAAAGTCCTTAGCGCTGCACTCATGATATTGCATGCTGCATTTTAAGGTAATTCCTGTAAAGTGGAGGGTTTTGTTACATTCCTTTTTTTTTTTTTTTCAAATAAGGGTGCAGACTGAACTCTGAGACAAGAGAGAACTTTGTGCAAGTCTGCGCTGTTATCTAGAGAATATTGTTTCTTATCTCTCTGGATCCGTACAGCACAGCTAAACCCACTACAGTGATGACTGAGCAGTTATTTCAGGCGACAGGGGTGGAGGGTACTGAGAGCAATGCAGGGAAGGAGCACATTTAGATACCAGGAAAGATAACTTGGTAGAAAATTATTCCTTGCTGTGACATTGCTCGCTTATGGGACAGCCTCCTGAAGGGATGAGGAGAGTTCCCATCAATTTGAACACAATTGGAAAAAATGCTGTATTGCTAGAGGGTAGGTTTTTTTGCTTTTGTTAGTCCTGTCCACATTGCTTTCTGGGAGCACCTTAGGCACAGATCTCCAGGATGCCCCTGAGCCACATCTGCATCGTGGAGGGTCCCCGCCTATGAGACCGGTGGCTTTCCTTGCAAGCACATCCAGCTGTTCCTCCACCCCATGAATCAGCTGCACATACACACCCTGTTTTGTTGTCGTCTCTAAGGCCCTTTTGGCGTGTTCCTGGCCTACTGCGTCAGGCAGGTGAAGGGAAGTTAGGCCAACAGCCAGGACTCTCCGTTTTCCCACTCTGTGCCGCTGTCCTGCCTGGCAGAGCAGCCATGGAGGGCTGGGCAGAGAAACTGCCCCGCAGGCCTGGCCTGCCATGTCTGCATGGAGTGGGCCGAGCATTTCTCGCAGGCTTTCACAGAGACCAGTTTCCCCATGGAAGGTAGACAAGAAGCCACTCGTGGCCCTAGGCCCAGAGCACCTAGAGACTGAACTGAGGCCATGCCTGAGGTGACTGCTCTTCAACACACTGTGTCAGAAACAGGCCCGTGTTAGCCAGTATGGCCTACTGTGAAGCCCTTGTTGTAACAATATCCCAAGCGCTAACAGGATTTGGCCTTAAAACTGAACTCTGCGAAAGGCCATAGCTGATGTTGTACTTTCACCTCACTTTCCATCTGCCCTGGTGGGCAGCCCATGGTCAGGGAGAACAACACAGGGCAGCCCGCTTGCTCATAGGAAAATGCCACACGTAACAGCGTAGCATGCTTTAGGGACAACATGGTTCAGCCATCTCTACAAGGTGTCTCCAGCTCTTGTGCTCCTGGTCTCTCTCAGATCCAGCATAGAGCTAAGCATGGCTTTGGAGATAATCCAAGGCAAGTCTATGAAGGTCTCTAATGGACATATGTTCATGCTAAACCACCCAAAGCAAAGTCCGTAAGGCCAAATGACATAGTTGGGAAAACCAGACAAAATCTAGGATACAGAAACTCTACTTCATGCCCGATTGCTGCAACAACAATGTTTTTACCACTGCAAGATAATTAAACAATTAGCTCATGAGCCATCAGCTCCGGAGTCACCAGATCCTCACCCTCAACTGATACCAGGTGGAGGGACACAACACCCTGCTTCTGGAGTCCAGCAGCACCTCACCCTTCTCCTCCCACACTGTAAGCACCTGAAGGTCAAAACAGAGCAGTGGGCCAACAAATCTGGCTCCAAAGGGCTTGCTAGGAATTGCTGAGAGGTCATGCAGATGAGAAGGTGATCATAAGGTTATATGTTACATGCAACCACATAGCTTTTCCCCCTCATCTTACATTTGCCTTTTATTAAAAGAGACCAAACAATTCATCATGTCACCTTTAAAAGCTAATCAGCTTATTAGTAAGTGAAATGCCGAGCCGTGTTCTGCCTAGGAGCAAACCAAGTCTGCGTGAAATCCTGGTTACCTCTGAGGCAGCACTTCACCTCTATTTTGAAGGCTGAAGTGGTACTCAATTAGTACCTAGGTCCTGAGTTACCTGCTGCAAACAGGTGAAATCCACCTGCTATTTTAAAGGTAGCGTAATGATATTATTTTCCAACGTGTTTTGAGTTGCTAGCCAACATGCTACAAGACTCAGTGTTTATCTTTAGTGTCATGCGTCAGAGGTAATTACTTCACAAACTAGGTGTGTCACTGGGAAGCACTGAAAACTCCCTTTGTTTCAGGTTGCCTGCATGCCTGAGTGTGGCAGGTGAGCAGTAATCAACCCGATCCCCTTCTCCTCCAGCGAGGCCTCACAGAAGTTATCTGGTTTGGTAGCCTCTTTGTTTCTGAGTTACTGACTTTAAGGCAGCTGGGGCTGATTAGATAAGGTGACTGTGTATCTGCAGCCTTCACATAAAATGGATTTAGTTTGCCCTCAGTGTTTAGCGGGGTTGTTGAAAACTAATTAAGGATATATGTAGCCATTTGTAAATTGTGTATGAGCTGTTCGCTATGAAACACAAATAGCTTTTTCTCATGAATGAATATTTGATTGCGGTACAGTTCCAGCTAAACTCTTGCAAAATATCAGAGTTAAAATTAAAGTCTGGTGAAAGTAGGCAGTGTTCTGCTTTGTTTAGCAATGTCACCCTGCTTATACCTGCCTTGTGTTTGGTCTTGCGTCTTTATTAGTGGCTGCCTGTTTTCAGCATTATTGTGTTATCACAGAGCAAACAGGATTTCCCAGGAGATAGGTGGATTCTTGTACTTCAGACTCCAGCTTAGTGTCTTACTCCTGATATATTAAGGTCAAAATTACCCTCCTTTATCTGCGAGAGAAGTCTCTATTGTATATTCGCTTCTAGCTCGGTGCTGGGAGTTCCCTGTGCAGCCTGCACTGCCGCTGGGCAGCTGCAGCCTGAGTGGAGCAGACACAACTTTAGCTCCTCGTGGCACTTGGAAATGTTCTTGTCTACAGCAGAGGGAAGTGATGCAGAGTAGGAGGGCTAATGTATGACTAGCAATAAACAGCAGCACCAATATTATGTATTTTCTGTTTCTCTTGTTGTTGGATGCAGCTGTTAAAGCTAACCAGCCTTATGCTGCAAAATAAACCTCATCTGTAATGTTCAAAGGCGGGGAGGCCTTGTTGTGTAGAGCACTTAAATGAGGCTAGGCAAAATACAGGAAGATAATCTGAAAGAGACAGTACTGAGTGGAAAAATAGGCTAGAGTGATATTTGGGACCTTCTGAACTTTATCTAGTAACCTCTGCATCAAGCAATTTTTTCTGTTTCAATTAGGGAAAAATAAGAGAAAACAGTCATTTATTTTGATAGCTGGAGAGTAATGCTCAAATTCTATTACTTAGTGGAGGTAAGAGTCATGCTAAATGTTTTATCTTGTCTCAGTATTTAACTGGAAATTGCATTCTAGATAGTGCATCTTCTGAAATTGAATGAGAAATACAAGTGCCAGTCAACGCAAACAACTTTCACAACTCATACTGAAAGAGCACTTGTCTATGGAGAGAACTGGACAGGAGGTAGAATCACTGTCATTCAGT
Organism: Chroicocephalus ridibundus; assembly: GCF_963924245.1. Taxonomy (NCBI): domain Eukaryota; kingdom Metazoa; phylum Chordata; class Aves; order Charadriiformes; family Laridae; genus Chroicocephalus; species Chroicocephalus ridibundus. The sequence continues at coordinate 62,475,525 of NC_086286.1, read as the reverse complement.
CTTGAGACTGGGATTTAAGGCCTTTCTAATGTTACAGGCTTGATTTGAGACTCACCAGGCGAAACCCAACAGCTTAGTTTACGCTGAAAGTCAAATAACATGGCCTTTCTGATCTTAAAAGGTGTGAGTCAGCATCATATCACAGGAAAAGAAAAGGTACTCTATGTCCATTAATTGTACATTGAACTCTACAATCTTATTTTAGCCCTAAAAGTCTAAATTTTGGCACTCTTAGTTAATTTGAAATTGCTTATTATTTGTATTTTTGAAGTCTTATAGCCTCATTCCCACCGTGAGAGTGATATAAATGTCAGCAGCATACATAATTGTAAAACAACCTGGAGTAAAAAAAAACTCCTGAACATAGACTGATGAATTATTTTTCCCTCTATCAACCAATGGGCATTTATTTTGCCTCCACCTTCCTTACTGCTCACACCTGCTCTAAGCACACATCTGTGCTCCATTTGTGAAGCACATGAATTAAGTTAGTTACAATTATTTGACCTGCTTTTTTTTGTCAACACTGTACTTATACATCTCTAGTCTGATGTTAAAAACAAAAACAAAACTAAAAGAGCTGGTCCTGGTAGAAAGAGTTCAGGCTTGCAGGGGGCATTTGCAGTATATGGTACTCAGCTCTGCTTTTAATCAGACTCCAAATAAAAAACACACAAAGGAAGATATCAAGGTGGAATAGAGATTACTTAACCAAGGGAACTCCCTTCCTCTTTCCTTTCTTATCATATGCATTAAGATCATTATTTCATTTTGAGACGTAAAAGCTGCGTTGCCCCTAGTTTCCATTTGCTTTGAGTCTTCAACAAACATGGCTGGATTTACATGTGTAGTATAATCTCCACAAATTCAGTATGTCATGAACTTCATTTGTCATTTTACACATTTTTAAACAATGTTTTGTGACATGATTGTTCTCATTCAATAGATTCAGAAAACTTAGTGCTTTTTCTATTTGTTTATTTTTGTTGGTAAGATCAATAGTTCATTGTGGATTTCAGTTACACAGATGATTACCATAGATTTTCCTTCCCTGATCACATGCGTGTTTAAACCTGCCTTTACTTTGACTAATATTTTATCTATATTTTACCTATCACTATGTCTTGCCTTCCCCATCCATTGTAAATAATTTCTCAGTCTCAGCATACTCCAAATGTAAATGCCACATTATGTTTTGTTTCAGTCCACAAAAAGATTTTATTGCACACTTTGCATCACTCCCTGTGAAAGTTTCCCATGGAAGACAAGCAAAGAATGTGTTACCAGAGTTATTACTAAGACAATTCTAATGGGAGCCAAAAGCAAACTGGCTTTGGAAATTTTCAGAATTTTTGCTGAGGAGAAGAAACATAATCTTCCTTTGAGCTTTTCTCTCTTTTGATGATGGGTAAGAACAAACCAGATAAAAGCTTGAAGTCTTGTCTGCTTCTTTTTCCTTCTTACCACATTTTAAAATAATCCTTCATGAACTTCATTATATATACATTTCTTCATAACCTAGCATGTCCCCGTAGGGCTCCGTGATGATCAATCAAAGGGTCAGGTAATCCCAAGCAACGCTTGGGGGTGCAGCTGGAAAATAAAATTAATGCAAAAATAAGGGCCTTCCAGCATGTAACCACTGGATCATATAATGAGATTTATTTGCAGGCCTGAAACCACCTAACCATTTGCTAGTACGAAGTAACTTGTGGGAATCCACGCTTACTGGAAAAAAAACCATTAACTGAACTTGGCAGCAGCTTCTCATTTAGGAACAACGGAAAATGAGGCACAAGCTTTGCACTTGTATATCCCCTTCAAAAGAAACTCAGAGAATGTCAACACTGCTTTGTCAAATAGATCCTGGTCAACTCTGACCTGAATTCATCAGGTTTTCAATAAGCTCAGTGTGGGTAGTGGGAAGGCAGCTCTCAGTGCAGACAGAAATAGAACTCTGCAGGTCCTTGGCCACTCTTCCTGAAGTCTGACATTTCAGGAATTATCATGCCAAAATTTCAGAAACTGCAATGGGGAATAAACTGCCTATTCAGTCACGCACAATGAAAAAGAAGCTATTGTCAATAAAACCATGTGGTTCTTTTTCCTCCTACAGTTCTTTCAATTGACAAAGAAAATCACCCTCTTGACTGTCCTCGATGAGGGCAAATCTCGTTAAATCTGTACAACATGGTGCAGAATGTGGCATCCTTTCTTTTAATCTCTATACTGAATGTCCTTTCTTTTAACTGCTATACTAAATGCACAGTCTGTGAGCTGTTAATAGGACAGACTTAGCTACTATAGATTTCCAGTTAGTAAAAAAGCCCCAGAGTAAAATGGCAAACGAACCAGCAGAGATGCTGCAAAACTCTTCCAGCTATGCCTTGCCAAAAATCCTAAACCTGGGTGAAGCTTTCTATATGGAGAAACAAGGAGTTCAAGGCTGCCTCTTGTTGAGACTGTTCATTTTGTGTGAGTGACCACGAATGGCGGTTTTAGGGCACAGGGTTCCATGTTTCCCAGTTCCGGGATGATCCAGTTTAGGAAGTTTTACAGTGACTAAAAACTGGCTGGCACTGAGCCTGTTAAGCAAAAGCCACTTTATAGTGATAGGATTTGCTTGAGCAAATTATGGCAAATACTTGGAATTCATAAATGTTTCACATCAAGTTGGAATGTTATTACAGATTAAAGTAGACCAGGAAAAATAAATGGGTCTTCTCTTTAAAACACGGATGGCAGGCTTGATGAGGATGACAACGCACAGTTTGGTTAGGGGTCAGTAAGGTACAGGAACTGTTACAGAGAAGAAAACAGAAACTAGGTTCTGCTACTGACCTGCTGAGCAATTGAGATCCTTTCATCACCTCCTCTGCCTTAGTAATTCCTGTAAATTGCTAGTAATGCTATCCTCTTAATAAAGCAGGTTAAGAATAAGTGCTGGATCAGAGCAGATCTTAATCCTGTAATTTAAAGGCTTCATTTTGATTTCAGTCTTACGCTTATTTGTGAGGTCTGACTGAAGATGCTGTAGTTAGGGTGGCTATAAAAGCTCTATTGTTTAGTTAACGCCTAAATCTAGAAGTAACCAAGTTCCATAGATTTTTCATGTGAAAATTTCCCTGGCTTCTACATTTGTACTTCTGCCCCAGGCTGTCTTGATGGGGGTTGATTTCTTTGCACCCATTTCATGCCCGCTCCGATGGCTCCAAAGGAGTTTCAGTCTGTAAGCATTCACAGATGATGCTTCTCAGTATTACACGATGTCCATGCTCCAAAAATTCAATATGCTGACTATCGGGACACTCTAAAGAAAGGCAGGGTACTGAAGGCTTTCATCCCCCCTCTGGAGGAGAGGGGAGCTCAACTAGTTGTACTGCGTCTGCAAAGGATGAGTGGGCTTCTGTATAAAAGGGAGGAATTATATACTGTCTTATCCATTCGAGGGGGAGGTGGGGAGAGAAACATAAAGAGCTCAGGGACCCAGCTATAGAAGAGACTTTCTTACTGCAACAAAGACACCCTGCTACCCCCACCTAACTGAGTATCTAATAAGGCACCACGCTCTGGAGCCGAGGTTTGAAAATGCACCTAGAAGAAGGCAAAAGCCCAAGAAGGAGGCAAAGGGTCTCTAACTTATGCTCCAAGCTGGCAGTTGTTCTGGTTCCTTCCACTGAAGACAATTCTGCATGTGTAAGCTCAGCATGTTCATGGTGGTTGGTTTTGGGTGGAGCGGCATTGAGTAAGCTGGTAGTTATGGATACCATTGAGGTATCTACCTTTCCCCATGTATTGCAGGTGATTGTGGGAGAATGGCACAAGGTTATGTGCTGTGGCAAACAGGAACCTAAAGATTGTATGTTGCCACACTTAATTATTAGTCACCGAAATTCCTTTTGCCTCTAGGTCTGTGTGGTTAGGTAGCAATGGTAAGTGTAAAAATAAAAAGGGGTTTAAGCTTGCGTATATAACTAACATAGGGAAACAAATACTCACCTGACTGATTCAAGACATTGAAGAGATTATGATTTATTAAATGAGGCATCGTTCTGACGTGGAATCACTCAAACATGGAGCCCCAGGGTGACGTCTCTAAACCCATGTTGAGCTATGGACAGGAAAGGATTTTGGGAATGGAAATCTCCCAGGATGGAAATGAGCTTCCCATTAGATCTGTGCAATACCCTATCTTGGGTATGCAGACACATGTACTTTGTTTGGCTTTTCTTTTTCCAATCACAACCAAAATCTGGATTTTAAGACTAAGGAATGAAAATATCTCACCTCTATCCTTTTCCACCCCCAAAAAAAATCCATGAACGCCACTTAGGCTTCTGAGTGAGAGCTGCAAAAGCTGGGTTCTTACAGCACTGCTTACTTGAAACAGTCGTTCCGTGTGCTTGGCAGCCTACCCAAAACACTGTGATAATCTGGTCTGGTCCATCTCCAGTATTATCCTACTGAATAAGGCACAAATCCCAACATAAACTTATTGCTTAACAGAAGAGCATAGAAAGCCTCCTCACAAATCATATTTTGTTAAATTAACCTGATCCAAGCAAATCTCAGTGGAATTGTTTCATCTGAAAACAGAGGCCACATCTGTTTCCCAAAGATGTTTGATGCCATGGCCCTTTGCTTAGAATCTGTTCAGCTTAGACTATTCACCTGCTCTTGCCGGCTGCCACCCCCAGGGCTCCATTTTGACAGTAAAGCCTCCTCTAATCCCCAGGGATCATGCAACAGGAAAGGAACATAACCGTGAATTCTCTCAGCCTCTGACTTGGCTTTCTCCACAGACCTGACACAATAACGATTCTTCGATTTTAATGTGGCACTATCAATTGTTGCCAAGTGGACTCTGTGGGGGAAGACACCATTTGGATCTTCTCCTATGCAGGAACTGTGTTGTTAGGGCTGTCCTTTTTGTTACCATCCCTTGATGTTTACCAGGCTCTCCACTGCCCTGTATTTTCCATTTACTGGGTTGTTATTTGCCTTGTTCTGTGCCTCCCAGTTCCTGTCCTATGCCGTTTCTGACCCAAGAGCCAGGCGCTGCTTGAAGCGGGGCTGTTGCAGGCAGCAGCGTGGGTGCAGGCTGTGCGATTTCTTTAATCCCACAGCTCAGCTGCATGCCATTGCCGGCACAGCGGAAGAGCTGCGTCCTACAGGCCGTTGCCCATGACTATGTAAATACAATGTGCTGTTACGACCAGCCAAGCGAGGAGATGCTGTGGGAGGCCAGCAGCTCCTACGGAGCTGGCGGACACTTTAGCTGCAGCAGTGTGTTCGTGAATGAAGAGGGAGAAGGAACAAGGGGCAGAGACACAGACTTTGTCATCTTTGTATCCCTATAAATTGTTAGGCTACTTGCATGATCTTTTTTGGTCCTGATGAAAGGTCGGGGCCAGATGAATATACTCTTTTCTTTCTAGTTTCTGAGTTTAAATGGATTTTCAAACTTTTCTCTCTTGCTGCTGTAGCTGCAAATGTGCTTTAATACACAAAACAATCCTGTGTTTGATTAAGTAATTTTATCTCCCAGCTTTGAACTGCAAGAAACAACACCGACTATTACAGACGGAAGACACGCCGGTGCCCCTCATCACAAGAAACGCCGGTAACCCATTCCGCCGTCCCGGGGCTGGCGGCAGGGTGAGCCCCCTCAGACTCCTCTCCTTCCCCGGTGCCGGACACCGTTCCCCGAGCCATCCTCCGCCTTGGCAAGCGCCGTCCCCGCCGCACCGGGCGGGGCCCTGCCCGGCTGGCGGCGGCGGCAGGGGCAGGTGCGGGGGCGCGCTGGCCCCGGCGGCCATGTTGCGCTGGGCAGGGCGGTGGGCGTGAGGGTCTCACCGCGGGGGGAGGACACACTGAGGAGAGGCGACCCAAGGAGGCCCCGCCGCCGCTCGGCTGTGTCCGCCGCGTTACCGGGCGCCGCCCCCGCCCACCGGCACCTGTTGCCTGGCGGTTCGCGCCTCTCACTCCGCGGGGCCTGGAGGCTGAACCCGAGTGTGCCCCCCTCGCGCCCCGGGGGACGGCGAGGCCGGCCGGGGTGCCCGGCGGAGCTGGGCGAGGCCGGTGCCGCGCTCGGAAAGCGCCAGGGGGGGAGCGGCGGGTAATGGCCGGCGGCGGTGAGTCACCGCGGCGGCCCCACCTGCGTACTTAACCGCCGCCGGGCGGCCGGCGACGCACTCGCGGGCTGTGCTGCCGCCGTGGCCGGGAGCGGCTCCTTCCTCCTCCTCCCTCTCCCACCTCCTCCTCACAGGGCGCTCGGCTGAGGCGAGGCAGCCGCTGCGTGAACGTTTGCCTGAGGAGCAGGAGAAGCACCAGCAGCCCTCAAAATGCCGAAGCCGGTAAGCGGGGCATGGGGCTGGGAGGGGAGAGGACGCTCTGTGGGACCGTGCCGGGGCCCGCCCGGCGCTGGCCGTTGAGGTCTGCCCGGGCGCCTGACGGGGCGGTCGTCTCCCCGGTGGGGCGGTGAGGGCTTTTCCCGGGGTCCCGCCGCCTCCGCGCCCAAGGCTCCGCCGCGGCTTGTTTAAGCGTGAGCCCTCCGGAGCGGCTCCAGAGCTGCACCGAGCGGGCGGAGGGACGGCGGCGCCCGGGGTGGGCTGGAGGTGCGAGGGCCCTGCCGCCGCGGGGAGGGCGGGAAGGAGCGGTGGGACCCGGGAAGGCGCCTGCCGGGGATCAAAGGGTGGATTTCTTCTGCGGCGCTCCCGATCTCGGAACACACAGCCCTCCCGAGCAACTCATACAAGAAGAGATTTTTATCGCCCTCCCGCTTAGCGAGGGATGGCAAAACTGCACCGGCTTCCACGTAGTATTTGCATGGCCTGTGCAATTTATCTACGGGAAGTGTCCATGTGTCTGCAAACGTAGGAGAAACTTTTTTTCCCCCCCTTGCTTTGTGATGTAAAGACTAAGTGCCAGGGGTTCTTAATGCAGTTCTCCGCAGTGGTCTCTAGCAGTCATTATCAAAACCTGTTTTTTCTTTCTGTATCTTTTTTTTTTTTTAATTGAACAAACTTGTCAGTCTATTTCATCCCTCCTTCTTTTTTCCTCGACACCCTCGATTTTCTAGTGTTTTGGTGTTTGTTTTTGTTTTTGTTTTTTTTTTTTACTTATTTTATTTTAAAATCTGCCACTATTCCGCCGGTTAAAAAAAACAATTCCCTTGAGGAGCTAACTGCCTAACACGAAGCTTTGAGCAGTCATCGGAGCAGGTGCGCTTTTGAACACTGAAGAGCATAATCAAAACAGATTATTGTTGCTATCTATTTCCAATAGAGGCAATATTTCTTAAAATGCAGTGCAGTGAAGGACTTATCTGAGTATCAGCTACCCCCTGTGAAATGGGAGTAAAAAAAAGCTTATCTTTATGGTAATAAGTAATCGATGTTTTACCACCATAACATTAAAGTTAGTTTAAATTCCTACTTTTTTTTTTCCCCTCCAAAAAAGGAGTGCTTAGGTTAACTTATTTTGCAGTTTCTGTAAACCAGAAATGCACTCAATCCTTTTTAAGAACTGCTAAATCTTTAGTCTCCCTGGGTGTGTTTCACCCGTAGGAGGTGATCTATCACTGCATATAAAAATGTATACTGGAAGACCCTTCTGCAGATGGGGGAGAAAATACGTAATTTACAAAGCATGGATGTAAAAAGTTGTGTGTGAATAATCTCTCACTGCCTTATTAGCCATTTGCTAATTACAGAGTGCTTTCTTGAAATATCCTGGTCAGAATAATCTGAAATCCTGGTTTAGGACTAAGCCTTACTGGAAGCCATGGATAGGTGTGGAAAAACTCTTTAATCTCTTATAAAAAAAAAAAATAAAATTACTGTCATGTTCGTCCTTTTACCTGACATAGCTATGTTCGTATTATTCATAGATTGTGATTTTTGTTTGTTTCTTGGCTGACTAGCCAGTGAATAACAAAGGTGGATGGTGTAAACCACCTTCCACTGGGGAAGGACAGTTGTACTCTAGTGATTTGAGAAGTGACCTACTGGCTGGGATTTATGAAGAAGACTCTGTGTCAATAGTTTGTATGATACAAGCACTTTTTTTTTAACCTGCTGTTCAGTAGGGCTAACTTTCACCTTACAGTACACAGAAAAGAGGAATCTTGCAGACGTTATTTTAATAAAACACACCGGTTGGTCCAACTGCTTCAGACTGAGACTGGATTTGGATCCTTCCCAACCCAGCTCATTTGTTCTTAATGCAGCTAAATAGGATTCCTGTCAGTTTGCAGGGAGCAGGGGGAGAGGATGTAAAGCTGTCACTCCAGAGGCAGAACTGTGCTCAGGACGAACATGACAACAGCCTTTGGCATGCGTGAGGAATGATAGCATGAACTCTTGGGACGCACAGGGAAGCAGTTTTAGTTTCTGATGGGTATGTGACGTGGGTACTAAATATTTATTACCTACGCTTGTTTGCATGTATCTTGTCTGCATGGCATAAGTAGATATGATGTTGCCTGTCAGACTTCATTCTGCTGTGGGTGAAGTTTGACAGGCTGGTCATCAATTCTTACAAGTAAAGATTAAGATGACGGAAAGCAAAATCTTGGCAACGCCCACCCCCCAAAAACCACTAAGTTAAACCTTTATAGAAACTTTTGTTTTAACAAAAATTATGCATGCACACACAAAGCTTGCAGACCATGTTTGGAATCTATTCTTTCACAATAAACAAGTGGTAAGTCCATTAACACTAGAACGTTAGTGATTTTGTATTTTAATTGAGTACCAAAGTGAAGTGCTAGAGAGCCAACTGTATTCCAGATTCTGTGGTGACATTCACTGACAATAAGTTGGATCTGATGCATGTTTACAGTGCTCAAAATAAATTTTAGTACCAGTTGAGAAAATAATTCTGACATAAAAATATTTGTTAATATAGGCAAGTGTTAATTTATAATTTGACACAGACATTCTGCGATGTGTAACAGTTACAAAGTAACAAGATCCCTCTGAGGTAAGCTATAAATATATAACTTTTTGTACCTGGTGCGTAAGGGTTTATGGCTGGGAGTTCATCAGCAGTTCAGATGCATAACTTTTTATCTAGTCTGTACAGAGGTTCGTTAAGTTTCATAGGTGGTGAATTATTATGTAAGGAAATGCAAGAGATGTCATCTTGTCCAAATCTTGCTGTGTTATTTGAAGACAAGTGAAATGCCAAATAAACTTATTTGCTCAGCCTTGCATCTTTTTATTGATGGAGTGTCTGTGTGCTCTCTGTGTTTTCCCTAGATGTGTGTTACTAGTTTATTTCTGTTTGACTCATTGAATGGTTGGTGTTTTAGCAGAATTACATCCTTTTGCAAAACAAACCAATCTAATAAATTGTGGCTAGAACAGCATGGCTCTGGGCTAATGAGCATTACTTACAGAAGGAGAAGGAAATGTGATCTCTGGTCTATAGACCTGTTAATTTGATCTGACCTGCCAGCATTCTCTGTTACATTATCAAAAGTGGATTTTTTGTTTCCAGTTGGTGGAAAAAACTTAAAGCTTCACAAGAAATGAAGTCAGCTTTGCAGTAGAGCATTTGATGTATTGTCACACAAGAACTTTTAATACTTGTGTGCAGGTATATAAAACTGTGTAAAGAAAGTACAGCAGTAAATGCAATCTAACAGCTTCTCGTGCTAAAGAGTGGATAATCTCAAGAGGCACCATTTTTTTTTAATACCTTTACTAGTGGCCTGTGGTCAGAAAGCTGAGCATACTAATGAAATCTGCTTATACCATGCTGTTGAGGGGGAAGTATTATTGATGCAGAGAGTGGCCGTATAAAGGGGATTGAAGGACTGGGATAATAAGGTCCCATTGCAATAGTTAAACTTAGACGGGTGGAAGAAGGTCTCTAACTATATAGGATAGAAGTATATAGATTAATCAGTGGTAAGGTGACTGTTTTGTTGCCTGTGTCATCTGCAATGCATAGTGTTTCTCTAATGGAAAGCATTAATTGAAAGTGCTAGTGAGATCTTTCCTTGAATACATGAGAGTCAAATTCAAAGCAGAACCTAGAGAAGGGGTTTGGGTTGGCTAGAGGCAGAAAGCCACCTCATGATGAGGAAGTGCCTGGCTACTTTAGCCTGGTAGAATTAAACAAGTTACCTCTTCCTTCACCTGTATAAAATGTAAGGGGTTTAAATGCCAAAGAGGAGGAACTGCTTTAAGCAGAACTTGTGGTTTAAGGGACTTTTAAACATTAGAGCAGTTGTGTGTGTGGTGGGTTTGTTTTTTTCCCCTGCTTGTTGGTCTTATTAGGAGACTATTACAAGACCTTGCATCCCTTAAGATAGTTTGACAAGGACACGATTTAATGCTGCTGCCTGTGGGAGTGAGGAGCTGGAACTGATGACTCAAAAGGTTTTTCCCAGCCCTGCGTTGTAATAATGTGCTAGTGTGAGCTAAGCGTTAAGTGGTTAGACAAGTCCTCCATACCTGTTTGATGTTGAATATACATTAATTCTGAAAAAAAAGAACTTGAAGACAGCATGCAGGTCTTCTGCCTAACCTTTAGCTGTCTGTTAACAGATTATGGTATTAAAATTAAACAAGTTTATGATAAGCCAGCCCAAGAGACGCAAGTGCAGTGACAGGAATTTATTCTAAATACAAATAATAATAATAATTGTTCCTAGACCTTCCCAATTTATTCTTGAATGTGTATCTGCTGACTACACATAGTTTTATCTCCAAGTTCTTCACAGTAGATATAACTGGGCTGAAATAAAAATTATTTATTTTTGTATCCTTAAGTGCTCGTAATTAATTAAAATACTCTTAGCTTATGGATAGCTATAGATTTAGTCAGGAATAAAATCTTACCCTTTCCTTGTAAGCACCAATTCCAGTACATCAGATAATATGGTGTATGGCGTACTTAACTGATACCAGGAGGTGTATACTCCGGTGCAAAATGGCAATGTTAGGAAGCTTTAATTTACCAAATATAAGAACTCCCACTCATAGCTGCAAAAGGAAGGTGGAGGATTCTATTAATAGTAAATTTAGGGAGTAGTTCACAGATGACTAAAGTTACAAGAGAATGAGCTCACAATTGTGCCAAAAATCTGAATTACTGCATGAGCTGAGTAAGCATTTCTGAGGGCAGTTTGTTCTGGGATGTTAACTGCTGCAGAGAAATCAAGGGTGTTAACTGTTATGTTAGTCACTACTTAAAGAATTTCTTAGCCTTCTTAAAGAGCGGGGGGGGTGGGGGGGGAGATAAGCCTTACTGTTCTTCGCTCTCCCTCGGCCCACAGTCTTCCTCTGTCCGTGAAAAAAACAACCTGCGATACGTCAGGACTTTTTGAGAATAAGAATTCTTGATGACCACTGAAGATTCCCACATCAGTGTTGTTCTTGTTTGTCACTCTGTGTCCAAAGGGCTTTATGTGCACTGTAAATCCCATAATCACTCAATTGACCTTGAAGGAAGGCAGTGCTGCTTAAGATCACTGAACCACACAGCACTCTGTGTTAAGTAATGTGTTTTAGCTGCGTTGTGTGCTTGCTTTGAAGCCTGGTTTCAGCATTAGATAACATTTAGCCTGTGAGCTGAGATGTATAGCTCTTTGCAGAAGCAACTGAAGTCCTTGGCTTTCACTGGCACTGTACAGGATCTTTTCCCCCTAGGAAAGGGAGAAAATTGCTGCTATGTGAGTCTGGAAACAATGTTCAGCTCAGTATAACAGCTAACCGTATTGCCCCTATATTACTCATTTGTTCAGATCCAGATTTGGTTCTCTTTCTAGTTCCTACTTCATAGTAAGGAAAAATCACCTGCCTTCCCTGCCTCTGCTCTCATCTTTGAGAGAGCATGAGTAGCAGCCATATTCTCAGCTGGGACTGATGAGCACCTGATACTATCAGCTGTCAAAGTAAAAGTCTAAGAATTAGCATGCAGGACTCTCATCTGACTGAGTGAGCAAGTGAAACTGTTGCTTGATGACCAAGGACTTGTATTTGACTACCTGTTGTGTAAGCTCGGCAGAAGAGGTGCTGGCACCCCTATACAAGGCCTGTGGCCTCCTGCTAGTTTTGAGAAGGGAGTATGGAATTGCCCAGTTTGAGAGCGGGTTATTGTGTGTTTGCTTCTCCTTCCCATTTTCATGAGCAGGTGCTCTAGCTATTGGGTAAAACTCAGGCATCGCTATCACCATCTCTTCCTCTCTGTCCTTGTTTGCTGTGGTTGTTCAAACCTCAGTGTGGAATGTGTGAAAGAAAGGGATGCGAGCAAACATGCAGTTGATGAATCTTGAGAAGGCTTATGAAACGGGTACAGAGCTTCTCGGTTCTGCCAGGTCCACCGTTCTGTACATATAGAGCAGATCTACGAGCTGCCTGCTACCCGAAGCAGCAGAGATGAAAGAATTTCGCATTTGTACCAGGGTGCCTGAGTTTAACCCGAGTAGCCTAGTAGAGGACTTCAAAGTCTGTACTGTAGGATCTGGGCTTCAGAGTTCTTTGTGGGAGCTAAAGTTATTCTTTAACACCTACCTGAATACACTTTAATCGTGAAAGCTTAGTTTGCTTAACTTTTTGTCTTTGTAGAGAGAAGTGTTTATAGAAAGTTTCTGGTGCACAAAGTATGTGGTGTGAATTGGTGGGTGGATTTGCATAATTGATATTTGGTGATGTCAGTGTGGGAGAGAATAACTTTGCCCTTAAAAACTCATACAGCCATGCAGGCAAACTTTTGGAAGTTACTTTTTCTGTCCCCGCTGTGCTCTGGGTACACTTTGGGAATCACGGGGGCATGTTTGTTTGCCATCACACTTATAAAGTGAAGGGCCTGTGAAGAGTATGAAACTCAGAAGCCCTCCAGCTGTTTTAGGAGTCAGGAAGGGGTATTTTGTCAATCCTTCCAATCGCTTTTCCTGTGCAATCTATAACTTCTCAAGAGCAATTTCCTTGTGCTTAGGTGACGTTCCAGGACTTGCAATGACCTCCCTTTATCTGGGAGCAAATAGCGCCCATTGCATACTGTTTGAAGTACCTTGTTGGGAGGTGTGAGCGTTGTAGTGTGTTGGACATAGATCAGGTTATCAAGCTATAGGAGGTGATCACATCACATAATTCCACTCATAAATTTTGCAAATGCCATGTGCTATGTTCCACTGAAGTCCATGGAGTAAAATGAAAGAGCTGATTACAGAACAGGTAAAACAGAAGGGTGGGGTATTGGATCAATAAATCCCTCTTTAACAAATGGATTCATAACTAGAATGCAGAATGAACACACATCATTACTGGGCCTTGTGTGACTTGCTACACTGCTATTTCTCCTTAAGTAAAGGCAGTTTTTGTTCCTTCTACGCTTTGACTTCTATAAGAACATGGCTGGCCTTGCCAGGTCAGGCAGAAAGCCCCTGTAGCCTAATAGTATGCCTCTGATGTCGGCCAAAAGCTGATGTTTGAGGAAGAGTATTTCAAAGATACACAGCATTGCTTTCCTTTGAGCTGCTGAGGTCCTGGAGTCTGAAAATTCCTATATAATGAGTTACTAAATGGATTTCTGTGAACTTGTCCAGTCTCCCCTTGAAACCATGTGAACTCCAGCATCCACAGCATGCTTTAACAAAGGCTGTCCTAGATAACCTTCACGTTGTTTGGAAAGTTATCAACGAAACTCCTTGCTACAGCATTATTTGAAAAACTTTTCTCTTGTTCAGAGTGTTGGTGCTCTGTAGTTATTCTATCAATAGAGCAGTGAACACATGGTCCTTGTCCATGCTGTTCATATAACTCATTAATTTATATGCTCTTACATCCTAGCCTCAGTTAACTTTCTTTCAAACCGAGAAGTCCTAACCAGCTTAGTTGATCCTTGCATGGAAATTATTCCGTGCCTTTAAACATCCTCAAGCTTCTTCCAGTTTACATCTGATGAAAAATACTGTTTTGCATCCTGTAATGTCTGCATTTGGGAAGAGCACAGTTGTTGAGACCATTTCTCCAACATTTGGTTCTTGGTCCCCTTTAAACTCTGAAGGCATAATCCTGTGAGAGCGTAAGTCGTAGATTCTCCTTGTGTTCACACAGCCCAGCCTGCTTCAACATAACGTGCCAGTTTTCTACCTCAGAAGAATCTTCATTGTACCTTGTGCTAGTACTGTTCATGCAGGGTCTACTGAAAGTGTTGAGAGCTGTGCGTTCACAGGTTGTGGTGTTGCCTGGTCTCCAAGTGAGTATCTGCTAGTGCTCTCTAGAACCTCTGCATCTGCATAAGCATTGGAGTATAAGGCACTGGTATTGGTGCTCGTATTCAGGCAAAGCTCTGAGGCTATTATAGCTTTTATTTAGAATATTCATGTCTTCAGACCCTGCCTCTGTTTTGTTGTGACTTGGTACTGTGAGGTTCAGCTTTTGCATAGATTGTTGCATACCTTTCATTTCTGAATGAGAAAGTCAGGCAGAGGTATGAAACGATGTTTGTGTTCTGGACCGAGAGTATAAGATACTCAATTATTTTTTTTTTATTTTCCCTTGTGGGGATTGCAGAAGGATCATATTAGTTTATGTAGCTGACTTATAAATATTGGAGATGTTAACTTGTTTAAAAGACTTTGAAACTATAATAAAACTTGCAATCTTAAACCTCTATATTATTTGCACTTGGCCCCACACTGATGTTTCTGATAGAAGAGCACAAAAGATGGTCTGATTTGCTCTGGACTCTCGGTGACTTCTTGAGGTAAAACTTAGTTGAGGATTGGTTGTGAGGCGTTCTTTAAACCTCATGTGTAAAGCCTTAGTCTTGCAACTTCATTATGTTTAATTAGATGCAACAGCTGTCATGATAAAACAGTCTGTGTATGAAGGAGTTTGATCCCGTGGCCTGCAGCTTCCCTCTGTATTTATCCTTTAGGTACAAAGGACCTATTCTTGCTGCAGTCTGTGTTCCTAAATCCATTCTAATGTCAGCTGAGGGCAAATGGCTCATCCAAGCAGCAGTGCTGTGCTGAGCCTGCTGTCACTGGCTGTGTGTTCCTTCCTTGAAAAACACAGGTATTCCGACAGTGTTAATAGAGCATTATACAGTGTCAGAGAGTCTTTAAAGTGAAAGTTAATGCATATCAAGAGAGTGCCATAAACCCTATTACTGCTTCCTAGCCGTGTCTTGTGTTCAGAGTAAACCGTTCCTACAGATCTTGAGAAAATGTTTTGCATGAAAAACATCTGTGCTCCCCGGGTATGTGGGGCTTTGTTAAAGGGCAATGTCTTGGGGCTTTTCAGGCTCAAACTGCATTGCTTTATGTCTTGTCAGAACGTAGGGCTGTCCCTAGGTAATTTAAGATTTTAAACAATTTGAATTGTAAAATCTTTAAAAGGTCTCTGTCTCAGTTTTTCAACTGTCCCTAACTGGGACAGTTAACTCTGGATAGAGAAAGGTTTTTCTCTGGGAAGAGTACCTGCTTGGTTTTATGGTTTCACTGAGCAACTAATGTTAACTTTACAGAGCTGGCCAGTGGTGGAGAATGCTGGAAGTCTGTCTGAGGCCTAGGCATTTGGGAACCAGGGCTGTCAGAGATGCGATGTCATGCACGCTTGCCACACCTGCATGAAATCTTCATGATCTTCTGGCACGCAGAGCATTGTTGCTTGAGCTAAGATAAAGAAGTGAATTACAGCCATGGCTGCTTCAAAGCTTTTCACGCAGATGCTATGCAGTTGTTATATGCTGACAGAAGATATATCAGGCTTTGGTTAAGGAAACTGAGATAGGCATGTAATTTAGTATGGCATCTTTTGCACAGATAAACTGAAAAAGTTTGGATTTATGTTCTAGGATTAGCTTCATGTTTAATTATAAGGAAGGTTTCATGCTATATCACAAAGAAGAGTCAAGTGACCTGGCTGCAAAACCAAACTCAATGCGTTGGCTTTTTTGTGATCTGTTTGTGTATGCTGGCAGGGAGGGGGAAGTTTGTTCTGAAAATTCAACCTGCTTTGCTAAAACTGGAATTTCTGGATGATTCCCCAGGTCTGGGTATTCAAGGTTTTCCTGCCCATGTGAGCACCCTCCCACCAACTTCATCAAAAGAGTCTCTAGCTTTCAGATTTCATGTCAAAATTATTCTTGGCTTCCCCTCAAAGTACTTTTTCCTCTCTTCAGAAAAACTTCCACAGAAATTGTAAAGCTTTTTCACCTTGCATGGGAGCCGCAAATACCTGGTCTCCTTTTCTCTTGAGTAAATTTAAAAAAATTCAGTGAAGTATAGCTAGTATAGTTATTGCTCCTTAAATACTGAGGATTACTACAAAAAAAAAATAAAATGGTTGTACAAGCTGTTGCATTAAAGCTGACTAGTAGTTAAGGCTACAACCATGCTGGAGAATTCTAAAGTAAGTACTAGCTTTCTAGCTTATTATATACACCTTTATTTACCCTCAGTGGTATTTCCCCCTCTCATGGGAAGGTGAGCAAGGTCTTAAGGAACAAAGACTAGCCTATTCAACTCTAATTTTACCTGTTGCAAATGCAGCAGTACCTAACTCTGCTTCATAGACTCGGAGGAATTCCAGTGGGACGTGACTTAATGTTCCCATTTATTTGCAATGAGGAAGCAATGTTTAACACAATGAGATTTGAAATGGAACGTGTCCTTCAGTTCACAGTCCGGTCTCTCTGATTTAACACGGTATGCTGAGAAACTTGGGTGGTTAAATCGGTGCAATGAGCTTGCCTTGTCAGTCAAGTGGATGCCAATAAGACCGTCCCCTACTCATGTTTTGTGAACTGATGAGGCTGTTTTCTCCCTTATTAGCAAACTGTGTGCTTTGCAGTGTGGAAGGGAACTCTTGGGACTGTTTTGCTGTGCTGCCAGTGCCCTCTCTGAAATGTTAGGTGTTGCACAGGTAGTGCAGAAAAGATTCTGGCATGGGAGCAGGGGAGGAGCGTGTGGATCCTACTGAAAGGCTTTCTTCAGTTTTGTGCTGTACGTCTCTTTCCCACTGTCATAGGAATCAGACTCTCCCTCCCACAGAAGAGAAATTGCAGGTTTGTCATTTGCCTTCTCATTTTAGCTTCTTGGAGATCCTTTAAATCACAAAAATGTAGCACTGGGGGGGACATGAACCCATGTTGTCTGAAGGCCTCATGGAAGTGGTTATTTAGTATCCCAATATCTTACCACTCCAGCAATTATTGTTTCTTTTCCTGTTACCCAGCCTGCAAAATAAGAGGGCTTTTTGGTGTTTTCCTCTGTGTGCATTTAAAAGTTGCTGTCTTCTCCATAAACCCTTCATGCTTCAGACAGCTCCCATTTGGAAGAGACCAGCGTCATGCTAAGAAATCAACTCCAGGTTGAAACAAAAAAGAACCCAAAAAAACCCTGCAACCAACTCAAAACCACGTGATCTGCAGATTAGTGCAGACTTTCCTTGATTAATTTGCTCCCTTCCAAAATAAGCATTCAAATTTGGGTGACAGCATTCCAACTGGCAAGTCATCAGGCAAGCAGAACAGAGTAGTCACCTTCTGTAATGCTTCCGGTGACAAATACACTCAAGAATGTAATTTTTCCTCCTATGCAATAGCATCACACAAGGAAACGTGGTATTTTTGTGGGGATTATAATAGGCCACATCCTTGTCTGCAGTCCTGCTGTACCCCATTGTTTGCAAGCCTGTAATTTGTTCATCTCTTTGTCTGCTTCTTCTCCGTTCTCACCTCTCCAAGTGTAACACCTGTAACTATTTCTCAGACCTACCAAGATCTTTGCATTCCAACCCTGTCCTCCTAAAGGGTTTCTTTTTCGTTCTTGACTAGGTGCTCTTTGTGAACTTAAAGTGCATTCCATCTTCCAGGACTGGGAGAATACTTAACTGCGTTTTCTTATTCCCTCTACCCCACCACACTCATATCCCTCTTTCAAGACCTTGTCCTGCCATGAGAAGGTCAGAATACATTTCCCAACAGTAGTTCCAACAAGATGAAGGTGCTGAGCCCAACTGAGATGGAAATTGTGCTTTGGCAATCCTGCAGTGGTGAATAGAATTGATAATTTCCTTGATATTAATGACATTGTCTCTTGCTTTGACGGAAGCTATGGAGAATTTTGGTGTACAACTTGTCATTCAGTTGTAATTTCATGTGGCTCAGATTTGTCTGAGGTCAGAGACCTAGTCTATGTCATATGGGACCACATAAATTATATTACTAGATGGGGTTTGATTCATCAGGCAGGTTATTCTATCGGAGAAGAAACAACTGGCTCTAGGTGCTGTGTTCTTGACACATAAGTGTTCATGAGTACTAAAGAATAATATATTAAATTGAATTAATATCTCTCCAGTTGCTTGGGTTATCTGTGCTGCTTACTTCCCAGAGTTGCCCTCTCCTCTCCAGTCTCTGAACCATTAGCTGTTGACTGAAGTAACTTGAGGATAGAGAAATGTAGACGCTGATGTGTTAGTAGGTCAGCTCTGAGCTCTGGAGCCTCTAGGATTAATTTTTTTTTTTTCCTAATCAAGGTTGAAAATTTTCCAAAATAGTTTCCAGGAGCTGGGACTACAGTTACTCCATCAATTAGCACAATATCTTTCTTTATTGGTGGGCCTGGAACCAACGAACACTAATGCATGGAAAGTAGAAGAATAGAGAGCAGTTTCAGTGCTCATCTGATGCTGCTATGTGAAATTGCTCTCCCTGTTACCAGAGATATCTAATCACTACACGCATCTATGAACAGGTCTGGTTGCTAAGGTTGAAATGAGATTACTTTGTCCATGCAGATGCATTGCAACTCAGGGCAAAAAAGTTGTCTGTTATTTATTACAAGTACAATAGTAGTTATTGCTTGTGTTGTGGCAGAGTAGACCTGTGGAAGTGAGAATGCAAGCTTGATACTACTGCTTTCTTAGTAGTATTCTTAATACTACCGTTTTTTCTTTGTTGTTGTTAAGAATGACATATTCCTTCACCACAATCATAGAATCATAGGGTTGGAAGGGACCTCTGGAGATCATCTAGTCCAACCCCCCTGCCAGAGCAGGGTCACCTAGAGCAGGTTACACAGGAACATGTCCAGGTGGGTTTTGAATGTCTCCAGAGTTGGAGACACAAGCATGTCCATGTGATATATGGTCAGTTTGCTTATGTGCAAGAAACCTTAACAGGTCTGCATGCTGTTTTTCACCATATGTGCTGTGCAGGTACAGTGCTTCAAAGCCCTTTATCCCCTCTGTGCTATGTGGTTGATCTGCTTACGTGTTCCAGCTGCTTGCCTGGGATTTCCAGACATCCAGTGACTGAAGAAAGAAGGCACGCCTATCTGGGAGGTTTCTCCACTATGATACTGCTAATTGCCACCACTTGGAAAGATACTTCTCCAGCATTTGCACTTGTAAACCTGCTATTTAAGAGACTCTGGTCTTTATCCCTCCTTGGAAGGAGGAAGAAAACATTCCTGAGCATTGTCTGAGGCATTTACAGCTGCATAATAATAATGATATGCAGCATGTTGAGTACTGGTTTGTCTTGCATATGCGGGTAAAAGTTGGTATTTACTACCCTTTATCTTATGTATTCACTGGAAATAAATTGTATGGTATTCTAAATGACTTGCACAACTTCATGATTTCACTAAACCATTTTATTATGCAAGTGAACTTAAGGAGTATTGGATTTCATGCATCAGGATGTCAAATATCCTTGATGGCTTACTGTGTGTGAGGGCTGTGGGGGTTTTTTCCTGTTCTGCCTTCCTCTTCCCCTCCTGTGTAGGATGTTTTGCAGTGGAGCTGCGATATCAGGAGGAGGATGATGGTTAACTTCAAAGATAATATGTTGCCTGCAACCACAGACAGATTCTGGACCAACAGGCTGTAGCTCAAGAATCAGACTTTAGCAAAAAAACCTACCTGTGCACCCAGAGTGTACAACACGCCTGGAAACTGTGCATTTGTGAGATGAAGTGGTTGAAGAGGCAATGTCATCTTGGGTTCCTATCTAGGTCTTGGATCTTACACAGAGAAGATGTTGCCACTCAGTAGGTTGGCAATGTGTTACGTCCTTAAGAGACAACGTTTTCTGAATGTTTTTCAAATGGCACTTTCATTTTCAAAGTTAGATACCATATAGTGCACAGTCTCTGAAAGGCTGCAGTGTCCCATAGATTGATCTACTGACTTAGCATTAGAAGAGATGCTGTCTTAACAACAAAAAAGTAAGAACAAAGGCATGACTTGAGGGCATTGCTAAAGCAAGGAAGATCCCATTCTAACTACTGTAACTCCTAGTACAGAAACTTTCCATAGTGTTATGATTATTTAAACTATATTCTGAATTCTCTCCAGCTCCATCTTTCATCTTACTTCCGCTGTCTTGTTGGAAATGTAGGTAACACGTTACAGTCCACTCTGAACAGTCTGAAGCCATGGAATTAGTGCTCAGCATTTGGTGTAGTAAGTTGTTCGGTTTCTGTTGTCTGTTACAATTCATGGAGCTCTTTTTCCTTTAAATGCAAATGGCATTGCCTTTTCCACAGCATTTTTCCCCTCTGGATCAAATTTGCTAGCAATTTTATGCATCCTGAGAGAAGGGAAGAGGAGCACCTTGTGTTCTGTAATGTTTTTGTAGACACAAGCAAATCTTCTAAGGCCCTATTTGTCATTCATTTTAAGTATGTTAGGCTCAGACATAAAAGTGTAATCATAAAGTGTTACGGCATTGGCCTATTGAGAGGGAAGCGTGCTGTGTGCATTTAAAAACCCA
The DNA here is from genome assembly GCF_963924245.1 of Chroicocephalus ridibundus. Lineage (NCBI taxonomy): Eukaryota > Metazoa > Chordata > Aves > Charadriiformes > Laridae > Chroicocephalus > Chroicocephalus ridibundus. The sequence goes on along the minus strand of NC_086286.1, from coordinate 62,454,777 downwards.
TATTTCATGTATAACAGCCGTGTGTTATCCCCCCTCCGTGCACCTTGTGTTCTGAAACAATTAAAAACTGCTTTCTTTTTGGTTATGGCTTCAGTTTCATCCTGGGGTACTGCCAGGGTTTGGTAGGGATCTTGCAAATGACCTGCCTTGTCTACACAGGGTAAGCAGGACTTCACTTTCACAAGTTGTCGTAACTGTGTTTTGCTCTTCTGTTGTTCAGAAATTAGCCTGAGTTGTTCCCTGTTTTCCTCCCCAACAATATCTTGAATAGTTTAGCACCTTGGGTTTTGATTTAATCATCTTGGCGCCATGGGGAGTTTCATGTGGTCTGAGCTGAACGCCAAACTGATCGTCTCTCAGCCTAACAGACACCAAGGTTTCTTCAGAGTGTCTAAACCAGGGCTTCAAGTGGGTTAAGCTCTGTTTGCTTTGCTACCAGCTTCTCTGTGGCTAAAAGCTTGTGTGGAGTGGTTGTAGGACATCCATTTAGAAGCACTGTTAAAACCATTATGTTCATCTTGAAGTCAAGGCTAAGGTTTGGAGATGAGAAGCAAGAGGACTTAATATGGCAGGAAGGAGACTCAAAGGATTTTCCCAGGCAGTCATCAACACATTGAGGTGACAACTGCTTGAGGCCCTGTCTCTTCTTACTCTGCCTGTCATGTGGCTAGCAGCTTGTCTGAGGGCACACCAGGGAGTTCCTCTTTGTCCCGCTGGTTGTTCAGGCCCTTAAGAACACAGAAATTAACCTTCACCACACAGCCCAAGTGTCCTTGAAAGCTTTTTGGGTAACCAAGCAGTCATGTTCCTGCATGCTTATTGCTTTAAATGACTGAAGTGGAAAGCAGATGACTTAAATTTTTGGTCTTAATACTGAAATAAAAGATGTAGCAGGTAGATGGCTTTAGCACTAAATAGCTCACTGTATAGCTGATCTTTTAGGAAGGCGACTGTATCCAGGAGGGGCTTTCAGGGTTTCAGTAATACAGGGTATTCCCCTAGACTAGGGACTTTACCTTTTTTACTAGCAAATAACCACTAATGAGATGGGGTAAAAGATGAATGTACCGGTAGTGACAGGAATTCTGCGCTCAGCCAACATCCTCCAGGTTTTCTGGTAAGGAGTGGGAAGCACATCCTTTCTTGTAAAGTGATATTTATTTTACACACCCACTGTGGTGCTTCAGCCAGAAGTACTAAATAACTTGCACAATACAAAACTGCGGATTACGAGCATGTGTTTTCTTGAAGGGGGTAGAAAGGGATTAGAATATGATTAGGGATTTATTGTTGAGAGGGATTAAGCAACAGGAGCTTTTTAAGGTCACATCTTCAAATTGCAGTCTTGCTGTTCCTGATAATGTGGTATCTGAACTAATCCTCCCTTCCTACACTGGAAGCAGCGTTTGGGAAACCTTTGGTTCTTAAGGCACAGGAAGAAAGCCTTAAGCTTACTTCCATTATGGATCCCAAATGCTACAGCTGGGAAAAGGAGCTCTTAGAAAACATTTCTTGCTTGTTCTTTCTTGTTGCTTTTAGATTATTATTTTTTTTTTTTAAATCCTAATTTAAAGGACAATGCTTCATAAATGTAGCTTGAAAGTGACAAGGCACCTGAGCAGTCATCTTCTCTGGTTCAGTTCTGGGGTTCCATGTCTTGGAAACTGCCTTCAGTCATCTTTCTGTGGGAGGGTCCTCTGTCATCTGGGAGGGAGCAGGAAAAACAACCGTCTCTATAAATGTTTGAAGACACTTGATGCCTTCATGTCTTACTAAAAAGAACACAAAATTTTCTAATACATTGGACGAAACTTAGCTGAGGCAACTTGTTTTATTCACAGTTCTGTGTTAACTGTAACATTGCTTTACCTGACACTTAGCCTAGATTTTAAATATACTTTATTGAGTGCCTGGGAACTGTTGCAATGTCAAGGTTTTATAGTGAGTGATTCTGTTCCTCTTCTGCTCCTTCCTTTTGTTTCTTCAAATGTGTGCCTCTGCGCTGGGCACCAGTGCCGCAGCTGTAGCAGGCTCTCCTGGGCTGTTAGCTCTGGCTTTCCGTAATGTGACATTTGTAAAATGTTGGGAAAATGTCATGAAATCTTATCTGTGTGTAGCTTACCCGTTGTCTGGCCTTGTATTTTTTATGTGTCCACTTTTTCTTCTTTTTCCTTTAAAATACCAAGCTACAAATCTAACTTGTTAGTAGAACTACACTACCCAATCATACAATTTGGGGGGTTTTTTTATTTTGTTTTTAATTTGTGTTTGGGGTGGTAGTTTGGTTTTTTGGTTTGTTTTGTGGTTTGGTTTTTTTTTTTTTTTGAGACATAGTATAATATTGCAAGCAATACAGTCTCCTGTAGTTGGAACAGTTGGAGATAATCCTTCCCTGATTTGCCATTTTGCCAGCCCTTATGCTATTCCCTGGAAGCTTAGTTGCTGCTTTTGCCTCCTGATTAACTGCTAATAGACTTTTTCTAGTCACTGCCTTCTGCATACAATAGTAACCTCTGTCTTGCAGCCTACTGCTGCCATTGCAGTAAATCTGGTTATGCTGTTTCTTCACTAACAGCAATAGCTTAGTGAACTCTTGCCCTATATTATCATTCGGTTCCCGTAGCTGCCGTTTTTGTGTGCTGAGTAGATTATTATGAGGGAAAGAATGAACGTTTATTGGGTTAATGCTGATTGCTTCATAAGAATAATCTGCAGCCTTTTGCCTTTAAAACCTCAGATTAATTCCAGCTCTAATATAAATGGAAGTTAAATTATAAGTCTTAAATTTAATTTAGTCATTAGGGCCTTTCGTAATCCAAGGGATGGCCTGCAGGCAGCTATGCTGTGCACTCACAAGTGCTCTTACTCCAAGGGGGTTTAGGCCTGAAAACAGTCAACTCTGAAATGCCTTGCCGTTAAACCAGAAGCTCAGTCCAATCCTGTGTTGAGTAGGAAAACCTGTAGAGCAATCTGGATAAGACAGCAAAGTCAGTGCCCCAATTAAGTTTCGTGGTGTGATAACGCAAATCTAATTGGGCCTTAAGTGTGTATATTACAGAGGTTACGGTAGTGCATCAAAGCGTGGAGACTGTATTGTACATAAAGTACTGTGTTAACGCTGAGAAATAGCTTTAAATACATCTTAAACAATGCTTTTTGTTTTTCTCCCTAGATCAATGTTCGAGTGGTTACTATGGATGCAGAGCTGGAGTTTGCCATCCAGCCAAACACTACAGGCAAACAGCTGTTTGACCAGGTCAGTGAAGGGTTGGTGTGGGCTCTTGTTTAAGTTTGGAGTACATTGCAGACTATAGTGTTTTCTTAAGACTGGATTCCAAATCTACCTTTCTTTCTTCTCTCCACCTCTTAATCAACGGGCCCTGGTCTGAACTAAGATCTTTAAATTCCATCACAGTAAAAGAAAAAAGCAAAAATCCTTGCAGGTATGTTTTTTGTTCCAGTGAAACCTGTCTTCCTAGCAGTGTTGGGTGATGAAATGTCATAAGGGATCTAAAATGTCTAGACAGCATAGGTAGCGTGTAAAAATGCACCTTTTGCTTTGAAATACAGCTTAGCTCTTATTAATTTCTGAAATTCTAAATTCGAAGTGTTATCCCTGTGCAAAAAAAACCCCAAACCTCTTCAGAATCAGCTCTATAGGCATAGCTGCATTCATTCAGAAGCGGGGTTGGAGGCAGCCACTTGCCACAGGTGTTTGAGTTTGCCAAACAACTGAAAAACCAGAAAAGTTTGTGATCTCCATGCAGCAACTATAGCAACATGCCTTGTAAGAAGCCCTTGCGCAGCAAGATGGAGCAGAGACTTGTCCAGCCTTCCTCCGGGAGTTCCCGGGGAACCGGAGGGCATGAGTAGCCAAGACTCTCCTCCCTTACTGTTATTCTTCCTGCTGCTGCATTAACAATATAGAGGTCTGTTTGGAGATGGACCTACAAAGGTCAGATAAAGACAACTAAAATAAATAAACACCGCTTTGTAAAACTTTATTATTCTTTTAAGAAGCTTGCTCTTATAAAACTAAAACAAGGCCAATATTTCAGCAGACAAATTTAACTTGTTGTTCTGGAATTTAAAAAAAAAAAAAAAAGGAGCTTGCTCTGGCTATTCCTGCTGGAACTCTGAAAACTAAGAATTGATCTAGGCAGACTTCAGTTACACACAATAAGTTGTTTACAAAGTGTTATAGCAATTCCTTTGCAATTCTCCCCTTGTCCCCCACTAGCCTTCATAGCAAAGGGTGGTTGAGCTTTAACTCAAGTAGGCAGAACCAGCTAAACAGTGTCCATTCCTTCTAAGTTCTGTTGGTACAATTTCTTGTTACGCTGAGTTAGCTAGAACTTGCTAGGCCTTATGGCAACTTTTCCAAAAAACAACTAACCAACTAAACAAAAATGCCCACAAAAGCCCAAAACCCTAACAAACAGGAAAAAAAAAAACCCCAAATATTTGGTGGGTTCTTGGAGGGAGTGAAAGGAGGAAACCAAATTATAAACACCGCAGAACTTTGCAGTACAAAATAGAGAACTACAAATTGTGTTTAGCATTAAATATAGCTTTAATTCCTTTTGTTTATTACTGATGTGGGATAAACTTCAAGTATTCATTGACTGGAAATTTGGTGAAGTGCATATGAAACCTGCATTTTTATGGAACCAGCATTTGACTTCCCATTCACTGCTGACCACCCTTGCATCAGGGTAATTTCCTCCCCCAGCCCGTTTCATGTGAACTCAAAACAGAGAACTCGTGTTTTGTCTCTGAGGATACAAAAATCCAAATGACTAAAAGCCACTTTTTTAAAAAGCAATGCCTTAGATCAGACAGTGTAAGTATGTCCTGTGTTCCTTGTGACAAGGATTCAATAAGGACTCTTTTTTTCCCCACCATGTATCCACTAATGTTTACATCTGTTAACAGTCAGTCATCTCTGGCAGAAGAGAAACTACTTTCTTGACCTCAGCTGAGAAGCAGAAAATCCTGAGAACATGGAAAAAGTCAGGATGCTTCAGATCCAAGATAGTTCTAGCTTGCTGTCTATGTAGTTTTGAACTTGTGAAGACTGCTTGTTGCAGCACTTATTGCACTGTTGGGATAGAATATCACCTCATGAAGATTTGCTCCTTACATCCTATGGCTCTAGTTTAAAACCTGTGATTGGAAGTTCTTGTCTGTAGCCCATACCTTAGAGTGCACTTCTGCACACCGAGAGAAGGCTAAGGCAGAAGCGTGCAGCAGAAAAACAGGGAAGATGAAGACCATGTGTTTAGTTGCAACCGTTCTGGCATCGTCTCTTCACTTCTGCTGTGCAAGCCTTGTACTAGGCCCTTATCTCGAATGGAGTTTACGCTCAGATAAAGCCTATGGGGGCAACAAGTTTTTGCAGGTATGGGGAGTGGCCCGACTTGAACTGCAGAACCACTGGGGGGTGGGGGGGAAAGGGTGTTGACGAAGCAGGCTATTTTTAAAAACCACAAGATGATTTCTTTGCCTCCTGTCAGCTAGCAAAACTACTCTGGCAGTGCCTTTGTGCTTTAGGCTTTGCTAGCATAAATCTATCGTGCGCGTAAGGTGGATTATAACTGCCTTTTATAGAAAGGGGAAGGTAATAGAAACCTGTGAATATTGAGTTCAGCTCCACTCAAGCCAGACCTCTGCAGAGTTTACACCAGAACGGTCCGAGGTGTCCCGAGAGCCAACACAGTGGGCTCTGCAGCTGGGCTGGAGTACCTCCCAGGCGGTCGTGTGCTGTCCTGGCCACGAGAAAGAGGTTCAAATGGAGGAGAGAGTGTCACTGGCAGTTTCTGTGGGTGAATGCATTTCTGGGTAGAGTGGCCAGACTTAAGATTTGCTGTCTCATGCATTTGAGGAGGTGGGGGAGGTGTCTCCCATCTTGAACAGAATGCCTTGGTTCTTATTTCTTCCTTGTTTTGCTATGGAAGAAGTTTACAAACCACTTCCAGAATACAGACTAAAACATTCATGTCCTCAGCCCAGAGCAAGGGCCGGTGTGGGACCCAAATGGCCAAATTGTGACGTTTAGCTTAATACTTTCTCCTTCCCTGCCTTTAGGTTTTGGGAAGAACTTGGGGGTCATAACTTCTGCAAGCTTTCTAACTTGATTTATGGAAAAAATGTATTTTTTCAGTTGTAAGAGACAGTCAGCAATAATGACCTGATAACTGCTTGATTTATGTAACTCTTTATTTTAACAAAGTTGCAACACTTTTTTGTGCAACAGGAAGCACCACACTCAACATACCCCTGCTTTTCTGCTAGGATTGAGTAAAGCCCAGTTCTGACCCTTCTAAAAATACATGTAGCTGCCAGAAAACTTGTCTGTGGTGAAACAAGACACTTTGGGGGAGGAGGTGAAAGGAATTTTAGTCAAGTAAAGGCTGAAGTATTTTTCAGACCTCAGGTATTTTTAAAAAATATTGTGGGGTTTGGGGTTTTTTGTTTGTTGGGTTGGGTTTTTTCCTAAGGTAAACTCTAATTAGTGATAACTAGTTACTTACGGCCCTGCTGAAGTAGAATATATAAACCATAGCCTACTGAATACAGCCCACCATGTCTAGCTGTGAAGCTATCCCATTTCCTCAACTAGTAGGCACTGACCTCTTTATCCTTAAAAATTATGTTTACTTAGTTACATTTTTCATATTACTATGCAATTTTCTTGTTCTGCTTATATCACTAAACTTTGTAGATTGCCTATTCAATGATGTCACAGGAAACAGTAATTCTCAGTGTGCTAATCAGAATGGTGCATTTTTCCCTATCTACCTTAACAAATCCAGGAGGCTCTTGCTTACAGGTACAGACTGGCTTCTAGCTCACCAGTATGAAAATTTAAGGGAAACTACAGCAAAAACTCATTAAGTGTCCTAAAATCATTGTCTGTCTCAAGTCTGCTCTTTAGTCAGAGTGTCTCCAGCAATGTCTCCAGCAATGGTGAGGGCGAAACGGATCCTTGGTTGAGATCTTAGACTTGTTGAAGCACATGTAGCTACACCCTCTTGAGCCTGTCATGCTTTCCTAACTTGCAAAGTAGTTTTAAAAAGCTCTTGTCTTCCACTCAGTTCAGCTCTCTATGATGATGCCTGCATCACTTTTTGAGGGGCTACTCTGCAAATAACATCAAGGAAGTGATCCAGATATGTACGTAGTGGATCTTTCTAGATCTCGGCTCTGTCTAGAGCACAGCTTTACAGGTAGATGGGCTGGCAGCAAACTACTGGGTTAAAAGAACAAGTGGTCAAGAGTAGGAGGAGGTCAGGAACTTGTTAGACTATTTCCTCCCTGACAAAAAGGAATGTGTCCCATCAGGACTATTTTCACTAGTAAGTGTGCCATCCAATCAACAGATGGTGCTTCTGGATCTTTCATCTGGTCAGTATTTATAATATATGAAATTAAATTTGTCCTAATGTTGGGCCATCCATGTATTTTTTTTCCTTCAAAACGAGCCTTTGTGTGAGTTTAAAAAAAGAATACCCTTGACTGAGAATACTTGCAGCTTGTTTTAATTCTCAAAACCATATGGGGAGCTTACTGCAGCAGCTGTGTGAAGCATTCCTCAGCTGCTTCCTCCAGTCAAATAATCTTTGGTGACTGACAGACAAGGTCACTTGAGTCATTAGTACTGCTAACTACTTGTAGTTAGTACTAACACCATTACAGACCATCTTACCGTAAGCATTGGTGAAAGAAGTAACTTATCAGCTTCACCAAGTACAGTTTTAAGGACCAGTAGATACAAGCGAGCAGAAGCCCTGCCTGCTGCCAGTGTGCCAGTCAAGCAGTTGGTGGCCTGTCACTTGCCCCTTTTGTCTGTCTCTCTGTTTGCCCAGAATCATTTTCTCCTAGGAACTGGGTGGGACAAGTAGCTTAGCCTATGCCGTTGCTGTCGTCTACTACAGCAGCTGTATATCTTTGTCTACAAGGTGAAATTAAGAAATGCCAGATGAGTAAATTTAGGCTGTTGCCTGTACCTGCAGGTGATATGGGACTTGAGAGGATACCTGGACCTCAAGTGAACTGTTACCTACAATAACTTCTTTTTCTTGACTTTTCTGTTTCAGGTGGTTAAAACCATAGGTTTGCGAGAAGTGTGGTACTTTGGTCTTCAGTATGTGGACAACAAGGGATTCCAGACTTGGCTGAAGCTTGATAAAAAGGTAACAGACTTCGGGCTAATTGCTGAACGAAGGTTAAAGTTTACATTATTCTTGATGTGTTTGTTATTGGTTGCAACTTTATATACCTTGTACCTGTTGTTGATTGTTCCTTAATTCTCATAACTCAGGATTATTTTTAGAGAAAACTTTCAGACCTCCATGAGAACTGTTTGGGTGAGGTGTGACCTGGTGGAAGTTTGCCCTGTCTTTCTGTGTAAATTGTAGAAAGCTTTATGGCATTTGTCAGATGTACAGCAGCAGCTTGATATTGTACTGTGTTGGGTGCAAGCAGCTATTCTTGCTGTGACTGGAGGAGCATCTTGGCTAGTGATGGTTTTAGTCTCTGTTTGTGGAAGATCAGTTGTTGCACTAATTAGGGCTGGGCAGTTGCACTTCAAGGCCGGGCAGTTGTAACAGTGTGCGGATGCCTCAGATGTGCTCTTGTTTGTGGAGTTGCAATTCTTATGATGGTAGGAACTGTTTTTCTTGATGGGACAGTCAGTGACACACCTGTTAAATGTCAGGGGGCTGTTCTCTGTCAAATGCATACAATACTGGATGGGGTTTGCCATCTGATACAGCATGGTAAATCATTCTCCAGTGATGAAGGCTTGCTGTGCAAACAGAATTTTACTGGATTAGTTGTAAAACATAATGCATCCCCCCCTGTTTTCTCATACCAGCAAGCAGCCAGAATTAAGGAATTCCAGTAATGAGTTGCCAGTCACTCACCTCTTAAGGCAAATGCCCCAAATCCTTTTTTCTGTGTAAAGGCAATATATTCTGTTGTTTGCAACCCTGATCAGTTGTGGTGTCACCTCTGTCGTCAGGTTTCTGCTCAAGAAATCAGAAAGGAGAATCCCCTCCAGTTCAGATTTCGTGCCAAGTTCTTCCCAGAGGATGTGTCTGAAGAGCTGATCCAGGACATCACGCAGAAGCTCTTCTTCCTGCAGGTGAAGGAAGGGATCCTCAGCGATGAGATCTACTGTCCTCCTGAAACAGCAGTACTTCTTGGCTCCTATGCGGTGCAGGCCAAATTTGGAGATTACAATAAAGATGTGCACAAGCCTGGATACCTCAATTCAGAGCGTCTGATTCCCCAAAGGTGAAAGAGTTGGTTGATGCAATCTCCCATTTTTTCGGGTTTTTTTGTTTGTTTGTTTGTTTAACAGTCAAGAATTTGCATTCTACTTAAATACAAAGAGTTTCACCGAGAGCATGCTGGTAACTGGCAATATGAATGTCTCCTCTATAAGAAGAAAAGAGCGGCATTCAGTCAAGAATGTGTCATCCCTGGAGAATGTTGGGTTGTGCGTCCTTAATCCTGACGTACAGTCCTAAAAATCTTGTATCTGGACAGTGTGTGTCTTGAGGCTATTTAGTCCATCCCCAGGATGGACTAATCACAGGATAAGTGTAAGTTATCAGACAAATGGCTTCTGTTTACTCTTCCTGATGATACGCTGCAGCAGTGTCTAATTCCAGGAATGACACTTTTGCTTTGTTTTAACCCTGTAATATCTACAGTGTGTATGTGATTCTTTTCCAGTGTTCTGCTTAGGCCTCTCATGTCGCTGGGTCAGTGACCAGAAAGGCTTTGTGGAGGGGTTTTGTTCACTCTGAATTGCTCTGCTTCACAGCGTACATTTTTGGGCTGAGTAGGATCTTCCTCTTGGTTTCAGTAAGGCTTCATGTGCAGGACTAATTTTTCAGTCAGCTATAGCGAAGATCAACATCAATGGATACTGCAAAACACAAAGTCTAATCTTCCTAATTTCTCTTTCCTTGTGTAGGGTGATGGACCAGCACAAACTCTCCAGAGAGCAGTGGGAAGAACGTATCCAGGTGTGGCATGCTGAACACAGTGGCATGGTCAAGTAAGTGTTTTGTATTGGTCCTTAGGCTGGTCACTTTTTTACTGGTTGATTGCCTTAAGCTTGCGGTTCTACAACGTGCTTTTGAAATAGACTGCAAGAGTTGCCTGTGTGTGGGAACTCTTCATGTATGTTTTCTAGTCCAAGATCAAATTGCATGGTAAAACTCAGTAGGATATTTGCACTTGTGCTGAGAATGGTGTCTTGCATGGCTTCCTGAGGATCCTGGAACGAGGCATAGCGTATCAGTGACGACTGAGTAGCAGGGTGAAAGTAAAGGTGTATGTCTAACCTTATGTTCATTGAAGATTTGCGTTGGCAGGTGAGGAAAGTTCAGATACTACACCTTTCCTGCTGACTGTACCTTGAGACAAGGATGAATGCCAAGAGAGATGAATGTTGCTAATTTTCTGTCCGGAAATATTAGGGCTCGGGAAATGGGAGTACTCTGTGTGTGTTTGTTCATAGGTGTAATATCATAACTTCTATAGTGAGTCCCAAATGACGAATGTTCAGTTTTAAACCCTGTATTTGATGTGTGTGTTTAGGAAGTTAATTGTTTCTTCTGAGGGCTTTGTGCTTTCTGAGATAGTTAGTTAGATAAATGAGAAGCTAACATCTGCTCTCCTTCCTGTCTCGACCAGAGAGAATGCCATGCTGGAATACCTGAAGATTGCTCAAGACCTGGAAATGTATGGAATTAACTACTTTGAAATCAAGAATAAGAAAGGAACTGACCTTTGGCTGGGGGTTGATGCCTTGGGGCTCAACATCTATGAAAAGGATGATAAGTAAGGCTTTTTGTTTTCTATTCTGATCTCCCAGAACGAGGGCTGGTGTGGGACCCAAAGGACATTTCTCATTTACAGGATCAGGGCAAAGTTTAGAGCTTGTTTGTATTACAGTTTTTGACCAGTAGGTAGAACTGCGCTAGGAAGTGAACTTCCACATCGTTTATGCCTTCATGGCTTTCCTGACCTTTGTAGCCTAACCTGCTAATGCTACCTACTGTATAAAAAGAGATGTCAGTTGTACAATGGCATCTGGCAAATCGGGCACAGTTGTAGAGCTGAACCCTGAACTCAGGAGTTTACGGAGCTTTTCCTTGAGTCAAGTTGCCAGGTATGCCAGCAGTGGATACAATACAAGAACCTAGATAGGCTAACATACCTGCAGAGTGTTTGGACATCTAAGGCCATTCCTATAGTGAAGTGAATGATAGATGTGCGTACAGCTGCCTGGTTTTGAAAAAGACAGATTATGGGGTGGACACGAAACCAAAGCTGGATAACACCCAAAACCCAGGAAGGAGTGAACCTGTATATTTATCGTGAACGAGGACTGAAATGATGTCTTGCTGAGGTATGCATAGTTTTAATCAGCCCTTCTGGTAAAGGCAGAGCCATTATTAGGTGGGAAATGATAGACTACATCTATAAATAAACACAGAAGGAAGGTGAGAACAGCTGTGTCTAAGCCTGCTAGTCTCTTCTAATACTCCACAACTGAAAGATTGAAGGGGAGTTAAACCAGACATTTTTTAGATGAAGGTTGCTGTCTTAGAATGCTTTTTTTTTTTTAAATTATTTTTTCCCCTACATTCTAAGTCTCAGTTTCATGTCACGAATCTATGAGACTATCAGTGTAATACAGAAGGCACTTCACATGTTCTACGTCTTTGCTTCCAAAAAGCTTTGAATGCAACCCAAATGTTAATTGGAACTCTCCGGAGCTTCTGTTAAGATGGCAAAGAGAAATACAGTCTTTTCTGCAATGCTAATATGTGCTGTCACCCAGAAAACAAGGAGTGTCACTTGAAAGAAAAGTAGTTTCGCTCATGTAATACTTCGGTCTTGAACGACTAGTCTTGCTATGTAACCATGGTCACACAAACAGGTTTTTCGAGCTGCAGAAGCAGACAGAATATAGCCATTGACTGTAAAGAACTATCAAGAGCGTTTGCAAAACAAATACAGTGCTGGAATAAACTGCATGTTTCTGCTGTAATTCTTGCTACTCTGTAATTAAGTCTTTTGAGCAGATACGGGGACTAGAAAAATAGTAACGTGTACCTCGCCTCTGGTTTGTACGTGCAAAATTTGGGGACAGGGGCAAAGGTGAAAAAGCAAAGGCTTCATTGTTGAAGTTCAACCTGAGGAAAATGAGACCATGCTATAGATCTGCAAACCTCTGTGCTGCAGTGTATGGCGGCGTCTCACTTCTAGGTATTTTCAAGCTTTTTTTTCCTGCATTAAAGAGCAGAGTCGGCAATGGAACTTATTAATAAGTGAATTATTTTACTTGTCTGTCCTGCTGTATTATCTAGGGTTAATATGACAGAGGCTGGAGTATTTAATTAATCTTAGTCTAATCAAATAATTTTCTTTATAGTTCTTACTTAATGTTATGCACACACTGTTGCTTAATCTTGCAGATGAGTTAAAGGTTAGGGAATGCTAAATTCTGCATAGGATGTATTTTATTCTTGATGTCTGATTTTAAATGAAGTGGGGTTTTTTATGCTTGGGCCCAGCAAAATCATGCTATGCAGTAGCTTTCAATCTCTGTGACAATGAGTCAAATTCCTCCAAAATTTCCAGTTTCCTTCCTTAACCAATGAGCTCCATACAAAGGATTCTTACAAAGTTTGAGCGGTTCACTGTGATGATAGACGTTTCTCTAAGTGCTAAACATGAAATACTTGTGTCTTCAAACCGTTTGCTAGAAATAATGGTTAGCACTTCAGTGTTTGTCAGACACACATATATTGGAAGGGTTAAATAATAACAAGACGTTGATCTTTAAGGTCCCTACCAACCTAAACCATTCTATGATTATCATTTATGTAAGACACAATTCTTAATCAGTAACTGCTGTCTGTAGAGAATATACCCTTCCTTGATAAGATAAAAGAATAATAATGTGATATTAAACATAAAACTTGAAATATTGGGTTGGGGGGGAATTAAAGGAATTACAGTCAAATGTGCAAGTCCTTGTAATATCAGAACTTGCTGCAGAGTATGGGCAGGTATGTAAGGGTATGTACTGGAATGGCTTGGAAACATTTGATCTCGGGAATAACTTGATGCTTTTTATATGCAAGACTCTGGAGAAATTAAAGGAGAGGAAAATCTCAAATGATTAGTGAAGCTTAAAGAAGTAATTTTAAAGAAACAAACTGACCTGAGCTCCTAGGCAGTGAGGAGGAGCTGGGAGTCTGAGTCTCGCCCTTTGCTTCTTAAGGAGTCCGTCTCCAACAGGAGAGAGCCCACGTGGTGCAGCTCGTTGCACGACCAACATGTGAAGTTCTGCTTGGGGACTTGCGGGGTGGGCTGAAAGAGCAGTTTGCATGGAAGGAAAGAACAGGGCTCTCTGTTATTAGCCTCGCCTATAATCTAGGGGAGGGGGAAAAAAAAAATTAGAAATCTGCTTTTACCAATTGTGTTCGTGCCTGCCCAGCATTTCAGAAGTGAAGGCAGCGTGGCGGTAACTGGGCTAGCTGTAACATGGCAGGGTAGACTTCTCTGTGGCTGCTAGACGGTGGGAGCAGCTGAGTTACTTTGGCTTTTGCCTCCCATGATGTAAGAGAAGCCTCCAGGAAGCACAGCACATATACCTAAAGTCTGCATTCTGTGGATTTTAGGCCCTCACTTCAAAGTGAACTTAAAGCAGGTTTGTGGCTTCGGTAGAGACCATTCCTGTTGCATAGCCAAAGGTCAGTAGCGTGGCTGACCAAAATGAGAAGAGACTCTGTAAGGGAGGTGACTGGGCTTCTTTTTCTACTCCCTGTGGGTTTGTGGTTCAACTCCTGTCTTCTCTCTGTTGGGAGAGCTGTGTGAAGTGTTGCATCCCACTGAGTCTGTTGTTAGAAGCAGTGTGTGGGGGGGAAAAATGTTTATTGCAGCATCTCTTAAAAATATTTCTCTTCTGTCCAGGCTGACTCCAAAGATTGGGTTCCCCTGGAGTGAAATCAGAAACATCTCTTTCAATGACAAGAAGTTTGTTATAAAGCCTATTGACAAGAAGGCACCAGTAAGTATATCTAGTATGGATTCCTGGATACTGCATACGAACAACTAATGCTGTTTCATCTCAAAATAAAGTAGTCTTTGGGAAGGAGAAAGCTGCAGATATTCTAGATGCAAAATGAGCCTTAGTATTTAGGGTCTATTTAGAGCTGTCTGGTTTTCTGTGCAGCATAAATAAAGGGCTTATGGTGGTATCTAACGTGGAGAAAGACAAGGATTTTACAAGTGCAGAGTCTTTTTTTTTTTTTTCTTTCTAGAAAAGTAGGTAGCCCTATGCTTAAATCTGCGATTCTTTGCAAGTTCTGTGAGTCTTCTGTGTAGCCAGATTATACTGAGACTAGTCTTCTCCCTACTTCTTTCAGTGCGTGGAAGCTGGTGGGTAACTTTTTTGTTGTTCATTAAAAAAAAAAAACAAAACACAAAAATCATTCAAATGCTACTGCAAAACTACCTGTCTACATATGCTCCCTTCCACACTACTGGAAGAGTAAAAGCCAGTTAAGGGCCACGGTGTTCATTGACCTTAAGTACTAGGGTAAATGGCAGGGGTTTGATTTCCGTGGAAAACTGAAATATAGCTACCTGTGAATGTTGCTTTTTCAACACTTACAAACATGTTTTCAGAGTTATTTTAGTGAAGAATTATCAACTTTGACCTGTTGAGAACGTAAAGTGGAATAACTGGTATAGGTGGATCTCACTCTGTCAGTCTTGTGAAACTATTGGAATAGTTGAGAAAGGCCTCCTCTTCTTCTCTTCCCCCACCCCAGTGCTTGGCCTTGGTGGGTAAGTACAGCCCTGAGAAATAATAAGCAGTTTGGCTTTGGCAAAGAGTGATGGATTATAAATCTCTTTAACAGAAAAAGATCCTCCCAGTAATTTAAAGAATAATAATGCACAGTGTGCTGCTCCAGATAACGACCTGGGTTTTGGGGGAAGAGGAGCTTCTTTCTGTGATGCTGTTAGCAAAAGCCAACAAAACTCCACAGAGACAGAAAGCTGGTCTGTCAGGCATGCTTTTCTCAATAGAAGAGCCTCTTTGACTTGTTGTACACGTTATGAAATATTAATCTCCTGTTTATGGATCGCAGTTTTCCCTCCACTCCCCAACAGTAAATCTGACTGAGTTTGAAATGGGAGACTTGCAAGAGGCTGATACAGAAAGGTGTTAACACTGAAAACTTTAATTGCATTTCCTCCTTCTGTCAGTTGTGCTTTTCCCTCTGGGTGGTGGTATGTTTGAAGCTATGCCTGAAAGAAGGATTTATCTGGACACTAATTCTGAGCATTGAGGAAGTTGTCTGGGTCTTTTCATATGCTTGTGTCTCCTTTTAAAGAGACAAGTATTATAGCTACAGCGAAATAGCCAGGCCACCCAAGATGTGGGTTGGAAGCTCCCCTTTAATTTGGAGGACTCTACGTGTCAGTGTTTAAATGGACACTAATGTAATGGGTAGAGTCCTGTGGCACCTTGACAAGAATAAGCTTTTTAATTTTTCGTAGAATCACAGAATGGTTTGGGTTGGAAGGGACCTTAAATATCATCTAGTTTCGACCCCCCTGCCATGGCCAGAGACACCTCCCACTAGACTCTCTCCTGCTGACCCGCGATCCTTCTCCAGGCTCTGGGCATCTGTTGCTGGCACTGGCATCAAACTGGTAGCAGTGGGATGGATTGAGGTTCCCCTCCCCCTGCAACTTAAGTTTTAGGCCTGTCTGCCCACATACTCCAACATCTTTACCAGGTTATCTTTAAAATATCCAGTTGGGCTGATGGTGCTCCCAGTTGTGTGAGACCAGGGGGAGGCTGGGGATGAGGAAAGGAACATGTTCTTTTATGGCCTTAAATGACAAACGCAACCACCATCCATGCCCGCGGTATTTACTCCCATGGAAGTGAACCTTGCCTCAGGATAGGACCTGTTCATCACCATGTAGACAAACTGTTTGTTTTTTAAATTAGTTGTCAGAAGTAGGAGGTGGGATGAAAACCTTCAGGGACAGTGCGCAGTGTCAGACCTGTACAGCTCGGAATGGCTGTGGCAGGACTTGGTGGGGCAGCACAGCACACCACAGCACACCGCGCTGGCTGCCTCTTTTGCAGTCAGCGTGTGGATTAGGAAAACGCGTTGAAGAAAACGAGTCTTTGTCAGCATATTCATGTTCCTCTTAATAGGACTTGGAGAGCTTTTCATTGCTTCTAGTGTGACTGCCAGTTTTCCTGGAGATAGCCACAACTTGTGCTTCTCAGCTCCGGCAACTAAAAACAGGATCGCTGCTGCCATGCAAGAATCTAGAGCCTGTGCGCCCCTTCTCGGTTCCACCTGTTGCCAACAGGGAGGCAGTCCACAGGAGAGCGATTCTAAGGAATGGGTACTGGTTTATAGTGGTAGTGTGGCAGCTTGCCCACTGCCTGTATCGCCGTCCACATAGTACACAAAAAAAGGGCACATAGATGCAGAGTTTTTTCAGTGTGTAACTTCAGACTGCGTTGTAAACATGGGTGGTCGTGGACTCAGAAAAATCGTCAGGCAGGTAATGGACTTGGCCCTCTGTATCCCTTCCTTAGCAGATTTGTTTCTGGAAGATCCAGCCTGGTGTGTCATTTCTGTAAAAGCCTGGTTATAACACAGATAAGAAAAAATTTGGAGCTCTTCTTTTTGCAGAAACAGAAATTTTAGAATATCTCGTGTTTTGTTACTGCTTGCAACCCGATATTGGAAATAATCTGTATGTTTGGTTGTTCAAGAAAAAATAATAAAAAAAAGTTTTCTACTCAACACTCGTGTAACAGTCCAGCTCAACTTAGCTAGGAAATGCCACGGAGAGGAAAGAATGATACTGGAAGGTGTTTCTGCAGGGGTGGGGATTTCTTCTCTTTCTTTGAAAAAACACAGTTGGTGCCTTGAATACTGATTCAAATAGATCAGGAAATTCTACAAAGTTACTTTAATAGTCTGCAATACATTTTTAGTTTTGTGCTTTATCTTTCGGTCACAAAGCCATGCAAACTTAAAAACTAATTACTCAATACTAGAGGTCTGTGAGTTGCCCAGATGGTTACCTGCCAAGCCAGAATCTTTTGCAACATTTCCAAACTCCACAAGGTCTCCTCTAAATAGAAACTGTTAATTTTATCTAAAAGATACTTTTTCTAGAGGAGTAATTTGTCAATTCTATGTAAATTTGAAATGGAGAATACATGTAACAATTGTTTTGGCTTGAAATGATGTTGGCAGTCCCTACTGCTATATTTAAATGGACCTGTGTCATTTAAATATAATACTAATATAATATAATATTAAATATTGTCTTGAGTACAGTGAAATTAGTGGCAGGATGACCTGCCTGCAGCTAGTTGGCGGAAGAGAAAGCACGCTTGGAAAACTGACTGTGTGGTGTCTTCTCTTCTAGGACTTTGTGTTTTACGCCCCTCGTCTGAGAATTAACAAGAGGATCCTGCAGCTCTGCATGGGCAACCACGAGCTCTACATGAGGCGCAGGAAGCCCGACACCATTGAGGTGCAGCAGATGAAAGCCCAGGCCCGGGAGGAGAAGCACCAGAAACAACTGGAAAGGTGAGCGTGACTATAGAGAGCAGGGACGGGGTGGCAAAGAGAAATGACGCTGAACTGCCGGGGTTCAGCAGGCAGCTGTACCTGCGGGGCAGCGGCTGGTAACGTGGGTTTCGCTTAGGCAAGGCCGTGAGCCACCCCGTGTGGCTCTAGAGCTCTGGCTTACAGGGTGGGCTCGGGATGCCCTGTGGCAGGACTATAAGCACTGCTCTGCTGGCTTGGACCTGTGGCCGTGTAGTCTGCTGTCCTGTTTGCGGTCTTGAGAGTTGCAGGGAGATGTGCAAGTAAAGGTGGCGTGGGCTCTTGCGTGGTGGCACACACCTAGAGAGGGCTTCTCCCAGCTCTTGAGTGTTAGGTCCCAATTTCTGTGTTGGGCCATGGGATGGTTGGGAGTAAGGGAGAAACCTTCCCAGGGAGGATGTGTGTACACTGTGAAGAGAGGAGAGGGGACTGGGAGACCTCTTACAGGCATGGAAAAAGGATTAGCAATTCCATTGGACTTCTGCTGCTGGCTGCACGTTGCTTATGATTCAAGAAATCGTGTCGCTTTTCTCCTGTCTTTGTGGCTTGTTTGTCTTCCTTCCCTCAGTGCTTGTGTTTGATGCCTCCTTGACTTTCCTTATGACAGAAGTAACAAAGTTAAATCTCCTCTGCTGTGCAGAGCAGAGTCCTGGTTTTCTCTCTCTGCTTCCAGTAGCTATTTGGTGTGCTAAATTTCTGGGGTGGGCAACAGAAATACAAATATTTTTTATGAAATGAGATATCCAAAACTGAGTAAAAATTCCGAAGCAATGAAGGAACAGGCTATATGTATTTCTGTCTTCTGGCTTTTGTTTTGTGGCAGTCACATGGTCATTTCTCATGGAGCTGCCTGGAGAAATGCCCAGCCAACTCTCTTGCCTGGCTGTAGCTTAGGTCTGAAAGCGAGCTTCAAGCATGAAATCTGTTTCTAACAGGCAACAACTAGAAAATGAAAAGAAGAAGAGGGAGATAATTGAGAGAGAGAAAGAACAAATGTTGAGGGAGAAGGAGGAGCTGCTGGTGAGGCTACAAGAGTATGAGGTGAAGACTCAGAAAGCAGAGAAAGGTAAAGTACTTGTATGGGCTGACCAGACCTCGTGTATTGTGCTCCACAGAAGGGTTATATGGGCCGCTGCCCACACCTAGCCTAAATCTGACGACACTGCGATCTCTTGTCAAGGTTTACTAATATCTGCCCGTACAAACAAATACACACATGTGCGCGCGCTGCTGAGATCATCCACAGCGTGAAAGCAGCATAAAATCTGCTGATTGTATTTGGGAACTGAAGGTCACACGAACTCTTGTTTTCCCCCGTTGCCAAGAGAGTTTGGGTAGTGTGGCCTCTTCCAGCAGTGAGTAACAGAGCTCAGCTCTCAAGGACTCTTCACCTAACTCCTAACAGAAAAAGTACTTTGGGAACGAGCCTTTCCAGGGAAAGGGAAGCTCCTGTTTCAATGTACCCATGAGCAGACTAGAGACAGCAACATCTGATCCTTGCAGTAAACTGTCAATTAAGGGCAGCAGAATCATGTCGGTGTTACAGACCGCAAATATCTTGCGGAAGATTTAATTATAATGTGTGGCTGACTGCTTCTGAATTCAGTTGCTTGATGTATTATGCAAATAACTACTTTGAGGTGCGCAGTGAAGGGATGTTGCAGGCAGGACTCAAGTGCTTGTCATGACTTCTGCAGTCACCCAAGAGACTGCCAGTAATCCCTTCGCTTTGACCGGGCTTGTGGACTAACTGCATTGAGCCCTCTTTTTCCAGAGCTCTCAGATCAGATCCAAAGAGCCATTCAGCTGGAGGAGGAAAGGAGACGAGCCCAGGAGGAAGCAGAACGCTTGGAAGCGGATCGTTTGGCTGCTCTGCAGGCCAAGGAAGAGCTGGAGAGACAAACTATGGACCAGATAAAGAGCCAGGAACAGCTGGTAAGACCCGGTCATGTTGAGGATAAGATACGTGGGCATGTTACTGTGCCCTCTGAGTAAGGCAAAGCCTTGTTCTCCAGGGAAAAACGTAGTGCAGTGAAGTACTAGGCCATGTGATAGTATCATTATGGCACTGGCTTCTATCACAAGCAATCTACTTTTTTGCTCTTAATTTCCTATTCAGTTTTTATTACAGTGGAGTGTAACACTTGGGTCTTTTCTCAGTCAACAATGTTTCGGTTTTCTGTTTGTTTTTTTGTTTGCTTTAGTTTATTTTTTTAAGAGTCCTTATAACTCCAGTTTTATTATTCAACAG
Organism: Chroicocephalus ridibundus; assembly: GCF_963924245.1. NCBI lineage: Eukaryota > Metazoa > Chordata > Aves > Charadriiformes > Laridae > Chroicocephalus > Chroicocephalus ridibundus. Next base: position 62,434,830 of record NC_086286.1, on the reverse strand, counting down.
GCTACAGAGCTTGCAGAATATACGGCCAAGATTGCACTTCTGGAAGAGGCACGGAGGCGTAAAGAGAGTGAGGTTGAAGAGTGGCAAATCAGAGTGAGTATCCCTGTTTTACAAAGATGCTCTGAAGTTGTAGGCTTGAGCAGAGCGTACCGCAGTGCCCAGCCTGGTGTGACTTCTCTAAACATGCAGAGACAAACATCTCATAGACGAGCAGAGAAGGGCAGACTTGTGATGAATGTGCAACATGCCAGCAAAACACCTTTCTTCCAACAAGCCTTCAGTCAAAATTCAAAGTGGAAGCCTGTATAAAACCTAAAGGCGCGCTGATTGTCTTGGAGCCATGGAGGGGAAGGGGCACATGTATAAATGCTGCATTTATTCCATGATGTAATGTCTGAAAACATTATATCAGTCAAGAGAAGACGCTGCAAATGCAGCCACACTGCAGGTACCAGGAGTCTGTGCTGTTGTCCGTGGCTTCCTGGCCAGTCTCTTCCTGGTTAGAGAGTTGAAAAATTTGATGCAGTAAATAAATCAAAAACCAAAAATAAACCACGCGAGGCTCAGTGTGCCCAGTGCCCTGTAACTAGTGCTGCAGGCTAGTTACAGGGAGGGCACAACCACTAAAGTAGCGAGGAAGCTGACTGTCTAGTGCATAATTGCATTAAAAATGCCAAATCAGGAATCTGAGTTCTTGCTCTGTGGAAGCCATATTTATAGCTGTGGTGGTTTGGGCCGGACTGAGGCGAATGACAGAGGCTCTCCCCCACCCCTCTCTCCGAGCTCTTCAAACGGAGGACAGGATGAACGTAACTAGCTTCCCACAGAACCGTTTTTCCTAGACTATGTTTTATTGGAAGAAGATTCTTTGTTTCGATCCCCTGCACATTACGCAGTGGATGACGATAGCATCACTAGCAAAATAAAAAAAAAAAAATGTTCTGCAAAAGACTGTAACAGAGCACTGTCAGCTGCAGAGATTTAACTCTTCCTTTCTTGCTTTTCATAGTAGATTGACAAAACTTGGGGAGATAAGCATTGAAGCATTCATTAAGCTGGTGTAAAGAAATGCATGAAAATATTTTTCACTCTTTTCCCAAAGGCCAAGGAAGCCCAGGAGGATCTGGTAAAGACAAAGGAGGAGCTACACCTGGTAATGACTGCTCCGCCTCCACCCCCACCGCCCGTCTACGAGCCAGTCAGCTACCATGTCCAGGATAACTTGCAAGATGAAGGATCCGAGTACTCTGCCTACAGCGCAGAGTTCTCCAGCGAGGGGATCAGGAATGACCGCAATGAGGAGAAACGCATTACTGAAGCAGAGAAGAATGAACGTGTACAGAGGCAACTGAGGGTAAGAAAAAGTTTCCAGGAGGGGGAGTAACGGAAACAATCAGTTCCTGGAAAATAGATCATTTAACCACTTGGTTAAGCACATAAACGTGATAGTCTCTGTTTACAGTTCCTGTAAGGAATTTGTATTAAAGACAAGGTATACAAAGATCATTCTCATTGCTCAGGCTTTGAGATTACTTACATGATCCATAGTGTTTATGGAAAGCACAAGTTGTAGGCGTATCACTGATCTGTCCAGTCATCTAACAACTGTCAGTTCTCACCAAAGAACACTACTGGCATGAGCTGAAACCTTCTCGTGTATAATCTGTATTTAATGTTCTTTATATTGCAGGCGCTGACAGATGAGCTGGCCCAGGCTAGAGATGAAAATAAGAGGACCCACAATGATATTATCCACTCAGAGAACATGCGACAGGGACGTGACAAGTACAAGACGCTGCGGCAGATCCGGCAAGGCAACACCAAGCAGAGAATTGATGAGTTTGAGGCGATGTAATAACGCTTATAACAAGAAGGCAGGACTGTGGGAAAGGCAGATCTTGATGCTGTGTTCTTGTTTTGGGGTTTTTTTTGTTGTGTGTTTGTGGTTTTTTTTCCCTGAGGAGGGAGTCACTGTATGACACTTAACAAATGTTCTCTAAACCCAGAGGTGTTTGAATCTCCCTTTTATTCCATACCTTCTATTAAATTTGGTATAGTTAAAAACTCATTGTACTGCTGATCCTGGTAACTTGCTCATGCCTTTGCTTAGTGCCAAAAGGCCTTATGTCACAGCTCTCTTGAAGCAAGAAAAATTTTAATAGGCCGTGCTTCTAGTTGAAGATACGTGCCCTGTGCAGGTGCTGGATTCAGCTTGGTCTAAAAATAAGCAACTGTGGGTGAATTTTGTGCCATACGTCTTTGTATTATTAGTTACAAGTCCAACAGTGGAAAAGACAGGTTGTAGAACTCGAGATCTGCAAGTACCTGTATGTACGTGTGTCCATGTCGTTTTACACCCTGTGTTTTGTCTTGACGACCACCACCACCCTGCTCCCAAAAGAACTGACGACACCTCAGAACTACTTTGTGTAGAAATTAGGCTTTTTCTGGTTGCTGTTCTCAAGTGGAGAAATTCTGCGGTGATGGCTCCGAAGTGTGGTATAGGGACCCTGATACCCTCCTCGCGTAACAGCTAGGCAAATACTCTGTTGGAATCTAATACACTACTGTGTTTGCATTCCAGCTTCATTCCTGATCAGTTATAGTGTAGTATTTATATATATATATATATATATTTATATATATATATAAATATAAAACATGCAATACGTGGATTGCAATACTAGTTTAAAAGAAAATAGTTTTGCTCTGTATATTTTGTTACTTTTCAGATTTAATAAGACTTGCATCTGTAAAAATGCCTGAACAACACTGTAGTCTGATACAGTGCAGCTGATTATTTGCTATAAAGCATTACTTGTAAAGATCATTTTTTTTACTTAATGAAAATTGTTATATGTACACATGATCCAATATATACAATTTTACTGCACCTATTTTTCTAACAAATTTTCTAATTTTTTTAAATGTTTGATTTAAAGTTTCAGACTCCAAAGATGAAGGGACTGCTTGTTTATATCACAGTTGTATTCTCTCTAGTAGAGAGCATTTCTGTGACCATTCCTTCCCCACTAATCTCCCCCTTTCCTTGAAAATCTGTTAGAAAGTGAGATACAGTATGTTGTCAGCTCTTCTCTTCCATTTACAACATCTATGCTGCTTTATACTTGAGTTGAATCCTGTGTGTGGTTTTTTGTTTTTTTTTTTTTTATTTGCAGCAGCAAACACCTAAATAAAAGATCTGCAAAGTAACAAAGGACTTGGTGTCAAGCGTTTCTTGTGTGGGGTGTATTTTGTGTAAGGTGTGCTACTGCTCTTTTAGTTCCTGAGCTTAGCCTATGAATCCCTGTGTCTTTAACTCTAAAGTCCTTAAAGGCCATGTTGACCTGGAAAGGAAGAAAGGAGAATGCGTGCTGTAATGACCAGTGTGACCATCTTCACCCAAGTCCCAGGGAAGAGGTACACAGCAGCAGCACTAGGTACAGTGTGTATGTGGAGTTCCTGCTGACTGTAACACTACAGCTGAGGCACAATGAACCGACACAGTAGTTGGGCCTTAAGCTTGCATTTCCACCAGTTCACATGAATAAATGATAACCTTAGCTAAACTCTTGTCCTATGCTGTACGCCATACGCGTCAGACTTGTTAATACTGTCTTGCATCAGCAGCTGATAAGAACAAGGAACTTCCTACAACCACACTTACTCTATTAGCTGTTGTGCCACACTCCTACTGAGGGAGAATTTATACATTTACCTGGTTTTAAGCTCCATGATAGAGCACGCATTTGGAAGGCATGTGGCCACAGGCCAGAGCTTTTTAGGATCATGTGAAATAATACTGCTACTGTACGTAAGTCTGAAGCATGGAGGTGTCAACATCACCCATCTGCAGCAAGTAAAGATAAGCTAGTTTTCAATTCTCTCTGAACATGTATAAAATATCAAGATCAGAGTGAAAGCATATACCCTCCTTACTTCTTAGAGAGAAAGCTTATCTATGATTAAATTTAATAATTACAGTTTGGCGTGCCCAGAAATGGAAACCTGCATATTATCTGGCTACTGTTGCCTTGTCAGCATACTGTATTTGCCGCTCCTGAAGAAACAATACTAACCTTAAACTGCAGCTACAGACACAGATAACAAAGCCTTAACTCTTGGAGAAACAAAACCTTCAGAACATCACATACTTTCAAATGCATAACTCTATTCCCCAAAAGATGGAGTAGGTACTGTTGCAGTGCACCTTTGCCCAGAGCTGAAAGGCATGTGCCGCTTGAATTTAAAACATCAGACATGGGGAAGGAAAAGTTGTTGTGTGGTAATCTCTCATGATTTAAAGTTTTCCTTATTTGAATGCAGTACAAGTGTGAAGTCCGTCCACGTGTTTGGGTTGCGGAGCACTTCCTGCCATTGCCGCACTGATGGAGAAGCAAGGTCTGTGCAGCCAAACGATTCCTCTGCAAGAAAGCAAAAGGAAAGGTCACAGGGTTACTTTTCGCTTCCCTGACTTCTGGCCCAATTGACTACATAACAACCAACCTGCTTCTCCCACTTCTACAGTGATTTCAGCTGTTCTGTACCTCCAAAGGCATTAATTGCAATAAACTGTAGTTATATTTTTGAAGCATTATTTACATCCTGTTAAAGTAGGATCATGCTCAGCCTGCAGCAAAGAACAATTTTTTGGTTGTATGACTTAAAAGCAGAGCAGCAGGTGTGCACACTACAAATAGCAGAATGGCACAAAGCCTCCTGCTTCAGTTCATCTCCAGTGACTTTAACGCATTGCTAGGCTTAGGGCTTGGATAGTCTCCGTCACTTGGCATCAGGTATTCCCTGCTCTAGCAGAAAGGAAAACGCTGGGTAGGACAATCAAAAGAAGCTCAGGAGGAAGCCTGCACAGCACTGACTTGTTACTAGTGATAATACGCCTCTGAAGTGCATGTGACACCATGACAGCGCCTCAATCTCTTTGAGCCTTTCATCTCAAATACTGAAACCAAAGCACTTATTCTCTGGGAAGACGGGTGAGAGACTCCAGTCTCTCTGCGCAGTCTTCAAGTGACAATGCTTCCTTGCTCAACTACCAGTTAAATCGCGCCTATTCAGTGAGCAGACGGTTTCTCAGACTTGAGAAAGAGGGCTCTTTGCTATGGTAGAACAGAGCCCAAAACTCAGACACACACAAGTTTCACTTTCTGTATCTCCCATTAATTGGCTTGATTTGTGCGTGTCAAATTATAAGCACAAATATACGGAAGGTTGGAGTCTACTAGATCATTAGTTCTTGTGCTTCCTTTTGATGAGACAGTAGTTCAGAGTAGCCAATTCTTAGAAAGACAGCTCAAGGAACAAGTCTTAAAAAAAAATAAGAAAAAAAAATCTCTAGCTGAGTAGCCTCCACCCAGCTTTTCTGTGCCTGTCTTACCATGGCCAGGCTCTGGCCCTAAAAGTTGCCACATGGCTTTCCTGAAAATTCCCCCTAACACCCTTGAGCTTCTGCACAGATCTGAACTACAACACATGCATCAGTTCTCGCAGGATCAAAGCCCAAGATTGCAAGTTGCTTTGGACAGGGCCTGCGGCTATATGTGCAGGCACACGACAGCAGGTAATAAATAGTACAGTGTAAATGTTATTATTTAGAATGTAAACTAAATGAACTCTTTCCCAAATTACCTTCAATTTTTAGTGATAAAGAACTTACCTGCACCAAGCTTGGCGCCTCCAAGGAACTGATCACTTGAGCTGAAAGCTGACTGCTCCCAGACAGTCAAGTGTAGGCACGATTGCTGTAACTGAACTGGGGTAACACCATCAAAGGCAAACAAGTGTTTCCACTGGGGACAGGCTTCTTTCTTCAGGACAGGAGTCTTTCGCTTCACCTCTGCTTGGCCTGGAAGGATAAGACAACTTCCCAAAAACAATGAGAGTTCAGCAAGGTTAGTGATTGCTCAACCAGAAAATGGAACATTTGCAATAATCAACTATGACTCTTTGGTTTGCCTTAAATAGCAAAAAAGTTCAGCTTAAGTGCAAGGCAGAACATGGTGCCCAGTGTGTTTATTTTGGGACTTGCTCCTTTTCCTGTCTGCCTTCAGTGTGTGCGCGGTGCAAGTAGGCTCTTCTGATCTGCTTTTGTTTTGCTGTCACTGACTGCTGAGGGAGTCTTTACTCCCCATTCTGTTACCCAACACTGCCCAAAACCTGCCTTTCAGTAGATAAAATGCTCACCCATTTCACTGAGGATAGGTGCCACAGCAGCTGAAATGGCTTTAAGAGATGTTTTAAGTGTACCCCAGTATCACAGTTCCAACGGCATCAGATGCCTGACAGTAAGAAAGTAAAGTGAGCCCACATACAAGCTACTCAGTGCACTGAAGAAAAACTCAGTCCCTCCTCTTTTTAAAATGTCTACAATGAAGAGGATAAAAGTTTCCTTTTCAATATATGCAAAGCTGTTTTTCATTCTGCAAAGGCACAGCTGAAAATAGAAATGAAAATACCTTCATGATTTGCACTTTTTTCTCCTCTCCTAATAGCTACAAGCAGATTTTTAAACTAGTGAACTCTAAATTTTAATGACATCAGTAAATTCTGGAGTTCATTCAGGACCCAAACAGCCCATTCAGGTGGGACCCGTCACTGCCCTGCTGAGTGCTGCTGTTGGGCAGACAGCCAAATGTCACCATTACAAGGAAGTCTGAGTGAGAGTGTGGACAATGCCACTTCCACATGCCAGTCTCCTGATGAGAACACATTAATACTTACCTTTGCACAGACCGTGTGCTATTTGAAGTGTTAGGGCTCATACGTACCCTTTAACGAACGAGTTGGGCACTCCAGCAGATCTCAGCAAAGGCAAGTTCTTGGCCCCAGATATCATAACCTGAAGCTGGCAGTTAGGAACTCCTTCATCTTTTTTTCCTGAAACAGGAGAACTCATCACATTAAATAACCAGTTATCTCAGCTGCTAGCCTGAGATGCTGCTATAACTAAGTAGGAAAATGACTAAGCAGTACTACTGCGATAAGGACTCCTAGCGCTATATTAGGATCGTTTGACAGATTTCAACCTGCTTGTACCGTGTATGATTCACACACAAAAAAAGCAAGCAATAAGGAGCAGGTCGCTTTGTGATGCCTGTTCCAAACACAGAGCTTTCTGTTGTATTTGTGAAAAGTAAACACAGGGCAGTACCACAGGAGTGTTTTTCTGAAACAAAGCCAGAAGCAGGAGAAACAGCCAAACCCACAGTGTGATACCGCTCCACTATTAAAGCTCTAGTTACAGAGCAGAGACGCAGTACACGGGCTTGCACAGGGAGGAAAAATGGAAGAAAGCAAGCTGGTAACTTTGGGGTCATCTGGAAAAGAAAAGGGCACAAAATTAATGTAACAGCTAATTAGATCTTTCTATTGGTCTCTACTTGTTGCTGTGATCCTGAACGCAGACGCCACTAGAGCTCTGAACGTTTGCATGCGTCACTATGATCCAGGGAAGTAAGGAAAGTGAGGTTGTCCTATCCCTGCCCTCCCCAAGTGTTTATTTTATTCCACCAGCAGGTGCTTGCTCAGACACTACAGCAATACTTAATGTACCTCACAAGTCTTTCATTACCAAAAACTGGATCCTGACTGTACATTTTGAACCTAACATCTTCCAAGTGAAACAACCTCTCTAAAATGAGACCACTGGAGGAAGCCAAGGGTGCCGGTCTGGTACCCTTGCAGCCATTTCCCTTCTCCCTTTTTCCTAAATTGGCAGTCTCCACCTTGGGCAGTAAAACTGCTGCATCTCCTCCAGAATAAGATCTACTGGCAACACCACGACAGGCACAAGCTGTCCAGCCAAACAGCTGGATGCATCATACTGCTGTCATTATAATGTGCAGCTTTCATTGGCATTAAAAAGAACAAAAAGATGAAGTTGGCAAATGTCTGTATTTCAATTAATTTAAAATATAGCACACCAAAAACCACTATTTGCAGTAGCTGTTTATCAATGCCATACAGGAATATTATATGAACATATTGTCAGTCCTTCACTGATCTCAATTATTTTCTAGCCAAAGGATTCATGTGTACTGAAACGATTTATACCTTCGAACTGGAAATTTTTATACTGGGCTGGTACTGACAGTCTTGCAGACACGAGGAGTTCGCCGCTGTACTGGACAAGATCGTCTTCAGGCTTTTCAAGCTGAAGAAAGGGACATACAGAAATCTGCTTTACTGTAATCATTCTATTCCACATTGCTCTCACAGATTGTTTACGTTTGCAACACATCTTCCTAATGGACTGGATTGGCAGCATTTTTCCTTCAATGACCTCAGAACGGAGATCTTTTCTTAGCTTTCACTACATCCTGCTCTTGAGATACAAGCACAAAAACTAAGAATCACCTTGGGTTTGAGCTGGTACCAGTTGAACAACTGCATCGAGTTATCTTCGAAATTCCATGCTGCCAGCGGAATCACCACTTCCCCCAAAAACACCCTGTATTTGAGTGCTCCTGCATGCCACACAGATATCTGAAGCTGCCGACTTCCCAGCTGTGAGTATTCAATCTTGTACTAGAAAGATAAACAACATTTACACAGCAATACACAGGATGAACACAGGCCTATGCTCACAACCTGCTCAAAGGAAGCCCAGCCACATGGCTGACGGCATCTGGATGCAGACAGAACCATGTTGTCTGAATGTGCTTTGTAATTTGCCTATTACCCCACTACTTAAATGCTAAATAATGCTCACCCAAATATGAAAAAACATTCCAGGAATACCTTGGCCTGCCTTGTTAAAGATGTTGATTGTTGATTCGGCACTTTAAATCCTTGACCATTTTTTTCTGGGTTTTTTTTTTTTTATATTTGCGTTTCACAGTCCCAGCAGAATTTGGCTGCTCTGGAGGTCAGTTCAAGATTAGGACACTTAGCGAAGATGCTAAAATTTCCATTCTAGTAAGTGGACATCTACCCAATGCAGTCACTAGGGGCAAGGAAGTAATTCAGCTGACCACTAATTAGAGCCCTGATCCACTCCTGAAACATAGTAAGAAACCTTTGAGACATTGTTGGGTATCTAATACACCTACATGAGACTGGTAAATGTGATATCCAGCCTGCAAGTGACCTGCACCCACATGGACTGAAAAATGGAGGTGAAGGCATGGACAAGGGCATCGCTACCCACATTTAAGCTGCTGAATCACAAGCTGGGTGTAGGCTTTAGGGCAAATCACGCCCAGTGATTCTCAAGAGCACTTACATACATACAGCCACCTAAATGCAGGTGCCTTAATTTGCAGATGAATCCCACTGAGCAGGATCTCAGTGTCATGATACAGTTGACCTGCACTAGCACTGTGGTGGTCTTTTGACCATTTCTGCTACTCTGAACGAACTAATAATTAAACTAATTTAAAAGATTTCTAACTAAACTACCTTTAGTGTTCATGCAGCCAATTCAGGCATGGCCCTCCCTCTCCCTTTATCAGTTCTGCATGGCTCTGGCATTGAAAAGGGACTATAAAATTAGGACCAGTTATTCCAACTCCAGGCTCTTTTTTCTCCCAACTTAAACCCTACATACATACTTTGGGATACATGGCCATCACATACATTTTATACAAATTTTTTGTTGTTGTTATCAAATTTTAACAATGGTCTTTTCAAACATTTTGCCTGTTTCACTTGCTACAAATTCTTGATGTTCGTACACACCAAGAGATGGGGGTAACTGAAACTCTTCTGTAGTTCAAGGAGCAACAATACAAGTTTGTCCCTCCACTAACCTTGTTTCATATCTTTTCCAAGACAATACATTACTGAAGAGGTCATCATCTTATGTGCTGCTGCAGCTTGCTGATGCACACAAAAAGATGGGTTCGTAGTGATCCGAGTACAAAACTGGAGCTGGGAACAACCAAACTAATCCAGCCCCTCCCAGCTGACGGTACTCAGCTTCAGCGTCACATTTCATTAAGTGTCTATGAACTGCGAATAACAGCTCCTGTTTTCTACACAAAGTTCTTACAGGGATGCAAGAAGTAATATTGCAAGGCATTAAGGAATTAAAATCATAACTACTGTTCTCTGGTGGGTTTATTAATGTTTGAAATCAGACACTACAGATTGCCTGACATCAGTTGCACGGGGAAAAGGAAGCAGACAACGTTTTAGAGGTGGTGGAATTCAGTTAGTGTTCAGCTAACTATAGAGAGACACTCCCAGGTGGCACCGACAAAAGGGATATTAGTTGAAAGGGAAACTTGTCTAAAACACTAACTGCTCTGCAATACACCCAGTTCCTGAATGCACAAAGTGTCTATGGAAGACACTTTGCTTTTGCCACATGGTAACTCGGAACACTGGAATTCATTAAAAGTGTTTTCATGGACAAAGGCAGACTCTTCTGATGGTTCGCAATTTACTATTTGTACCTCCAAAAGCATTTTCTCTTATTTGGACTGAAAAACATTATTTTTTTAATTATTGTTGTCAATGACTCCTAGATTTGCCCCTACCAGGACAATTCTGAGCTTGCAGGATTTTACATTGCAGAAGGAGGCATTACCATGGAAAAGTACACTTAGTGATACAAAATCTAAACCAGTACCTTCAAAGATTCATCGAATTCTGGATCCACAGTGCTCTTTTTGACAGCTGTCTTCCGCTTACTCCGAGGAGATTTATCAGGAAGTAAATAAACCTTAACATACCTTGTAGATAGAGAGAACGATATATGGAAAGTGACGGGGAGAAGGGGAGGAGAACCAAACTAAGAAGAAAAATTAATTAGATGAGAGGAGTTTTTTCTTAATTCTTAAACAATTTTATTGACTTTATAATTTTCCAAGCAATAAAATGGAAAATTGTGATTTATATCCTTTCTCAATAAAAGCAGACAGACTATAATGATCCCTGTATATCATTCGGCTAATGTGTTTCAATTCTATTCTAACTGGGAAAGGAAAAGAATAGGAATCTTTTTTTTTCATACTCTTGGCATCTGATAAAATAGCCACCAAGCCACAACCTTGTCAGTTGTACTAACAGTTTTATGATGAAAACAAACAGCATATTATGTGCTCAAAGACCAAAAAAAATCGACTCAATCAACTTTAGGATCATTGCTGCTTCATTTCATGAAGAAAATACCTCATCTTTACAACACAAAGTACCATGTAGCAAAAAAAGGTCTAATCATATAAATAATACATAATAACTCACAACTCACAAATTCTAATTTGTAGCCACTAGAGTGAAAATGGGAGAGTGTCTACAGTGCTCAAAATTTCCCTAACATTGATTGAAAGAAAATCACCAAAAAAAAATTCTAGAAGCCAAGTTGGACCAATATCAAGCACCAATGACTCCTACCCACAGTTTCTCATGTGTAGATCACATGAACAATAATATTTAAGTATTCCCCTTAATATGAATTCAGTGGGCTGAATTCAGTGGGCTGTATTTGTGTTATGGCTTCAGAACTAAAGAGTATTAGCAATAAAGACTGCTGGCTCACAGGTTGGCAGGGAAAGGAGTGATTGTTAACATAATACTAAATATTTTTAAATGGTATTTGTTGTATTTATCTCAGGTATTATGTTTTAAACCAATTTTAAAACAGACTCTTGATTAACTTACTGGGTAAATAAAATCAGCTGTAGCTGATATCATCAGTGCAGAATTTAAACATAGAATCATAGAATTGCCCAGGTTGGAAGGGACCTTTCAGATCACCTAGTCCAACATCTTCCCTATTCATTCCAAACTCATCCATACGTAAAACTACCTTTTTAAAATATTCGGGTAGTAGGAGTTTTAGTTTCTTACTCCATCACCCCAGATCAATTTAATTAAAAACCAGACAGTCAGACATCAAACCAGTCAACAAGCTAAATAATTCAACAGGTTTTAAAAAGCAGTTAAAAGTCTGCTTTTCAGCAAGTGCGTTAAGTGAGTACACTGACTGTACTTCTTCTGTTGGCCTGGAAACCAACAGAAATATATAAATATATACCAATAGAGACATAATATTCTCTATACAGCACTTCCCACATTGCCTTTCAGGCTTCCTGGACCTGTTTGCCTGGCTTAATTACTGAGACTTAAAGAACCTTGACCCACTTCCGAAGTGCTCTCAAACTGCCCTGCTTCACGAGCTGCTGTTCCAGCAAGGCTCCTTCTGTCACCAAGCTCGTCTTTACGCACAACCTTTGCAAGACGCGCAAAAGCCATATTCCTTCTGGGTGATGGTGACTGCACCTCCACAATTCCAATGTGGTCACTCCAGTGTTCAAACATGGCATGACAGCAGGGGCCAGAACAGGTAGGTAGTTATTCTACCTGGTGATTTTCTATGAATGGTTGCTGCATGGTCAGAGAGGATCGTTTAGTAATAAACAGACAAACCACCAAGGCTTAACTATCCAACCAAACATTTCTATGGCATATTTTATCCACAGAAGTAGGTATTTCTTCCTCTTACAATAATACATAGTTATTAAACAGCTTTAGATTTTAAAACATATTGCAGTATCTGAAATGTCTATTCTTATTACAGAAGATGGAAGCACAGAAGTTGTGTAACAATCACCCAGTGACCCACAGTGAGTCAGCAGATGAATTAGGAACATGACATCTCACGTTTTAGCCACATATGTATTAATTTTGCAGACACAACTTGAGAGCTAAAATCTGAACGGCTATTCTTGAGATCCAGAGGTGCTCATCAGCAACATAGATACCCATCTCCCTGGTCACAGGCAAGGAAAGAGACAGTTACTAGCAGAAAATGGTTAGAACGGAATAAGCACTGGTATGAAACCTATTTGTCTTGCAGTGTGTATATGTAAGAAGGGCTGGTATAAATTTTGGATGTTCTGAAGGTGCTAACATGGGCATACCATCATATATCAATCAATTTCAATCACAACATACACAAGTATCTTAAAAACAGAATATTTTCCTTATTTATTTCTCCTTCTCTACTTACGGGTTACACTTTTTCTTCTTCTCTTCTCCATAAGCCAGGTTCTTGCATCCCTTGATGCAAATTTCTAAGATGCAAGCTTTGAAGATGTATCTTATGGCAAACTCTATTTCTCCCGTGATGTTAGCCTTGCCAAAATTGCCAGACTCAGTGCAAGTGCTGTTAAGACTATACAAACTCCCCTAAGAAAAGACAAATTTTGGGAAAAGTACCTTCAGGTCAAACAGGATAAAACATTTATTTCCCTCAAAGGTGAGTACCTTTACAGACATGACTATAGAGCTTCTGCAAATCACAAAGATTTAAGGTAACCTATATAAAACATTCTGTTGCTTCCATAACAGCCTTGAAAAATTATGACTGTAATTGCAGTTCTACTGCATTGCCTTTTTCTCTTTAGTAAGCTTTCTAGACTAAGAAAATGTTTTCTTAGGTAACTTCTGGATCTAGAAATTGTCTCCAAATAAAACTGCCATGTGGCTTCCCATGATAAAATGAGACAAGTTTCTGAAAGGAAGAGAGTGAAAAAAACCTGAGAAATCTAAGAACAAAAAGATACAAAACATCAAACTAGACTGCATTTAATACATAGCTCATAGGGTACACTGCTGAGACGTCAGGTTCTATCATGTATTAAAGGAAACAAAAGTGGCTTTGTATATCCAGTAAATATTCTACAAGATTCCCCAATTCCATGTAAAAACGGCATACTCCATACTGCAGCAGACTGTTCAGAAAAGATTAAAATACAAAGACATCCAGTTGTTGTATGTTGGTGCATAAAGAAGATGTTTCTTAGCTCACCTCTGACACTTTGCTGTCCTCTCATCTACTCTTGCCTATGGGGCAAAGGTTTGGATGCTGTCCATCCACATATATAAACAACATTTGTGTCCAGCATTTACAGAGATCATGAAACTGCAATGAAGGAAGAGACTACAATCCTTTCTGTGGCCCAGCACAGACATATAATTTTATGGTGCTATCTAGCCTTCAGTGTAACAAATTATCAATTCAGTCAAAATAGTTTGGTCTCCATTCATTTAGAATGATACTCTTTAAGGTGAGCCCTAGAAATTTTTCACACAGCATATGTCATGAAGACACAATTGTTGTTGTGATTACTCTCACAGCAACACCGTCCCAGATCGCTAAGGTATCTGTGTAAGATCACTCCTCCCTCTGAAAGTAAACACCAACCCACGCAGGACTGGTTTACCAAGGAGTTCTGCATTGCCCAACCCAGCAGCTAAGAGTTCAGAATAGCGTTTATAAGATCATATCTCTCTTCCATGCAGATGCTGCTCTTCGTTTATGCAGTTTGCCAAATATTCATTTTAAAATTCACACCAACAGCTTAATTAGATTAAAGAAGCTATCTCCTCTATTTTATAAGCTTTAAGTAACAGACAAACTTGACAAAAGAAGGGTCAGATCCTTATTGAGGAAATGACAAGAAGCGTTAGGACTGTTTTGACCCGATGTTTATTGCAAGAATCTTGCTCCCTCCACAAGACGTGTTATCAGCATAATCAATCTCCCTTGCAGCTTTGTTCAGCTCTGGTCTTTCACTCGCTGACATATTTTTATTCATCTGACCAGAAAATGCTTATTTTCCCCCAAAATCCTTCATGACAAAGGAATGCAAATAGATTTTTGTCTTAGCTCATATGTCCTAAAAAAAGTTCTGCAAAAGCCCCTGATATTTATTCCACAGAACCTCTTAATTATTTAGAGAGGCTGGGTAGGTGTTCTGATTAATGATGTTTGGACTGAGTATCACGTATGTCTCCCACTCAAGCAAAAGCCAAATACATTCAATGTAGAAATCAGTTATCCTTTTGGTTCTGTGAACAGGGATTTAGCAATGACTTCATGTATTGCACTCCTGGTGGCATGACTGGAAGCAACACCATCTGATATTTTGGAAGATACATTTTCACGGAGTGGTAATCAACATCCAACACTTACCCATAAAGGGAAGTTTAATGGATCTTGACCTTTCCCTTTATAAGACAGTAGAAAATACTTCACTTTTAAGCCTAGGCTGTCTATAGTCCAGTTCAAACGGTTGTCATTAGAATCACAAATGTAATCCAGAACTGTTATCCATTTGTCAGTTTAACACCTTGGACTCCACAGTGCTGTAAACTATGAGAGAGCACGAAGGTCCTTGTGCATTTTTTTATTACTCTGCAAAGTGACCAGGCTGGTTTAATTTTGATTCCCTAAAAGTCATTTTAGTGCCCTCTTTTACAATATCAGTCATGGATTCTTTGGATACTTCCCCCTGCTTAACCTCATCGCTAATACATAGAAATTAGCTTCCACGGTAAATCACAGAAACTTTAAAGCATGTGCTGAATTCTTTTATACCTGGCTTCCTTCTCTCTCATTTGCAGGATTCAAAATGCTATCCATCAGAGGATGATTCAATGCCATCCCCTAAACCTATGAACTGCTCTCCTGGCTTTCATCACTGTCAGCTTCCTCTTCATTCACTGACATTCTGACATTTGAATTTCCACTGACATTTCCACTACCACAGTTCTTGCAGAATAACAAAGCCCTTCAGATAAATGAAGTTTTAAGAGAAAAGGCTAGCTACTAGGTTAGAAAGAACTGTGTCCACGATATCAACCCCAATATAAAATGGGGAGAACATTAGTTGTATTTGCAAATTTCAGAGGAAGCTGATCTATCAATTATTCATTATTAATGGATATATCCATCTATCAATTATCCATTATTAATCTGACTGGGCTTCTGCTGTAAAAGTATTATACTTTCACGGTATTACTATGAGGACCATGCCAAAGGCAGTCAGCCTTTCATCAGATACAAAGTCAAGTAAAATTCTTCCTGCATTTTGTAATATAATCCAAAATACACCAACATTTTGCACAAGATCTTAGCTTTTGTATCTGTCCCCATTAGGCACCTGTTCTGGTGTGCTTCACCCTCCAACTTACATGTTTTCTGCCATCACAGAAAACTGCATCACTTGTGGGACTGGTTGTCATGTCTTCTTCCTCCTTGCAATTCCTTTTGGTCAGAATTCCACTGTCATTTTGGGCACTAGTGATGAGCTGTTGAAGGCTGGGTGTACTTTTAATCTGTAAGAAATTCAGCAAGTAACTTTTTTTAATTTAAGAAAAATTTCATGATTCCTTCAGGAATGCTATCAGAAAAAAAAAAAATCAGTAAATACAATTCACTCTGATCAATGTCACGCAGGTGGCACACTTTCTAAGACAATGTAGTAACTTAATTTAAATGTTGACTTACAACTCTGTCATCCCAGCTAGTAGTACATTCATTATATTCATAATCTTCTAAAATCAACATACCACCACCTAATCTAAGGATCACTACCACAGCAACTACTAACAACAGTCTACTAATAACACACCAAAAGTAGCAATAAAAGGCCTTATTAGCCTTAAACAAAACAGTAATTTTGCAAGAAAAAAAAAATCTTGCCTCCAGGAAATTAAAAAAATTAAAAATAGTGTTTTGCAATATGCATGACACATGCCTATGTCTACCCATGCCAGAACAAATATAGGTTGAAAGAGACTTGAAAACAGAAACAGACTCACAAGTTCTTACTTAGCTTTTATTACAGAAAAAGTTTAAATTTCTGAGGTGTTCTTGACTTTCCTTTGACTAAGTCCATTCACCTTTCCAATCTTCCCATGAAAACCCTGATCATTTCTGGAAAATTAAGGTATATATAGTAGCAAAACTCCCTGAGATTTACCTTCAGCCACCTCTGTTACCAATAACAACAGTTAATGGAATGAAGAGCCAAAAGACTAATACATACAGCTAGAAAAATGCTGAAAATAGATTTTAGCTCATTCTGGCATGCCACTAGCCCTGGATAATACAATCTGTGCAAAGTATGATCATGGTTCAATGGATAGGAAAAGAGTGAGGTAAGAAATTGTACATAGTTAGGATCTAAGAAAATGATTTATTTTAAAAAATTGTGTAACACAGATTACCTGAAAGACTAGAAAGAACATAGTGTGACTGAATCAACAAAAAGGATAGGGACTTACTTGCATAAAAGGAGCAGATAATATATATTTAACAAACCTAGGAACCCCTCCTGCACAGTCAGCAGAAAGCACTGAAGAATGAGGGCAACCGAGGAGATAATATATCGAGATTGCTTCTGAAAAAACAGGATGTGCAAAATCCAAACCAGTATGCTGTTATTATAGCACACAGAAATTGTTATGCGTAATAACTGCCCTACCTTAAGAATAGATGTAAGAATTCATTAAGTCCCCTTGTGAGAAGGAAACAGACAGAAAACGCATTCAGAATATAGCCTCAAAAAAAACCCAAACAAAACCAAAACTTCATATTTCTCAGCAGAGAGATTGTCTTCCACTTGATGAAAACCTGGAACACCACCAATTTCATTTGCTAACCAAAACAACCTACTACACACTGAATTTTAGCTTCTACTTGGATCAGAAAGACTTCTCTATTGTGTTAAACAGAACATAAGCGAATGACAGGGCAACAGAACTACCAGTGCTAAACTTAGCATCAGGTCACATAAGCAAGACTCCCACCTAGCCCAGCTCTAACGTCTGCAGCCGCACGCATCTGCTGTCACAGGAGGGGTAACCCACAGCTACTGACACACCACAAGCAGCTCCCAAAGCTTGCACATGTCTGCTTGTTCCCCAACTGAGGCAGGTATAATTGCAGTTCCTTTAATGAACTTAGAGATTCTGATGATGAGGCGCCCTAGAAAACACTATTCAATGAACTTCCTAAATCCAGATTTTACACTGGTTGGTAGCTCTTGCCATTGGATTTTTAACTATTACTGAAGTTAAATATAATCTCTTTCAACTTCAATCTGAAGGAATCAAGTTCCAAACATATCACAAATTTGGAAAACTTACTTAAGAAACAGATAGTGCTCTTGAGACTGAAGTGGTGCCCCAGCCTTACACCCTGCACATTCAAAACAGCAGAGTTACAGCTATTACTTCCCAGTCATTCCTGGGAGAAAAATCCACACTTTCTAGCGGAAAAAAAATACAGTTTGGATTCATTCTCTGAAAATTAAAGTTCTTTCTGGGGTGGAAATCACAAGTAAAATTTCTACATCGTATTTTGTTCTACGTTTCAGTAATTAATTGTTTTGCAAGTGTAATTTAAAACAGGTTTTGTCCCTAAACTTAAGTCATAGTTCTTGTAAAGATGTAAACAGCTACCCTTACTAGAGGAAAAACAAAGATGGAAAAGAAAAAAATAAATGCAAGAATAATGCAATAGTGCCATTGACAGACATTAAAAATAATTTTTAAAATCACAGTAAAGATACAAAAAAGACATCATATAAGTGCAGGGATAGACAAGTAAAATTTCCTTCAATATTAAAAAAAAAATAAATGGCAAAGATGACATTCACAAGAAAAAAGATCCACAGTAATTCTAGCAAAACTATAATTCTAGTTTAAATATAGTCTAACTGGTTCGAATGAAACAAAAGCTCCCTGACTCAGAGAAACAGCGCTCGGACACATAAACAATATTGAAATCTATCTTTCAAAATCTGTAATGCAAAGGGTGGACATAAATTGAGTCCTAAATCTTTAAATGAGCAATTAAAACCCCACACAAATAATTTGGAATCTCCTACTAACACATTTCTCAAGCTAAAGACCCATATCCATCTTTTAAATATGACAGGCTGTGTGTGATCAGCATGCAATGAAGCAGTTTAAGTTCATATTATCTCCAACTCTGATGTTTTTCAATGCATTAAAAGAGCAGTGCTCTGCCAATGGAATAAAGTAACACTGAAGTGTGGTTTGCCACAGTGAAAGCAGCACTCAGGTAGTTAGTAACTGTTTGCCAATTTTGTTTATAAAATAATTGCATACAAAAATACCAGAACTACTTTCACAGAGTTCACAGACCTTGCTGGGCCAATTCAAACCACTAGTCCATGTGGTCTGACCTCCTGTCTCTTCCATTTATCAACACCTAACACTTCAGAGGAAGTTGAAAATTGTGCACCAAGGGAGCTGTAATATTTGCCATGAGGTCTGGCCCAAAGCAAAAGCTTTTCTCAGCATCTAATTCAGGCACTTAGCAGACCGCATTTACCTCATTCAGATGAACAAGGTGATTCAGTAAGCACCCATTATATGGAAAACTGAGTATGGACAAAGTTCAGTCACTTGAGAGGTTAAAGTGAAGTGTAAAGCAGATTTTGTAAAGCAAAATCTTCAGTGTTACTTTAAAGCAGATGTGTGACATCACCTTTAGCCCTGCACAATTTGTGGAAAAACAGATGACTGGATTTTTCTCAAACTTCTCAAGAAAACACTGAAAGCTAGAGACTGTAACCAAAGCAAAAGGAAAAGGGAAGCTGCCCAACAACTAACAGCAGTCAACATTTTCTCCTTGCCAAATCAAAAGTGCTCAGAAAGTGTCAGGATGGGTTTTGGATGGTCATAGCTTGGTCCTGTTCAGCAGCAAGAGGGGCAGGAGGAGGACAAGAGACCAAGCATCTCCCTGCAGTCCAATAATCACACAGAGCAGACATCAATCAGCCCCAAGAGAGACTGTGAGCATCTGAGAGCAAAAGAACCCAACCTCTCCCTCCCTATGTGAGGGTCTTTGTAAAATCTCAGTCTAACATTTCAGCTCTGGGCTGAGATCAAGTGTGCAGACTCAGTCAAAAACCTTGTGAAGAATCAGAGTTCTGGCCACAGTCAGTGAATGTCAGCTAAGCCCTGCTCATATAATAAAAGTAAAATTCCACTGTGTAAGTCATTATTCTTACAAATATATTCCATTCCTGAAACAGCCCTTACAGTTAGAGACTGTGTATAATAATACGGATACCCTGCTTGTAAGGTTGATGGCAGTGTCAGACTGGCTCCTTCTTTGCTTCCTTCTTTCCATGTTCTGCCCATAATCTGTGGTTAGGAGACGTCTGTCAGCCATATCATTCTGGGACTTAGAGATTTCTGAAGTGAAAATAAAGAGAGAAGTCACTATAACAAATGTTGCAAGTAATCCTTGCAAATCCAAGATTTATAGGCTAATTTTGTAGCTTTCAAATTTTCATCCTGGAATTTTAGTATTGATCTCCTAAGGGTACGAAACAGATGGGAAGGTAAATGCTTGTCCCATTTTGTATAATTATATTTTGCCTACCTAAATCTTTCCTGCTGTTTCAACTGGAAATTATATTCCTTGCTTCCTATCATTATAGCTGCTGCAAGGAATTCTTGTATGCTATCAAATACAGTTTCCTTGCAGAAGTAGCTACTACAATTCCTATATACAGTCTGATTCATAAAGCAGTTTGGTTTGGTTCAGGATAGAAGCAAGATCATTATAACAACATAAAGTGACATGACAGTGGAAATTAGAAAGCAGAGCATATTGGAAAATATTTAGACATTTATCCAAAATACGGATGAAAGGAGAGATATTACATACTCTGGTCCCAAAACACATACAATTTTAAGAACATGAGTAGCCCCCATTGACTTCAATAACATTACTCATATGGATAAGCATATTGAATTAGCACTTCAGTAACATCTAGTTTATTGTCAAATAAATCTATAGGACAATTGGACATTTAGTGCACCACTTTTTGCTTCTTATTCCTCAGGGTACAGTCAGAACTTCACTTAAAGTGAAGGGCAGCACTAATCCATGATTTCTGAAGCTGAAAACTAGCAGGCTTAGCAGCAGACACTTTGTTGTAAATCCCAGATAGACTCTCATGAAGAATTAACAATTTATAAGCAGTACATGAAATAGCTATCGTATGTTTAATTCATACAGAAGAAATAAATATTTCTCTCACAACATGAGCCTCTGTGGAGGAACCTCAGACAGCAGACAATATGTCATTAGGGTATTCAAAAACAATGGCACGCTTAAGTGTGATTTTTAAAGCCACTTTGGGTTAGTTTTGCTCTTAGCAGCAATCAGTCCTCAGATGTTTACTGTACTCTGTGTACACCATTAAGGCATCATGTGACATACTCATAGGCAAGCTCAATTAAGTCATCTTGGACTGTAAATGAAACCGGGTTTTTAAAATACAGAGTGAGATCAGAGATCATAAAGGAGACTGGAGTGAGAGATCTAATGGAGTAGATAGAATCTGAGTAGCTTGACCAGCAGCAGAAGCAGAAACACTAGCTTGCCTCACACTCTCTTAAAATGAACAGGTTACAGTGCAGGTTACTGTGAGAAAAAAAATATTTTCAGTTTCTTGTCTATTCCTCCTTTGACTTCTCTACCCAAATGGTCAGTAAGACGGACACTACCTCCAGTGCAAGGGACAATTTTGCACTGCAAATAAAACTGCAACTACCAACTCATTTTACATTCACCAAATGGTAACCATTGGATTATAATCTCCTGTTGCTGCCAAACCATGTTGGAACAGGAGGTAACAGCGTAAAGAGCAGACTGTACAATGGCAGCATTGTGCTGCGCGCGCTAGTCCTTTGTTCCCACTGCTCTCAGACACACACACGCACACTGGCTCCAGTGATAGAATCAGAGACATAACGAGGTTCTCCAGGTTTATTTACTGCAATACACAAGATCTGGGTGTATTAAATACCTCTGCAAACCAGGACATTTTTATCTAGATAAGATATAGAGTACTAACTTTAGACACTCGTGACCGAAAGCATTTATCAGCACAGTACCAGGCTTCATTAAGAGGCCATGTTGCCTGAAAGAGCTGTTTTCTTAAGTCAAGAAGCCCAACTTTTTCTCTCTATAAAACTTCCTATGCTTTTTAATTATTGACTTCGGTGACTGCAACAGCCTGTTATTTTCTCAGAAATTAAAAGGTTCTACCCGATGATAGCACCTAAGTGGGGTTTCACATACAGCTGAACTGAGCTAACAACTTGCTGCCATCACCCTCTGCAACCCCGGCTCTTCCCTCATCAATCCCTGGCTCCTAGATACATGGCCCAGCACCCTCTGTTGTGCAGTCTCCAACATATAGACCGTACCTTGAGCCTATTTAACTCACTAAACCAGCAGAAAAGTACCTATGTGTTTTGTCTGGGTTAATGTTCTGCCCTTTTAATTATCTAAATCAGTTTCCAGAGGGGTCCAGAGACACTAGTGGTAATTCAAGTGAAGTGAAGGCAGCATAAGGCCAGAAAAAGGGAGGGAAGAAAGATGTGGGAGGAGTAGGTCCTTCCGTTTGGTAGCAGCAAAGTACTAAATTAGCTTGCTGCAGTCCTGACAGTGTTTACCAGTAACTGTGGGATATGACCAGGCTTCAAACTAACAGAAAGCAGAATAAATTACTTTGCATCCAATTCTGTGCTGTCTCAGCTACCAGCTTCCAGTAACAAAGAATCCTATGCCACCCTACACTACACTTCTCTTCAGGAGAGAGAGCCATTGTCTGTCTGCATAGATTTAGTATGTGTTCACACAAACACAACATTAAATTTTTGTACTTAAAGAAGAATACGCCTTTAGGATGAGTGGAAGAAGTTAGAGGAAAGACCAAACCAGAGCTAAGACAAGAATTAGGGGGAAAGGCAGAAAGGCACTAAAGCCAAATTTATTCAAGTTTAATCTCATATTTGGTGTTGTCTAAGATGATGCTAGTAAGAAAACACTAAGGGTTGTTCAAATACATGCAAATCTGCAAGCCCCTGTAATCTTCATGAGACTCAGAAGTTGTTTTCCTCTGGTCACTGATGCCTTTAATCTGTTCTTCACAAAGACAGGCTGTCCCCAGTGTAGTTAGCCTTAGAGGGGCATACACAGTCTGCACCCTAAACAATAGCAGGCAGCGTAAAGTGAATGGAAGGAACCAAAAGTATCAGAATGCAAGAAAAGTTGTTAGGACTGGGTGGCTCAGAAGTTTGCACTGAAAAAAACCACACAACTAGATAGACTGAGAAAGAGGAAGGAAGTCCTCCTGAAAACTGCCAGGGAATGAAAATAAACTCTACTTCCACTACATGACAGGTTCTTTGATGGGGTCAGTTGGGGTTCAGTCAGATAGATCACACCAAGATCACTACAGTAGAAAGTGATTATTACTCTGTGCTAACATGACATATAATTTATATTTTAAAAAATACAGTCTTTTCACCTCTTTATAAAAAAGGCATTCTGTGTTGGTATCACCAGCTTGTTAAACAACCAGCAGATTACTGAAGGAAAATTAGACTTAGTGTACTATTTTTCAGGTTGGCTTAGTCTTGGCATTAGTCATTTCAGCCATTACTCAATACCTTTTGTTTATCACTATTTTTTGGCCAACAATTTGGACAAAAAATTGAAACATTTGACTACATTACTCTAGAATAACAAAGCAGTGAAAGTTACTTACTTTTTATATGTGTTGTGAGAGACAAAAACAAGTTTTCCACAGATTTATTAAAACTTTTAGACTGTCTGAGTTCCTGCAAATGGGAGATGCCAAAAGTAAGAAAACACAAAATATTTGCTGTTTTAAAGTTTCCATGATCACGTATCTACAGACCACATAACAATCAGATGGTAAGGCTGCAGCCCTTTGCTCACTTCTATCGACAAATGCATCTGAGGACATATGTTGACACGGTTGGAAACTGTCACACTGATGCTTGAAGATGGAAAATAATCTTTTCAGTTCCATACTTTTTGACATATAAGTGGAACTCCTTATAGAAAGATCACATAGCAATTTCATAAATACAACTAATTACATCACTGATTTGTTGTAACGTATTTAATACTTCAAGTAGAAAAGTCTTATCCACTACAGATGGTCCTGTGCCTCTGAATCAAGAGTTTTCATCAAACTCCAGGTAAGCACGTATTAGAATGTTTACATAATTGCAACGTGCTTCAAAACCAGGGCCTGAGGCCCCAGTCCAAAATGAACTGCAATCGTAATTTAGTGCAATTTCAATGAGTTATGAGTCATGTCCTACTATTCTGTCCACTAGAAACTGTAATGCAAAGGCAATCATCAAATTCACCACTTTTCACTCAGTAATGAAAGTAACGCATGGAATGATCACTTTATAAACGACTATTGAGTATCACAGGATCATGGGATCCTTCAGGCTGGAGGGGAGCTTAGGAGATCTCAGTCCAGCCTTACGTAGCAAGGCATCAAAAACCAGGTGCAGTATTCTACTGCCTAATAAAAAAAAAACTCAAAAACTGAAAACTAATTGAAAACAACCTTCATGATAGAGTCTGGCCTTTCTCTCCTACTACCAATGCAGCATTAAAAAAATAACAAAGGAACACAAAGCAGCATTTATATTGCAATATGATGCTACAGCAGTTGCTATTTACTGCATTCCTGTGGCTGGCCTTTTCATACGAATGACACCCTAAGAGGAGCGTGTATGTGTATATTATGCAGATACATACATTTACTGCCATGTTGCTTCCTGCTGAGGATTCTGTGAAAGGAGGTGGAGTTGGAGGTACGACAGAAATTTTACTAGAAATTTAAGAGACAATAAAGAGTGCAACAATTAATATATTATGCTAATAGATGGATAAATAAACCATATTCATGCACAGTATCTTTATTATCCGTCTTTCCTGCAACCTAAAGATCTTGGTTGAGATCCTGTGTGTTTAAGAGTTGCAGCACAGGCTTATTGCCTGTCTGTAAGAATTAGGACCACCTTTCTATCTTCTCAATCTTGGGTTGCTCTAGGCAGAATTACTAATTTAAAACAATCCCGAAGACCTAATTTAGGACAGGCTTCCCAGATTTCTATATGGCTGGCAATATTACAATCTGTGTCCCAAGTGTTAAACCACAATTCCTGTGTAACACACCTCATTCTCAGTTTCAGGGATGTTTTCAGAAAACAGTCATCTTTATTTACAACACTAAAAGGATCCTTCCTTGCCTGGGCCTAGAGCTGTTAGAGCCCCTTCACAGCATTCCAGCCATTTCATCTGTTGCAAATAGCCCTGGTCTGTGAAAAAAAATTTGACCATTATCTGACTGATTCTGTTATCACGGCACAATCACGGACCCTAAAGGCAGGCAGTGAACTTCCGTTTTGATTCTCTTTTACCACATCTCGGTAAACACAAGTCCTTATGTAGCCCTGGTTAAGATCGTATCTAGCTGACTATAAGTTTCTGTCTTATGCAGCTATGCCTCACCAGATAATTATAATAAAATTGAAGCCCCCTCTTTGTATCTTATTTTACTTTTTATTTTTTTAAGGAAGAGGGTTTCTTTTATACAATATAGTTTAAGACAACTGTTATTTCATGATATATCACTGATAACAACTTCAGTATGGGCATGCTTAGGCCTCAAGTCAAAGCATTTATTCAGTGTAAACTGGATTTTTTACTTGTTTTAAGTTTTGATAAGTGAGCACGTTTTACAGCATACAGAGCTTCTTGTCTATTATTTATTCCAAACCAATCAAATCAGCAACATCTCCCATTGAGCAAATAATGCTATTGCTATTACACCTAGTAAATAATTCTAATCTCTGACCATTTACAAGTAGTGTGTAAATTTGAAAGACAACGGTGTGAAGAGGTATGCAAAAAAAATACACAGATATAAAAAAAATAACGCATATTCCTTCAACAAAATAAGAAACTATTACTCTAAACGTAGTACTCTTTTTTGTACTTGAGACTCTTTCTATGGATTGCCGAGAGACAGAAGTGGCATTTTCTTCTATGCTTTTATCATCTGTACTCCAGAAATATTTAAATTTGTTTTTCATAATAAAAAAAATACTGTCTGCTGGCTGGTTTATAACACACAATATATGGCCTATACAAAGTCTCGGTGTCCTAGGACCATTTGTCCTTTTATGAGTCTTACCTCAGTTTCTGATAAGATTTCAAGAGCTTTGCACCAACTGTTTCATGTCTGCCTGTGAAGGAGAAATAAAATAACACCCAAAGGTCATGTAGCAACAACAGCAGTTACACCTGTATAATACATTTTAAAATCAGTGCCTTTTCAGGAACTGGCCTGTGTTTACAGAAGCTCATGCACATGCAAGCCAGGAGTGAAATCAATCCCCACGGATGTATCCGCATACAAGCCAAGCAACACACAAGTCTCTCCTGTATCACAAACACCATCATGATTTCACCTTCACCTCTCGCAGGTGACACGTTCAGATGAGCTCTTCACAAATGCTGAGGACAACCATGTACAGATGCTAACAGGCCCTTTCCTAGAGGTTACTAAGTGCTCTCAGCCTCCTGAGGTCCAGAAGGTAGGTAGTGCCTGGGCCTACTGCACTAAATACTTCAACCATAAAAGTCAAACACTATGGAGAGCTTGAAAATGCGTACAAGAGCAGGCACATGGTCATCTCTTGCATCTTATGAAAAATTCTTTTCACTTTTCCTACTAGAGACCTGAACAGTCACAAAAACACATGACTACCTCACAACCAGGAGCAAAACCCTTTGCTAGGGCCATCCCTGTGGGGAAACCTCAACCATGTCACGTTCCTCAGGTGAGCAGACACATGATGTAAAGAACACCAAGGAGCAATCGCTCCACCAGGCACGAACAATGAAGACTCATAAAAATGCAGTTTGCTCCTGAGTGAGTGCCAACAGGAAGAAGGGCTAGATGCAAGTAACAAATGGCCAGCTGAAAATGCCTGGAGTGGCTTTAGCCACTAATCATTCCTAATACAGAAAGCAGCATGGGATCTATGCTTTGCTGAAGATGTTATTAATTATAACATTTTACTTACATATAAGTAGCAGATCTTGGCGGTGGTAGAAATAATAATCTTTTTTTGATGTTACAAATTTCAATCAGAACTCCAGACTTAATGCTCTGCTATTACTAAGTAATATTTGGTATCTTGATTTATTGCAGCATTATATGATTTCTTAGATTTTTAGTTTATTAGTCAGTAAGACAATCTATCACTTTTATGAAAATAGTATTTTTTCTTTATGTATAAGCTATACAAAATTAATGAAAAGCATATTGATGCAACTTTTTTTTTTTACTCTGC
This sequence comes from Chroicocephalus ridibundus, assembly GCF_963924245.1. Taxonomy (NCBI): domain Eukaryota; kingdom Metazoa; phylum Chordata; class Aves; order Charadriiformes; family Laridae; genus Chroicocephalus; species Chroicocephalus ridibundus. The sequence goes on along the minus strand of NC_086286.1, from coordinate 62,407,830 downwards.
AACATGAGAAAACTTCACTGTAATGTATACGTTTTCAGTTAAACTTACTTTACAGTGAATACTTCACTTGTGTTATATTCTCAAACCAGAAGAGGGCACTGTGTCTCCGAGCGTGAAGGATACATAACCACTGCGGCTGCTGTTTTTTAAAAGTCTGCCATTTTTTAACCCCTTTAATCATATCTGTTGGTCTAATCAAAGGAACTGAACAAAACATATTCTTCCCTGCAGGCTTATAATCTATATATCCTTTAGATCTTTGTGACTTCAACATTATTACTGTTAGACTAATTCAGCAAAACGCT